>NW_003852396.1:22030699-22139417 GCF_000181295.1 Otolemur garnettii | reverse complement strand
CAGATGAATGGATAAACAAAACATGGCAAAGTCATATAATGGAATATTATTTGACCATCTAAAGAAATGAAGTATTGATTCATCTTACAATATGGGTGAACCTTGAAAATGTTATGCTAAGTAAAAGAAGCTGGTCACAAAAGACCACATGTTGTATGACTCCATTTACATTAAAATATCCAGAATAAGCAAGTCCTTAGAGGGAAAAGATCAGTTGTTGAAAAGAATAAATAAATATCCAGAATAAGCAAGTCCTTAGAGGGAAAAGATCAAAAATAGATTGGTTGTTGACAGGAGGTTTAGAGGAAAAGAGAAAGGGGTGTGACTGCTAATGAGTACGGGGTTTCTTTTAAGGGAGGGTAAAAATGTTCTAAAATTAGATAGTGATGATTGGTTGCACAATCTTGTGAATATATTAAAGGACAATGAATCATATGCTTTAAAAAAAAAAAAAAGAGGGCATTCAAATTGGGAAAGAGGATGTCAAACTATTGCTTTTTGATGGCAATATGACCCTCTACCTAGAAAACCCCAAAGACTCCACCAAGAAACTTCTATAACTGATAATTTTATCAAAGCCTCAGGTTACAAAATCATTACACCCAATCAGTAGCATTTCTACACACTGATTAAACAGTCAAGTTGAGAATCAATTAAAGACTTAATACCATTCATAATAACTATAGAAAAAAAAAACCCTAGAAATATACTTATCCAAAGAGGTGAAAAATCTCTACAAAGAGAACACTGAGAAAAAAAAATCACAGAGCACACCAACAAATGAAAAACCTACCTTGCTCCTAGATCAGAGAAATCAACTTTGTTAAAATGTCCATACTACCCACAGTTATTTACAGATGCAGTGCAATCCCCATCAAAGTTTCCTTTTGAAGAAGAAATGTAGCTTTGGTGCTTTGCAAATGGAGTGAGTCATGCGAGAGGTAATATGGATGACCTTTGTGTGATTCTTATTCTATTAATATAATAAAAATAAATAGGAACTGACCCTGGCTAACAGCCAACAGGGAATCAGGGACTCCAGTCCCACAGTCATAAAGAACTTAATTCTGCCAGCAACATGAATGAGCTTCATGGTAAAAGGACCTTGAGTCCCAGATGGGAACTCAGCTGAAAGAAACCTTGGGTTCAACCTTGAGATGCCTTAAGTAGACAACTCTCTTGAGCCCATTTAGACTTCTGCTCTACAAAACTGTGAAGTAAGAAGGTGTTGCTTTAAGCTACTAAGTTTATGTTAATTTGCCATGCAGTACCAGAGAATAAACATTTCTGCACACACAAAAAAATGTATATTTTCTTGAAAGGTCAATTATTTTGTTATTAAATGATTAAGTGAGAGAATAAACTTGTGCTCTGCCTCTGTGGGCGAGATCTGAAAATCTAGAATATTTAAAGTTGTTTTTATTGTGGGTGCCATACTGACAAACATAGCATAAAAATAAACTACAGATGGCAATGGAGTCGGTCTGGTGACCTCCAGCTACCAGCCTACTCTACAGACAGGATCACACAATTTTTTCCTATTATTTTGCTAGGTTATCCCCAAGTGCTTTGTTCTCTCCAAGGTTTGAGACAATCTGTGTTGAATGATAACAGCCGTTCTGAGCAACGTGGCATAAAAAGAAAAGGTCTTATCTTCATCTTCAGTCACAACATACAGTGTCCAGGGTAGTTTTTCTGTGCTAGCTATAACGGGGTGAGCAATATTCCACCTTGAAAGTTCTGGGACATTTTAAATGGGTATGCTATTTCTTGAGGTGTGATTACTTCTAAAGTTTATTAAAGGTGTTCCTCCATAATGATGATTAAATGATACTGAATTACTGATATTCAATCATTTTAAATGGTACAGCAAGAATAGCTTCATAGGATTATAGCTCATAAGGTTATTTATGCAGTCTTTAATTTCTTAAAAAGAAAGCTTAGTCATAGTGATTGAAACATTTTGTGGAATGAATTGTGCAGGTGAGTAAAGAGTTTGTATGTGTTCAGGAAATAAAAAACTACATCTTACAACACATGGCTTGTAAACTTATATGACATTCACTGAATAATCGATTAATTGTTTATTCATTCAGGACATTCATAAAGCGTTTATTAAGAATTTTCAATATGCTGCAGGTAATCCCAACAGCTAACCAGGCCAAAACCAAAGGTGAATGTCCTCTGAGTCTGGTGACAGAGACACACAGCTGTTAGGGAGTGTTATATGCTCTGTGATGAGAATAAGCACAGATGCTGAGCGATTAAGCAAGGCATCCATCCCAGGTGAGGCATGAGGAGACATGTACTTGATGATGTAAATATTATCTATAAATTAAAGATAGATAATCTACGATTAAAGACAGTAGAACTTCAGCAAGTGAACTGGTGGAGGAGAGGGTTGTTGAAAGGACAGCATAGTGAGTCTATGACAGGAGGGTGAGATCAGGGCACCCTGGAGGACATGGAAGAGCATTCAGTTTATGAGGTCTAGGGTTGCAAAGGGGTCAAGGCTGGAGAAAAGCCTGGCGTTAGATAGGGTCTGGCATCCTGGAGCACCAACAGTGCCTTGCTAAGGAGTTTCATCTTTATTTTCTGTTGCAATGGCCTTTGGAAGCTTAATAATTTCAAAAGTAATGAAGCATCATACGTGCCTTTCTCATCTCCTAGACTGTTTTTGAACCAGCCAAATTCATCTCCTAAGCCCCGCAACTCAGAGCAGCTTCCTATTAACAACCCCATTTTTCTTAGCTGGTACCCTGCCTGACGACTTAACACTAGAGAATCAGACCAAAGGCGGAAAATTAGACAAGGAATTCAACTCAGTTTAGTGTTAAACACTCCAGGATAGGCTCTAATACCGGGCTACTCACAAAGCCGGGTGGCCAAACATCCTGGCTGTGTGGGACGATTTTGGTTCTAGCACTGCAAATCGTGCATCTCAAGAAACATTCCCAGGACGTAGGTAAGCCCAGCATTTAGAGATGGATGGAACAGTTTGGGGAGAAAGTACAAAACCCATTTGGTGACAATAAAAGGGAGCAGCTAAAAGCAACACATTTTTTTGGTGTCAAAAGATATTGCTAATTTTTGCCACTGGTGTTGACAGTTTGGGTTGGAGTTCTCATTGTTGCATTGCTGCGCATGTGACTGAAGTGTGTAAATAAAGTACGTTGTAATCATGAGTGTTAACAGTCTGAGTTGTCTACACAGCAACTGTGATGCTACGTTTTGAGATGGGGCTAGTTTAACATTTAACATTGTGATAAAGTCTTCTAAGAGTTGAAGTAATGAAAATAAAAATGATTACAACTCCCATGTTGGTACAATCCAAACATTATTAAAAAAAAATAAGATTAACCACCTATGATCATTTTATGATGGATGGAAGGATATACAACTGAATTAAGGAAGCAAATGACCTAAACAGAGCCTACTGCAAAATATACAGAAAAAAAGATGGAACTGGGCATGGCAGAGAAAAAGACGTGAATCTGTGAGACTGAATCTCACAGGTCCATGATGAGATAGGCAAACACTTCTAAAATAATTAAGAGTTTTATCTCCCCCAAAGATACCAGTGCTCCGTAGAAAAATAGCAGCTGTTGAATTAGCCTGGGAGTAGCATATGAATGAACACACATTATCGTCTTGTTCCCTTGATTGCTCTAGCAAAGTTACATTTCTTGATTCAGAGATTGCAGTGAAATTGCCTTATAGCAAACAAAAGGAGACGTTTTGACAACAGCTGAGCTGGCCCCTGATTGTATAGAGCTGTTTCTGTCAGATCTTACCAATGATCATGTTTTCTAAAGTAAAAACAAAAAGTGATACATTGAATCACAGCAACAGCAACAAGACCAAAAAACGTCCCCCTGTGTCTGAAGTACTTCAGTTTGGAAAATGTAGCTCCAAATGGCTTTCTTGATTTGTATGAAAATTCTCATGAAATTGCAGGAAACAAAATAAAAGATTTTTGATCACTTGTCCAAATATAAACTAGCCTTTGCTCATCTCTTGGCTTGGTCAGCAAACAGTGCAATTATACATTTCAGAAGATTTCTCAGTCTACAGACTTCTTACCAAAGAAAACAAACAGGTCTACTAAATGTTCTGCACACCATCTGTCCACTGATAAGAAGGAGAGTGGTTTGTTTACCTGGGAAATTGAGGGCTTCATAATATATTTTTTTGACTTCTTAGTTCCTTCAAGATATGCAGAGATACTTAATTAAATTTTTGACTTTATAGAAAGGGAAATAAATAATCTCTTTAGAACGTGTTTATAAGATGGCTACCATCGCTGCCTGATATGGAATAAACAAAGTTAAAATATTGGTGTGCCACTATTTTCAAAGTTTGGGACAAAAGGAATATCCTTTTCTAATATGAAAATATATTGAGGTTAAAAATGGAAACAGGATTCTAGTAGAAATTCATATATTGAATACGTATTATACAATTGTGCTTATTGTTTCTCCAAAGCCGTTTGAGGATCTTTGAAGAGGTGGTACAGGACACAGGAAAGGATAAACGGGCTGTATTTAGGCTGCAGTGAAAAGTTATACAGTGCAAACTAAACTCATGCTTTGGAAATGAGACTGCTTCGGAACTAAAACATCCACAGAAAAGGGCAGCCAAATTAAGTAGGAGTTTCTCATTTTTTATTTTCTACTAAAATGATAACTTAGTTGGAATTCAAATCCACGTTCACAAATTCACGTTACCTCTGTGCTTAAAACTATTTTCCCTCAGAAAGATTTAACTTCCGATGCCATCCAGTGTGTTTCAGAGTGTTTAAAAATGATAAATATTTTTAGATGTGGATAGTCTATATGACGACTGGATACATACAAAGGACTTGACTGATAAACAAGCGGCCTATCAAAACGTGTCTGTGGATAGAAAGCGGATTTATATTTGGGGAAGGCAGGAAATGAATTAGTCCGAGTGTGAAAGCAAGATTTTACTAGCCTGTGCTCAAGTGCTTTTCTCAAGAGGCTGTTTAGTGCGATGTTATCACAGTGGAGTGACACTAGCTATCACTGCAATGTGGGCTTGAGAATTAGGTTGTAGCTTTCATTTGAGAACTATAAATTAGCTTCATAATAGGGCTGTGTACATTGGATACTTCTAGCCCAAGCATATGGGGAGGGGGTGGGGGAGGGGAGGGGAGGGGGGCAGATGGGTGGAGGGAGGGTGATTGGAAAGATCACCTCTATGGCCTGTCTTGCAAGGATATAAGTGAATCTTTCTAAAACTAGAGTATAAATGTCTTAACACAATAACTAAGTAAATGACATAAAGTCTATGTTAATCAGTTTGATGAAAATATTTCAAATTGTATATCGAAACACTACACTGTACCCCATTTTGCATTAATGTACATAGCTATCATTTAACTAAAAAAATATGGGCTTGAGAGAGGCAGAACCGCACAACAGTGTGAGTTTTGCCTAATTATACTCTCTTTAAACACTACGTTAAATAAAAGAAAGATGCTCTGAAGGCTATAAGTGGTTTACAGAAGTATTATAGGAAAAGGAAACAAAAAGAATAAAATTATCCTACCATAATATAGGGCAAAAAGAAACGTGTCATTATTATTTTATTTTGAGTTTAGGTCCTGTTTGCTGAGCTGGCCCTATTGGTCCTGAGTTCCGTTAACAACATCTACTTCACAGGATTCCTTTGAATATTTTCTTTTTAAGAAATCTTGCATATTTTTACATTTATGTAATCTCAGAGTATACTAATGTAGACAACAAAACTTAAAATTCTAATATGGAGTTTTAAAAAGTGCTACATTAGAAGATAGAAGCATAAAAATATTTCTATTATTTTCTCCCACATAATATTTGGTTGATGAGTCATGGTGCTGATTACTATTGTTACTTTTAACTATTTTTATTGCTATTTTGTTTAAACAAAGCATTTATGTAACAGAAAATTGGATATACAGAGTAATGTATAATTTCAGATAAACACTTTATTTTTAATATTTTTATGTTAAAGAAAGTACATGCATTGTATGAATACAATGAAATATTTATTATTATCACAATCTATATTATTTATTTTTAGTCTGTGTCCTGGGTTGGCTCCCTAAAATGTGGTCATCCTACAAAAAAGTCACGTGTTCAGCTTCTTAAAAATAAAGATTGCCAGGTCTTACATCTACAGAGATAGGTGGGGAAGAGCTTATGGATTTGTATTTTAAGAAGCACCCAAGAAATTCTAATGTGGAGCTGCCCTCCCACATTGGAAACCACTGTAGTATTCCCCTGGCCATTGGAAGATTCTTAGAGTTTTGTCTCAGATTCAGGAAGTTTTGTGCTCAAACTATCCAACGGCAGCATGGTCCAGGAGCTATGGAAGTATCGATAGTTTATGTTTTACTCCAAGTTCCTCCATATTAGGGATTCAGCTTTTATCTCTGTCTGCCTGGTGACAAAGAAGTTTGGTGACATGTGCCCAGAAGCAGGGAGATGGCAGAGGGGAGGGGCAGGAACGCAGCTGGCAGCAGGCTTTCCTATTCATGAGTGACAGGAATAAAGGTAAGTCCATTTCTCCAACTTTGTTTTTCTCAACTATAAAATGCAAATGACAGATAATACTCAGAATGTTATATAAAGCCTGGAACCTAGAAAATGTTCTATAAACATAAACCAAATAAAAAGAACAGTTGGAATACAGACTTTCTATTGCTCAGATCCCAGCTCTAATGGAATTAGGAATTACGTTTCTAGTAGGAAAATGCCTGGATCTGGGATATATGTTGTAGGAAAGTAGAAAAAATAGAAAATACAGACATTAAATGGCTTCACATTTCTATTATCTTACTTGGTCTTGAACCACCTAAACTGATCTCAGCCACCTTACATGAGAAGTTAATAGTACTATTTCACGGGACACTTTTGAGATTTTTTTTTAAGTCCAAATATTAAAATGGAAGGTAAATGATAAATATTATTATCTTTTTCATTTGCTTCTTCAAAACCATTACTGGCAAGTGTAATGCTAATGTATAGAACTAGAAATAAAATGCGTCATAAATTAAACTTGGATTAAAGTTTTGCTAGAAATTGGATAATTTTATGAGTTTTTATATATTTTTCTTATATAATATTTGAACTTAGAAGAATAAAAATTGTGATTCTCGTATTATAGATATGCTTGATGGAGTTTGTTATAAAAAGAAAGATTCTGTCCATCGCCTGAGGTCTAGGATGTTTCCTTTCGTGTGGTGATCCCCGTTTTCCTTTGGTGGCACCTCAATAAATATTCTGTGCTGACTGGACACTCATGTGTACACTAAAGAATCTAGATTGTGAACAGGAACTTCAGTGACAGAACCACCATCGAAGCTCATTCAAATCTCTAAATTTGACAGCAAATGCTCACAACTAGGTGCATTGTGAACTTTGACCCAGTACGAAGTTTACACTGTTGCAAACATAATTACACTCAGAGTCATACTTCTCTGGAACTCTTGGCAGGTCCTGTAGCTCTAGAAGACAAGGGTGAAATAGGTGATAGCGGATGACTTCTTATAGGAACTGGCGGCCTACTTTTTAAGCCTAATAAAGATTGAACAATATAATAAAAATGCATTATGTCGTCATCAAAAAGTCTATCTTGGCCACAGCGTTGTTCACATTTCCTTACTGGGAAATCTGTCTATTAAGAGCTTCAGTAAAATTCCAACTGCGAACGTAGTTGTGGCACCACAGAAAGAACACAGTCAAGCCAGAGCAAACCCCAAATTCCTTTCCCGGATCTCTGCACTTACTATCTGTATGGACATGTAGATCTGGGCTACAGCTCTCTAGGGTGAAAACATGTTTATACTTCGGTGTTATGCTAAAGAAAAATATTATTTTGTAAAATAAGGTGTTTAGGAAATACCACAGATGAGATTTTATTATATTTTATTTTATTAAATCATAGTAGTGTACATTAATACTATCATGGGGTACAGTGTACTGTTTCTGTATACAATTTGAAATACTTTTATCCAACTGGTTAACATAGCCTTCATGTCTTTTTCTTAGTTATTCTGTTAAGACACTTATATTCTACATTTAGAGAGATTCACAGGTACCCTTATAGGATGAACCATAGGCATCATCCCACCAATCACCCTCCCTTCCCACCCTCTCTTTGCTCTCCCCTCTCCCCATATTCCTGGGCTAAAATTGGGTTATAGCTTTCCTATGAAAGCTATAAATTAGTTTCATAGTAGGGCTGAGTACATTGGATACTTTCTTCCATTCTTGGAATATTTAGCTAAGAAGAATATTTTCCAGCTCCATCCATGTAAACATGAAGGAGGTAAAGTCTCCATCTTTCTTAATGGCTGCATAGTAATCCATGGTGTACATATACCACAATTTATTGATCCATTTGTGGATCAATGAGATTTTAGAAAATAAAATACATCTGTTATTTTCTATAGTTGATGATTTTGGGTGAAGAGGAAGTTTAGCCTCCTGACAACAGCTACTGCATTCTTTCTCAGAGAAACTATGACTTTTTTCCAAGTAAATGTGAGTGTACACATCTGTACTTTTCACTATAGGCCTGCAATATAGATACTATTACCTGTAGAATACAGACCAAAAAAAGAAAAAAAAAAAGCTGAAACTAACCTTAGTTGACTTATTCCAGGGCAAAGGCAGGTAATATGTGGTAAAATCAGAATTTAAATTCAGAAATATTTAAGCTTTTGGCTACAATGGTGACATAAAGGCATTTTCACCCTATTCTCCATTGAAACCTTACAAGAACACCAAAAGGATGAAATACAGAGGAAAATCCAGGAACACTATTTTAAAAGAAAACACAGAAATGAAAAAGTATCAAATCATAAACTTATAAAGCACGACTTGTGAAAAACACACTGTGAGCTTCTGGCCATGCGGATTGAGTCCTCAGGACTAGAGCCATGTGTAGGACCTCACCAGTGTTGAGTAAGTATTTGTTGAACTAAAATGAAACAAAAAACACCAGAACTCTTCGATTTTAGCTGGGAATCCTCAGTGATGAAACTGAGTTGGCAGGGACTAAGTAGGTAGATTTTCGTAGACTCAGGACTTCACATTTTTCTGGCCCATGTGAATACTTAATGCATTAAATGACTAGCTAGGACACTGTGGAGATTTTAAGATAGTGCTCGGTTCTGATTTCATGTTAACTTGGTCTGACCTTTCAATATTGTCATAAGAATGCCTTTTTCCGGGCATGCTGGCCCCATATACCAAGGGTGGTGGGTTCAAACCCGGCCCCAGCTAAACTGCAACAACAACAAAATGCCTTTTTCACCTTCTTATTCCAATTATTTTTATCACTAAGAAAGCAAATAAAATCAGTGGTCTCTGTGCACTCATTTCTTATCCAGTAGTTATGAAAATGACAGAGCACGTATATACTCATCTGAGAGACAGAGATGAGAGTGTGAGTGATACTCACTCTGAACTACTCAGGGCCAATATCGTCTCATTTATTCCTCAAAAACAACCTCGTATTATAGGCATTCTTTTCCCTGTCTTACAAATTGAGAGACTTAGATGCTCAATAGCTCATCTGAAGTCACATAATTAGTAAATGGCAGGGTCAAGACTTGACCTTAGATCCTTGAATTCAGAGTCTGGGTTCCATGTGCGTTAGTGCTTTCCACAGTGAGATATGTAAGACAATAATTCTAATTACACGTGAATTAATTAGAATGTGGGATGAAGTCAGAATATAAATATGAAATGCACCAATTATGTCCATTTTTGTGGGTCATTTCACACAGGAGAGCATAAGTGATGAAATATTTTTAAAGCAGAGATTATCAAACTAATAAATTAAAAAAGAAATATTCTCCTGGGATTTAAAGTTACAATCACACGAATGTTCTCACATTTATAGTACTAATGTAGATAAAAGCTACATCCACTTAAGACAGAAAAAATCATGTGGTATCCACAAGTAATGAAAGCACTTAATAAATCTTTATATCCAATTACCTCCCCACATTGTCTTAAATTATTTTTCACTTTTCAACTATATTTCATGGAACATAAAAACATTGGACTTCATCAGAAAGGTCTGTTAAATTAAGCATCAATATCTTAATTCTATTAGGAATCTCAAATGCCAAACGTAAAAGAGAACTACACTAAAACTAAGAAAAGTTCTTTTCTGTTGTTGTTGTTGCAGTTTGGCCGAGGCTAGGTTTGAACCCACCACCCTCAGTATATAGCACCAATGCCCTACCCACTGAGCCACTTAGGCACCACCCTAAGAGAATTTCTTTACAAAGCCATTGAGTCACCCTGGAAAAATAAACAATGCTGATACTTCTTATTTGAAGTCAAAACTTCAGCCATGAGGTGGACAGCTTGGATAGAAAGGCATTTCAGCACAATTTCAGATGGACATCACTACCTCTTCTCCAAAAAAATTCACATCTAACAATAATTTTTAGGTAATCAGATAGTTCAAGGCCATGAATTTCAGAAATTATTATTCACAGCCAGTTTGTTCTGACCTCTGATCAGACTGTATGAGCTATATAACAATACCGAACAATAAAAACAACACAAATCAACCAAAAGCAAAGAGAACTGAAGTTATTTAGATCAGATTTTTTTTTAAACAAATAATTATTGGGTGGTGCCTATGGCTCAAAGGAGTAGTGCACCGGCCCCACATGTGGGTGGTGGGTTCAAACCCAGTCCCGGCCCAAAATAATAATAATTATTACTATTATTTAATTGTGGGATTAGGAATCATTTATTCATTGATGCAGAAAATGTCTATGGGACATCTACTACATTCAAGTGCCAGAGAAACAATAAAAATACAATAAGAAATTGCCTTCCTTCTTTGAGTCCACAATTATGGAGGAAAAATAATTTTTAAATACTAATTTTTCTCCTGATTATATTCTTCCCCTTTTCAGCTCCATCCTCAATTTAAGTGTTTAGCATATCCTGGGTTCACAATCCCTGTAGAAGCACATGAGTAGGCCACAGGAAGAAAATGGCTATCCCTGGGTTTCCAAACTCCTAAGCCCTGGACAGGAGTGGAAAACCCCACTTCTCACCATCTCTACTCTTTCTCCCCATAGAATCTGGCAAGCCACCACCATCTCTCACCCAGAGCCTCTCTAACTAGTATCCCTGTGTCTGTCATGGCTTCTTGAAAGTCCATTTTTCCTATGAGTAGTTCTTATAAAATATAAGCCATATGATGACACTCTCTCAATTAAAGCCCTCAAATTTCTTCCCATCTCACTCAGAATAAAATCCAAAGAATTTATGATGGCTTACAAGGTTCTCTAAATTGCCCCACTGCCCTCCTCTAAGCTTATATCTATTTCTTCACTGCCTTTGGGCCATTTCAGAAAGAAGGAAAACTCAAGGAGATTTTCTCTGTGGCTACTTTCTATAAAATACATTCTCCTTCAATGGCTGATAAGCAACCTTAAATACACTGGCAATAAAAAGGAAAGGAGAATCTTTTTTGGTTCTTGATTCTAATCTGTGAATGTTGTCTCCAACATACAAGCCAAAGAAACTAAATTTTATTTTATTTTCTTTTTTTAAAAAACAAGGTATTGCTCTCTCACAGGCTGGGAGGCAAAAATCACAGGTCATTGTAACCTCTAGCTCCTGGGCTCAAGCAATCCTCCTGCCTCAGCTTTCTAGGTAGCTGGGACTACAAGTGTGTACCACCACACTTGGCAGAAGCTGAACTATTAGGATGAGACTAATTCATTTAGGATTTGGATAAATTTTGGATCTTTATAGATTGTTCACACTCATACTTGTTACATGGCATTTGTGAAATGTGCTTTCCTTTTTAGTCCGAAGTAATATAAAGAAATCAGTGTTACACTTCCCTTAGATGTTGTTTTCCAATTATTGTTCAAGTTACCCTACCCCACCTGTAGTAGGGAGAGTGCTGGACATTAGGCATAGAAAGATGAAAACAGCAAACTCTCATCCTCCAAGGGCACACATATTCTAGTAGCAGAGACAGAGTCTGTGGCTTCAAGACTACCTGTTAGATATAAAGCACTGTGGAAATACCAGGGCCTAGAAATTAAACTAAAGCCCATACATTCTTGGAAAAGTCACTGGATTTCTCTTAGCTTTCACTTTCATTGTCTGCAAAAGGCTATATGAAAATTCCATGATCAGTTTTACGCAAACATCCTACTTTACCGGCTGCATAGTGTAGGCACCCGAAGGGTAGTTAGTATTCAAATGCATGAGAAGTGTTTCATGGTATTTCCATGATTTCAGATCTCTCTGAGTAGCCAGCCAATATATGAGTAATGATATCAATTAAATACAAACGAACAATCAGTTTGGAAGCAAACTGAAGTTGGGGTGGAGTTACACCCCTTGTGGGAATCAGAAACTAAGCACGAAAGATATATGTAAGTATAAATTCTGACTGAACATCTGTATTTCTTTGGGATGGCTTTATTTTCATCTTTTTAAAGACCTACCTTTGAAGACCTCCTTCTTAAGGAGAGTCAGCAAATCAACTGATCTTGGCCATGACGCTGGAGCCAAGTGCCAAGTCAACCATTTAAAATCAGACCCCTCTTTTTATACACACCCAATACAAGTTGACAGGTCCCTCTGCTTCTAGATATTTATTTATTTGCAATTTAGCAAACATTTATTAATTTAGACTCAAAGAACTACAAGTAAACCTACCATTTGATCCCTCAATCTCACTAGTAGGTATTTATCCAAAGGGGGGAAAAATATTTTATAAGTCAGATATTTAATACTTGCACTCAAATGTTCACAGCAGCACAATTCACAATTGCAAAGATGTGGAAACAATCCAAGTGCCCATCAACACAGGAGTGGATTAGTAAACTGTGGTATGTGTATATTACACAATATTATTCAGCTATTTTAAAAGAGGGAGATTTATTATTTTTTGTAATAACCTGGATAGAGTTGCAGACATTCTCCTAAACAGAGTATCACAAGAATGGAAAAGCAGACCTCACGCCTTCTCAGTTCTGAACTGGAACGCATTGACAACACTTAGGTGCTTATAGGGAAGAAAACCCTGAAATTCCAGGAGGTGGAGAGGAAGGAGAGGGGTGAATTAACCACTAGTGGGTATAGAGTGCACTTTCTAGGTGCAAGGCCCACTGACACAAAATGTTCAAAAGATTACTGTGTACCTCAAACAGGTGTAGCTCCATGGATTAGGAAATTAAAAAAAAATTGTTTAGAATACGTGAAAGAACAGTCCATCTTTCATAATGTACAGTCTTAACAAAGCCTATTTGAGAGGAAATGCAGTTCTTAACTTTTAATTTTTATATAGGTATTAAGGGGGTACACATGTTTTTGTTACATAGGTAGATTCTATAATGCTTTAATCAGGACTACACGTGCCCCCATCGCCTGGATAATGTTCACTGTGCCTGTGAGGTAGAGCTTTACCCCTTCTCTTATCTCCCTCCTTCCCTTTGCTTGGTTTCCAACCATTTTTACTTTTCTTTGTGCCCTTATATACCCATCAACTAGTTCCAAATTATTAGACAATATACGTGGTGTTTGTTTTGCCATTCCTGAGATAATTTACTTAGAATATGGTCTTCGGTTTCATATAAACTGCTATAAAAGACCTTCATTGATTTCTTTCTGTGACTGAGCAGTACCCCACTTTATAGTAACATGTTAATCCACTCATGAATTGATGGGCACTGGGTTGATTCCACATCTTTGCAATTGTGAATTGTGCTGCAATAAACATTTGAAGGAAGAAGCTGGGAATTCTGGACTGGCCCTTAAGTCTCCACGGGGCAGCACCTCTCAGGGAAAAGATCACAATAGTACCCTGGCAGACAGATAATGTCAGGTGATTTAGGTGGGTGAAAGTACATGTCGGGATTGGGGAACTGATAACTTTCAAGTTACCAGGATCTGCCAAGATGCAGACCTCACATAGCTACTTCCACACATAAAGCTCCGTGGTGAACAACGCAAAAGGTCTTTTTCCTACAGGACTCCACAGAGCTTTTCATGTGCTAAAGTGGACTTCACAAATATATATATAAATTGTGAGAAAGCTGGGTTTTATTTTCCATAGTAGATCAAAATGTCTGCTCAAGCATATTATATACATCAAGAAATTGGAGAATTGTTAAACCTCATCTCTGTAAAGTTTACTAAGTACAACATGTTGTACAATACAAATAATTCTTTTTATTTCTTATAGAATTCCAGTTTTCAAGTCAAAGTGCTTTTTTCCCCAAATTGATTAGGTTGTTTTCTTCCACACCCCTTCAGTGTGGGGATATTATTTTGTTATTCATTTGAATACAGTTAGGTTTATTTTTTATTGTTCATAACCCTGGTCCCTGCTCAAGTTTTATATCTGAAGAGATTCATATTCTACTGAAGATGCTTTAAAAGTGGCTGTAATGATGTTAATAATACAAGTAAAATAAAAGTAAAATAAAAGAACTAAGTTCTAGTCAAGTCTTCCTGATACCATATTACCAGTTATCGTATGTAGGTATATATATGATGTAAATTTTGTATAAATATATATTATGAAACATACAAAACTGTTTACTCAAGTGTCAATGCGGGGATGAGAAGAGCAATAGCAATAACAACTATTTATTATTTACCTACTTGCCAGAACCTGTGTTAACTCCTCCTCCTCCCGAGGATCCTATGAGTCAGGTGGTAGCCTCAAATCCTAAAAACAATGTAAGTGATGGCCGTGTGGACTCTGAAGCTGGAGTCCTGCATTTAAATCTCAACTCTCTCTTTATCCAGAATTGAACAAGGTTACTGGTCTCCTACACTTCAGCTTCTTCACCCATAAAGTTGGCATAATGAGGCTTCCAAGTATTCTCCACTATTCATGCCATTTTGTGAATGAGGATACTGACAGAATGACAATACCATTAGATGGAGCAAAGTGAGAGAAAGGGTCTTTCACAGACAAGTCTAGAGTCCTAGACTGGAGTCCCAGTTTTACCAGGAACTGGCTACCTGGCCTTGAGAAATATATATATGTCTCCTGTTTAAGGTTCCCTTGCAGTGGAAGGTTCCCTTCCTAATGCTGCTATGCATTTTCATTGTTAAAAAGGGGTCGCGCCCCTTTGGTTGAGAACCGCTACCTTACAGGGAACAATCAAGTGGATACTCACCTCACCTCCCAAGCCCCAAGGCATGCAAACAATGTGAGGATTAAATGAGAGAAGGAATTGGAAAGCACCCAGCATGAGGCCCTGCGCACCGCCGTGCAGTGAATGTGTATGGAATCTAAATGCTCCTTTTATGACATTCTCTCCCCATTACACTCCAATTGAGAAAATGGTGTTTTAAGATAACAATGACAAAACACTGAGTCAGCAAGTGACTGCATAAGCCAAAGCATATGTTTGTTTTCTTTTTCCTTTTATTTATTTTCTCTCTCTCTCTTTTTTTTTTGTTTGTTTGTTTTCTAGGAGACCCTTCTCTCCAAAACTGCAAATTCAATAGCCACCCTGTGAAGCCTTTAATAAGAGAATTTCATCTCTTATTTCTTTTCTTCCTAGGGATTTTATTCGAATGCAACTTGTATGCACACGCTTTTCCACGCCTTACCCTTTCTTGAGCCTGACCACACATACGTTCTTGACCACTGTTTCTTCCACTACTCAATGGACTTTTAATTTTTGTACTGACTTGATTTTAGATTTTAAACTATTTAAGTCTCTAGAGATCAGAGTGCATTTTCAATATAAAATAAAAATAAATGGAGCTCACTTACTCTGACACACCTCCCATGGTTTTCGGACTCTACCTCTGACCATTTTTAATGTGACAATTTGGAATCTGAACATGAAAGAGAAACAACTCTATGCTGAATTACTCACAAAGACATCGTGCAGATGGCCGTGAGGTCTGTAGACTCCTGCTCAGACATTCACACTGGCCCTATGCCTTTACCTTATCATACTTTTTCCCTCTCTTATTTTACTCTTGTTTTTGATAAAAGTTTGTCACCCACCATTTGTCACGCACTGTGACTATCACAGAAGTGGCACTGTAAAGAGTCACTTAGACCTAGCAATACATGGTATGTGTACTGAAAACTATTATATAATTGGCATTAGCTACAATAGGAGCACACCCCTAGAACAGAGAGGATGGACAACTCACAGTGCCCTGCCGATGCGGGGAAGGCTGTGCACTGGAATTGGGTCTTAATAAGTGAACATGAGTTTTACATGAAGAAAATAACTTGAAGATATAGAACACCCTGCAGAGGAAACAGTGAGGTCAGAGGCATGCCTGCAGAATGACAGCAAAACTAGGAGAAAAAAAAAGACTACCTGGGAAGAGGAACACAAAGGCCAGGGAAAGCACAAAGCTGCTACAGACTGTACAAGCTGGAGCAGTGAGCACATGCGGTGGAACTGAGTGGGTATCTTACAGAGACAGTTTCCATCTGGTTTTTTTAGACAGAGTCTCACTGTTTCTCCCAGGCTAGAGTGCTATGGCATCAGCCTAGTTCAAGCAACCTCAAACTCCTAGGCTCAAGTGTTCTTCCTGCCTCAACTCCCTTAGTAGCTAGGGCTATAGGCACCTGCCACACACCCAGGG
Organism: Otolemur garnettii; assembly: GCF_000181295.1. Taxonomy (NCBI): domain Eukaryota; kingdom Metazoa; phylum Chordata; class Mammalia; order Primates; family Galagidae; genus Otolemur; species Otolemur garnettii. Next base: position 22,122,780 of record NW_003852396.1, on the reverse strand, counting down.
AATATTTCTATTTTTATTAGAGATGGGGTCTTGCTATTGCTTAGGCTGTTCTTCAACTCCTGAGCACAAGCCATCCCCCTGTCTCAGCCTCCCAGAGTGCTAGGATTACAGTCTGAGCTGACTTTTTCCTTTCTTTTTGTTTTAATGCAAAGGCAGATTTCTATAGACTTAGGGAACAAATTCTTAGTAAATTTTGAAAATTAGTGGGTTTTACATATTTAAATGACAAAGTAACAGTTTATTTTGAACATTGGAAGTCACTTATCAATATTTTCAATCTTTCAGTCTCTTCTTAACTTTTAGGAAAGTCTAAGAGCCTTTCCTGTTGACTGTGAAGGCTTCTGTGAACTGCTGCCTTTTTACCTCTTAGGTCTCATCTTCTGGATGCCCTTAAAGCCCAGCTCCACTCAACCATTCTCTGTCCCCGACTGGGGCATTGTTTCTAGTATCTGAGTGTCACTGCATGGGCTCTCGCCACTCCTAGGAACTGTCTCTCTAACCCCAGACTTACCTGCCTTTACAGTTCATAATTGCCCCTCGAGTTTCTGCTCAAGTGTTGCCTCCTTGAGAGACCTCCTGTGAATATCCCCTCTGAAGCCCCTTGCATTAGCAAAGCACAGTGAGGACCCTCTGCCAGGCTGTCACAGCCCTCTGTGCTTCTCTCACCCAAAACTGCTAGCTAATTGAATTATCAAACATGTTTGTTACAACAGTTAGGGTGTACATCTTTTTATTTGTTTATTCATTCACTTACTACATCTCAACAATGTACCAAGGACTTTCTAAGCTAGGTATTGTGAAAAAGACACAGGTAATTTCCGTGTTCTAAGAGCCCAGGGTCTAGGGTGAGAAATGAATAGACAATTGCAGGAGAGTCTGACAAGTTCTGTGAGGGCAAAAGTACATGAAGCTTCCAAAAAAGAATATGTAATACAGGAAAATGTCTTAGAGGAAGGTATTTCCAAGCTGAGATGTCTTTTACTTATCCAACAAATACTGATTGAACTCTCACCATATGCCAGGGACAATTCAAGATGCTTCGGATAGGTCACCGAACAATGGACAAAGAACCAGGCCTTACGAAACTTGGATTTTAATGCGGAAAGACGGGGAAAAAAACCCACGAATAATGAAACTATGTACAAATTAGAAAATGACATGTGCTACGGATAAAAGATAAAAATGTAGAGCAAGTTAAGGGAGAATTTCTAAAGGTAATAAGATATTGGGGTCAAAGGAAGAACATATGCCTGGGGGCAAGCAGGAGACATAAGATACACATCAGGATTATCTGACCGGAGTTTCCTACATGAAAAGTGAGTGGTAAGACAGGGAAGATTGTGGGGAAATCACAAGGGACAGAGTGGTGCTCAGGGCTAAGCAAACAGCAGCACTCCATACCACCCTCCGTGAAGAGGGGGAGTAAGCAGAACCCCGGGGGCAAGGGCCATGCAGAGGGCTGCCTGTCGGGAGCTGGGATTAAGGAATTAGCCCCGCTCCAGCAGCCCACCCATCCAGCGACAGGCAGCAGAACTGCAGCCTGACCTCACTCTCCTCTCTCCCTTTGACATCTGGGTGCTGCTCCCCATTCACAGAATCCAGCTGGAAGCCTGAGGCCATGGGAATCACACAGCACAAAGCAGCATGGAAACGGGTGGAGACAAATGGTAGACCTCCACTCAGGGAAACACCCAGGAGTTTAATCTTGAGATCAAGAGATTTGTATGTAAGTACTACACTCAAAAAGAAGTCTTCAATCAAACAAATGAAAAAGGGATGGTATTTGACTTGGGGTTATAAGGAGGACTAACAACACCTACATTGGTAAAGATTACTAGAGGAGGACTGAGTAGGGAGTAATAAACATTTTTCCTGGTTGTCCATAAGTCCATGTTCGGGAAACAAAATCAGCACTAAAGCCCCGCTTAGAAAACTGCTGCAAAATATTGCTTATTTGCTTTTTTGCATTTGCATTTAATTGCCAATGTTCTGATTTTGATGGTTATAACTCTACTATATCTGGCTCCCCTTCCTCATTAGAAAGACTCTTACACAGCAGCACAAGTTTAGAATTCAGCTAATGCAGTAACATTTAACAAACAATGGTGCTGTGATCTGAGGAAATTGCCCCACATGCCAAGAATAAATGTATAACATTAAAAACTCACAGGAAAGTGGGACAAAAGAATAGGCTCCTGTCCACCTGGTTTGGTGACTTTCTAAAAGTCCACATTTCATTGGAAACTGGTAGTATTCATTCTTATTTGAAAAATCAGATTATATTAGGATATACTCGTGGAATCAGAACCATGATGTAGCTGGCAACAAATGTACTTTGACAGGATCCAGATGAATCCTTTTTTCCTTGACCCTGCCTTATGACAATGAATAAAGCAAAGAAAATGAAAGTGGTGGAGAAAATGTCAGAGCGAGAACAGGGTGCAAAGCTATTTCATTCTGTTTGAATGCTATGAAAATGGATGTTCATCGACTTCATGGTCGGATTTACTGGTCCAATTTCCTCGGCTTCACTCATTCTCTGCCATGTCATCTTGCCTTCTATCAAAGGAGCTGTATCAAAGCTTCCCATCTAGAATATAGCTGGCATTCTCATTCCTTTGCCAAGGCTGGGTGGCAAATAATTTATGAGACCTTTAATTAACTGGAAATGAGATACAAGATGCAATTGTCCCTTATCTGTCAAACGGGCGGGCACAGTGCCATGAAGGGGCTCATGCCCTCTGGATCTCTTTTTCTGTCTGAACTTCTCTCCCTGTGAGGAACACCATCAGAAGAGTGGTTGGAAATCTAGGGAGAATCTCAACCATAGTTTGACCTGGACAGAAGTCCCAGGGAGTGCTGAGAGTCATAACTGGAGGCTGGGCATGGTGGTTCACACCTGTAATCCCAGCACTATGAGAGGCTGAGGTGAGTGGATTGCTTGTACTCAGGAGTTTGAGAACAGCTTGAAGAAGAGTGAGACTCCATCTCTAAAAATATCTGGGCCTTATGGCAGGTGCCTATAATCTCAGCTACTTGGGAGGCTGAGGCACGTGGATCACTTGAGCCCAAGAGTTTGAAATTTCTGTGAGCTATGATGCCACAGCACTCTACCCAGGGCAACAAGGTAAGACTCTGTCTTAAAAACAAATTAAAAAAAAGAGAGAGAGAATCGTCACTGGAAACTTATTTTCATCCAGTTGACTATTGGTGTCTGGGGCTGTGGTGAGGCCCTGACCTATGAGGCACAACTGAGAACTGGAAAGGAAAAGACAAAGGAACAACGGCTCTGACGAAATGATCCGATGGCAGATGGAAATAAAACCTGAAAGTGGCAAGTGGTAGATAGCTGATGAGGGAAAGGACAGGCAATTCTTTAGCACACGTTGGTAAAGATTAGCAATATGGAGCAAGTAAAGTATTAGTCTAGTCCTTAATATTCTGACCAGAGGGGAGTGTTGGTGGTGGTGGCTGTTATTTGTAGCACATTGTGAACAGATGTTTTCCCGTGGATTTTTAGAATGAGATTTTGAAGGGCTGTGGATCAGGGTAAAAGGACTGATGTAGTGTGAAATTAGAGTTGTAAGTGATTAACAAAATGGAAAGTTTCGGCCCTGTAACTGTTAAATGACCTTGCTAGAGTCTATATTCCATGGTGATATGCAAATATTAACAGCTTACAAGTAGTTAAGCATAGCAGATAGACTTTCCGTATTAAACCACACAAATCTGATTTCATGCAGGGAAGTTTAAGGTAGCTAGCATTTCAAATATTGCTATTTCCCATATATGTCTTGCTTCTTTTTTTTTCCTCCAAAATCCTCTTTATGCAGCCAAGTTACTGGAGGGAACTAGACCTCTGTCCTCTAATTTTTGACTCTCTAATGTAATGGAATTGGACTAAAAGGTAAAGGTAAGGTCTTTAAAGGCTGGCTATATAGAATTTGAATATTCGCCATGGAAAGAAATTCAGATGGCCATTGACTAGAGCCATCTAATCCAATCACTTATGTGTTGCTTACATTTCTTTAGTTGATTTTGTAACGAAATTGTGCCAGAGGACAGGGACAAATATTTATGGTCAATAAGTAATTACTGGAATTTTATCACACATTAGGCACTGTGCTGGCAACAGATTTGGAAACAAGACAGATATTACACTTGCCTTCATGGAACTAAAAGAAGACAGGTAATTAACATGTAAGCCAATAAGGAAATGAAAAAATAAATTGAAGTATAGTTAAAAGGAACTCTTTAAAAATGTTTGAAGTCACTCCCCCCCAGACTATCTTCCTCATGCCACAGCCGGAGTGCAAACATCACCAGTGAAACAGAATCACTGAATCATATGGATCTCCCTTCTATGAGGGCAGAGTGCTGGCTACCTATATAGAGGAATTAGACACGCACATTGATTAGTCACATGTTAACTGAATCCCGTCTATGCACCAGGCACTGCAGGATTATTCTTCCACCAGTACAGAAACTTTTCATTGTTTACAACTGTATCCTTTAGAATAGGGTAGGTGCTTACTATGTAATTTAATGGAATGAATAGATAAATACAAGGCACTGGACAAACAATAATAAATCAGTTTATGACTTTATCATAACAAATCTAGAAGGTAAAAGATTTTCACCTTTTGCAGGTGAGGAAATAAGTTCTTAAAAAGTTAAGATAGCTGGAGTGGCGCCTGTGGCTCAAGGAGTAGGGCATTGGCCCCATATACTGGGCCTGGCCAAAACTGCCAAAAAAAAAAGTTAAGATAGTTGGTTAAGATGCATAGTACTAAGAGATGGAGCTAATGGTCCATGTCTGGTCTGGTTTTGAATCTATTAAGCATACTGGGAGGTCATTAGTCATGGCAGTGGATTTGAAGAAGCAAGTTTCTAAAGCAAATCATAACCATGTGCACCGTATATAAAGAAATATATGTACGTATACACGCGCGCACACACACACACACATATAATTTTCTGTAGCTGTCAAGTTAAGGTTCCAAACCTTTGACTTGACCATGCAGTCTAGCAGGATCTGGTTCCTGCCTAAGTGTAGCCTCCTCTCTAATCATTACTATTAGCCTCTCTTAAAATTTCTTCACTCTACTACATAATCCAAATTGCCTTCAAAGTATCATATTTCTTACCACCTCCATTCTTTACTACATACTATCCCACTGTGTGGAATGTCCTTCACCTTTTTTTTGGCCTTTAAAATTCCTATTAACCTTCCAAAACCTCTACAGTAAGCCTTCTCTAAACTCCAGGCCAAGAAAAATGCTTTCCTCCCCTATGTCTCTGTAGCTCTCTACCACATAGCTTATAAAATTCTCAAATTATTCCTGGTGCTAACCAATCTACCACCATGATTTTGAACTCTTAGAAAACTGGCTCTATGTTTTAGTTGATTCCAGTACTTCACCCACTTAGCAAAACATCTGCTGTACTAGGTAGGCATCCATTTACTTTTAAATGAACGGATGCAATGCAAGTGAACAAATCATAGAATGAATAACCGGGACTGTGGTGCCCGCAAAGATGGAGGCTTAAAAACAAGATGTAGAACCACTCCTGCTTGACTAAACTATTAGGCAATTGACTAAAAGAGCCCAGGCCAGTAATCAGAGCTACAGGAAATGCACAAAAGGGGTGCCCCATCAGAAGCAAAGGGGAAGTGTCTCTGAGTCCCCATGCTATAACACAACCTGGCTAAATCCCAGCTGTCAAGTTTGAGGTTGTGGGGGAAGGTAGAAAAATTATTTGTATTTGGCATGTTACAAATCAATTGACCCAACTCTGGAGGGGAAAAAGGGATTGAGAATATGGCCATGGTATGGCTGCAACTTTTGTTTTTTGTTTTTCAACCCCTTCTCTTCCAGTTTCTCTTAAAACCCTGTACTCTTTTGAAGAGGTTTCGCTACAAGCTGAATTGCTGAAAGCTGCACTCAGAGAGGGTTTCACTGTCACTAGAATGAATTACTCCTTCACAAATTTTGTACCCAGAGAACATCTCTTTCTCTTTGGAGCTCTTCTGTGTATTGATTTTGGCTCAAACTTATCTCACCAAAATAAAAAAGAAAGAACGCTCCCAATCAATTTTTGTTTTAGTTCAAAGCACATAGCTTTTCAAAATAGATTTTTTCCCCCTAATGGTGCAAAATACATAAGGTAAGAAAGGCATAGGATTGAGAATTTTGATCTTTCTGAATTTCATCATTTCTCCCAAGTTCTTAAACAGTGTTGTTAATTTTTCTCTATTCTGGTATGGGTGGCTACGCTTGGCTGCTAGAAGATGCTCACTAACATAACGAGAGCTATAACCATGCAGTAGAGCTATGTTTTAGAACTAATTAAGAAAGGCAGAATCTATTTTTCTTAATTTACCCCAAAGGCTGGCAGATTTAGAGCTTAAATTCTGAAGGCTAAGTGTATAGCTTCAGGGTCTAGCTCAGACACTTACCAAATTCTTACACAAGATACTTAGTTGTCTGTGACTCAGTAGGCTACACTAAAAAATGGGACCAGAAATAGTACCTATCTTATAAAGTTCTGGTGAGAATTCAATGAATTAATACAGGTCAGCTGTTCAGGACAGGTTTAGTACATATTAAAATCAATGTAATTGCTAGACATTCATACCACTGAGGAACCCTCCCTCCCCCAATACTTTTTGAACCATTTTCCCCCTGAATTACAGTTCAAATGGGAATGTAGAATGTTCATATTTACGTATTGTTTATAAATTCCCCTTTGTAAAGCTACCTAGTGGCTTACTAGCTTTTACCAAAAAAATACACTGCCCTCCCTGGATTAGTGAAATAATAAATGGATTTACATACAAGGAAGTCCCACAAAATGATGATGACTAAAAGACTACAAGTGACCAAAGAGATAACTAAGTTAAAGAAATTTGAATTTAAGATCATTTTGAATCAGTGAAATTGAAATTAGCAAAGAATGTGAGCTATCCATAAAGTTTTCATCTACTTCATTCCTTGTTGAATTCTATACTCTTAAAAGATATTGCCTAGGCCATTGTATTGGTTCAGAGAAAACAAGCACTTTGAAATTTACCTAAAACTGGCCCAGCATTTTGCCTCTGCAACTTTGTTGTGAACATGGGCATACCATAAATCTTCTCACAATAGTAATGTTATTAACTACAATTTAATATTCTATCTCAATAGATAAAAATCACACCCTATATAATGATATTTTGGTCAACAATGGACCATATATACAGTCTCATGAGATTATAATGAAGCTGAAAAATTCCTAGCACCCAGTGACATCATAAGCACAGTAACACTATAGTGCAGCACACGGTACGTGTTTGTGATGATGCCGCTGTAAACACACCTACTGCATAGCCAATTGTATAGAAGTATATAGCATACATAATTACATACAGTATATAATACTTGATAACAATAATAATATGTACTGGTTTATGTATTTACTATGTGTATACCGTATTTTTATTGTTATTTTAGGGTATACTCATTTCACTTAGAAAAATTAAAAACTATCTGTAAAATAGTCTGGAAAGGTGGTGCAAGATAGCCAAATAGAAACCTCTAGCAATTGAATCTCAGCCCAAACACCAAATTCAACAATTATCCGTGCAAGCAACCACCTTCAGAACAACCAAAAATCAGGTAAACAATCCACCTTACCTGTTTTAACATTATATCAAGGAAAGAGGTACTGAAGAGAATGAAAAAGAATCTTGGATTGCCTAGACCACCCCTCTCCCATCCTGGATAGCACTGCACCAGCACCCTTAGTGGAGAATCTTGTGTGTCTGGGGAGGATAAGTGAAGGGATTATAGAATTTTGCATTAGAACTCAATGCCTCTGGCACAGGTAACACAGCACAGGGCAGAATTCTGCCCACAGAGGAAGCATTTAGATCTGCCTAGCCCAAGAAAAATCCTCTAGTTTGAAATTTCAGAGTTCCAGCTAGCCCCACCAATGGCTAACAAAAAGTAACCTGGAGCCTGGACTACCTAAGACAGTCAGACCACAAAGCTTACAGTCCCTGGGAAATTCCTGGTCACTCAGTGAGACATCAGTGGTAGTAGCCAACTACTGCTTGAGTCATGCCTGGCAGTATAGCTCAGAGAGTCTTCTTCCACTTGGGGAATAGAAAGAGAAAAGTTCAAAGGACTTTGTTTTGCAACTTGGAGACCAGCTCAGCCACAATAAAATAAAGTACCAAGCAGACTCCTAAAGCCTCTGAGTCCAGGCCTTAGTTACTAGATGACATCTCTCAACCCACTATGGGCCAGAAGGAAATATCTTGCCATGAAGGGAAAGACCTAGTCCCTGCAGGATTTATCACCTGCTGACTAGAGAGCCCTTGGGCTTTGAATAAACATTAGAGATAGCCTGGCAATCCATGGGCTGGATTCAGGAGTGACCTAGAATTGGTGGACATGATGGAGTGCCCAAATCACTATGCTGCAACTCCAGCAGCCTAGCACAGACAGTGAAGTAAGAAAGTGACAGTCCTTGCCTGGCAATCAAGGGAATTCTCCCATATCTTACCCAAGTCCACTAAGGCAGTACCATCAGTACCAGCAAGAGTCATCACTGGGCTTGGGGCATCCCAAGCACTGACACAACTGCAGTGACCAAAGACTTAGATCAAAACACTCAATTCCCTTTGAATACCTAGAAATCCTTCAAGGAAAGGTGCATTCAAACAAGCCCAAACTATAAAGATTAAATAAATGCCTAACTCTTCAATGCCAGACAAAACATTGATGAATATCCACAAGCATCAAGGAAAACATGACCTCACCAAACTAAATAATATGCCAGTGACCAATTCAGGACTAAAGGGAGATAAGTGTCCTTTCAGGCGAAGAATTCAAAATGGCCTTCCTGAAGAATCTCAGTGAACTTCAATATAGTACAGAAAACAAATTCGGAAGCCTGTCAGAGGAATTTGACAGAGATCAAAATCATTCTTTAAAAAAGGTAAATTCTAAAAAAATTTTAAAAGGTAGATTCCGAAGCTTAAGAATTCAATTAAAAAACTGAAAAATGCATCAGAATCTCTCAACAACAGCACTGACAAAGCAATTAGCTGGGCATGTTGGCACTCACTTTTCGTCCCAGCTACTTGGGAGTCTGAGGCAGGAGGATGGCTTGAACACATGTGTCTCAGGTTGCTGTGAGCTATGACAATGCCCCTGCACTCTACCCAAGGCAAGAGACTGAGATCCTGTCTCTAAAATCAAAAAATAAAAAATAAAAATTGACCAAGTAGTAAAAAAGAATTAGCGAGTTTGTAGACAGGCTATTGGAAAATATACTCAAAAGAGGGTTCCCTTTGAGTAAAATGAATTAAAAAAAATCAAGCAGGGCTACAAGATTTAGAAAATAGCCTCAAATCTAGGAATTATTGACCATAAGGAGAACGTAGAAAATGAGATTGGTGTAGAAGGATTATTCAAAGAAATAACAACAAAGAACTTTACATCTAGGGACAGATGTCAACATTCAGGTACAACAAGGTCATAGAAAAGAAATCAGATACAAATAACTTTATTGTAGTGTGATTTTTGGTCTTCTGGATATATACCTAATAGAGGAATTATAGGATCAAATGGCAGATCTATTTTCAGTTCTCTAAGTGTTCTCCAGATGTCTTTCCAAAAGAAATGTATTAGTTTACAATCCCACCAGCAGTGTAGAAGTGTTCCCTTTTCTCCACAACCACACCAGAATCTTTGATTTGGGGATTTTGTGAGATGGGCTAATCTTACTGGAGTTAGATGATATCTCAAAGTAGTTTTGATTTGCATTTCTCTGATGACTAAGGATGGTGAGCATTTTTTCATATGTTTGTAGGTCATGCACCTGTCTTCTTCAGAGAAGTTTCTCTTTAAGTCCCTTGTCCACACTGAGAGGGGATCACTTGTTCTCTTCTTGCTAATATGTTTGAGTTCTCTTTGGATCCTTGTTGTTAAACCTTTGTCAGAGACATAACCAGCAAATACCTTCTCCCTTTCTGAAGGCTGTCTACTTGCTATTGCAGCCCAATTCATAATTGCTAGGTCATGGAAGAAGCCCAAGAGTCTATCAATCCATGAATGGACCAATAAATTGTGGTGTATATATATATATACCATGGAACACTATGCAGCCATTAAGAAGTATGGAGACTTTCCCTCCTTCATGTTTACATGGATGGAGCTGGAAAATGTTCTTCTTAGCAAAGTATCCCAAAGAGATAAGTATCTTTTGGAAGAAAAAGTATCCAATGTACTCAGTCCTACTATGAAACTAATATATAACTTTCATAGGAAAGCTATAACCCAATTTTAGCCCAGGAATATGGGGAGAGGGGAGAGGGAGGAGAGGGGGAAGGGTGGGTGGAGGGAGGGTGATTGGTGGGATCACGTCTATGGTTCATCCTATAAGGGTACATGTGAATGTCTCTAATTGTAGAATATAAATGTTAACACAATAACTAAGGAAAAGACATGAAGGCTATGTTAACCAGTTGGATGAAAGTATTTCAAATTGTAAACCGAAACAGTACACTGTACCCATGATAGTATTAATGTACACTGCTATGATTTAATAAAAAAAAAGAAAAAGAAAAAGAAAAACAATCAGGTTTAACCCAAACAAGATTACCTCAAGGCATTTAATAATCAAAATTTCAAAGTTCACTGATAAATAAAAGGTCCTAGGAGAAGCATGAAAAAGAGAAAACATAACATATAAAGAGATTATAATACATCGAACAGCAGATGTCTCAGTGGAAACCTTATAGACCAGGAGAGAGTAGCATGACATAATCAAAGTTCTGCAGGGAAAAAAAGTTACCTTAACCCTAGAGTATTATATTCTGTAAAAATATCCTTCAAACCTAAAGAAGAAACAAAGACTTTCACAGACAAACATAGGCTGAGGGATTCCATCAACACCAGACATGTCTTACAAAAAATGTTAAAAAGAAGTTTTTCAATCTAAAGCAAAAGGGTAGTAATGAATAGCAAGAAATAATCTGAAGGTATATAACTATGGATACAGTAAGTACACAAATACAGAATATTGGTGTAATTGCAATACATAAACACAGTACATGAACACTTGCATCTTGATTAGGAACTCTAAAGGACAAATCTATCAAAAATAACTACTATGACTTTTTTTATATAGATAGTATAATACATATGGATGGATCAACAAAACCTTAAAAAGTAGGGTGGGGTTGAGGGTGGGAATGAGCTAAATGGTAGAATTTCTCTTAGCTTTCTCTTGCTTGCTTGTAAGCAGAATTGTCATATGGTTGTAAATGTTTTTTGCAAAACTCATCATGGTAACCTCAAATCAAAAACCTATACCATATAAAAAACAAATAAAAGGCAAGAAATTGAAATAATATGACCAGAGAAAATCACCTCTAACATAGGAAGACAGGTGGAAAAAAAGAAAGAAAGGACCACAAAACAACCAAAAACAAAATAATAACATGACAGTAATACGTCCTTACCTATCACTAACACTGAATACAAATGGATTAAAGTATATATTCAAAAGATACAGTTTAGATGGATGGATAAAAATTAAGAGCCAACCATATGTTGTGAGTAAGAGACACTGCTCTTCTATAAAGATGTTCATAGACTGAAAATAATAGGATGTAAAAAGATTTTCTATGTAAGGGGAAACCTAAAAGAACAGAAGTAGCCACACTTTTACAAGATAAAATAGATCTCAAGACAAGAGGTCAATTCAGCAAGAGGATATAACAATTCTAAATATTTATGCACCCAACACTGGTATACCCAGATATATAAAGCAAACATTGTCAGAGCTAAGGAGAGAGATAGATCCCAGTACAGTAATTGTTGGAGACCTCAACACTACATAACAAACAGACCTCATAGATATTTACAGAATGTTTCACTCAAAAGCTGCAGAGTACACATCTTTCTTCTCAGCTTGTGGATCACTCTCAAGGACAGGGCACAAAAGAAGTCTTCAAAAAATTAAAAAAAAAAGTGTACCAAGTATTTTCTCTGACCACAATAAAATAAAACTAGAAATTAATTAAAAGGCAGAACTCTGGAAAATACAGAAATAAGTGCCTACATGAAAACTAAACAATATGCTCCTAAATGACCAATGGGTAAATGAACCACTTAGGAAGGAAATTAAAAAAAAAAGGAAACAAATAAAAATGAAAACACCATTTATCAAAACCTATGGGATATAACAAAAGCAGCACTGAGATGAAAGTTTCTAACACTAACTGCCTACAACAACAAAAAAAGAAAGAAAGAAAGAAAGAAAGAAAGAAAGAAAGAAAGAAAGAAAGAAAAGCTTTAACTGGACACCATAAAGATATATTTCAAAGAACTAGAAAACCAAAGGCAAAGCAAACCCAAAATAGTAGGAGAAAATAAATAATAAAAAATTTGAGTAGAAATAAATAAAACTAAAATTAAAAAGATCAATAGAACTAAAGTTGGCTTTTTGAAGAAATAAATAAAATGTACATCCTTTTGGGTAGATTAACAAAAATGAGAGAAGATCCAAATAAATAAAATCAGAGATGAAAAAGGGGAAATACAACAGATACTACCCAAATCCTAATCATTAAAGACTACTATGAGCAAATATTTGCCAATAAATGGGAACACTTGGAAAAAAATGGGTGAATTCCTGCACATACACAACCTATCAAGATTGAACCAGGAAGAAATCTAAAGCCTGAATAATTCAATAACAAATAACAAGATAGAAGCAATAATAATAAAGCCTCCCATCAAAGTAAAAACCAGGACCTGACAGCTTCACTTCTAAATTCTACCAAGCATTCAAAAAAGAATTAGTACTGATCCTACTTAAGTACTACTCAGAAAAATCAAAGAGAAGGAAAAACTTTTAAACTCATGCTATGAGGCCTATACCACCTCAATACAAAAAACAAAGATATAAAAAAAAAAGAAAAGAAAGAAAACTATAGACCGATATTTCTGATGAACATAGATACAGAAATCTTTGTCAAAATACTAGCAAACCAAATTCAACAACACATTCAAATGATTATTCATCATGATTAAGTGAGATTTATCCCAGGGATGCAAGGATGGCTCAACATATGCAAATCAGTCAGTATGATATATCATATCAAAGGAATAAAAAATAAAACCATGTGATCTTTCTAATTGATGCTGAAAATGCATTCAATAAAATTCAACATCCTTTCATGATAAAAACTGCGATAAAACTAGTGTAGAAGGTATAGAAGGAATTTACGTTAACATGATAAAAGTGATATATGAAAGAACGATAATGAATATTATACTGAATTGGGAAAATCGAAAGCTTTTTCCTCTGAGATCTATAAGAAGATAAAAATGTCCACTGTTACCACTGTTATTCAACATAGAAGGTCTAGCTAGAGCAATAAAGGGCATCCTAATGGAAAGGAAGAAGTCAAATTATTCTTGTTTTCAGATTATAGCATCTTATATCTGGAGACACATAAGAATTCAACACACACACATACACACACAGACATACAGACACAAACCCTATTAGACCTGTTAAACAAATCCAGTAAAGTTGCAGAATACAAAATCAACATACATAGTAGCATTTCTATACGCTAACAGCAAGTAATCTCAGCAAGGAACCAAGAAAATAAACCTCATTTACAGTAGCAAAAATAAATAAATAAATAAAATACCTAGGAATATACTTAACCAAAGACGTGACAGATCTCTTCAACAAAAACTAAAACAACATGATACTGGCATAAAAATAGACACAGATCAGTGGGAAAGAATAAAAAACATAGAAATAAATCTGTAGGGAACATATCTTTGGCAAAGGTGCCAAGAACATGTGGTGGGGGAAAGGACAGTCTCTCCAATAAATGGTGCTGAGATAAGTGGATGTCTATATGCAGAAGAATAAAACTAGACCCTTGTCTCTCATCAAATACAAAATTCAAATTAACATAGATTAAAGACTTAAATCTAAACCTGAAACTATGAACTACTAAAAGAAACCATTGGAGAAATGCTTCAGGACAGTGGTCTGGGCAAGTTTTTGAGTCATACCCCCAAAGCATAGGCATCCAAACCAAAATTGGACAAACGAAGTCACATGAAGCTGAAAAGCTTCTACAGCAAAGGAAACAATCAATAAAATGAAGAGACAACCCACAGAATGGAAAAAAAAAAGTATTTGCAAACTAACCATCTAACAAGAGACTAATAACCAGAATCTATAAGGAGCTCTAAGAACTCAATAGGAAAAAAACTATCAGGTGACTCAGAAATCTCACTGTGGGGTGTGTATCCAAAGGATGATAATTCAGTATGCCAAAGAGGTACTGCTCTTCCCTATTTATTGTAGCACTATTCACAATAGCCAAGATTTGGAATCAACCTCACTGTCTATCAACAGATTAATGGATAAAGAAATTGTGGTACGTATCAGAGGGATAATATTATATAGACAAAAAAGAACAAAATCCTTCCATTTGCAATAGCATAGATGGTACTGGAGAGCATTATGTTAAGTGAGATAAGCCAAGCACAGAAAGACAAATCTCTCATGTTCTCACTCATATGGGAGCTAAATATTAAAAACAATTGATCTCATAGAGACAGAGGTTGGAGTCACTGTGACCAGAGGCTGGAAAAGGTAGCAGAAAAGAGGGATAAAGTAGAGATAGTTAATGAGGGCAAAAATATTTAGAATTAACAATATTTCACAACAAAACAAAGTGACTATAATCAGCAATAAGTTAATGCATACTTTAAAATAACTAAAAGAGTGAAGTGGGAATGTTCCTAACACAAAGAAAGGTCAATGCCTGAGGTGATGGATACTCCAATTATTCTGATTTGATTAATACACACTGTATTCCTGTATCAAAATGTCAGTACCTTATAAGTATAAACAATTATCATTACCCATAATAATTAAAGAGGTAAAAGAAAAAAAAATAGCCTCAGCCAAGTTCTTGGAAGGTATTCCGGAAGGCATTGTTCTCATCCTAGATGACAGCTCCATGCATGGTTGGTATCCCTGAAGGCCTTCCAGTGGGACAAGGAAGAGGAGGAAGACAGTGATATTGATGATCCTGACCCTGGAAAGGCCTAGGCGAATGTGTGCTTGTGTCTTAGGTTTTAATAAAAATGTTTAAAAAGTAAAAAATTAAAAATTAAAAAGTTTACAGAATAAGAATGTAAAGAAAGAAAATGTTTAATATAGCTGAACAATGTGTTTGTATTTTAATGTTTGTTATTACAACAAAGCCTAAAAGTTTAAAAATGTAAAGGCTTATAAAGTTGAAAAGTTAGTTATCTAAGGTTAATTTATTATTGAAGAAAGGAAATATCTTTATAAATGCAATATGATCTAATCATATAATATTTGCAGTCTTGTCTAGAAAGGAAATATCGTTATAAATGCAGTATGATCTAAGTATACAATATTTGTAGTAGAGTATAGTATATATAGTTGCCTTTATACTCACTCACCATGCACTGATTCACCCAGGACAACTTTCCATCCCACAGATCCATTTATGTAAGTTTCACATACAGGTGTACCACTTTAAAATCTCTTATACCATATTTTTACTGTGGCTTTTCTATGTTTAGATACACAAATATCTTTGTGTCACAACTGCCTATAGCATTCAATATAATAGCATGCTGTACAAGTCTGTCGTCTGGAAGCCAGTAGTTATACCACACAGCCTAGGAGTGTAGTAACCACACCATCCAGCTCTGGGTAAGCACACACTGTATGATGTTCACTCGGTGATGAAATCACTTCATGAAGTATTTTTCAGAACATATTCCCATGGTTGTTTAGCAACACGTGACTATGTGTCCATCATGTACACATTTATAGATACTTGTACACTTACCATCATTATGAGCTAATAATTAATATTTCAGGTTTACAGATATTTCACTAACATTTAAACATGTTAACCATTTTGCTAAAATCACATAGCTAGGAAGGGTCAGATTTGGACCTCACCACGATAGCCACGAAGCCATAATCTTCTGTTTTGTCATGCTACCTCTTCTTAGAGAAGTAATTTGAGGATTGAATGTAATAACATATAAAAATACCTTGGAGGACATCCAGTCTGTGGTACATTTCCAATAAATACTAGTTACTAGATTTCTTTATATAAATGATGGTGTTAATGGCAGTAAAAACTAATTTTATTAAGTGTTTATCATCTAATAAGCACTATATTTGATATGCATTCTATTTGTTAACTCATCTAATTTTCTCCACAATTCTAGAAAGGGGCCATTGTTATTATTATGGCCATTTTAAAGATCATAAAAGAGAAAAAGAGAGATTGACGGGGGAGGGGTATAGGGACAGTTAAAACTTTCCCAAGACCACTCAGTTCTTAATTCTGAGACTGTATAATCTATCCATATCAAGCCATAATCTTGCTTATAAATATTTCATTAAAATCTTGCCTTTTGAAGAATTATTCTATTTTTCTTGCCCTAATGCCTTATTCCGAAATGACTACTATTTCCATGTTCTGTCACTTTAAATTATTGGTCGTCTTGCTCTTTTCCCCCATCATAACAAAGGAGTTTTATCCCAGTCTCTATTTAAAAAGGTTAAGTTACATCAAAAATTTCAATTTGTTCTTCCACAATGTCTAAATATTGTAAGTTTGACTTTAAGATGAAGCAACAGGCTGGTTTGTGAGCTCTTAAACTCCAGAGTATTTCTTCATCATGTATTTAACTTGTCATTCTGAAGAGTTATTTTCCCCATTCCTAGAGTAAATAATCTTGGCCTTTTCTCTTGCTCATTTTATTTTGTCTTCCACCTGTGTACACCCGATTAGAGAACAGTGTTATGTCCTGTATGGCAAAATTGTTTGCAAGATGCTATGCTAATGTGACACTAATGCTGGCTGAGCACATACTAGTGGTCAGCTGGGTGACAGGAACAGCTTCCTTCCTTTCTCATTTATTACAAGACACGCTTTTTTCTGCTGGTGCTAAGCAGTTCACTCATCATTGAAATGTAACGAACAGTCCACTGAATATGCTTCTTCACGCCGTTAAAAAAAAAAGTCAATGGTTGTCATATTGCAATGAGGATTAAGACCTAATTCATGGCTGAAGCCTGTCGCTTGACTAGGTGACTGGATGTATGAGAGTTGAATTACTGATATCTGTCAAGTCAGTGGAATACTAAATACACGGTGGCTCATGCCTGTAATCCTAGCACCCTGAGAAGCCGAGGTGGGTGGATCACCTGAGTTCACAGGTTTGATACCAGCCTTAGCCAGAGCGAGCCCTCTTCTCTAAAAATTAGCTAGGCATTGTGGTGGGTCTGCAGTCCGAGCTACTTGGGAGGCTGAGATATGAGGATCACTTGAGCTCAAGAGTTTGAGGTTGTGTGAGCTATGATGCCACAAGCACTCTATGAGGATAACAAAGTGAGACTCTGGCTCAAAAAAAGAAAAAAAAATTAGATATATATTTACTCAACACACTTGCTATTCACTGAGCCCTGTATATTGTAGTAAATTCCTGGACTGGTTCTTTACCTATTTAAAATAAAACCAAGGTAATTTTCTTAGTTACTATATACTGCTATAATGAAATACCTTATACTGGGTAATTAACGCAAATAGCATCAATTTATTGCTCATAGTTCTAGTGTGAGAACTCTAAGATCAAGACACCAGCAGATGCAGTGTATGGTAAGTGCTGATTCTCTGCTACAGAGATAGCATTTTCTCAATGCACATGTGTCCTCAGGTGGTAGAAGGGGTAACCAAGGTCCCTTGAGTTTCTCCTATAAGAACACTAATCCCATTCATGAGAAAAGATTGCTCACAATCTAAATAGTCACCACTTCTTCATAATATCACCTCAGGAGTTATGTTTCAACATATGAATTTTGTATATGAACACTACAACCATAGCAAAAATTGTAACATTGAATTTAAATCACAGTCATGTGGATTACTATCAAAAAAAAAAAAGAAAATATATACTCCTAATCAAGTTCCTGGTATTCATTTCATGCTCAGTAGAGAGGGCTAAGTACCCAAATTCTAAATTGAATGAGAGAGCGAGCCTGTCCTTGAGTTAACAGTCTACAAGGCCACACAGACATTTCAAGCAGAGATGATTAAACTGTAAGCCCAAAATTATTAAATTCATTTCCCAAATATATCCATTTAGCAAGTGTCTTGAACTCAAATCTGGAGCTCTTTCTTAGCCATCAAGCTACTCTCCCTCTATAATATTCTGCACAAATTAGTATGACACTTCTCCTGATTCCATATGCAACACTTTAAAAATTTCACTGAAGCTTTCTTCTCTGAAGTTTTTATGTGCATATTAACATAGTAGATTTTTCTCCTCCTATTCCCCTTACAGCTCTTACTACAGAGAACAAGATGACTACATTTTTTTTTTTGTTTTTAGATGGAGCCTCAAGCTATCCTCCTGTGTAGAGTGCCATGGCATCACAGCTCACAGCAACCTCCAGCTCCTGGGCTCAAGCAAGTCTCCTGCCTCTGCCTCCCAAGTAGCTGGGACCACAGGCACCTGCTACAATGCCTGGCCATTTTTTGGTTGCAGCCATCATTGTTGTTTGGCGGGCCCAGGCTGGGGATTCGAACCCGCCACCTTAGGTGTATGTGGCTGGTGCCTTAGCTGCTTGAGCCACAGGCGCCGAGCCAAGATGACTACACTTTAACATTGCTCAAGACATTCCACAAAGCTAGTTACTCTTTATAGTTTATTTTGGGGTTGTATATTTACTAAACGGTCTGATGCTGGCACTAGTCTTAGATCTACAAACTTTGAAAAGTCACTTAACCTGCCTACAGAAGCCTCAGTCTCTTAAAGCAGAAAGTATAACATCTATTTCAAGAGTATTTTGAAGACTACATGAACTAATGCAAGAAATAATTTCCAGATATAGTATCTGGCTCAAATTATTTGGACAAAGTGTATATTGATTAGGTTGACTGCACAAATTTTAATCAGAAAATAGTAACGGGGTATTAACATGTACCAGAATCTGAAAATAAATGCATCAAGAGAAATGAGACCTGCTGTAAATTGATTTTAAGTGTATATAAAAAAAAGTAAATATACAGAGGGTACATATACTTTTTAAGAAAGGAAAAAATGTATTAAAATTGTTATACTGGAGCTGGGTGTACTGGCTCATGTCTATAATCTTTGTACTTTGGGAGGCTGAGGCAGGTGTATCACCTGAGCTCAGGAGTTCAAGATCAGCTTGAGCAAGAGTGAGACTCCATCTCTAGTAAAACTAGCTGAGCACTGTGGCCGGCTTCTGCAATCCCAGCTACTTGAGAGGCTAAGGCACGAAGACCACTTTAGCCCAAGAACTTGAAGCTGCTGTGCGCTATGATGCCATGGCACTTTTCCCAGGTGACAGAATGAAACTCTGTCTCAAAAAAAAAAAAAAAGTAATACTCAATATATTATGAATATGGATAATAATAAAAGATGAATACAGAGGGATGGAGGCAAGATGGCTGATTGGAGCCAGCTTTCCACAGAGGCTCCTGTCCAGATGGAGAGTTAAAAGACAGAAGTTTAGCAAGTAAGCCTATAGTTTGAAGCTGAGTCAAGAGAGAAGGTTGAAGAATGCACATCAACCCTGCTGAGGTGAGCTGTGACCCCAAGGAAACAAGCAATAGGCACAAAATACATCACCAAGCAGACAAGTGTCCCCTCCCCCATGAAAACCACTCACAGCATACTTTCTACATACAAACAAGCAAGTAGAGTTTAGATTCCCCTCCTATTTTATCTGAAGGGAGAGACCCTCTAAAAATCAGAACTCTTTCCCCAGAGAGGACCCACCAGTGTGCCATGGATTATACAACAGATCAATAAAAGAAAAAGTTGTTGTTTTGAAAAGGTCAATAAAATAGATCAACCTTGGCTAACCTAACCAAAAAAAAAAAAAAAAAAAAAGGGTAAAATCTCTAATTTCATCAATCAGAAATGGTAAAGACAAAAATAACAGACTCCTCAGAAATTCAAAAAAATACTTAATGAATATTACAAGAACTCTATTCTCAGAAATAGGAAAATATGAAGGAAATAGACCAATATTTGGAAGCATGCCACCTTCCTAGCCAGAATTAAGTGGAAATGTTGAACAGGCCTACATCAAGTTCTGAAGTAGCATCAACTATACAAAATCTCCCTAAAAAGAAAAGCCTGGGACAAGATGGCTTCACATCAGAATTCTACAAAACCTTTAAAGAGGAGCTAGTACCTATATTACTCAACTTTTCCCAAAATACAGAAAAAGAAGGAATATTACCCAACGCATTCTATGAAGCAAACATCACCTTGATCCCCAAACCAGGAAAAGACCCAACAAGAAAAGAAAATTATAGACCAATATCACTAATGAATACTGATGCGAAAATATTCAATAAGATCGTAGCAAACAGAAACCTGCAACACATCAAACAAATTATACACCGTGACCAAGTGGGTTTTATTCCAGAGTCTCAAGGCTTGTTCAATACATAAATCTATAAATATAGTTCATCATATAAACAAATTAAAAACAAAGACCATATGATTCTCTCAACTGATGCAGAAAAAGCTTTTGATACTATGCAACATCCTTTCATAACGAGAACACTTAAGAAAATTGGTATAGAAAAGATATTTCATAAACTGAGAGAGGCCATCTACAGTAAGCCCACAGCCAATATTGTATTGAATGGAGTTAAATTGAAATCATTTACACTCAGACCAGGAACCAGGCAAGGTTGCCCATTGTCCCCACTGCTTTTTAAACATTGTAATGAAAGTTTTAGCCATTGCAATTAGGGAAGAAAAGGCAATCAAGTGTATCCATATAGGGTCAGAAGAGCTCAAACTTTTACTTGTCACAGATGATATGATAGTATACCTGGAAAATACCAGGGATTCTACTACAAAATTCTTAGAAGGAATACAGCAGCATCTCAGGCTACAAAAGCAACACTCATAAATCTGTAGCCTTTATATATACCAACAATAGTCAAGCTGAAAAAGCAGTCAAGGGCTCTATTCTGTTCATAGTAGTGCCAAAGAAGATGAAATATTTGGGAGTTTACCTAACAAAGGATGTGAAAGATCTCTATGAAGAGAACTATGAAACTCTAAGAAAAGAAATAGCTAAAGATGTTAACAAATGCAAAAACATTCCATGCTCATGGCTGGGAAGTATCAACATTGATAAAATGTCCATATCACCCAAAGCAATATACAATTTTAATGCAATCCCTGTTAAAGCTCCACTGTCATACTTTCAAAATCTTGAAAAAATAATACTTCATTTTATATGGAATCAGAGAAAACCTCAAATAGACAAGACATTACTCAGAAATTAAAAAAAAAAAGCAGGAGGAATCATATTATCAGACCTCATACTATACTATAAATTGATAGTGATCAAAACAGCATGGTACTGGCACAAAAATAGAGAAGTAGATGTATGGAACAGAATACAGAACCAAGAGATAAACCCTGCTACTTACCATTATTTGATATTTGACAAGCTAATTAAAAACATTCAGTGGGTTAAAGATTCCCTATTTAATAAATGGTGCTGGGTGAATTGGCAGGCCTATAGAAGACTGAAACTGGACCCATACCTCTTAACATTAACTAACATAGACTCTCACTGGATTAAAGATTTAAACTTAATTCATGAAACTATAAAAATACTAGAAGAAAGTGCAGGGAAAACACTTAATGAAACTGGGCAAATGTTTTATGAGGAGGACCCCTGGGCAATTGAAGCAACATCAAAAATACACTACTGGGACCTGATCAAACTAAAAAGCTTCTGTACAGCCAAGAACACAGTAAGTGAAGCAAGCAGACAGCCCTCAGAATGGGAGAAGATATTTGCAGGTTATGAATCTGGCAAAGGTTTAATAATCAGAATTCACAGAGAACTCCAATGTATTAGCAAGAAAAGAACAAGTGATCCCATTTCTTGTTGCACTTGAGAGAAATTTCTCTGAAGAAGACAGGTGCACAGCCTACAGACACATGAAAAAATGCTCATCATCCTTAGTTATCAGAGAAATGTAAATCAAAAC
Source organism: Otolemur garnettii (assembly GCF_000181295.1). Classification (NCBI taxonomy): domain Eukaryota; kingdom Metazoa; phylum Chordata; class Mammalia; order Primates; family Galagidae; genus Otolemur; species Otolemur garnettii. The sequence goes on along the minus strand of NW_003852396.1, from coordinate 22,100,630 downwards.
TACTTTGAGATATCATCTAACTCTGTATCACAAAATCCCCAAACTAGAGATGTTGGTTTGGATGTTGAGAAAAGGTAACACTTCTACACTGCTGGTGGGAATGAGAACTAATACATTCCTTTTGGAAAGATGTTTGGAGAACACATAGGGATATAAAAATAGACTTGCCATTTGATCCTACAATTCCTCCACTAGGTATATATCCAGAATACCAAAAGTCACATTATAACAAAGATACTTATACCAGAATGTTTGTTGTAGCCCAATTCATAATTGCTAAGTCATGGAAGAAGCCCAAGTGCCCACTGACCCATGAGTGGATTAATAAATTGTGGTATATGTACACTATGGAATATTATGCAGCCTTAAAGAAAAGAGGGAGACTTTACCTTCTTCATGTTTACATGGATGGAGCTGGGACATATTCTTCTTAGCAAAGTATCTCAAGAATGGAAGAAAAAGTATCCAATGTACTCAGCGCTACTATGAAACCAATTTATAGCTTTTGTATGAAAGTTATAACCCAAATAGCCCAAGAATATGGGAAAAGGGGAGGGGGGAGGATGAGTGGAGGGAGGGGAACCAGTGGGACCACACCTATGGTGCATCTTATACGTGTACATGAGAAATTTACTAAATGTAGAATATAAATGTCTTAATACAATAACTAAGAAAATGCTGTGAAGGCTATGTTAACCAGTTTGATGAAATATTTCAAATTGTTTATAAAACCAGCACATTGTACCCCATGATTGCTTTGCTGTACACAGCTATGATTTAATAATAATAATAAAAAAGATGAATACAAGTCACGTTTAGTACTTTTTGTAGTTGCAGAAGTCAAATGTGACTTGAGTATTATCAATTTAATACAGTTTTTTCCTCTTAGTTTTTTTGGTATCTTCTGCATCTTAAAATGTTATTTATCATTTATTTAGAAAGACATATTACATCATTTCTGGAAGGTATATCAGAGTATTAGTTTTATTGCCCAAGGTTCTGGCAAAAACAGCACAGTGCCCCTAAACAATATGATTTAAGGAAGGTTTAAGGAAAGGACTCTTTACTGGTTTTAAGGAAACTGACCAAGGATAGTGTAGCATACCAACACTAATGACCCTGAAAAGTCTTTAGCACACATGCATAGACAAGTGGAAAGATTGCACCTGGACCCTGATGAGGGGAGTTGGGCTATGGCAGTGGTGTGGCCTGCAGTGCGGGAAGCAGGTAACCATGCTTATGTGACCTCAATCTCTGCCCATTCTCACCTCCTGCTGGTGCCAACCATTGGCTGGGCCCAATCTAGCATCAGAGGTCAGTTTTCTGAGGACTAGATGAGGGTAAAGAAAGCTGAACAGTGGATCTGGAGGGATGAGTGAAAGACAGCTAGGGTAACAAACAGCCATCATGCACTGGAGTGCATGCGAAAGGGGATATCTAACATGCCACATGGACACAGATGGAGATCATTTAAATGCATTTTTATGAGGGTATTATTTTCTGCTCATTGTTCCTGGTCTTGAGGCTCCCTGGGCTCTTAACTTTTGAAATGTCAATGGAGCCCTGGACTACAATTAAATGGTCTTTATTTCTGGTACTTGATCTTTGGACTTGCCTGTAATTCACAGACCCAAAGACTAACCCACTGTCCCAATCCTCATGACACCCTGTGGCATCTGAGAAGTTGCATTTTCTGGACCTCAGGTGAGATCATCTACAAAACAATTGAGCTGAACTTGGTGATCTCTAATATAGACTCAACTCGTAGGATTCTGTGCTCAATTATTTTGTGTGGGCAGCTGCAGGGTAGGAAAGGGTCTAAACCCAAGGGTAAAATGATTAAATTTGTTCAAGTGGACTAAATGTCAGATAGAGGTGGTGAACACTGGAGCTCTGCCTGGGAATGTCCTTAACACAGGCTTGGTGATTTTAAGTGACCAACACTATTTGTCCTAAGTCACCCAGGCAGATAATTTCTAAGGATAATGAACACAATTAAAAATCATTGCAGTCCTCTACTTAGGCACCTTTTTACAATTAATATATTACTGGCTGAGTTTTCTTATATTGCTCTCCTCAGGCCACCTTTCAATTCATGTAGAAGACAATTAGAATTAAGGCTCCAAGTAAGTTTTTACAGGAGACCGTATCAAATGCTTTAGTAAAATCAACACTTACATCATTAGCACAACCTCAATTATGCTGTCCCCTAATAGTAGGTTAGCATCTCCCACAGGCTCCGGTATAATCTGTCACAGATACTCTTTTTGGCTTTTAGTCTGAACATAGTTTGGCTGAGTGATTTCAAAGTGCAGGCTCTGGGATATGTCTGCTTGTCCACTTGGTCTCGCTGATTCAGAACCGCTCAAGGAGAAAAGATATACTTTTTTCCATTTATAGGTGAGCACAGTGAGTCCTTCATTCTTTTGCATGTTATTCTTTCTGTCTAGAGACGTCCTTCTCTCCGGTTTCCCCAGCTGGACTCCTATTCATCTTTTGAAATCTAACACAAGGTCACCATCTCAGCAGATGCAGAAGAGTGGCAGTGCGGAACAGTGCTTAAGAAAGTGGGATTTGGAGCTGGATTGCTTGCGTGTGAATGTGAAACCTGGTATTTAGCACCTGTATGACCTTAGTCACATTACTTAAGTTCTCCTTCAGGTGCCCCACATAAAAAGTCAGAGCATTTAAATATACAGGAGCACCTCTATAATCGACCACCTCTCTACACTGACCACCTCTTCAATTTGACCTAATTTTCACAGACCCGACGTGCCCCACATGTACCAGTCAGTACAGAAGGCCTAGTTCCTTATGTAATGATCAGTTCATTACAGTTCCTAGGGTGGTCAACTTACTGAGATTCTACTGTATATTGCATCTATTATTTCTCTTTGTATATTGAAGTGTTAGTTCTGAAAAAAATACCTTTTTTTAATTAAGTCATTTGTACATAGATCATAAATACATTATGCCAGTTTGGGATTCAATGTGTTGATTATTTGTACAAATTGGAGTGCTTACATCCTACTAATCAACATAGTCTTCACCTCATTTATGCAATTATAGCATTAAGACATTTGTCTTCTACACCTGATAGAGCCAACGTGTACTTGCAATATGCTCCGCAGGTGTGGTCCCCCTACCAACCCTCCCTCTATCGACCCACCTTCCTCCCTTCCCCCTCCCTCCTCCTTCCTCCTTCATCCCAGGCTATAGTTGTGTATCATTTTTCATATGCAAGTGAGAGTGATTACAAATTGGTTTCACAGTAGTACTGAGTACATTGGATATTCTTCTTAATAAAGTATCTCAGGAATGGAAAAATGCCTTTAAATGAGGCAAAATGCTTTTCTTCCCAATTTTTCCTTTTTGTTAGCTAGGACAGGAAAGTAGTGGCTGGAGCCATATTTCATGATGAGATATCTTGGGATGAAACGAAATACCATGAGTTGTATCAGACAAACTGGAAGGATTCCAGTTCCTTGTCATTACAGACAACCTACCTCTGGACATCTGGGTAAATGAGAGAGAGAGAAAGAAAGAGAGAGAGAGAAATAGCCCTCTTCTATTTAAGTCATTTTTATTTAAGGTTTCATCACAGCTAAATCTATTCCTATGATTAAGAAAGAAGGAAGGAAATCAGGATTAAATGCTTGCAGGGAATAAGGAATGTGCGCCTGTCTGGACTCTCCTATGTTGAATTACTAAGGGTCAGGAGCACACTCATGTGTACCTATGAAGCATCCACACACATGCATTCTGGGACCCCCATCTGCCTCTCCAGCCTCCTGTCATTCCTTCAGGGAAGACTTAGCTGATGTCACTCTGTCCATAAGCATACCAGGCTACCTGCTCTCCTGGTACACCTCATATCATCCATGCATTTCCCATGTAGTACTTATCAATTTCAGATTAATGATGTGTCCCTATCTGGCTCTCCAGAGCATGAACACTGTGGACACAGGGCCCCAGTCCACCTCCACTCATGAATACCTAGCACTCTGTAAAATATCTGGTACACAGAAAACATTCCATCACATTTGTTTTCAGACTCCTGTGTCTGTCCAGAAACTTTTAAACATATCATGTTCTATTATGAAACTAATTTATAGTTCTCAAATGAAAGCTACAATCTAATTCTAGCCCAAGAATATGGGGAGGTGGGGGGAGGGGAGGAGAGGGGGGCAGAGGGGTAGAGGGAGGATGATTGGAAAGATCACCTCTATGGTCTGTCTTGCAAAGGTATAAGTGAATCTTTCTAAAACTAGAGTATAAATGTCTTAACACAATAACTAAATAAATGACATAAAGTCTATGTTTAAAATAATAATAAATAAAAATATCATGTTCAAACTAAAACAAAACATTAGAAGTGCACTTTAAATAAATCAAAGAATATATGCTATGTACATTACTAGGTACTGTGGGGACATTTTCTCATTTATTCCTCATGACAACCCTATGAGATGATTATTGTAATTTTACAAATAAAAGACCCTGAGTCATGAAACTAACAAGTCACTGAAACTGTATTAGACCACAGGTCTTGATGTCTCATGCTTTATTTTGTTATTCTCAAGTTCTCCTAAAGGTGATCACAAGGATGAGGAACTCCATGAAGCTACAAAATGCCCCTCTCTACTCATCCTTCCCCCCAAGTACTGTATGGCAGTGTAATTTCACAAGCTTTTTCCTTCCAGACGAATCAGAACAAGAGGCTTCCTCAGAAACACAGCTAAAACAGATTAACTAATCAATGCTTCAAATGCATTTGCTGCAATATGCTGTCAAAATTCTAATTCACCATGTGAATTCAAATTCTAATTATATATATTTTCAAAAGATAACATAGCCTATACTAGTAGCTGTATTTAGAATCTTACAGAGCAGATGGGAATAAAGGATAGGGAAGAGATTTGCTGGCTACTTTTATGCGCCAGAAATGAAATGCATGTGTTCCTAATGGCAAGGATATGAATTCTCCTTCTCAGCATAAGTTCACCAGAAGATGCTGGACTGGGTTCAGCTTTCTTGGTTTCTTAGTCCAAATGGAGTGTACGTTTCCTTTTTTATCATGCATTAGGCGGGCATGTTGTGGTCACATGCCAATGCTGAGGTCATTGGGGTCACAATTAAGTTTCACCATTTGCTGGCCATAGTGACCAACTCAAGTTTATTTCAACTTTTGAAACTTTGATTTTCCCATCTGTGCAAATAGATATCATGAAAGCACCTACCCTTCAGGTTATTCCCAGGATGAAATTGATGTTGCAAGGAAGTCTCCATGGGTTATTAAAGTGTACTAGCCTTCCTCACATGTTTACATTCCTCCCACTTTCAGAGATAATCAGAGATCGAGAGCTTCACCCAGTCAGCTGGAGAAGTAAATGCATATGGTTTCCAGAACTGCAGCAGAGACAATACACAGTATCTAAAAATGTACCTGGTGCTTACTAGTTATTTCCTCTCCCATTTTCATTGGAAAATTATTCCTAGAATGTAGCCTTAGCTCATTAGGAATGCAAGCTGTGAACAGGTTTCAGCCAATCCTGACTGTGGCAAGGGACATGCTGCCAGCACGCAGAGGGTCTTCAAATCTGCTAGGACTATCGAGTGAGGCTTTCAAAAACAGTATCCTCTGCCTCCTGTAACCTTAGGCAAATACAATATTCAGTTCGGATTTTTTCCTGTGCAAGAGGGTACTGAGAGTCTAAATAAAGCTGATTCCATATCCTTGAGTATTTTTATTCCAGGGCCATTGACTGACACCCAGTTACGCCTGAGGGCATTCTCAAAGTCAGACAGTTCTAGGGCTTCTCTCAATAAAGCAGGAATATTCACACATGTCCAGCTATCAACACATTCCTACAAGCTCAGACTTTCTTGCTAGAGGAAAGAGGTGCTTTCCTTGCCCTTCTCTGTTATTTCTGAGTGTTTTTCCATTTAACAAGAATCTGATGTCTAGCTAGGGAACTGGCCATATCCTTACTGAGATCCCATCTCTGCTGCATCCTGTGTGGTGACGGGACAGTCAGCTCGTATAAGCTTTGGTGTATGTAATGTGGTGGTATATTGATCTTTATGTTATGTTTATCACACAGAATGGTGGGAAGTGAGACTGGATATGTCTCGGTCATAAATTAGAGACATAATACAAACACTGATCATAAAGTGTAGTTATTTAAATCATATTCATCTTTTGGGGTCTAGCTCAAAACCCCTACTCGACCCAAAGCATACTTCAAGGTACCTTCCTTGAAGAATTTAAGTCACAGTGACACTGCCCTTCTTGGAAGTTGTACAACACAGTACATAGCATTTATGCACTTTGCAGTAATCAGTTTGTTCTCTACATATTTTATATCTATTACTTTATTCTCCCTAAACTCTCCCTAAGCTTATTGTAGGTAAAGATGTGTTGTTTCTACCTGGTTGAATTTTCTCCATTTCTAAGCAGTGTTTAGCCCTATCAGGAGTTTGATAAATATGTATTTGATATAGTTTAAGATTTAAATTGCTTTGATGTTTACAGCCAGCACAGCTTTCAAGGCCCAGCCAAAGAAAAGGTATTTCCAGGTTTATTATTCATCATCCTCACAGCCAGCGTTCTAGTTGCAACAAAAGAATCACCAGCCCCTGGACACCATGCCCTTCATGCTGGTTGCCTTTGTTCCATGTTATTCATTTTACCTGTAATATTCTTCCTACTCTTTCCACTTGTACACTTGTATTCTTCCTTTGAGGCTTAGATGAAATCTTAGATCTTTTGCTGAAATATTTGGTAGTAGTGAACGCCAGTGTGCACACTTAGGCTCCCGTCAATTAAAATAATTCGTAAGTTGTAATGTGGTTATTTCATGTTTGTCTTGTCTACTAAGCTCTGAACTTTCATGAGGACAAAGACCACAACTTTTTCATATTTTTTTTATACTTTGTATATCACCTAGCAAGTACTCAATTATATTTTTAAACTAGTTTGAGTTGACTTTCCATTCCAGACTTTAAATATATATATATATATACATATATATACACAATGAACATTTTGCATTCTGTATTAGCTTTGGAGGTAGGCATCTTATTTTTTCTGACTGCTAAGTGCTTGTCACTCTCCCTGACTTGGGCTAACATCTGGCTTATCTTTAGGCTGATTTATCAGATTGCTTCCCAACCAGATGTGTGGCAACCAGCTGGCAGACCCTGTCAGTCTAACTGCTCCTGGTTCCATCTAAACCTGTCGGTTCAGGTGGCTTTAGGATGACAAATACTAAACTTGATCTTGTTTGAGAATCTCCGAGTATGGACTGAGCTGTTTAACTCATTGTAAATCTCAGAAGTGCTAACATTCTTATTTTTGATTTACATATGGACCCAGTTATCCTTCTTAGGAATGGAGCTAATGGAAAAGCTACACGCATGATGTCTGGAATGAGAATCACCCGTGGCTGGTTGTTCATTGGATTTTTGGAGACAGAACAAGTTACTTAATTCACTGAGTTTTGGTTTTCCCTGCTGTAAAGTGGGGGATAAAAGTAGTATTTTTGTGAGGATTACAAGACAGTGTTTATAAAGCACTTAACATTGTACTTAGAATGTAATAAACTCTTAATAAATGGTAATTCATTATGGCAGTGATTCACCTTAACATTCTTTCAAGACTACTATGTCCTAAGATTGTTAGGGATTAACCTAGACCTATTAAAACAGGGAGGAATAAAGGAGAATCATTGTCATTGAGGATTTCAGCAATGGTGCAACAGTGAGATAAAATTTTTTAAAAATTATCACATGATAATTCAAGACCAATGCTGGAGGTATACAGAGGGTCAAGGAGCACAGAGAATGAGAAAATAATCCAACTACTAAGGAAGGATTCCCAGGCAACAAAGAGGTATATGAACCAGGAGTACCCACACAGTCTGATGACTTTGACCTTCCCAGATATTCTCAGCTCCACCCATGGGAGCGTGAAGGGCTCCACATGCTGGGACTGGGCACATTCACCCTGACAGGATCTCTTGTGATACTTTGTTGCTGTTTTTATCCTCAAAAGAAAGAAGCCTGAAACACAAGGTCACCTTCTGTCTCCTATATTCTTATCTCCATGGGACAGAATCTCTTAGTCATTCCTTTCTTACCTTTAAAGCCCTCCACTTTACCTTCTAGAATTCAGGGTCTATCATCAGCAAAATTTCCTACATCTTCCAACTCCTCTCACAATGTTCTCTTCATCTTTTTGCTCCTATATATATATATATATAAAAATCCCCATTGCAAGGACTCTGCCTTAGATCCAGCTCTCTCAGGTGGAAATCCTTTTATTCTTTCCTTCTACTTCAAAGTATTATGGGGGAACAGATATTAACCCAGCTGGTGTTCATTGTACCAGTTAGGTAAATTTCACCCCTCCTCACCTCTGCAACCCACCCCCCTGCTTGATTTGTTAAGTATTACTTCCTATATGTATTATGTACATGGATGCTTCTCAGTTCCAATTTAGGAAAAAGTACATGGGGTGTTTATTTTTCCATTCTTTAGATATTTCACTTAGGATAATTGTCTCCAGTCCCATCTAGATTGTTGCAAAGGGAATTAATTCATCCTTCTTCATGGCTGAGTAGTATACCACATTTTCTTTATCCACTCATGAATTGATGAGCACCTGAGTTGAGTTCACATCTTTGCAATTGTGAATTGCACTGCAATAAACATTCAAGTGCAGATGTCTTTTTGACACAGTAATTTCTTATCCTTTGGGTACATACACAGCTGTGGCTGGATCAAATGGTAGGTCTACTTTAAGTTCTTTGAGGTATTTCCATACTGTTAGCCATAGAGGCTGTATTAATTTGCAGTTGCACAAACAGTGTAGAAGTGTCCCTTTCTCTCTACAGCCACAATAGCATCTATTATTTTTGGATTTTTTAATAAAAGTCATTCTAATTTGAGAAGGTAACATCTCATTGTGGTTTGTATTTGTCTGATTTGCATTTCATTTGCATTTGTCTGATAAGTAATGTTGAGAAATTTTTCATGTATGTATTGACCATTTGTCTATCTTTTTTGAAAAGCTTCTGTTCATGTCTTTTGCCCACTTTTTGATGGGGTTTTGTGATTTTTCTCACTGATTTGCTTTAGTTCTTCATAGGCTTATTAACCCCTTATTGGAAATACAGCCTACAGATGTTTTCTCTCATTCAGTACATTGTTTATTTGCTCTGTTGATTATTTCCTTGGCTATGCAGAAGCATTTTAATCAATCCTCATTCATTTATTTTTGTTGTTGTCGTGACTGCCATTGGGGTCTTCTTCATAAATCCTTTGCCTATCCCAATATCTAGAAGAGATTCTAAGATTTTTTTCTATAATTCTTATGCTTTCATGTCTTACATTGAATTCATTTATCCATCTGGAATTAATTTTACTGAGTAGTAAGAGATCTAGATAAACTTCATTCTTCTGCATGAGGCTATTCAATTTTCCCAGCACCATTTACCGAATATGGATTCTTTTTCCTCAGTGCATATTTTTGTTTTGTCAACAATCAGTTATCTCAGTTATTTGTATGTGGATGGTCTCATATCTCAGTTTTCTCATCTGTGCCAATAGTAAATGTACTACATAAATTATTCCATAACATTGAGAAGGTGGGAATCCTCCCTAACTTATTCTATAAAACCAGTATCACCTTGACACCAAAGCCAGGAAAGAAACTAGCAAACAAGCAAACTACAGACCAATAACCCTTAAAAATATAGGTGCAAAAATCCTCAATAAAATACTAGCAACTAAATTTAACAGCACATCAATAAAATAATTTGCTCTGACCAAATGGGCTGCATCCAAGGGATGCGAAGATGGTTCAACATAAGAGAACCAATAATGTGATTCACCATGCAAATAGAAGCAAATATAAAGATCATATGTTCATCTCAGTAAATGCAGAAAAACATTCAATAAAATTTAGTACCTTTCATGACAAAATGCTCAAAAAAAGAAATAGAAAGTATATATCCTTAAATTACAAAAGCCATGTATGTGAAACTCACAGTCAACATCATACTTTTTTATTCTTTATTAAATCATAACTGTGTACATTAATGCATTTATGGGATACAATGTGTTGATTTGATATACAATGTGTAATGCTTACATTGACTGATTAACATAACAAATAAATAAGCAAGGAAATGGTTAAGACATTTATACTCTATTCTTAATAGTTTTGAAATGTATCATTGCATTATGCACATTAGGTGAGGTCCCTCCAGAGGTCCCTCCCTCCTTTCTCCCAGCCTACCCTCTCCACTCTCCTCTCCCTCCTCCTACCTCCTTCTGGGCTATAGTTATGTTTTACCATTCCTCAACATCATACTGAATGAAAAAAACCTTTCCACTAAGAATTGGAACAAGAGGAGGATGACCACAGTCACCACTTCTCTTCAACATGGTGATGAATGCACTAGTCAGAGTAATCAAGCAAGAGAAAGAAATTAAGGACATTCAAATGAAGAAAAAGAAGGTAAAACTATTGCTTTTTCCTGGCAATATGATCTTATACCTAGAAAATCCCAAGGATTACCCCAAGAGACTCTTGGAACTGTTTTGAAAAACTCAGCAAAGTCTCAGGGTACAAAACTAACATATGCAAATCAGTAGCATTCCTACTTATCAATAACAGTCAAGCTGAGAGTCAAATCAAAGTCAGTACCATTCACATAGCTATGAAGAAAATAAAGTACATAGAAATACATAAAAGATCCTTACAAAAAAGAACTATGAAACACTAGAAACGAAATTGCAGAGGATACAAACAAATGAGAAAAGGTATCATACTCATGGATCAGTAGAATCAACATTGTTAAAATATCCATACTGGGCAAAGTGATTTATAGATTCTATGTAATACCTATCAAAATATCAGTGTCCCATAGAAGAAAAGATAATTGTGCACTTTGCTTTTAACAAGAAAATAGCCCAAATAGCCAAGACAATCTTAACCAAAAGTAACAAATCTGGAGGGATCACATTATACAAACTTCAAACTATACTACAATGCCATAGTAACTAAAACAGCGTGGTATTGGCATAAAAATAGGGACATAGATATTTTTATTATTCCATGAGTCTTAAACCACTGGGATGAGAGCTGGGTTGATGTTCTTTTACTCATCATTGCCACTTCCACACCATTCTCACAACCCACTTCCATGATGTGCCTGGGCTAGCTTGAACATGTATATGAGAGTGTGTTGTACATATCTCTTTTCAGCTTTGCAGGTGATAACAGTCTGTGAGTAGCTTGGAGGCACTATGGCATAATTTACATCATGGAAGTTGAAAAACACTATAAATTTGTGCTGTTTTGTTCTCCAGAGAGCTGGTTTGGTACATATTTATGGCACATTACTGTCCTATCCCCTGAAAACACTCAGCTTTGGACACTACCACCACTTATTCCTGTATTATTACTATTTTATCCAATATTAGTTTGTCTTAGCATTATTTTGTCTATATCTACATTCACATTAATCTATTTCATCTATATCCATTTATATCTCTACATATATATACACACACACATTTTATGTATATCTCTCCATAACTGCAATATGTCTATAGTTTCACATTCATGCATCCTATGTTCTGACCACTATGTCCTGGTGGTTTTCTTATCTCTGAAAGCACTTCATCTCGCTCTGACTCTTACCAATTTGAAGTGCTGTATTCCCTTTTTGCATAGCCAACAAATTAATCACCTATTTGCTTACAAGTTTGACCTCCGGACTTCTCTCATTGTTTGTAGAATTCACTTGGCAAAACTCTTATCCGATCCCACTCTGAACCTACTCCTCTCCTGGAGATAGCAGCTAGATATGGACAGAGAAGGTTTACAACCTGATTGATTAGTCTCCCTGTAAATCATGATTCTGGACTTCACTGTAGACCTTATGATTGCCAGAAATATTTACACAACTATGATCCATTAACCTTCCCACTATCTTAGCAATTCTTCTCCCTGCTGTATTATCATTTTTCTCCTTTTATATTAAGTCACTCTCATTGGCATAACTTCTGATTTGTACTTCTTCCATAATGAAACAACAAACCTTCTGAGAACCATCTTTACTTTAGAATTACCACTGTAGTTCTTATTTCCCTTTGCAATTAAATTCAGTGAATGAATTATCTGTATCTTTTCCTGGCATTTTTGGCCTCATTTTTAAGCTACTCCAAATGGACTTCTATCCTCAACATGTCACCAGAACTACTTAAATAACGACACCTATGATATATTTGCTGTCAAATCTGATGGACTTTTCTCAACCTGTTACCTTCCATGAATTATCAACATTTGAAATAGCCCCTGCGTCCTCCATAATAATTCCAAACATTCTAAGTTTTTTCCTGGTTCTTCTCAGCCCTTATTATTAGATAATGTACTTCCCCTGACTTCGTAAGACTGGGGCATCCTAGGATGAACCCTTGGTCTTTCTTCCTTCTCTAGCACCTTTCTAGGCTCATGGATTTAGAAGTCATCTATCAGCCGGGTACAGTGGCTCACACCTGTTAATCTCTGGGAGGCTGAGGCAGGAGCTTTGTTTGAGATCAGGAATTCAAGACAGCAAGAGCAAGGATGTCTCTACAGAAAAATAGAAAAATAACCTGGGCACTTTGACCAAGCCTATAATCTCACCTACTTGGGAGGTTGAGGCAAGAGAGTCACGTAAGCCCCAAAGTTTGAGGTTGCTGTGAGCTATGATCACGTGGCACTCTGCTCAAGGCATCAAAGTTAGATTTTGTCTCAAAAATAATAATAAAATTAAAAAAAATCATCAATGTACCAATGACTCCCTAATTCATGGTTTCAGCCTAGAATCCACTACTGAACTGCAAACTCGTATGCCCAACTAGCTATTCAACAGCTAGAATATTTGATAACCATCTGAATGCTATTATGCCCCAAATTGGATTCCTGGTCTTGACTGGAGAATTTTCTCAGCACAAAATAAAATTAGAATTATGCTTGTTCCCCTATTTCACTCATGCCCTACTTCAATTTCATCATGAAATACTGACTTTATCTCCCCAGCATATGCAGAACCTGCCCACTTTGCTCATTCCCACCAGACTCATTCTCATTGTAATAACCCTTTAATATCCTCCTATTTCACCCTTGCCTCTTGCAGCTAATTTTTTAGTTGGCACTTAGAATTATCCTTTTGAATCCCTGATCAGACCTTGCCAAAACTCCTCACTGGCTTCCTATTTTCAAAATACAAGAAAGATTCTTTGTCTTGACCTGAAAGATCTCTGTAAGTTCCTTCTCAATTTGCTCTATTAATCTCTCTGATTTCGTGTTTAATATGTGCCCCTTAATTCACTGGGCTCTCCTTGCTCATTACACCACAGGGGCAGGAGCCCAACTTAAAGCTTTTTTGGTGGCTATTCTCCCTGCCTAGAACACTGTTTCCACAGTGTCTTTTCTGATCCTTTTTTCACCTCCTGAAAGTCTATGCCAAGATGACATTTTCTCAGTAGGCTCTACTCAGACCGTCCTAATTACAGTTACTGCCACTCCTCCCCAAGCCCATCTCAGCCAACTGCACTGCCTGTACATTGCTCCCTCTTCTTTTCCCACAGCACTGATAACATTTTATTATACTAGATAATTATTTGTTATGTTTGTTGTCTGCCTGCCTGCTACAAAACAATCTCCAAGAGGATGGGAAGTTGTGTGTATATATGGGTTTCCCCTCTAGTTTGTGTCTAATGTCCTCCAAGTATCTTCTAGAAATTGCCTGGTATAAGGTAGGATCTTGAAAATACTTTCTGAATGAATAAATACTTCAGATGAAAGATTTAAAAAAAAAAAAATTCATAGGAGTAAGAGAAAAGCTATCCTTGTCTTTAAATCCCAGTATTTTTTTCTGTCATTAGCTACTTTATTATTTAGCCATTTCACTGCCTCTTTTTATACCACAATAAAACCCATGTTAGAAGCTACATTTCAGCCTTTTCCCCAACCTCTGTTTGTTTGTGTAATTTGCTATTGTAAAATTTTCTGGCTCCTCAGAATGTATATATTTTTTTTTAAATATTGCCATCATTATTACATGCTGGCAACTTTCATTTATTGTTAGAGAAACTACACTGTGCTTAAAATCAGTTCACTTAGTTATAAATTAGGCATAATACATGCTTACATTTTTCACTGAAGAATTAAAAAATATTTGTGGCATAAATTAGGTACTTAGGATATAGTGAAAGTTACTGATTGAACAGTTACATCATATTAGGTGAGTGTGAATAAATGGATGCATGAATTATTTACTCAGCACAAGTAAAATATGCCCTTGTTTATAAAGCTTTATGGAAATTTCATTGCAAGATAAATTAAACATTAAAAACAATCTTGTGAAAGTTATTTTGGTTTCCATTTTAAATAAAGTAAAAGCCAACAGGCATTTCTCCCTGTTCTTACATCATGTAAACCAGATGCTTATATTATTAGGTGACAATACCTTGGTGAAATGTGGAATACTTAATTTAAATTTATGACAAAAATCACCTAGTTTGGTATCCAAACAAGAAATTTCTATATGCTCTGCAATTGCTTGTTGATTTATCCATACAGAACAGGTGCAACTAATATGGGAGATGAATGGGATTCAGCTATTTTCCACGTGCTTTTTAATCTAATCCATGTTTTGATATCTGTCTCAAATGGTTTTTGTTTTCTCCTCCTTAATGCGAGTCATCGAAGGTAAATTCTATAATGTTCTGGAAAACTGAACTATATGACATTGAGTAGTAGATATAATATCATTGAGAGAGCTAGAGGACCTTGGTAAGGGTCACCTTCTCCCCCAAGTCAAGCAAAAGGAACTTGCCTCTGTAGTGAAGTGCTTGGCAGCCAGATATGAAGGGAACCTGGACTATTCCTTCCTATTCAATACATCAAATATATTGGAGTCCATCTCAAACCTGCGTAATGAAGCTGGGATCTGAAAAATATCAGCCTTATCCCTATTTTCACCCTTATGATAGCTCTTGATGATTTTGAACCCCCCTCCCCCCCAAAAAAAACAAAAAAAAGTTGCACTCATTTTAAAATCACATCTGCTGGTCTGATGTAGGTTCATCCTGATACTCAGATTTTTCCATTATGAAGTCGCAGAACCCTGGCAAATGACTGTCTCTGAATGTGGAAGATTGCCATGAAATACCAAGGAAGTAAGAAGTCCACAGCAGTGGTGAAGGCATGATAAGCTCATCATCCAAAAGACCACTTAATTAAGTCCCAGAAGGTGCCCAGAAAGATCCAACTCAGAGCAACGTAAGGCAAAAAGGGGACTAAATCTTGCTTCCTTCATTTTACCGTGTATAAAAAGGCATTAATAGTAACGATGCTTTGGGAAGCTAACTGAATAGGAAATATAAAAGAGTTTAGATCAACAGCTGTTATGTAAACATAAGGAGCACACATTATAACAATAATACAAAGCAGCTTGAGTACATACATGTACATCCTAGCTCTATAAATTTTATTTAATAATGAAAGATTAACAATGAAATGACTTTGGCTTCTCTAATTTGACAGGTGGGATAGTACAATGAAGAAAACAGTACATTTGCCGTCCAATCAACCAGTTAAAAATCCCTACCTTAACACTCTCTGTGTGTGTGATGCTGTGCAAGGGGCTTATCCTCTTCCTGCTCATTTTCTTTTCCAGGAAAACAAAATTACGCAGCATATAAATAAATACATATATATCAATCCCTAGGTGATGGTGAGGTTAAACAGCATCATGTATATAAATGCACCCAGCATGGAGAGTGTTCAATAAGTCACACCAATCCTCCTCCTTTGGGGAAGAAGCTAAGGCACTGCCTCAGTAGAGGAACGTACTTCATGGTCATCAGTTCTGTTTGCATGGATCTGCCCAGATTGCAGTAGTTTGGCATCTGAACATCCATAATAACTTGGGATGCTAGAATCATAATACATACTCCCTGAGCGCTAACTGTGTCAGACACTATTCAGTTCATGTATTAATTTCTTTAATTTTGAACACAACATCACCGGGAGATTGCGTAAGGATCTCCATTTTACAGATGAGAATAAAATAAGGCACAGAGAGGCCATGGGACATTCCCAAGCTAAAACAGCTTTGAAGCAACATAGCAACATTATGAATCCAGGCACGTAAGCTCCAAAGCCTGAAATCCCAGCCTGTATCTCTTCTAGCTTATTTTTTTGCAAGCATAATTGTCTAGATTAGCCCAAAGTTGAGGAGACAGCAGGACCTGAACTGTTATGGATGCTGGATGGCTGAACACGTGGTATCTTCTGTGTAGTGGGAATCTACCGTGAAAGACCCACAGTGGACACAGAGGGAAAGCTCAAGCTGGCTGGGTGTGATGTGGGTAGGGGAAGGTTTCCCTAGCTTTCTCTGGAAGCCTATGATTCTATATTCCTAACACATGCACAAGAATGGGAGCTTTTCATCTATCTCACATTATATGTTGATCCTTTTCAAAAGTTCCTTTTACTATATAAATCTCCAAGGGCTCCCCACAGTTTTCAAGATGAAGCCCACCCTTCATAGCCCATCAGTGCAGAATATAGGCTGGAACTGGCTATGCTCTCTATTCTGTCCCCCTACACAATTTGTCCCCCACCACAAAGGCAGTGATGCTCTCTAAACAGAGCTACCAGTTGAGACAGCCGCACCTTGCTGCTGTAAAACCACTTGGTATAGAAGGCACATGGGAAGCTAATGAGCTCTACTTATCCCTCAGAGCTCATTCATATAGCACCTGATCTAGGAAAGTTTTCTCTGCTCCTCCTAGAATAATGCATTTTTTTCTGTTTTCCCACCCTGGAGTATCTTTATTTCAACTATGGCATGGATCATTGCAATTAACTGCTTTATCGACTGTCTCTCCCAGTTGGGTATGAGTTTTCCAGAGACAGGACCCTGTCTCATTCATCCAAATATCTTCACTGCCTGGTGATTTTCTTGGCACATAATCAGTTCACAATGAATGTTTATGGACTGGAATGGGATTCATTATATCATAAGCACATCTGGGGGAAATAATACATCCTTCACAACTTTCGGAAGAGCAAACAGTAAAGATGCTGAAAAAAAAAATCATAGAGAAAATACACTAGATAAAGCATCTAAAGACAAAAAATGGTTATAAATTAGAAAACAAGTTGGACCTTTGTGGGTCTTAGATAGACATAGGCTTGAATAACACCTCCACAGACCTTGCAGCTTGAGACACGTACTCAGCAGATATTTAGTTTTCCTATTTACTTTTTTCAGCTGTAAAGTGGGCATAGCAATTCCTAACTCAAGGCTTGGGTATGGGTATGAAGTTATTGGATAATGAGCTATTAAATGCTTAATGTAAACCCAGGGCCCCACTAAGACCTTAAATTATTCACTTAATACTTTAATGACTTACCCTCTTTCCCAAAAGTGTGCAGCAAAAGATGAGTGTTAGGGTATAGAACCTCACTGTAGAATGATATATGGGGAAAAGTATCTGGCAATCTGCTGCCCTTCAAGTCTGTGGCTCTGGACACAGAAATGCGGAGCACTGCCATCACTCGGATCAGAATATAGAGACAGGAAGAGCTCCAGGATAGTGAGTAAAGGTAGCACGCAACTCCCTGAAGAACTAGTGTGGGTGAGCAAAGACTCTGAGCTTGGCGCTTTCAAGATCTTTGACCTAATGCATAAGTAAACATTTAATAGAAGGGTTCGCATAACACTCCAGCCAGGACTGGCGTAAGTAAGAGACTTAGGCTACAAAGAGAAGAGAGGATCAGAGTCTCCTGCCCCACCCCAGAAAAAGAGGGTAAAGCAGAATGAAATGAATAAAGGAGGCTTTTTTTTTTCTTTTGAGATAGATTCTCATGTTTTCACCTTCAGTAGAGTGCCATGGTGTCATAGCTCACAGCACCACCAAACTCTTGGGCTCCAGTGATCCTTTTGCCTCAGCCTCCTGCTGGGACAACAGCAGCCCGCCACAATGCACAGCTAGTTTTTTAGAGATGAGGTCTCACTCTTGCTCAGAGTGGTCTCAAACTCCTGAGCTCAGGTGATCTACCCATCTCAGCTTCCCAGAGTGCTAGGATTACAGGTGTGAGCCACTGCACCCACCAAAAGAGGCTCTTTTCATTATATCTGGGAAAACATGCTTTCACCAGGACCTTAAATGAGAAAACAGACACACTGAAATTTGCTTTTCTTCAACTAGCATTTGCTTCTATAACTTCAAGTTCAAGTATCCTTCCCCAAGTCTTCAAGATCAAACTAGGTATGTCTTTTAAAGGCATTGTAGTACCTTTCCTGTTTGTTTATTCAGTCATTTTTCTCTATTAAATTTATGATTTATTCATCAAGTACATACTCACTCATCCCCTCTGATGTAGCAGTCATGGCTTGTCGCGACCCATCGGGCTTCTATGGCCCTGGTCTCGGTTAGCGCAGGAAGGAACCAGGCGAGAGGAGGATTAGAAGTACAAGCTTGTGGCAGGCGGGCTAGCCCTGACTTTCCGGGTAGCCCTGAGCAACCTCCGCACCAGCCTTTTATTGAGCCAGAACAACACAGGTGAGGGGAGTAATTAACAATGACTACCTGCTGAGGGCACGAGCTCTTCTTCCACAAGGAACTCCTGTGGAGGAATGGCCCGAGGTCCATGCCTCAGCTGCAGATCATCTTTCTCGGATGTCATCTGGCTTTAGGCGTCTCCTACAATGGCTGCTAGACAGTACGGCTATACCGGTGAGCAAAACAGACAAAATCACTGTCTTAGGGCCCCCTAATCTCAGTGGAAGAGAAATACAATGCCATAAACAATGCCATAAACAAGAGATATGGGATTGTGATGAGTGCTATGAAGGCGATGCACTGTTGGGCAGGAAGGAAGCTAAACAGGGTCGGTAATTTCAGGCAGGGTAATCAGAGAAGCCTTCTCAGCAGAGATGCCCAGTTGCTAAAAACTTAAGAGGGGATATAACCTATGAGGCTGAGAGATGAGCCGAGATCTGAAGGATGGGAACAAGCCAGCTATCTGAAGGGCTGGAAGGGCATCCCTGATGCTGGACAGCAAGGGTAGGGGCATGAGAGGGAAAGGGTTGAGTGCACCCAAGACAAGGAAAGGTTGGCTCAGCTAGGACACATCAGCTGAAGGGCATAGGCCAGACTGGTTTTCTTCACATCTCCCTAGAATACGGCACTAGCTGTCTAAGTTGGCTCCCCTCTTATGTCCTGACACACCTAATCTACTCTCCACCAGCAGTCAAGCCAACTGCATAATATTAGCCTCCTGCTTTTAGTTCTGTGATGGTCTTTTCTTACACTTTGAAGAACTCACAGTCCACATCTTGGCCTTGTCTGTTGTATCTTGAATCATTTTCTGGCCTTTTCTCACTTGCACATTCAGCACCAGCTAGACTGTCTTTGATCTTTCTTGCTGCTCCTCAGATATTCCAAGAAGGCCCCTGCCTCAGGGACTTTGCACAGTCAAATATCCATAATTTCAGCTCACATCCCTGCTCCAGCTTGCAGCTTAAGTCTCCTTCTTGGCCAGCCCCCTGCATCGCCCACCTCCTGCTCCTTTCTATTCCTCTATTTTATTCTAATTTGTAGAATGCATAAAGAATCACAATTCTATGATATAACTACAGGTTACTTGTCTGTTTTCTGTCTTCTCCACTGTAAGCATCATGAAGGCAGAGAATTGCTGTTTTATTGTCCTACACTGGCAACAAATATGCCTTCAGTACACAAGTCACATTATCAAGGCTTATTTGTATTTTTGTAGACTACATGTCACCTGCCAACAGAGTGCAGAGGAACTTCAGAAGAAGGAATGTCTTTGGGGGAAGTTGTAAAAGACTTCAGAGGGTATACAACATGTGAGGCCAGTCTTGGAGGATGAGAAGTTATTTACAAAGTTTGCCAGAACAGGAAGAAAAAGGAGAAGAAGCAATTTGATTAGAGGATACAGCCTGTGAGAAGGCACAAGATTGGTCATTGCAGGGCGTGACAAGCTGCTCAATGTGGCTGGAGTGTGGGATAAGGAGCATAGGAGGAGTGTGAAGGGTGGTCAGAAGAAGAGCAGGCTGGGGCTGGATAGCAGCCACGGGGGCAGGTTACAACATGTACTGTGTAGAAGATGATTCTTACTAAGACAGACACAAAAGGGACACCTTGTAAGACACCAGGAAAGCTAATAGGGGGCTGTTTTCCTGCGTCATTGGTCATGAACTTGCCTTTGTCAGTGTTGTGGGGGTTCTTATTCCTGTCATTACCTACTAATTTTTAGAGCTCAGCACATCAGAGATCATGGACTTGGTCCGGATCTTCTGTGGCTCTGTTCTTTACCTCTCTGTGAAGGAGGAAGAACTGTGCCCAGCATCCCCCTGCCTCTTGTCCTTGGCAGTGATGTATACGCACACTCTCTGCTGCAGCACCGTGGACTAAGCACATAAAGGGATGTGTGAAGTCTGTGCTTCTCTCGTGAACACAAAGAAAATATTGCCGCCTCGCCTCCACTGTTCTGGTTTTTTTTTTTTTTTCATGTGTTTGTTTGACTGCCAAAGAAGGGAACAACAGAAGTGAGACCCACAGATGGCACTCTGATATCTAATCAGCCTTCATAACTCTGTCCACCAAAACCTACAGATATTTTAGAAAAATATAGATGGGATACTGGAAAATTTCTTAAATTAAAATAATAACAAAAAAGATAAAAGAAGGCCCTGGCAGATGTTAGGTTTGGGCATTGGAGTTTACAGTTCTTTTAAAAAACAAATTTAGGAATAAATTATCCAGAATAGAGATAGGATACGTTGCATTTTTGTAGTGTGTTAGTATTTGACCTGGGATCCTCTACATCAGCCCAGGGCAGTATGGGATGGAGGTTAATAACACGCCTATTGGATTAAGCCAGCCATGAATGATTTGAAGCTTGGATTCACCATTTACTAGCTGACCTTGATCTTTTACCCCCCATTCCTGTGTGTATAACATTACAATATAAACATGATACCTATTCTTTTCTGTTTTGTTTTTGGTTTTTGGTTTCTAAGACAGAGTCTTACTTTGTTGCCTGTGGTAGAGTGCTGTAGTGTCACAGCTCACAGCAATCTCAAACTCTTAGGCTCAAGTGATTCTATTGCTTTAGCCTCCTGAATAGCTGGGACTATAGGTGCCCACCACAATGCCTGGCTATTTTTGGAGACAGAATCACTCTTCTTCATGCTGGTCTCTAATGTGGTACCTATTCTTACAGAATTTCTCTCATGGTTAATCAAGATAGTATATCACACTAGTCCTCATAACGTGCGATGGGCTCCAGCCCTTTTCCACTCTTCCTGCTCTCTCACTGAGGTCCCCGCTTGTGTCACAGTAATAATGGACGCTACATCTGGACGTTGCTGCCCTCCTTCCATCCTCTCTAGGCATGCCAGGCAGGAATTTTCATGGCAGAAGTAAAAAGAAATATATGAAAACCATTTTTTTCTTTTTTTTGAGACAGAGCCTCAAGCTGAGCCCCTGGGTAGAGTGCCGTGGCTTCACTGCTCACAGCAACCTCCAACTCCTGGGCTCAAGTGAGTCTCCTGCCTCAGCCTCCCAAGTAGCTGGGACCATAGGCGCCCACCACAACGCCCGGCTATTTTTTGATTGCAGCCATTATTGTTGTTTGGCGGGCCCAGGCTGGATTCAAACCCGCCACCTTAGGTGTATGTGGCTGGCGCCTTAGCAGCTCGAGCCACAGGCATGGAGCCAACCATTTTTGTTCTTTATCCTCTGCCTTTTTATGGTATCCTGACTTATAAGACTTGATCATTTGAGTGCTGAGTATATCTTCTTTCCAGAAATCTCTTCAGTCGTGGTCAGGGAAAGGAGATCTAAATCATGAGATTATTGTAGATTCAAGGCTTTTATGGGGAAACAAAAGGAAACATGGAATTTCTGTCTTTTTTTTTTTCTAGTCTATCTCAGAAACATAGAAAGAGAAGCACAGAAAGATAGAAAAAGAATGATAAGTCCCAGTGATATGGGACTTACTCTTACTGAGACACAACTCATTTGCTCTATTCAGAATCTCAGCTTCATTATCGACATATCGTTTCTTGCTATTCCTTGTTATTGAGGCCATGTTGCCACTGTGACATTGAAGGTGTGGGATGAGTGACAGCAACAGAATCTCCTGGGCCACAAAAGCTGGAGGGAGGGAGGGTTGCTGAAGCCTCTAGCCTCCTCCATCTTACGGAAGCTTGGCGTTATTCTGCCATATCCAATTGACCGTGTAGAGGTGGAAGTTAACACTAATTAGCATGCAATGACTTTCCTACCTGCTCCTGTGAAATCTAAACTTAATGCTCGCCAGGGGGCCTATACTTAAGCACCTCAGGGGAGAGCCATGGCAATATTTAATCTGCATTCACTCCAGTTGTCATCGTCATGTGTCTTTGTGGCAACGGGGTTTACTTTTACAGAACGAGCATTAAGCTGGGCCTACTCGTGTGTGTGTGTGTGTGTGTGTGTGTGTGTGTGTAGAGGAGAAACGGAAACACCACAGAGAGTTCTTATCACTGTCACTCACTTGTGTGGGTTTGAGTGACGTCAATCTCATGTCTTCTGGGTACCTTGGTAGACACGGAAGATGCAGCTGAAAAAACAAAATTAGTTTCTGGCCTCTAGAAAATACTAGTTAAACGGTGAAATATCAAACTTTAAACAGATGACTTAAGGTAAACACAGTGTGCTGAGAGAGCACAAAGGAGGAAGACCTGGGCAGGGGCGGCTGAACTAATATTAACTGAAAAGGGGGAATTAATCTGTGAAAGAAGGGAATGTGTCAGGCGGTTAAGGCCTCCAGTTAGGATAATTGCCAAAGCAAGGGCCCAGAACGATGAGGCAGTAGACGGAGCCCTTTTGCTCTTCATAAAGGGTCAAGTGGAAGCCAGGAAGTGGCAGAAAAGGAAAGTGAAAAAATACCCTCAGCATTCATCACCTCACTTTGGACTCACAGCACCCTTGTGAGCTAACAATTAATCTTTACAGGCGAGGGAATGAGGGTCAGATAAAAGTGACTTGACATATTTCACCTTTTAAATGAAGGAGGCAAATTTTATACTCTGTTATACCTAACCCTAAATCCTTTCTTTTTTACCTCTTGTGCTGCCTCTATGTAAAACCACCAGGGTGACTCCAAAATACCAGGTGTTTATGTCCAAATACTGAGGGGAAGTTATCCAAGTTTTAGCCTAAATAAAAATGTAAGAATTCTTTGCTTCAACCCTGATAATTGTACCTAAAAAGAATTTTTTTTATTTCTATAGCTGAGGATCTTCTTAATCCTTGAAATGGCTCTGAGTGGATTTTAATAGGTCTCATCCACAGAATCGTAAAGTCAAGAACTATAATAGCTCCAGAATTTATTTCCTTTTATAGTCCTGCTTCTTTTAAAGACCAAGGGTAATTTGAAATAATAGAAAAGACACAATAAGTTAAGGTGAGTATGTATTCCTTCAGCCACGACAGTGGTAAATATGCCAAACCAAGCCTGCCTCCGAGGAGATGTTTGTAAAATTATTCTAGACCTACTCTTCTATCAACTAGAAAAGTCTCAAATAGCCCTTGCTCTATCCCATTAATCATTCACATATCAAAATTGAAGAAGGGTGGGAACATTTTCTTCAACTGAAAGGGAGCACACTGACTTTCCACCTCTTCCCCTCACCTAGTTATCTCATAATTTATAGAAGTCCCAAGGAGACTCCCTGGAGCTCCATTCTAAACTTCTAAATTTTTGAATTCTAAAGTTTACATGGCAAATATTAAAGAAAAGACTTTTTTAAAATTTCCCACTCAGTTCACCAGGTTGAAAGCTGTGATGGAGAAGGATGGCCTTTCCAATGTAATCTTACTGGGAGCTTGAGTAGAGATTAGGAGATGAGGGACAGAGATGGAGTTTCCTGTCAATGTGCATTGGATTCAGGAAAGTTTTCATGTTTTTAATATTTTAAAAGTTAAGATGCATCTTGAAATTGGAATGTCTTAGCTTTGTTCTTCCCCAGAAAATATTCTTCAAGAGTCTTAAAATAGAAGGAATCTTAGAGCCCCAGAAATATGATCATGTATGTTTGATTCATATATGTTTTCTAGGAAATGTTGATGGAGACCAGTGTCCTTTGTTTTACATTTCTGCAAGTCAATCTAAAGCTTAGGAAACTTGCAAAATAAAGTTCAGCCTTACCTTTATTATCAACATTGCTTAAAAAAAACGACATACTAAAAAAACTTTCTTAATAAAGAACTAATCTTTTATGTCAGTAGATCTCAATATGCAAGGATTTACTTTCTTCCTTCTATGTTTAGACCCCGGCATTTTTAGCTCATCAGCTCCCTTCTCTCCTTATTCCTTCATTATAAATAGTCTCAAATGCTCAGTTAAAGCACCGAGCTGTGCCTTCTCTGGAACAGGACAATCACTTGTGTCCTGGTATCTTTCCAAGACAGCGAGGCATCTATGCTAATTTTTAATTACTGCTCTTCTATCATCTCTTGCTTTATTTGTAATATTCCTTTGTTTTTATCTCTTACATTAGACTACGTTTTTTGAGGATCAGGTCTTTTGTATTTAAGAGCTATATTTCCTGAGTAAATATTCACTGGATTGAATAGATACATCAATGAACAAATGATATAATCAATGAATGAGTGAATTAAACATCTCTCTCCACCTGCTCTAAACATACTTGTTCTCTATTTTTATTGGACAGCTGTCAAAATATATTTCTAGCCTGAATTATCCTCTTAGTCTATCTGATAAACTCTTATCACCAAGGTAACTCTTCACCTGTCATTCCTTAGCTTTTCCTTCATTTTTGCCAAGGCACAGTTAGCCTTGCTGGTGTTTTATTCTCTCTTAGAACTTTTTCAGAAATAGTATCTGTAGGATGCTGTAAAACTCGATTAACTAATCACTCACATAGATTACCCTACTAATCCTAGTAGGTCCTCCACAAATCTGAGCTGACAGAGCCTGATGACATATTCCTTCTTCCTCTAGCATCACCTTTGGAAGGAAGCAGAGACCCTGTGTTCTTGCTATCTTTGCCACTTCCCACATGCTTAACAGGAATGAAGAGAAGAACTAAATTGCTGGTCTTGTAAGATCACAGCCACTTACTCCCACTGCCCTGCTTCCTTCTACTACACACACTCTCCTAGGAAATCTCATCAAGTCCTTAGGAGGCACATGTACCACCCTGCGATCATGACTCCCGCACATGTATAATATTTCCCGGCCACTGTCTTTTCTGAAAAGTCTAATGATATCCAGCTTTCACCTTGATGTTTGCACTAGGATGCAAATACCCACTTGAAACTTAACCAACAGTAAACGTCACCAGGGTGAGAATAGCGCCTCATTTTTTAAGCAATAGTTTCAGTTGCAAAAACCCATAGGTCAGATAAGTAATAGAATTACGTGAAATTTGGTTCAGAAAAAGAAAAGGTGCTATAACATTGTGGCATACTGGAGAGTATTGTCACATTTAAAGGGGAATCCACTACTCGACTCCAGGTCACTGTTGCCACAGGGGAACATGGCCTAAAGATGCCACATTTTTTAAGTCTCGAGAGATGCTAAAATAAATATTTTTTGTAGTTTCTTACATATTAAAAAAAAATTGAAGGCAGGCCAAAAAGAAAGAGAGAAATTGAATGGGAGAGAGAATAGAAAAAAAAATTAAAAAATTAAAATTAAAAAACATATGTATATATGTAATATAGACTCTGGATAAAACTAACATATAATTTTAAGCCTACAGAACAAATTAGCACAACATAAATTTCATTAAAATTTGTATTGTTATAAGCTCTTTTAGCTGAGTGCATTTGAGAGTAGCCTTACAGGACAGAGGTTTAATCACAGTAATCAAAAATTTGGTCACTTTGTTGATTTGGATGTAGCTAATATTTATTCAGGGTTGATATATGTCATATATCATGCTAAACTCTTTTATTAATATTTAAAATTTTTCAAAGGAATACCTCCAACATGGTTAAAAAGTCAGCTTGTTCCATAAGACTTATTGTGGCAAACAGCAGTATTCTGAATTCCCCTTCCTCACAATTCAGACCCAAGACACTGTACTTTTATCTCCATATCTCTTAATTATATTATTATAATGTTATTTATCGATTGTTAGTTTCTGCCATACATTTTATATTATTTCTGCTAAGGATGACAATATAGTTTTCACACATATTCTGTCACCCCATAAATATAGAAACACAAAATTCCAGTTGCCCTCTTCCTCCAAGTACAGTTTTATCTTAAATATTATTAATTTAGTATTCTGGGTTTACATTATTTTGTTTACATGAAATCTATTTATCATCTAGCTGCGCACTTTACTGCAATTACCCTTTTTCTTTCTTTTCAAACTCTTTGTTTTGCCTGAAGTTAATACAATTTGTCTTTCTAGTTACTTAAGTTTCTAGAAACTTTAAATTCAATATCAAACTCTGCCCCCCACTGATGACATTTCCTCTCAACATATTCAAAAACATCAAGAGTCTCTCAGTTTCAATGTTTTAAGAGCATCTCCTCAAGAGACTTTGCACCTGCTCTAAACGTACTTGTCCACTATCTTTAGTGGACAGGTGTGACCTGTAATCTCTCATTCATTTTTATACTATCATTTTCCTCTTCTCTCCTCTCTCCTTTCCTGCCCTCCCATGACAGCACTTTCTCTCCTTCCCATCTCCCTCTCTTCCTTTCTTTCCCTTGAATTGGGTTATGTAGTTCCAGAATCCCATCTCTCCTCTTTCTTGTGTTATTGCTTATTTTGGTGGAACATCTCCCACAAGACCTTTCTGGAAAACACTGTTTCTAAGAGCTTTGACTATGTATGATGTATGAAAATACCCTTATTTTAACCATAATGTTATCTGGTAAATTGGATTGTGTGTAGAATTCTTAGTCATAATTTTCCTTCACAATTTGCAAAGTGTCTTTTTTTTTAAATTGTGTTAAGACATTCATATTCTACATTTAGTAAATTTCACATGTACCCTTGTAAGATGCACCATAGGCGTGGTCCCACCAATTACCCTCCCTCCACCCATCCTCCACCCTCCCCTTCCCTCCCTTTCTCCTTTACCCATATTCTTGGGCTATAATTGGGGTATAGCTTTCATATGACAGCTATAAATTAGTTTCATAGTAGGACTGAGTACATTGGA
The DNA here is from genome assembly GCF_000181295.1 of Otolemur garnettii. Lineage (NCBI taxonomy): Eukaryota > Metazoa > Chordata > Mammalia > Primates > Galagidae > Otolemur > Otolemur garnettii. The sequence continues at coordinate 22,073,333 of NW_003852396.1, read as the reverse complement.
TACTTTTTCTTCCATTTTTGAGATACTTTGCTAAGAAGACTATGTTCTAACTCCATCCATGTAAACATGAAAGAGGTAAAGTCTCCATCTTTCTTGAAGGCTGCATAATATTCCATGGTGCAATTTATTGATCTGTTCATGGGTCAATGGGCACTTGGGCTTCTTCCATGAATTAGCAAGTATCTTAATCTCTTTGAGCTCCATTGTTGCTGTTGAGAAATTCACACAAAATTATTCAGATTCTGAAGTTTCACCTTTCATCTTTTTGCTGTTGTTGTTCCTCTGTGAAATATTTTACATCTTTGAATTTGTGTCTTGGATAATGTCCTCTCTTTCTGATTCTATTTCTGGGCATAGTTTTAATTTGGTTTAGACCTCCTAGATGAGGAATACCTTTTATTCTGTTTTGTGTGTTTGTTCTACTCTCTGTGCAATTGCCTTATCTTTACCTTCTCGCTTTTTCGCTGAGTTATTTTGTTATGAGTTTCTGAAGACTCTTATGTTCCAAGTTATTGTTCTTCTTCAGCACTTTCTATAGAACTTTACACAACCATAACAACAATGGTCTCCAATATGCCCTACTCAATAGAGTAGCCACTTACAACAAAATGTTTAATTTTATTTAATTTTGCTTTTTTAAATTTAAATAGCCAGTTATAGCTGGTGGGATCATGTTAGAGTAACATATGCATGTTATTATCCAAGTATTAAATACATGAGGAATCTTGAAATGTTCTTTTGAATTTTTTATTTTCCTCTCTGTTTTTTCAATGTGCTTATTTCTGTTTGTTTTGGTCTTTCCTTCATGTGATAAAATATTTTGATATTTCACTGACCCTGAGCTGTCTGTTCATGTATAGTGGCAGGGTGTTGAGATGACTGCGAGTTTTGTGTAAATGAAACTTGACTTTTCATCATCAGATGCACGCAGTGTGATCTGGCTGACTTTTTGTGAGGATTCCCCCCCCCCCCCAACAGTAGTCTCTTTAAGTGTTTTTCTTCTTTTTTCCTTTCTTTTTTTTTTAGAGACATGCCACCTAAGAAGAAAGCTTTAGAATCCTGCAAAGAAGCATAAATGTGCTGTCTGGATCCTGGAACTGAGCAGAGAAGGAAGGCTGGATTTCAACTCCATTTCCTTATGCAAAATTTCACTTCCTTTCATTGTTTTTAGTACAGCACCAACTCTGTCAATTATCCTTGGTGCCCTTATTGACATACTTGGTTTTACCCAATTACAAGAAATCATTTTATCTTCTGATGTGATGGGAAGAAAGAGAGCGACACGGAGTTGCTCAGCCACAGGAACGGGAGGAGGGGATCATAGGGGTTGCAGCCCTTTCCTAAAGAGGCTTTCAGTCCATCCTCTCCTCCTCCCACCTTCACTTTCATAGGTCTCTCCTGCCCTCTCCTCCCACCTTCACTTTCAGAGGTCTCTCCTGCCCTCTCTTCCCACCTTCACTTTCAGAGGTCTCTCCTGCTGAGTGTTCTTGGGGATTTCAGATCTCTAGAGCAATCAAAGTTGCTTTTCAGTGTCTCCACTGAGGGCTTTGGATTCAGGTTTGTCAACTAAATGAATTGCTACTCATCTTCATGTTCTAGCCTCCATTTGTGTCTGTCTTCCCTCCTATTCTCTTTATTTTGCGTATTTATGCTTCATTTTAGTTTTAACACCTACTGTCATTTCATTTGTCTTTCAGAAGTGGAAAGAATAAAATATTTTTTCATCATACTGCCTTTAAGGACTTCATAGATTCTTTGAATACATTATTCCAGTCAGTGCTCCCAGAAAAGGGAAGATAACTATACAATCCCCATTAAGATGAAACCGAAGCTCAAATGTGCAAGCAATTTCAGCAAAGCCACACGGATCACTGCATCTCTCATCTGCTTTATGATGTCTCCACACTATTCTGGTGCATAAGGTCACAATACCAGATAGTCTCTGTTACTGACATGTCAATTTGGAAATACGCATCTTTTAAAAATATTAAAATCAAGATGCTTCCAAATTATTAGACTCTAATGGTGATTTCACCAGGATGGATGGCCTTACTGCAGGTCCCTAGATGCACCACTGAGTTCTATCATGGGTTCCTCACTCATAAGCTAGAGGCAGAATAGCAGTGAGACCCAGAAGGTTCTTTACTCTATATTACTATCATTTGTTTGATTCTGTTAGCCAGGCCTGTGATTTTGTTCTCTTACCCCTCTTTGCTGACAGTCTCGTGGGAGGAAGTGAAAACACCGTGAGTGACATGTTTATTTATGTACCTCATCTGGGACGACACCACGACAAGCAGCAGGGAAGTATTTCTTCAAGCAGACTTTCAGCATCAGTTGTCAGCTTCTTATTATGAGGTAGTTGAGTTTACTGCATTTTTTAGTTATATTTGAATGCCTAATAATCTCACAGCACATTAACTATAATTTGTGAATTATATCCATCTTTTGAGAGTGCATCAATTTAAATCTCCTAGTAAAACAATTCACGTGAATCTACCTATATCACAAGGCTTCTGAGATTTTATTATCAGGCAGGCGATCATGATCATGATCATTTGGCTTTTTTAGACTCCTCTGAAAACATCTTAACATTTCTTGTGTCTCTTTGAATCTCACACTTTGGCCCTCTGGGGTAGCCCTTATGAATCCTTCTCAAAATCATGGCAGTCTGGCTGTCACCCGAAATTCTGCAGGTCTAAAGCTAAGCTCATCATCTGTCCTCCTCTTGACCCCTGCACAAACCCTTCCCTTGGGACCTCTTTCTCAGTTAGCAGGACCTCTGCCCTTCCTGTTTTCTTGCACAGGAATATTGTGTCATCTTCAGCTCCCCTTTTCTGACATCTTCCCCAGTGAACCATTGACAGATCCTATTAATTCTACCCTGTCTCCTTCTCAGCGAAATAACAGGCTCTTACCTTTTCTGTCCTGAATTATTACTAGTGTTCTTTCTACTGGTCATTTGGTCTCTATCTTGGATTTTGCCATGTTACTGATACACAAGGAAGTTTATTACTAAAAAGCTGAGAAACATACAAAGAAAAAGCAGAAGGTTGAAGTTTTAATCCCATATCTATGGTTGGAGATAATCATTGTAATTTTCATTACATCCTTGCAGATAAGGATAAATATGAGTGACTATAATATGTGACACCTGTGATATATATTTATCGTATGTTGTTTTAGTCAATTTGGGCTTCTATAACAAATTACCATAGACTGGGCAGCATACAATATTTATTTCTCATAACTCTAGAGGCTAGGAGGTCCAAGATTAATGTGTCCAGAGATCTGGTGCTGGTGAGGGCAGGAAGATCTTTCCTTGCCTCTTCCAAGTTCCTGGTGGCTGAAAGCATTCCTTAGCACGTTCTCCCAGTCTCTGCCTATGTCAACACATGAGCTTCTTCCCTGTTGTGTCTCTGTGTTTTATAAGAAGTCATCAGATTTAGGGTCTTCCCTAATCCACATGACCTCATCTTACATCATTTAAATCTGTCAGATTTGGGTAAGAATCTGAGTAGTATTATCATTCTGCACCAAAATTCCTCTCCATCTCTGAACCCGTGATACTAGAAAACAAATTATCTGCTTCCAAAATTCAATGCTGCAATAGATGTAAAACAGACATTCACTTTCCAAAAGGGAAAACAAATAATAGAAGTAGTAAAGAAGTCAGTGGACTAAAGCCAACTCTACACTCATCACATTCCACTAGGTTTTAAAGCCTGCAAATATCCTCTCCTGCTGGATGCTCTTCCTCTGGGCCTCCTAGGACTCGCTCCTTTTTTTCTGCCCATTTCCTAATTATAGAATTTTGGAAGCCTCAGAGCCATCCTTCATTTTATCCCTCTCCCCCACTGGTGCAGGAATGAGTGCACACAGGAATACATGTTGTATGTTATGGGTTGTGCTTTTCTTGTGATAAATAAGTGCTAGTTAAAGGTGCTGACATATACACTTGTGTATAAATTAATGTTTCTATTATTAGTAATCCATTTGGCAAAGCCAAGTTCCCAGGTGATAGCATTTTCCTATAAAACTTCTATTAGACAGTAGACTAGATACTTGCATGCTGTGGTTGTTGTCAATTCATAAGTGGGGCCATAGACTGTTTCTAGTTTCCACAGAAACATTCACTGACTCTACCTGATAGTATTTGTAATAAACATGTGGACAAAGATCACAGTGATAGAAAATTAAGAAAGACACACACACAGGATGCATATTTAAATTTATCAACACACATTCTGAAATTTTAATTTTAATCAATTTATAAAATTTAACAGTGATATAAATCTTTTTGAGAGTTTTAATAATTTCCTCTCCCCAACATATTGTCCTTGAGAGTTTTGATAATTGTCTTTCCCCACACAAGTTTAACAAGAAAACTACCTCTTGTTATGAGTAGGGTTTTAAATTACCACAGATGTGGTTTGCCTGATATTTTTAACTTGTGTCTGATACCCTGGGTTTAAAACCTTTACAATCATTGCCAATTTATAAACACATGCACTAAGTTCCTATGTTGCATAATGTGAGTGCATAGCAATCTTGATAATTCTTTTTCATACATATTCAGCGTTTATGGTTCGCTCCCTGCCCATCTAATTCCACACATTTCACATGAGCATCTGGGCCTTGCTCCCCTTCTCTTTTTTCACAGTCACCTTCCCCCTCTCCACTTTTAATACCCTTTTCTGCCTCATAAAACTTGAATGTCGTTTTAGGACAGAGAGAAAATGATACTTCTGTGAAGGCTTCCATGAGAATTTATTACTCCATATTTCTTCTTCTACTAGAGGAGTCTATTTACACATGTACTGGAAAGTTATTTTATTCTGCCTTAATTACAAAGGATTCTGTATAGGATTTGTAAATCTCTGCGGAACTCAGGATAAAGCTCAGAAGAAACTTACATCCTTCCCCCTGTCCCCCACTTCCACCCATGGGAGAAAGCTGGTTTTGTTGGCTAATGTTATAAAAAGACAATTTAGTCCAGGGGTGACGGGGTTGAATGCCCATTATATTTAAGGCCCAGTAAAAGCTATGGGGAATATACAAAGATAAGTAAGACAATGTTGCTGACCTCAGGGAGGTCACAGTCACAAGGCATTTGCAGAAGAATCCGATAGGCACTCACATGCCTTCACACATAGCATTCTATAGGAATTACCTGAGAAGCACACATCTCTTTTTTTCAAAAGCCTTAGGCAAGCACAGGGAAAGAAAATTGTGAAGGATAACTGAGACATAAGCCTAGGGCAAGGGAGGGAAGCTGGTAAAGGGTATTTTGAACAAAGGAAATAGAGTGAAGCAAAGATAGGGAGATAAGATAGATCACAGAATGTCTGAAAAGTGCCATTGCAGAAGGGACCTGGTGACCTCCAAGTTTTGTTTGTTTTGTTTTTTTTTTCCTCTGTGTGAATTTCTTGTTTTCTTTTTAAGCAAAAAGAAGCACAAAAATGGTCACATAGTATTCATTCCCACTTATTCATGGGACATATATGGGTGTGCCTGCGTGTGTGCGCATAAAGGTGTGGGGAGCTTCCTGATGACTGTGCCCTTCAGCTGAAATTCTACAAAAGAATGATTGGTAGGGCCAAAAGTTCATTATTTTTTTTTAAACCACATAAACGTGTCCAACAGAAAGATTTCTATCAGGCATCTGGCACCTCTACTAACTCTTTGGAATGATTACAAAAATGCATATCCTAGTCATAAAGATTTAACAAAATATTCTCCTGCCATTTATAGTAATGCTACCAAATGACAAGTTCAAATTACTTGTTGTGATTACTCTTCATCTGGGCAAAACACATGTTGTAACGTATTCGCAAGATGCAATTACATCGGCTGCAGTGACATGGAATAACAGCACCGGAAAAAAGCTAATCACACACAATACACATACTGTTTAGATTTTTCCCAACCACATTTTTTTTCTGTATTGCAATCTGTTCAGCATTTGGACTAATCACTAACTCTTTTTTTTTTTTTTTTTTTTTTTTTTGTAATGTGTGAAGTATCAGCTGAGCTAGACAGTGCCAATAAAAGTCAGTAAAATGAAAACTATATACATTCCCTATTATTGAATTTAGATGATATCTAAGAGAGATAACAGCATTACTACATTCAGTGGTAATATTATTACACCATTTACAGAATTTGGTTCTGTGATGAACGTAGGAGAAAAACCATACTGCAAATACAAAATGTTATGCTTTGAAATATATACCCTTCACATACAGTCTTAGCCACTCTATCCTAAATACTTTAATGAGTAGTTTTGGAATTAATTTTTCTACACTAATAAAAGAAGTAGCAAACCACATTTAAAATATTCTGCATACCTTGGCACTTTCTTTCCTTTTGACTTTCCTCTGTCTCTTTGGGAGAGATCTTATCTCCTTCTGTTGCTTTAAGTCCCAATTTCTATTTCTAAACTGTACCTCTTTTCTCACCATCTTGTCAATATGTTTGGCCACCAAATAGATTTTTCCACCATATGTCTTCAAAATCAGTATGTACAAGTTAGAATTCATCACCTGTGATCAATACAAGCCTCCTACATTAAAATTTGCCCAATCATCAGTGTTTTTAGTATCAATTAATTGCATGACTATCCAAACTGGAAACTTCTGAGTAACGCTTGAATCATCATCTTTTCTTGTACCTACTCCTAATAGGAGACCAGCTGATAAACAAATCCCGTGATGATCATCTTTGACCCAGTTTTATTTTCATTGTTAATTTTCAAGTTCTCAACATATTTTATCAGGATATTGTAAAATAAAATGTTTAAGTCAAATTCTTGTCTCATTTATAGGCATTTCTACTTCTTCTTTTTTTTTTTTTTTTTGCATTTTTTGACAAGGACTGGGTTTGAACCTGCCACCTCCAGCATGCGGGGCCAGCGTCCTACTCCTTTGAGCCATAGGTGCCTCCCACATTTCTACTTCTTCTTTTTTTTTTTTTTTTCAGTTTTTAGCCGGGGCTGGGTTTGAACCAACCACCTCCAGCATGTGGGGCTGGCGCCCTACCCACTTGAGCCACAGGCACCACCCCGCATTTCTACTTCTTTAGTTAGATTATCAATCTAACCATCTTACCACAATCAACCCATTGTGGTGCTAGAAAACTATTATATTAGACACATCCTCTTCTTTTATCCTTTCGATTCATCTGTGAACAAATATGGTAACCTCTTAAACATCCTAATAGTGGTTCACGTCTTTCCATCTCATTTCCACTGCACTGGTTTAGGCTCTCCTCTTGTATCACATATACTATTGTAATTGAATAGCATTTAATCTTCCCACCTTTACTCATGCAGTTTCCTTTCATCTTTCTGAGTTAGACTGATGTTGCTGCTTTATTGCTCCCAAATTTTTTCTAATAAATCTAAATAAATAAGTGCTGCAGGCTTTCAAAAATAGAAACAATTACAATATAGTATATATTAGCTTGGATCATGCATCGATATTTTTCAAAAGCTTTTTGAGGGGCTTTTGTTTCTAGTAGTGACAGAGCAATTGATATGGGATGAATCCTTTCAATATCACTGTAATACCAGACACGGTAATATCTGCAGACCTCTTTTCAGTCATTGGACAACTCAGAACTATGTGCACGGAAGTAAGGAAAACACCTGAGACAACACACGGGGTAACCCCACCACTGTTCTTGGGGACACATTCTGGAGTATAATGCAGACTGGTAGAGCCCAAACAAAGGATGGCATGCTTGCTGAGTTATGAAGCAACCACTGAAATTTGAGGCTGCTGATGTTGTAAGCTCCTGTTCCCCCCAGGTGCCCCTGTCTTCTCCCATTCCCCCAACCTATGGGCCTTCCCAGTCACATTCCCAGGCCCCTTCCTTCCCCCTAGGGTTGCCAAGAACAAGCTTCAGAACAAGGAAGAAAAGTCCCAAGTTTCACAAAACCCCCAAGTTCTTAGTAGATGAACAATGGTGGAAAACTCACCGAGACTTGATTAATTACTGTTGTATAACCATAACCATTGTGATATGAGATGTATCCATTGTCAACCAAAGCTGTATTAATTATTATTACATTACTGTAACCATTGCTGTATCCATGACTACCTGAGCTATAACCCCCCTTAACCAGACTCATTTCGCTTCTGTAATATGTTTGCACAAAACCTATAAAAGGCAACTCACCTCCCTACTTGGCTGCTGACTGTGTCTCGAAGCAGCAGCCCCTGAGGTAGGTAAAATAAATGACCAATTAATTATATCCAAGTGGGGGTCTGACTGTATCTTTTCAGGTCATAGGGAGTACCATACTGAGACAGCTGGAATTTATAAGACAGACTACCAGAGTAAAGGGAAATATATAGAGAAGCATCTCCAAAAATAAGCATAGAGTAGCTTTCAGGGGTGTCCAATCTTTTTTCTTTTCTGCTATATATCAGAGGAAGGAAAATTATCTTGGCCATGCATTAAATACACAAAAACTAATGAAAGCTAATGAGAGAGAGCAAGAGAGAGAGAGAAACAGAATGAATAAAGGTCTGTGCATAATTTTTGTGCTATCTGACATCACAGATAAGCAAAACAGATTATCCACATGCAGCCTGCCAGCCGCTGGTTAGACACCTTGCTGGGCTGAGTGCTAAGCTTCACATGTGTATGAAAGATTCTTCAAGAGCAGGAAGAGTACAGCTACTGGAAAGCTGTGAGCTAAGTGGAAATTTCTAAGTTCATACAATGCTGGGAGATGAGCCCCCTGAGATCACTATCTCCTAGGTACTGGATTGAGATGTCCTCAAAAGGGCCACACTTTAAAAATAGATTTATTTTGGATTCATAAGAAAACTACATTAGAACCATCCTCATAAAAATTTAAAAACAGGTCTTGAATAAATCAATCTTTTTTTTTTAAATAAATTATGTGTTTCAAGGCAATTTCAATGGTTCCTAATAGAAGACAAAACATAGCATCCACACATCAACATAGAAGAACATCTTATTAAATATAGGAAAAAACAAGAATGTGTGACCCACAAGTGTTAAAAATCTTAGTAAGGAAAAAAAAATCTTAATAAGCAGAAATAGACCTTGCAATCTTAAAATTATCAGGAAAGAATTTTAAAACAGTGACTGAAGAGTTTCATTAAAAAAAATAAAATGATTAAAAATAACAAAATTATAAAATTAAAATATACATTTTCTACAAAAAATAATCCACAGAGTGAGCATAACATTTAGTTGGGAACTACAATAAATGGCAAGAAAAGTCTGCACAGAAAGTGAAAAGATGAGGATGGATAAAGAGATTTTCAGTCATCTTTTTGAAAATAATCAGTGGCCAAAATTTGTAATGGGAATACCAGCAGAGTGAACAAGGCCAGAAAAAAAAAATTAAAGAAATGGTGAAAACATTATTTTACCTAACTTGATGAAAATTATGAATAAATTTATGAAGCTCAACAATCATCCACTCAGAAAAACAAAACAAAAACAAAACAAAAAAAGTAAAAAAAGTAAACCAAAACCCGTGTGGAGTACCACTGCAAAACTGCTGAAATCAGTGAGAACAAGAATCAGCTAGAAGAAAACACATCATGTATACGTGAAGAATAAACGTCACTGGCTTCTCCTGAGACACAAGGCGAGCCAGAAAATTATGAAAACATTTTTTAATTGCTGAGAGAAAAAAAAATCTCTAGTAGTTGTGTAACTTACAAAAATATTTTTCAAAAATAAGGAAAATCTTATAATTTCTTCAGATACAAAAAAGGGGGAAAAAAAGCAGAAAAATATATGGACTTGCCCTACAAAGAGTGTTAAAGAAAATTCTTGAGATTGAAGTGAAAATCCCACATGGAAGCTTGGATCTACAATAAAAAATGAAAATTACAAAAACAGCACATAGGTGAGTATATGTAGGTCACTATGAAAGTTTTGAGATAGACTGTGTTATGGTCCATTATTTCACCTTCAAGAAACACAGTCAACAGTGTGATTTCTGATGAACCTGTGTCGTGTTTGAACTTTTCTGGGCTATCAGTGTTGCTGGGAGGGCTTCATTTGCTTCTGTCCACGCAGATCTTACATTTCTTGATTTTTGTGTATCTCAAAACTTTTGTAATGATCCATATATATATGTGTGTGTGCATATATATAGATATATGTGTGTGTATATATATATATATTTATATACATATATAAATTGTCTCAATTTCCTCAAAAGATAATTTGCTACTTAGGGGAAAAATAATAACAATTTATCATGGAGTTGAGACATATGTTACACTGAGTATCAATAACATAAAGGCCAGGCAATGAGTAAAGTGAATGGTATTGTTATAAGCTTTCTATACGACATGTAAAATTGTATGATACTAGGTATTAACACATAGAATTGAACCATACTAAAAGAGGCATATTGTGAAGTCTAGAGTAACCATGAGCAATATAAACAATACACATAAAAGACAATATTTTAATTAAAATTGAATTGTATGATTTACTCCAATAACTTAAAAAACAGGAAAATGGAACAAACAAAGGGCACAAATAGAAAGTAAAAGAATGGAAAAGAAATACGAGGTGAACACAGTCTACCAAAGCTGAGTTATTGTTATAATATTAAACTGAGGCAGCTTCTGAGGAAGAATTATCATCAGTACAAACTATCATAACATAAAGATCACTTTCTTAAGAGGAAATGTACAAAATATGCATATGTCTAAAAATATATAAAGCCAGAATGGACAAATCTGGAAAAAAAGTGTACAAATAGACAAAGTTTTAATTGGACACTTTAAAAACCTCTTTCAGTAATTAACAGAGTTTATAGCCTAAAATATATAGTAATTTGCATTTATAGAATATTTTAGCTAAGTCATATCAAATGTATATTTTTTTCAAGAGCACATGAGTCTCTAACAAAAACAAAATTAAGTTAAAATTATATGGCCGGGCGTTGTGGCTCATGCCTATAATCCTAGCAGTCTGGGAAGCCAAGATGGGTGGATTGCTTGAGCTTCTGGGTTTCAGACCAGCCTGAGCAAAAGCGAGACCCTGTCTCTAAAAATAGCCAGGCCTTATGGTGGGTGCCTGTAGAGGCTGAGCCAAGAGAATTGCTTGAGCCCAGGCGTTTGAGGTTGCTGTGAGCTATGATGCCCCAGCTCTGTACCAAGGGCAACAATGTGATACTCTGTCTCAAAAAAGAAAAAAAAAAATTATAATTAAAAAATATTTTGAAATTCTACAATTATTTGTAAATAAAGCAACACACTTCTAAGTTTCTGTGGGTTAAAGAAGAAATCATAAGGTAAATTAGAAAATATTTGAATGAAAACACAACATTAAAAAAATAGTGAAATTCAGCTAGAATAAGAGTTATATGAAACACTGCTTTTATTTAAAATAATGCAACAAAGTCATAAAATAAATTTTAATGAAAATTATGGAAAGAGGCTCAGTGCCCATCACTCAGTGGTTATGGTCCCGGCCACACACACCGGGGCTGGCGGTTTCCAACCAGGTCTGGGCCTGCCAAACAACAATGACAACTGCAACAACAACAACAATGAAAACAAATAGCCATCATTAAGGCAGTCACCTGTAGTCCCAGCTACTTGGAAAGCTGAGATAAGAGAATCACTTAAACCCAAGAGTTGGAGGCTGCTGTGAGCTATGATGCCCCAGCACTCTACCAAAGTCAACATTGGTATTATGGAAAGATAGGTCAAATTAAGCCCAAAAGATTAAGAAGTAAGTAAAAACAAATAAAGATTTGGAAGTCAATAAGTAGAAAATGGAAACAACCAAAAACAGAAAAACCAAAGGCTTCTCTTAGAAAATAATCTACAAATTAAAAAGTTAAAAAAAAAAGTTTGTTTAAAAAACAAAAACAATAAAATTTATTAATAAAAATAGAGGGTACACAAATTGGCAATATCTGAAGTGAAAGAAGGACATTGCCACTTGAATTAAAGGTATTTTTTTTAAGAGGGGATTGTTTTGATCAAATTTATGCTAATAATTTTTAAAAATTAAAAAAAGGGACAGCTTTTCATAAAACTACAATTTGGTAAGACAGATGCAAAAAATAGAAAATGACTGCATCATATCATTAAAATATTTTTAAAATCATAATTATACTGTCTTTGAGTAAAAAAAAAACCCTATAAGCCCAATAGTTTTAATTTCATCACACATTTAAGGAAGAAATATACTGAAGCTTACCCAAGGATTTTAGAAAATAGAGAAAGAACTTGTCAATTTATGAGTCAGTGTCCCTGACATCAAAACATCTACAAATTATATATAACTATGTATAAGTGGGTCTATACATGCCTATGTGTGTGTGTGAGTAAATGAAAGAATAATTCCATCATAAACAAGGTGAAAAAATCTTTGAAAAAATACCAACTAGATTGTAGCTTTCCTAAGATAGCTAACAATTAGTTTCATAATAGTGTTGAGTACATTGGATACTTTTTCTTCCATTCTTGAGATACTTTGCTAAGGAGGACATTTTCCAGCTCCATCCATGTAAACATGAAGGAGGCGAAGTCTCCATCTTTCTTTGTGGCTGTATAGTATCCCATGGTGTACATAACACCACAATTTATTGATCCATTGTCTAAAGGTTGAATATAAATGTCTTAACACAACAATTATGAGAAAGACATGATGGCTATGTTAGCCAGTTGGATGAGAGTTTTCCAAACTGCATATGGAAGCAACACACTGTATCCTATGATAGAATTAATGTACACAATTCTGATCTAATAAAAAATAAATTAAAAAAACCCAACATATCAAAGTTAGATCACAGAATTAGTAGTTAAAAATGTTTAAAAAGCTGTTTTCAAAAACAACTTAGAAATCAATTTACGAAATCTTTTCCCAAGAGGACAAATGACCAATAAACACATGAAAAACTTCTTATGCACCCTTATTATAGAGAAATGCAAATTAAAACCACCTTGACATATCACCTAACTCCCGTGAAAATAGTCCACATCACAAGTCCCAAAGCTGCAGGTGCTGGCAGGGGAGCAGAGAGAGGGGAATATTACCTACTCTTAGTGAGATTGCAAACTAATATAGCTCCTTTGGAGAGAAGTATGAAGAATCCTCAAAGCGCTAAAAATAGACCTTCCATTTGATCTTGCAATCCCATTACTAGACATCTCCGGAAAGAAAAAAAAAAAACATTTTATCATGAGGACATTTGCACTCAAAGGTTTATAGCAGCTTAATTCATAATCACATAGCTGTAGAAACAACCCAAATACACATAAACTCATAAATGGATTAATGAACTGTGGTAAAGTGTACCATGAAGTATTCAGCCATAAAAAAAATTGCATCTTTTGTATTTACCTGGATGGATTTGAAGAATCCTAAGTATCTCAAGAGTGAAAAAGAGAACACCCCATGTACTCCATATTATGTTGAAATTAGTAGATCAACAAATATAGGCCAACATGAGAGAAAAATGCAATTAAATTCAGGAAGGTGGGGGAGGGGAAGGGCATTGGTAAGTTCCCACCTAATGGGCACAGTGTCCGGGTAACATGGGAGGGACTCAACTCAGACTTTACCTTAAAAATGCGAAAAACGTAACCTAATTGTATATACCCTCATATTAATCTGACATTAAAAAAAGATGTGCAAACTTTAGACTGAACACTACTATAAAGTCCTGATTATAGAAATATTAAAAGACCCAGACAAATGATAACAGATAATATTTATAAATTTTATTATTGAGACCGTGTTATTATCATGATGCAATCCTTTCCAATTTGGCCTATGCCTGTCTGTCTTTCTGTCTATGCAATACCAATCAAAATTCGAACAGGCTTCTTATAGGATTCAAGAATTGATTCTAAAATTTATATACAAAGGACATAGAATAACAAGAAAATTTTTTTAAATTGAAAAAAACTTGGAGGGATCATGATACTAACTTTTAACCTTATTTTAACAATCAAGACAATGAGGTATTGCTAAAAAGAGAGACAAATATATCAATAGAACTCAAGAACAAGACATTAAATAGGTCATGGTTTATAAAATTGATTAATTTCCCACAAAGTCACCAAAATAAATCAACTAGTGAGGAAAATCTTCTCAACAAATAGTGTGAGTTCTGCAGCAACTAGCCCTTCATTCAAAGTGAAGGAGATGAGTGGTTTTGACATTTACCTCATGGTGTGTATAAAATACATTTTTAGATCAATTATATGCTTAACATAAAAGCTAAAATTCCTATAAAACATACAGGAAAATATCTCTATGACACGGGAATAAGCAGAATTTTATTTTTAGATAAATCATAAGCAGTAGTAAGCATTAAAAATATAAATTGATATGTTAGATTTTTATCAAAGTTAAAATTTTACTCCTCAAAAGGCTCCGTAAAGGAAGTAGACAGGTCAGAGATGGAAAAATCATTCTCAAAATTTATTTTACAAAAGACTCATATCTACAATGTATTAAAAAAATCCACAACTAAGTTGTAAATAAACACAAACCAACCAACTAAAACTGGTGAATACAATTGAACAGATGAACAGAGAAGACACAGAAATGACCAATCAAAACATAAAAGGAACAAAACATCGTTAATACAGAGATGTCAAAGCAAGGGAAATACCACTCGGAATGGTAAAAGATTTTTATGTAAAGCAACACAGAATATTCATGGAAGTATTATTTACCAGTGAAAGCATAAAAGTTATACTTATTTAGAAAACTATACCCTAATTGTACCCTGTAGCAATACCAGTCCTAAGTATTTATTCAAAAGAAATGAAGACATTTGCTTTGGCTAAACTAAGCTCACTGAAACTTTCTATTAAATCAACGCTATTATACTTTCTAAATTTCACTGTTTGACTCAGACCGTTATGGCTACAGACACATCGGAGTGATTTCCCTGAATGGATTTATACAATTATCCAAGCCACCCCTAATTAGAAGTCAACAAGTGTTAAGAAATTGGACTACAGTTAAGTCATTCTGGTCTTTATAGACACCTGACTTCTATTTTATCCTGGATTCTGCAAACTCATAAATGGCTGGGCGAAAGATCCTGCAGTCTAGAAGGCAGTTATCTGTTGTCTGTTTGGAAGTAAGAGTGACCATCACAGTCAGGAGCAAGATGCTACTGTGTCTGCAGAGAGGCGAGGTCATTATCCACAGTATATAGAAATATTTTTAAATCGGTCTCTGCCCCCTTCCACACAGGTTTCCAGCATCTATTCCACTCTAAGCATTTTAACTAATTCTGTCATAGTAATACCAATTATCCTTCACAGTGACTGTTTAGAGATGGGTATATATGCAAATCTTAACCGATAAGATATTTTAAAATGTCTATTGAGGAAAAAGTGTCATCATTCCTAAGAAAGCAGTCAGGAAGAAGCCTGTGTGCGTGCCATCTGGACGTGCGGAAGCTATCCGACTAGAATCGGAATGTGAAACTTACAATAAGGAGGGTAAGAGGAGACATCAAAGGAAACTTGGGCCTCGAAAATATTCTATGAAGATTAGCACTTCTCCTGCTCTTGCCTTGCGGTAGGTGAGATGCCACATTTCCTTTATAAACTTTTATGAATCATATTTTCTGTTACTTGTAACTAAAAGGGTTGTAAGAGATACACAAGCACAAAGAAATCATGTTCTAAATGTTACCTGTGTTCTGAACTTGGTGTCCTTTGGCAAGCTCCACTTGTCTGCAGTCCCCAGCCCCCGGGGCCACAGTTGCAGCTCCGCCTGAGCTCCGCCCCCTGTCAGATCACCTGCAGCCTTAGGTTCTCACAGAAGCGTGAACCCTGTGGTAAACCAGCATGGGAGGGATCCAGGCTGTGGGCTCCGGTTGAACATTCAGCGCCTCCACGATAGAGAGCAGCTGTAAATACAGATAAAGCCTTGTTCCCCCCTTTGCTACTCACTTCCTCGTAGCCCATTTGTGACTCAACTTTGTCCAGGCTAGAAGAGGATCAACTATTTGAAATAACATATGACTTCGTATGATGGTGGTGGCCTTAAAAATATATCTGTGGAGAAAAGGGAACACTACTACACTGCTGGTGGGAATGCAAACTAATACGTCCCTTTTGGAAAACCATATGGAGAATGCTCAGAGATCTAAATATTGATCTACCATTTGATCCTGTAATTCCTCTGTTAGGTATATACCAAGAAGACCATAAAGCACGCTATATATCTGTACCAGAATGTTCATTGCAGCCCAATTCACAATCGCTAGGTCATGGAAGAAGCCCAAGTGCCCATCAACCCATGAATGGATCAACAAATTGTGGTATATGTACACCATGGAATACTATACAGCCACAAAGAAAGATGGAGACTTTGCCTCCTTCATGTTTACATGGATGGAGCTGGAAAATGTCCTCCTTAGCAAAGTATCTCAAGAATGGAAGAAAAAGTATCCAATGTACTCAACACTATTATGAAACTAATTGTTAGCTATCTTAGGAAAGCTACAATCCAAATGGAGCCCTAGACTACGGGGAAAGAGGGGGGAGGGGAGGCGGGATGGGTGAAGAGAATGGTATTGTGGGGATCACGCCTATGATTTATCCTATTTGGGTACATGTGAATTTGTCTAAAGGTTGAATATAAATGTCTTAACACAACAATCATGAGAAAGACACGATGGCTATGTTAGCCAGTTGGATGAGAGTTTTCCAAACTGCATATGGAAGCAACACACTAATATATATATATATATATATATATATATATATTTGAGACAACTTCAGGTTTCCGTACATTCTGGATTAAACTCAAGGCAGAATGTCCTGAGATTGCCACAAAAGCATGGAATGTCCTGCTTCCTTTCCAACATCCTATCTTTGTAGAGCAGAATTTTCTGCAGTGACAGCAACCACAATGAGATTACGGAGTGGAGTGGACATAAGCAACACACTTCAGTGTCCCTGTCTCCCATCACCCCCAGAGGGGACCAAGCTTAGAGCTCTCACTGAATCTGTATTATGGCGAGTTGTATAATTATCTCATTATGTATCACAAAATAATAATAGAAATAAAATAATAAATAGAATGCACTTGAATCATGCCCAGGTCATACCCCTCATACACACCAGCCTCCAGTCTGTGAAAAAATTATCTTCCATGAAACTGTCTCTGGTTCCAGAAAGGTTGGGGATCAAAGCTTTATATTTTTCTTTCCATACTACTATTAACAAAAAGCCAAGAGATGCAGTTAATAAAAGAAAAGGAAAAAAAAGGCTGTGGATTTTTTAGTTACAAAATCCTGCATAGCATTTGGCTCTGTCACAAACTACTTTTGTGACTTTGGAAAATAACCTTGCTGAGTCTTAGTTGATGTTTTTGGAAACTTCTGTGGAGCTTCTATACAGATTGAATGGCATAACGCATTTAAGGCATGTGCACAGGGCCTGGCAAGTGATAGGTGCTTGAAATGAGTTGGCTGTTATTAACATGAGAAAAATCATCATGGAGCTGACTCATAAATGGGCTTCAAATAAACAGCATATTTATAATCTGGGGCGTATCTGCTCAGTTTTGTGGGCAGGAATAGAATACTCGCCAGAGCAGATGGGGTGAGACTTAGATACTAGGACAGGCAAGAAGTAAAATAGAATAATAATAATACCCTCCATTCATGCACTGGGGGCACCTGGGTTGTTCCCATGTGGCATATGCAAACTCAGCTATAAATATAAATATAAATGGAGATCTAGCATCTTTTGTGATAATCTGGATGGGTCTAAGACCATTCACTCTTCTAAGTGAAACATCACGGGAATAAAGAACCAAACACATATATTTAATACCAAGTTAGATCTCATTACTCAACACTTAAAAGTGCACATACTGAAATAAATCTCAACACAACTCAAGGAAGGGGTGGGGAAATTCACACCTGTTGGGCCTGGTGCACACTGGGTGGGGCAGGCACGCCTCTACGTGTAACCTTGACTCAATCTGGGAAAATAACAAAGTGTATAAACAAAACACATGTCCTCTGGAATATTCTGAAATAAAAATGATAATAGATTCCCACATATCGAGGAGCTGAGCTAGGAAGTGATGTTGTTTTCACTTTACAGACGAGGAATTCCGCCAGTGCATCAAGCAGTCATGGAGTTTGCTCACACGGTGAGCAGATGAACCAATGCTCATCTCAGGGAACTCTGGCTTCAATTTGTTCAAAACCTAATTGAGCCTGCTGCCTTTCTTTTGTTATTTTTTGTTTGTTTCTTTTCTCTGATGCTGACACTGGTCAAAATGCTCAGCAATGCAAACTTTCTCAACAATTCTTGACACCATCATCGGAACCTCCCTTCAATAAAGAAAAGGTAAGCAAATAAATACAGCTTAAAAGCCTCTCCACCTGAACTCAGTTGAATAGAAGTCCTCAGCAGGTAGCCCTTGAGGGGGCTGCTATTCCAGGGCAACCTCTATTGATACCTAAAAATACTAAAATAAAGGTTACTCCTTTTATCTCCGGTCATGAACATAACTTTCCTGGCACACACAGATGCATTATTTATCCACAATAAAATTGCAAGAATGGTAGCCTTTTCCCATCCTAGATGGAATTTATAGTTCATTTACATTTCTATTTCCCAAACGAAGGTAGCACATCATATGATTACATTTGATATGTCTCTATCAGCTACAGTGAGAACACGAGGGCCAACAGTCTCAACATACTCTGGAGAGGTACATTTTACTGTCACAGAGGAATTGTCATTAATCACGAGTTTGGCAGTGGATGTTCTTTTTCTAGAGATCTCCTTTGCACAGCTGTTGGTGAGTTGAGAGTCTTCTAATCATAAAGATATCCTAATATAGGCACAAAGAACTTATTTTTCATAAATTTTTCCTAAGTGGAGGTAAAAAAAAAAAAATGAACTCTCGTTGACCCTTTTAATCAGTTGGATCAAATCAGACCTATTGTTAAAGTGGCTCCAAGCCTTCATTATTTTTAAAATGTGCCCCAGAGAAGAAATTTTAAGCTTTCAATAATCAGACCTCGTTATAGATTTTTCTCTAGCAAATTTTCACCAGGAAAAGATGGTCAGAGAGCTCTCTTTGTAATGTGTGCCATGGAGAATCATGCTACGGGATAAATGGTGGGATTTAACTGCTTTCTGAAATGCATCAACTGCTTTAACCCTTGGTTGTGGTAAAATTAAAACCAATCTCCGTTCTCTGTAACTTCAGAACATAGACTGCCTTAATTCCCTGGCCTAGTGTGCTCTAGAGGTTTGATATGAATTAATTTCTTGGACTGGAAAACGTCATTCATTCATTTATTCATTCACCTTAAAACCACCAAGGCCTCAAAAATACAGTAGTCTGCTTATTATAAACAGGAAACAGAACGTTAGAGAGTTGCAAGGGGGCTTGCTCCTGGGTCAGTGCCAGCAGGTGCATTGCAACACTTTCATATTAAGTGCATTCATTTGGTTGGAGGGCAAGAATATAGATACTGTCAGGTAGTCATGAAAGTAGCTACTCTATCACAACAATCTCTATGGACACACCAAAATATGAAGGTGAAAGTTCCTTTCCTCTCAAGCTGTGTGTGTCTGTGGGCCTGTTTACACACCCATGTACATGGGTGTCCAGTAACTCATACACATGACGGCACTCATCGCCCAAAACAAAATAATGGACTTCAATATAAAGTGAACACTAAAAGAGGGATCCAAAAAAAAAAAAAAATCTCTGTTAAAGAAGATAATGTCTGTAACAGAGTAAATAACAGTTGAGTTTAAAATATATATTTTTCTTTGCATCTCTCTTTCCTTCCATGTATGCTTGGCTTTCTTTACTAATATTTCTTTTTCTGGCCTTGTTTATGTTCTTGGTATGGTCAATTTGAAAATAAAACATAAACTCTCATCTCTGATCTGAAACCCAAACTCTTGGGCTTTTCAGGAGGCATTTTGACACATGAACACCTTGCTCTAATTTCCCTTCTCTGTACTTTTAATATGAACATTGTAACTTTTCTTGTTCATTTATTTTCTCTTTTTTAAGGGAGTTCTTAGGTGCATTCCCCTTCTAAAAAAATGACACGTAGGTCTTTCTACTAGGAGTCATGCTGAGAATGTGGCTTTGGAGGTACCTTGAAAAAGTTACAGATATTGAATGGTATAGTTACACACATTAGATAGTATAGTAGAAAAAGCTTGACTTCTTTCAGCTGTTAAAGACTGATTTAGTGAAGTTGAACAACAAGAAGATGGCACCAAGGTCCTTTCCATCATATATATGAGTAGCAGTTTAGGAACCCATGAAGACAGCAATGTTGGTTCCTGAACAGGAAGACTTGTAAGGACAGGAAGTGGGAGTCGTGTGAGAATTGCCAAAGGAAATACACATATAAAGGCTCTAAGGCTGAGATTCCCGAAATGTGGGTGACCCACCTATAGCAAAGTCACCCAGGTTGTGAAAAATGCCAAGTGTGAAGGCTAAAGGATACAGGTCTCTGGAGAGTGAGGCTTGGAAATCCACTTTTTAATCCAGGCTCCTCAGTAGATTTTTCTGCATGAGATCGTTGGTGATTATCAGGAAGATGGTAAAGAAATGGGGGCATGAAAGAAATTGAAACTGATTGAAGGCAGAGCACAGGGCGCTTGCAGGAAAGGCACAGGCCAGGAAAAGAAGTTGTGCAAACATTTGGGAGCCCATCTTCCAGCTCCTCCTTACAGGACATGTCAGGGAATTTTGATTTTATTTTTAAAAGCAAGAGAAGGTGATTAGTAGCTACAAAAACTTCTAAGTAGAAAACTGTTATGGAAGGAAACAATGAACTCAGGACTAAAGCACCTGGCAGTGTGATAAAGATTTTATTATAGAATATGTATGTAATTAACACCATATTCTCGTGATATGATTATATCCATCCTCACTTTTGATACACACACTAAATCACAGAGAAATTAGGTCACAGAGTTTGCCAGCAGTGGACGTAGTGTTTGAAGGCAGGTTCCCTGTCACCAGAGATTGTTTTCCAGCCACTAAGAGGCACACCCCCAAGTGCCTCTTAGAGATAAGTATCTATAATGGCTACTGAGAATGCACCATCTGTAAAGGCACCACAGGTAACATTTTAGTTTGCTTTTTGTTTTGTTTTGTCCTGGAAATGGGGGTAAAAAACACCAAGAAAGTAAAACGTAGACACATAATCCAGTGTAGTAGCTGGCGTGTACAAAAGGGGCTTTAACACTATGATGTGCTTGATAATAAAAATAAACTATTCAGTGAGAAAAGTGTACTTTATATTTTAGTTTTCAACCATTAATAATAATAAGATTGGTTAGAGTCCTAGTTTCATAACATAAGAAATACAAAATAATACTCAATATATACTGATGACATTGTTATCGTGCTTATTGTATCCCCTATCTCTTATTACTACAAAAGTCAAGTGTGACTTGAGCACACAATTTTAATACAGTTCTTTTTCCCTTTCTTAAAATATGTATAATGTTTTTGGCACCCTCTGCAGAAAAGTGACACAAATAGCCTCATTCCTAGGACGAGAGGCACCGCGTGGTGATAAACAATGGGCATTAAGTTAGGTGCTTTGAGTTCAAATCACGGTATCATTTAACTATCACAAATTAGGCAGAATCTCTTATCCTTGAGTTTCCATATTTTCATTTATAGCATGAAAAGGAAATAACAATACCTATCCTGCTTAGTTCACAAGACTGGTATAAATATTAATATCAACAAGTGTTAATGGAATTAAAGCTACAGTCATGCAACCTTCACAAACTGCAGTGTGCAATCCAGTATTGGTATTTCTAGATGAAAAACTCATTGAGAATAAAGACTAAGACCCACATAACATTCTGCCCAGCACAACACTTAACGCTTGAAAGCATTCAGTAAGTATTTGGTAAGTGAATAAGATTTAATTATCGTCTAAGTTGCTTTGTTTTAATACAAACGTAAATAATCTAGCATGTAAGGAACAAAAGATGCCCATGACCTTTTATGTCTGTGAAGTGCTCCTTACAAACCTCCCAAAGAAATCTGCAAGCGCTGCTTGGAGAAAGTGTTTTCTTTCTTACTGTGATACTCATACTTTTCTCTCTTGCTTGCCTTTTTCTCAAGTGTTCTATATATTATACATTAATTATATAAGAAAGAAATTACAACACCTTATCTTAAAGCCACTCTTCCACAGTTCCATCAAATATCAGAACTTTTGGCCCTGGTTTAAAGTGATCTTCTATGACTCTACATAATATGCATGCGCCTCAGAAGTGGATGTTTAATTACAATGACAAATAAATTTTTAAAAAAATTTTCAAAAAGAAGAAAAATATAGCTAAAGGTATGACAGGGAATTGTTTGCAAAGATTTGTGTTCAGTTTTAACACACAGTCACACTATATGAAATTTATTCTCTTATTGTATTTGACTTTTTAAAAGATTCTCTGCCATTTTACAAAGGAAAGCTAAATAATTGGACAAAGTGACATAACCAGATGTGTCTTCCCTGAAGAAATATTTAAAAGGGAGGTCTTAGTTTGAGTGCTAATATGTTGAACTATGAGTTCCAAGATGGATACCTGGGTCATCTTCATCAGGGAGTCATCGAAGGCCCTTGTGCTTCTCACTTCTCTCAGTGTTTCAGTGAGCATCTGCAAAATCCCAGGCCTGGGTGGGAAGAGGCTAAGGTCTAAGGTCCTCTGGAACTCTAGAACTTCATCTACAAAAGAGATAGCCAGACATTCTTCTCCTCTAATTTGGTGCATGTCTCTAAACGGGAGACTAAAGAGCTGAGTCATGAAAGGCTATGGTATTTGAACCCTCTCCTATCTGCCTGTTAGTTTGTTCATACAACAAATGCTCACTGAGTTTGTGACTGTGTGTTGAGAACTTGACAGGAGGTAGAAATGTAAGCACAGATTTACACAAGGAATCAGGCTATGACAGTATGACGTGATCAACAACGCCATCGAGGCAAGCAGAGAGTCTTCTGCAAGCTGAGAAATAAATTGCTGAACCCAGTTGGAGTGGTCATAAATGGCTTTAAAAAGCAAACAATGAATAACCTAAATCTTAAGGAATGGATAAACGTCAGACAGTAACATGAAACCGAGCAGAGTATAAGTCCTGACTTTCTATTTATTGACCCAGGGCAAGATAGTCATGCCCCCTAAGCCTGGGATCTTCCCTTGTATTTAATAAAAGACAGAAGATAATGCTACTTCTCATGGTCTGGGGAAAGCTATGGAAGGTGGATCTGCAGTGTCCCTAGAAGCACCTAGTGTGTACGACAGGGACAATAAATGTTGATTTCCTCCTCTAAGAGAGCGAGCACAAAGGACACAGGTTTTTCTTGATTATGACTTTTGTCATTCTCCATCTGAACTTGAAATAGGTAAACACCACGTGGTACCTTTTTTCTTTTCTCTTATTCCTTCCTTCACTCAGATCTGCATTTCCTGGAGCCGAAGCACCATAGGGAACTTTTGCAGTAGGCTCAGATAGCGTTCTAAGCACTTCACATATTTAGTTATCCAATCTTATAAAAATGTTTGCCTTATGAGGCAGGAGCTGCTTTTATTCTGATTTTCCATCAGAAGAAAATGAGACACAGAAACGGTGTTCAGGAGTCTCCTCTGCCCTTCTCACGTGAAGTAGATAGAGGAACCTTAGTCTGTCCACGGTGTCAAAAGTATGAAGAAGTTGTCATTCTAGATCAGGTGTCCTCAAAGTAGGGCCCACGGGCCACATCCGGCCCACCAAGGACATTTATCTGGCCCACCGGGTGTTTTTGCCGCCACTGCCTATCCTGCTTAGCATCTGACTTGTCCTGGGGCCCACAGTCCGGCCCTCCAACGGTCTGAGGGACAGTGAACTGGCCCCCTGTTTAAAAGGTTTGAGGACACCTGTCCTAACTGGACCAGAGACCTAGGTTGGGCTATGAAACTGAAAAGAAGGATTCCCATGGCATTTATAATATCCCTCTTTTCCTTACCGTGGATGTGAACAGGAGATGTACTGCCCCAGCTGCAGCTGAGAGTCTTCTTGTGGCCATATGCGCCACCCCGGAGACAAAGCCGGCAGTGAGAAAGGTCCACCAAGCAGAGTCAGGGAAGCAGAGCCAGACACCTGATGTACAGGCCACTTGGTGTGTTCTAACGTCTACACATCTTATAATGTGAGAATTATGTGACAAACAACATCCCCTTATTATGGCGAGTCTGTGTTTTCCTAATTGATTTATCTTAAGAAGCAATGAAGAGTCTTAAAAGGGGAATGATCAATACTGTTAGTTCTTTTAGAGAGAGAAATTTATAATTCTGAAAAATCTCAAAATATAGATATAAAGTTATGCCTCCTCCTTCCCAACCCCCTAAAAAAAAAAAAAGTGTCACCAGCAGGACTCAGGGGCTCACACCTA
The DNA here is from genome assembly GCF_000181295.1 of Otolemur garnettii. Classification (NCBI taxonomy): domain Eukaryota; kingdom Metazoa; phylum Chordata; class Mammalia; order Primates; family Galagidae; genus Otolemur; species Otolemur garnettii. Next base: position 22,048,888 of record NW_003852396.1, on the reverse strand, counting down.
TAATCCTAGCACTCTGGGAGGCCGAGGTGGGTGGACTGCCTGAGCTCATGGGCTCAAGACCAGCCTGAGCCAGAGTGAGACCTCTTTTCTAAAAATAGCCAGGCTCTGTGGTGGCTGTCTATAGTCCCAACTATTTGGGAGGCTGAGGCAAGAAGATAACTTGAGCCCAGGAGTTAGAGATTTCTGAGAGCTATAACATCACAGAACTCAACCCCAGAGTGACTGACTGAGACTCTGTCTCAAACAACAACAACAACAAAACAATGTGACCAACTGGTCCCCAATACATCTAGGAAATGTTAACATGTATCACCGTATACCTACAGTAATGAGAGAAGGAATCAAAGCTAAGAATGGAAGGACCAAGTAGACTTTGCCATCTAGCCCATGGAAAGTTTATTCAGATGTGACTTCAGGGCGGCAATCAAAGCTGCAAATTTGTGTGTATTCAGTCTTGCATACTGCATCCGAAAAAAACAGACCGTCTCTGAGGAGCCTGTGTAATAAAGCTGGAAGGATTCTGTAATTAACCCCAGACTAATTACCTTCACACAGAACAAACCACTCCGGAGTTGGCGTGTGGCTCAGCTGCCAAGAACCATGTCATAATAAGGTGGAGGGAGCAATTGCTAACATTTCGCTCATGGTATACAAACTCTTAACGGCACCAAATGCTGGTGCTCCACAAAGCTGTGCAGAGAGGGTAAAGGTAAGTGAAAACCTCCCAAGATGTATTTTCAGCACCAATTTCCATCTTTCGCCTCACCTGCCTACTATACATATGTCATCCAGCTGCATTATAAAATCAAGGAAGCTGAGAAATTGAAGAGATGTAACAGGTCATGAGACAAGCTGTTTCCCAATGTGAGGTCATTTGTGACACAGCCCTGACATGCAGCTGAATAGTTTCCAGCCGAATACCTTCTGGGAAGGAACCAGTGCTTGGAAATCAAGAACATGAGCTTGGACCCACACAGAATGGAGTTTGTGTTTATCTCTGATATTTCTTATTTGTATTCTAAAATAAAACTGAGCATTAGTTTCTCCTTTTGAGATAGCTATGACATGATTTTGTTTCACTATACTGTTTTGATACAACACTTTTCCTTGAAAAAGAGAAAACCATGTTTCCCCGAAAATAAGACCTACCCCAAAAATAAGCCCTAGCAGGATTTCTATGCATTTTTTAAATATAAGGCCTACCCCAATAATAAGACCTAGTGAAGGGCGTGGCTATGCAGTGTATCTGCGTAGCCATGCCATACATTTCGGCACGGAGCTGTAAATAAGACTGGAATACCTTTTATCTGCCACAGCTCCTTTGGCACTTGCGCGGGTTCACATGTGGTAACCGCAGTCGCAGGCATCCTGTTGCACGCGTGCGAACAGCTAGGGGAAAGGAGTTTACACATCACTAGAGCCCACCCCACCAACAAGATCGGCTCCCCCTGTCATGTTCCAGAAGAAGATGACTTAACTGTATTTGAATAAATGTAGCTTGTTGTATTATACTTAATAAAAATAAGACATCCCAGGTGGCGCCTGTGGCTCAAAGGAATAAGGCGCCAGCCCTATATGCCAGAGGTGGCACGTTCAAACCCTGCCCCAGCCAAAAAACTGCAAAAAAAAAAAACAAAAAAAAACTCTGCTAAAAATAAGCCCTAGTGTGTCTTCTTGAGAAAAAATAAATATAAGACAGTGTCTTATTTCGGGGAAACACAGTACAGGTAATCCCCGAGGCACAAGCATCCGAATGATGTACAACTGGCACTTACGAATAGAGGCTGTTGTTATAAGACCCCGAGTTACAAACACACAACTGACTCCCACTTAGGGATGGAGGTTATTATAGGTCGTACATAAATGCGTCTGTTCCAACTTACATACAAATTCCACTTAAGAACAAACCTACAGAACCTATCTCATTTGTAACCCAGTGTCAGTTTCTCTTTTCCCTTTTATTATCATTTAGAATTTTGTATAATTTTGTATCAAGTTCTAACAGATATAACTCTGAAATTGGCCCTGAAACATCTTCCTGGTCCTCGTGCACTCTTTGGGGGACTTCATAAACTAAGTTGTTCTCTTTGAATACAAATTCCTCTACCTCAGGGAAGATATTATATAAGCACTGGAAGCAGGACCTTCCCTTAAAATCTAAGGTGGCAAGCTACAAACGCCGTCTGTTGGAAACTTAATGCCAGTGCAACAGTGTAGAAAGGTGGGGCTGTTAGAAGATCAGGTCCTGAGGACCTGCTGTCATGAATGGACTAATGGCATCATTGCAGGAGTGGGGTGGTTACGGTGAGCTACTGTGGGAGTGAAAGGATGAGTTCCCAGGTCCGCCTTCCCACCCCCCACCCTGGGGCGTGCAGGGAGAGGCCCTTCCCACATGGCAGCCCATTGGTATTAGATGGCCTAGCTTCCAGTATCATGAGACATAAAGCTCTTTTCTTTATAAAGTACCCAGTCTCTAGCATTTTGGTACAATAGCACAAAATAAAGTGAGACACAACCCTTCCTCCTAATACTGTTTGAATATTTTCACTTAATTGTATAGCGAGGTCAATGATCTCTGACAAAGGAATTTGCTCTTTTGGTCTTTGGCACCCAATTCTCCTCTTTGAGGGTTGGATCAAGGTATTTTACAATTGTAGTCTACCAAGAAAAGTTTTCATCTCTTAATTTCTGAGTTCTTTATTCCTTGAGAATCTTAATCTGTATACTAGAAGTCTGTATCTCATAAATATGGATGCCAAATTGAATGCAGTACTCCCAATGTAGTCACAATGAAAGTAAAAACATCACACATAATATTCCATTATCTGGGGGCTGGGTATCTATCAGAACAGGTAACTACCCTGTGAATTTGCTGAGCAACTCCATCAGACAGCCAATTAGTAATGGTTTATTTTATGACAGTCTCCAGATCTTTTCTTTTTCACTTGAGTCCTGAGTTGAAATTGAAGCTCTACTGGCTTCATGATCCTAGACGAGCAGTTTCATCTGTAAAATTGGAATGTGCATGTCACACAGTTGTTGGGAAGATTTAGAAAGGTGATTATACAGAAAGGGGCTTATATCCAGCACACCTAGCACACACTAGGAGTTTGACAAGTGTCACTTCCCTTAAATTTCTTTATTTTTTTTATTAAATCATAAACACATAGATCATGTATACATTAATGCATGTATTGGGTACGGTGTGCTGATTTCATATAGAATTAGGAGCATTTACATCACACTGCTTAATATAAACCTCATCTCGTTTACTTACTTATTGTCTTAAGACATTTATACTCTGTACTGAATAAATCCGACAACTACCCTTGCGTTCATTTCTTGACTGCCTCCTCCAAGCCCAGCCATTCTTGTGGAGGCCTGAGTGAGAGGTGCAATGGTAAGTACTGCTGAGAAAGGAGAAAAAGAGACTGAGATTGTGAATAATCAGTTATTTTATTATCTCTGGCAATACCTGTGCTAGTTGATGTCTAGCATCTGCTGACAGTAGTTTTCAGGTAAGTTTAGAGATTGTAGGCAGCAACAGGTGAATAAAACTCGTTGGATCATGATTGCATAACCGCTGTAATGTAAGAAACAAAATGAGGCTCACGCCTGTAATCCCAGCACTATGGGAGGACAAGGTAGGTGGACAAGCTCAGGAGTTCAAGACCAGCCTGAGCAAAAGCAAGACCCCATCTGTACTATAAAAATAGAAAAACTAGCCAGGCATAGTCACTAGCACCAGTAGTCCCAGCTACTTGGGAAGCTAAAGCAAGGAGATTATTTGAGCCCAAGAGTTTGAGGCTGCTGTGATATAGGAAGCCATGGCACTCTACCCAGGGCACAGAGTGAGACTCTATCTCAAACCAGAAAAAAAAAGAGAGAGAGAGAGAGGGCATACCACACCTGTCACACACACACACTCACAGCACTCTCCACATCCTGAGTGAGCCTGTGAAATAGAAAGAAGCCGGCAGTTCAGCTTCCAAGGGGAACTGGAAGTTTCTCCTTCATGACAGTGGCTTCCTGCATTTCTGGGTTTAATCCCAATTTTTTAAACAGCAATGTTGGAAAGCTAGAAAGGTTTCCCAATAATTCTATGCCTTACATGCTTTGCATCTAATGAGAAAGGTCAGCGGTGTTCACCATTCTCCCATTACAGCTCCACTCTGCTAATAAACTACATCTAAAATGGCCAGCCTGAAAAAAATGACTTTCCTGTGGAGAAGGTTTTTCCTTTTTTCCTTACTTAATTAGCTACACTTTGGATAGGATGATTTGGGGGAACTGGGAACATCATTTAAAGCTCTAGGGAGGGCCAGACTTTGGCCTATTACAACAAACCAGATCAAATCAAGTGAGTCAATTTAAACTGAACAGACCATACCCTGCTAAATGTACCATAATTGGTAGAGAATGTATGGTGTGCTTTTAAAATCACATTTTAATGATCCTGGGGAGCAGAAATACTCATTTGAGCTTAAAATTTGTCCATTCATTGATTCAGACTATTTATTGAGTAGCTACTATTCTAGGCAATTTAGCTCAGGAGAAGGTTATGGATGTTGAAATTAACAAACTTAGATTTCATTTTCATTTTTGCCACTTTCTAGCAAGTGTTCTTTTTAATTAACTCAAATTCACCGGGCTTTTCTCTGCACAACAAATAGAAGGTACTCAAAGTGGAAGATACTCTGTCCCTGGCACTAAAAATACTTCTGGATTTTCCCAAAGAAAATTTGCTTTGATGTTAAAGAATATAAGTTAATACACATAAACTAATAGGGCAAAAGAAATTAACCTACCATGGACTTTGAATATTCTGTATATATTTAATTCCAGAGCAACACTTTGCTGCTCCCTTTTGCTTAGAGGTTAACAAAAACAACAAGATGGTATTTTATGTAATAAAATCATTTCCTTACTATTTAATTCATGTGAAACTCATTCTTCCAGCATTGTTAAAACCAGCTTCCTAGGTTAATCTTCCCACCCGAGTACCCCAGCACCCAGTGATGTGTAGATAAAGGAAGTTAGAATATATGCTATTTCACATTTTATAAGGCTATCAAAATAAAATGAAGAATTAGGAAAAACATTATGGTATATTGGCATTAGGGTACTTTGTGGTGTTATTAAAAGAATTATTAGGATGATGTAAAAAAGCAGCTTTCCTAAAATTAAAAAATGGCAGGTCCCCTGTTCTGGACACCACACAGCATCAGTTTCTGCCTGCCTCCTTCTCTGATCTTGTTCACTTATCTTCCGGCCTTGTCTTGCAGACAGCCACCTCCTGGATTGGTTTGATTGCTCCGCAGGAATCCTATTGCATTGCCAGTGATTGGTAGGAAGAGATGTGTGACCCAGTTCTAGACATAAAGCAGTAGTGGAAATCTCATGGGGGCTTTCATGGAAAGTAGCCTCACCCGTAAGAAGAGCTGCATTCATGTTAAGTAGCCTCACCCTGTTAAGCCTCACCCATGTTAAGTAGTCCTCTTGCAGGTGGACTGTCTCTGCTTCCACCGGACATCGTCCTATCTGTGTGTGACACCAAGAAGCGCTGTGCCCACCTGGCGCCTAGAGAATGAAACCCGCACTGAGAATGGTTGTGTATCGAGGTGGAAAAAGCCTGAGACTTCGACCTCTGTGAATACTTCTTTCTGCTCTTTGGATAAAAGTAGGTTTACACCTCCATGGTCTTTTCCACTGAATAAGCGAACATTAAATAAAGTGCTGCCTCTGGAATTCCGGATACGTGACGTAATTAGTCTTAGAGCATAAATCGGTTTGAGCTAGGCTTGCTGTTTCTTTTAGCTGAAAACATCCTAAGACTAACTTCCTAAAGCATAAAAACATACGGACAATGATTATGAAGTATACCAGATTATAAAACAAATATGTTTTTTAAATTGTTATAACATTTTAATGTTAAATCTTTTTCAAGAAAAAGCCCCAAAACCTCACAGATCCCTGCTTGGTACTGATAAAAATGCTCCGTTGTATGTGGATACAGTATACAAGTTTCTACTGTGTCTTTCTAGTCACCAAAACCAGTCATCGTGGACATAGTATGGATTCCTATCTTCCTGTCACACACATGGTAAAATTCAAAATGGCTCCTTCAAGCTGAGCATAGAATGTCCAAGAAAGGAAAAAACAGAAAAGGTAGAATCAAGCTTCTTGAGTCAACTCCCAGTTGAGGTGACCCCGCCTCACGTCCATTTCTCATTCTAAACTGTATCCTATTTCTGGCTGGCCCTGTGACGCTCCTCTGCAGAATTTGCTCTTTTCTCCTATCATTCTGGCTCCCGGGGTATCCCGGCTCCTTTCAGTCCAAACCTCCATTCCAGCCACACTCTTTCTGTTCTAATTTGGCAGAGCAGACCCTGTATGAGTTTGTAATTGCTGCATTCCGCCGTTAGGACCCCAGGTCTCACAAGATGACAATCAAAGCGCTATCAGGAACACGTTGCCTTCTGGATCTTGGCAATTTCTTCAAAGATTGCATGAATGTACGCATAATTCGTTTCTTTGAACTGGTGGGACTGAGGTCCTCGTTTTCTTACTAGTCATCAGCTGCCTTTCACCCTGAGTGGTAGATGCTGGCAACAGATCTTTGATATATAACTTGCTCATGAATGGAAGGCACCTGGCTTCTTCAAAGGCAGCAAGAGAAACTCTACTCTACTACCACAGGGTCTTATATAACATAACCAGATTGTAGGAATGACTGTCCCATTGATTTTGCCATATTCTACTTGCTAGAAGCAAGTCACAGATTCTGCCTGCATTCAGGGAGACAGGAATACACAGAGATGTGATTCACTGGTTGTGTCTGTAAGAGACCTATACTCCTGGGCCCTGTGTCTACCTTACACCACTAACAACACTCAAGTCCTTCACGAGGGCAACGAGTATTCACAGCCTCCACTGAGCAGGTGTTGATAGCAAGAAGACATAGCCAAATCTGAATCCCAATTCCCATTCCCTTCTCTATTAACTTTCTCATTTGTAAAATGTAAAATATTTTAGGTTAAAATTTTTCAGAGGACAGTTAAAGAAAACTAAACTAGATAATCTAAGAGAAAAATGTTAATATAGTACTTGACATCATGTAAAAACTCAAAATCGGTGCCTATTTAAAGTAAAAATATACAATTTTTTGTGTACATACTTTAGAGAGTTCTTAAGAAGCAAAAGCATATGAACCTGCCACTTCCTATTTAAAACCCTTCAAAGCTTCCTACTGCCCTTACAGTAAATCCTTACCATAGCCTACCACGTTCTACCTGACACGGTCCTTACTAACGGCGTCCCTCTCACACACTTGCCCTAGCTCTGAACTTTGCTTCAGTCTCTTAAATTTTGCCTGACACTCCCCTTTAACCCTTAATTTGTATAATCACACTTACTTTAGAACAACTCTAAAATATAGGGACTATTAATCTCAGTTTATAGAAGAGACTAGAAGAAGTTGTTATGGTAAGAACACACACAATTAGAAAAATTGGACTAGGATGGGAATCCAGTGCTGTCTGAGTCTAAACCCCGTTTTCCCTCCTGTTCAGTCGCTCCTCTAAATATGAGCCAGCAGAGACACCTGTTTTTACTTCTATTAACTTTTATTTAGGGCTGTTTTCTCACAGGTCCCCACTCCAACATAAATAACTTAAATCATCCGGACTAGATAAAGGTCTTAGCCATTTATTTAAAATATTTTATAACAAAATGATATTATTGAGTTATATCTTTTTTCTGAGTAGTACATAACCTTCTTCTGTGTGAGTGGAAAGTGTGATGAAGATGTTAGTATTTAACTCACAGGATTAAACCAAATAATGGATATTTCACCCAGAATAATGCCCCACATATAGGAGTTGCTCAACAAATGTATTATCTTATTCATTCAAAGAAGTCTTATCTGGCCATCCTTAAGACATAACAATGCCAATATTAAAGTTTCCTTATATATTTTGGAGTTCAAAGAGCCTAGATTGGAATTTTGGCTTCTTCACTCGTTGCTTTAGTGGCCTTGGCCAATTTATTTAACCTTTATGTTCCTTAGTTTTTTCCTCCAGTAATAAAAAAATAATAGTGGCACCTGCCTTACATTGTACGAGGATTAAGTGAGTTAATTTTTTTCTATTTTTTTATTAAATCATAAACACATAGATCATGTATACATTAATGCATTTATAAATGAGTTAATTTTGAGAGCACTTATGAGTACTGGATGCATAGAAATTACCATAAAAGTACTTGCTACATAAAATAAAAAAAAAGTTATTGGAAACCAATTAAAGGAAAGTAATTAGATTAAGATACAGACACACAGAAACACACACACACAAAAGGAGACAGTTTTCAACCAGACTGTAACCAAACCCTTAAGGAATTTAGAATTTTATTGGAGGAAACGAAGCATTTCAGAAAGATAATTTAATTAGGGGAAAAAAGGATAAAGTCCTAAATCCCAGACAAGTAAGTAACAACCATTTCATTGTGTTCAAAGTTCACAAAAATTTAATATGTTTTTTAATTCTGTAATTTAATTCACATCCATTATTATTGTTTTGTTGAAACAACGTTTGGAAGGATAGACACTAAAACATCACAGGCTGTAAGTAATTGAATTGTTACCTGGTCCTCAGATTCCAAACTCCAATTCATTCATTCATTCATTCGTTCACCCACATATTCAATGAAACTAATTTATGTCTTACATGTATTTTACATAGTAGCTAGATTGTCTGGTATGTACTGCGACTCCCTAACAGTGGAGATACTACTAAAATCAACACCCCTGAAAGTGATTATAAGTCCCAGTGGGGGGAATAAAAGTATATTCACATTGAGTTATTTTTGTTTGTTTGTTTGTTTGTTTGTTTGTAGAGACAGAGTTTCACTTTATCGCCCTGGGTAGAGTGCCGTGGCGTCACCCAGCTCACGGCAACCTTCATTTCCTAGGCTTAGGCGATTCTCTTGGCTCAGCCGCCTGAGTTACATTGAGTTTTGCATTAATAAAGTAGGTTGTACAGAGACCTGCAAGGCCTCCTTTTGTACACAGAAACGCTATCCTTTTCACCAACATCCCTCCCTTTCTGCCTCCTGAGCCGCCCTGGATCAGACACTATGGAAGTTCTGACATCGGAACGCATGCTCCAGCTTGAGGAACTGACGGGCCCCTGATTGCCAAAGAGCCTCTGCGAGCTTCCCTCTCGGTCACTCCCAATAAACCCAGCCAGCTCTCATAAAGATTCCACAGGTCTCTCAAAGTAATGTAGCCCCCCGTGGCAACCTCTCTTTGGAATGTATTCAGCATACTCTCATTTGTTGTCAGTTATTTTAATTTTACCATCATTATTATTATCCTAAGGTGATATTATATTAAAAGGAAAGAAAAACACAAAAAGAAAAATAATAATCGTCAACATGTTGTTAAATGTACTTCTCTACTTTTGCTACAGGTGTTTTTTAACAAGCACCTGCTATGTTGCCAGAATATTGTTCTCAACTTGCTTTTTCATTATCTCATCATGGACGTCTTTTCTTCCTGCTGAGCGTGATGTCCCTTAGTACTCCACCTGTGATAGCGTAGTAGCCTCCAGAATAGAGGGGTATGCAGTGGCTCTTCCTGGGTGATATCGTTCCCATTGGTTCCTTGATTCTCCGGTTTGGCTCTGCATCCCGTCCCTCCTTCTCTTCCTCTCACCTTCCTCTTTCCCCTCCATCCAGCAGATACTGTCTCTCCAGTGCCAAGTTCATGGACAGGTGAGGCAGAAACCCTCAAGGGGCTCTGGAATTGGACAGATCTGCGTCACACTTCCACACCCTGGGCCTCTGAAGTGAGGCCGGTGCTCCTGTTCACCGTGACTGAGGTGAGCTTTTGGACCAGCTAACTTGTGCTTCTTTGGCACAGAACTTTGAGTCTATACAAGCTCCTCCCAGCGGCTTCCCTCACCCTCCTGTCCTTCCCTCCTACATGCTATTTCTGTATCTTCTCATTTAGGTTTCTCCCTGTTTCACACTTTTTCCCCTCACTCTATTTATGAGGGGATATATAGAGAACAGCTAGGCGTTGCTAAAATTGACTCAGATTTTTGATAAAAACGTGATTAATTTTTTAAAGTTTTATTGCTTTAGAATAGAACAGAAATGCAATAACGGTTTTATTATTTTTTTTTTTAGAGACAGAGTCTAACTATGTCACCCTGGGTAGAGTGCTGTGACATCAACAGCAACCTCAAACTCCTGAGTTTGAGCATTCCTCCTGTTCCGCTCCCAAGTAGCTGGGACTACAAACAACCACCACATGCCCAGCTACCTTTTCTACTTTTAGTAGAGATGGGCTTCTCATTCTTGCTCAGGCTGGTCTTGAACTCTTGAACTCGAGCACCTGCCTCAGCCTCCCAAAGTGCTAGGATTACAGGCATGAGCCACCATCAGGAAGACATTAAAAAAAAGTCCACCACTAAGTGATCTCTACAATTATTCTTTTGAACTAAGCACTTCAAAGTTTTGAATTTTGCATGTTGTTGTTGTCATCCAAAATACATGGTCTATTATAATCCTGGGAGGTCATAACTTCCATTTCATAGCTTGTCCCCCTGCACCACCTAATGACCCTCTTGTTTCACATAGCATGTCATTCTGATAAAGCAGAGGCGCCAAAGTGGCAGTGACCCCAACTAGAATACACGTGGAAACACCCATTGACTGACGTGGTGAACTATGTGCTACATGGTGTGTATGCTGGAGACTTGGTTCTCTTTTTCAGCAATACAAGACCTACAGTGCTTTGTCATAACCAGACTAATCAAAGGAAAGACCTCAAAGTCCACCACCATGCCAGACTTTGCATCCCCATCCTCCTTGTCTGTATCCTGCACAGTGGACTTTCTTCTCTGAGTCTCTAAACACTGTCCTATCTCTCTAGATTGCCTATACAATTTTCCTGTTTACATATGCATGTGCCAAAGAAAGACAAAAGAAAGGAAAGAATAAAGAGAAGAAGGAATAAAGAAGGCAAGGAGAAAGGAAGGGAAGGAAGGATGAAAGAGTATAATTGGCAAAATTAGAGAAGAGAACCAGCCAATTAGATGGGGCACCTAAATGTTGATCTTTAGCCCAGGCACATCTTATGCCCTCTGTATTCAAAAAGAACACGGACAGGAGGAAGCCTAAGGAAGAGGATGTAGCAAGAGAAAGTGGGAGGCGAGGACAGGAGGGTGAGGGGCCACAGGGAGGTGCTTGTATAGGGGATTGAAGAGTTAAAGGCAAAGTCCCATTTTGGAGAAGGCACCAAAGCAGCCACGTTAGTGAGTGTAAAAGCGTGTCAGGTGGGGAAGAGAAGTACACAGTCCTCAGCTCAGAAGGCGTGAGTGTGTGTGGGGATGTGATGCTGACAGTCTGCCTGGACCTGGGGCCCCAGCTCATTCCCAGCCCCCTTCAAGGGTGTCTAGCCTGTATCCTTTGACACATTACAGGGGTCCTCAAACTATGGCCCATGGACCACATATGGCCCACTGAGGACATTTATCCAGCCTGTCGGGTGTTTTTGCTGCCGCTGCCTGACCTGCTTAGCAGCTGACTCGTCCCGGGTCCCGTAGTCTGGCCCTCCAATGGTCTGAGGGACAGTGAACTGGCCCCCTGTTTAAAAAGTCTGAGGCCCCCTGCACCTTGGGCTTTGTCCTTTACACTTGTCCCAGGCCTTACTTATTCCCCATTTATTCACTGGGAGGTATAATTGTTTATCTTCTCTATAGAAGGGAGAGATTGTGGGATCTATAAGGGGATATATGGAGAACAGCTAGGCGTTGCTAAATTTGACTCAGATTTTTGATAAAAATGTGATTAAATTTTTAAAGTTTTATTGCTTGAGAAAAATGTAAACAATTAAGGAGAATCATCAAAACTAAAGCCACGTACCCACTTCCTGAGGAAGATCTTACATATAAAAACACACACACAAGCGCACACACAGATAATTTGCAATATTTTAACGGCAAAGTTCATGAGCGTTTAACTGAAAAAAATTATAATAACAGACACGCATTTCTCAGACAGACCCCAGAGGGTAACGAAGTCTCCATGATTGTTATGGTGAGACATTCCTCATTCCTCGCAGCTCATCGAGTGCAGTGCAGGCCGTAACAACTCCCCCTATCTTTGAAGAGCTTGCAGATACTGGGAGGGATTGTCACGGATTTATTGGTAAAGATTTTTCTATACATTTAATGTTGTATTTCTTTTTTATTTTAATTGAAAGGATGATTTATCCTAAGGCCATATTCTATGGTATAACAGACTTAGTCTTTGGAATCAAGCCTCCCTAAAATCGAATTCCAGTGGTAACTCTTTAACTGTATATGGAACATTAATTCCTCTGAACCTCACTTACAAAATTATTATGTCTATTGTGGGAGATACTATATGTGAAAGTGCTTCGAATGCAGGGTATGTAGGCACTCAGTAAACACCAGTTTTCCTTGTCTTAACTATCAATTTTATCCAATAGTGGGATATCAGACATCACAACAGGCTGCTGAGAAATGTCTGGTTTTGGAGACAGTATGATTCCAAGGAAAGAACATGGATTTTCTGAGCTATTTAAGTCTGGGTCTGAGCTTTGGTTTCTGGCTAGTATCAGTAAAAGATTGGAATCTTCTGTGTCTGACTCTGAAGTTATGCCTCTGTCACTATCCCACACTTCCAAGGCAGAATAAAATAAAAAACTGATTTTATAGCAATTTAGGAGAACATAAAAAACACTTGGTTTATGCATAAAGTCAAGAAGCTCTGGGCACTCGTTCTTGGTTAGAGGGAGTTTTCATGGGCCTAGATAATGGCTGCATGATGTTCCAGGGGTCATCAATTTCTATCTAGTTTCACCTCACAACATCCAGACATGGGTTTGCAGAATAACTCAAAGGTTTCTGGAGGTTGTAAAATTGAGAATTTTCTTCCTTCATAGATCACTGAATCTATTTTCCTTAAGAAAGATAGCTTTTGCTTAGGAAAGCCCTTCTAGATTTAACCATCTACAACTGTGATGACTCATGTCCTCTCTGTAGAGCATGGCGCCTTAACCAGTTTCACTTGGTACATCCATAGGCAAGGCCACCCTCTGCCCCCATCTATCTGATTTTTCTTTTATGCTCAATTCTCTTTCCCTCTTACATATGAGATCCATGGGTTGGTATGTATTTGAAACAATATGCTATTTGTCATATGAGAACAGAGAGGCCTGTTTTCCTTTATATTAAAAACATTGCAGGCTCCATGGCCCACCTGGGATTGGCTGGGCCTGTTTACCCCGTAAAGGGAAGTTGCAAGGGAGGAGAGACTGTCAACCTGAAAGATCATTTATTTTCCTATTAGGAAGTAGGAGGCTTTGGAGAGAACAGTGCTGTATTCTTATGTCACATAGATTACATTTTCAATCTAGACTTTGTCTCTCCTGATGCCTGGGTCTGCTTGGGTGAGACTTTTTCCTTATATCCCTGGGTTTTCTTATCCGTGAAATTAGAAAAACATGTAATAATACTACATGAGAAATACACAAAATAGCCAGTGCCTGTGATGGAGCACATCAGAGTCATTGACCAACTCCTACTTTTCTGATTTGTCTTTATTTAAGGTTCACAGAGGACCCCCATCGGGAATGCACTCACTGGATCAGAAAACAAATCCACACTGGTGTCTCTGTAAAATTGCTTTACAGTATTCCTCTGGTGAGTCGTATTTGTTTTGAGTTGATTCTGTAGTATATACGGTGATAAGGAAGAGCAGTAGAATTAAAATATTGTGACGATTGACATGATTATGGTTTTAACAAAAAAGGACAGCAGACTTTATAAGCCCTGCCTCACACAATTCATGCTTCTGTGTTTCTGAGCCTAGGTTGCTGATTTTTGTAACATGGGCAAAATAACACCGGCTTTTCCTACATATCTCTTCTTTTTTTTTAAATTGACAAAAATTCTACATATTAATCATGCACTAAATAATGTTTTGAAATATGTATACATTGTGGAATGGCTAAATCAAGATAATTAACCTCTATTACCTCACATACTTTTTTCTTCCCTGTGGTGCCAACACAAAATTTACTCTCGCAATGATTTTCAAAATATTGTTATTAACAATAATCACCACGATGTAGAACAGCTCTCTTGAACTTATATCTCCTGCGTAACTGAAATTTTGTATTGTTTTACTGACATTTCCCCAATCCTACCACCCCAGCCAACCCCTGATAAATACCATGCTACTCTCTCCTTCTGAGAATCCTACTAGTTTAGATCCCACACATGGGTGTATGTCTTTGCGGCATCTGTCCTTCTATGCCTGGCTAATTTCATTTCACATGATGTTCTCAAGTTCTATCCATGTTGTCACAAATTACAGGGTTTCTTTTCTTAAAGGCTTCACATTATTCTGCTGTGTATATGTACTACATTTTCTTTATGCTATGGCCTGCTCACTTAGGTTTTGTCCGTGTCTTGGGTATTGTGAATAACACTGCAATGAACATGAAGGTGCAGACATCTCTTGAGCATGCCCAGTTTATTTCATTTGCATACACACCAAGTAGTGGTATTGCTGAATCATATGACAGTCTTATTTTTACTTTTTTTGAGGAAACTCCATATTGTTTCTGACAAGGGCTAATTAATGAAAAAACTACATAAATTTATGTAAATTTACAAAAAGTCATGAGAAAAATATACTAGTTTTCATTTAAATCAACACTGTCCAAATGCTCTTTACATATTCACCAACATTTATCATCTTTCTTTTTGACAATAGCAATTATAATAGGTGCAAGATGATATATCATTATAGTTTTAATTTGCATTTCTCTAAAGTTTAGTCGTGGTGAGCAATTTTTTATATACCTCTTGGTCATCTGTATGTCCTATTTGGAGAAGGTCCTTTGCCCATTTTTTTTGAGACTGAGTCTTGTATGTCACCCTCAGTAGAGTGCTGTGGCATCACAGCTCACAGCAAGCTCAAACTCTTAGGCTTAAGTGGTCCTCTTGTCTCAGCCTCTCAAGTAGCTGGAACTACAGGTGCCCACCACAAGGCCCAACTATTTTTTTGTTGTTGCAGTTGTCACTGATGTTTAGGTGGCCCAGGCCAGATTCCAACCCACCAGCGTAACCACTGAGCTATGGGGGCTGCCCCTTTGCCCATTTTTTAATAAGGTTGTTTGTCTTCTTTCTATTCAATGTTTTGAGTTCCTTATATATTTGAGATATTAGCTCCTTAACAGATGTATATTTGATTTTACAAATATTTTATCTATTTATGTAGGTTTTCTCTTTACTCTATAGATTGTTTTCTTGGATATGTAGAAGGAAGGCTCTGGGTTTTCATAATTCCATTTGTCTATCGTCATTTTTGTTGCCAGTGATTTTGTTACTATATCTACCCCCTAAAAAAAGTATTGCCCAATGCCATGGAGTCATTATGTTTTCTTCTAGTAGTTTCATAGTTTCTAATCTTACATTTAATTTTTAATACATTTTCGTTTTATTTTTATATGTGCTGTGTTGTGCTGTAAGGCTCTAATTTAATCCTTCTGTTCATGTTCAGTTTTCTCAACACCATTTATTGAAGAGACTGTCCTTTCCCCATTGTGTGTTCCTGGCCCCTTTGTTGAAAATCACTTGATTGTAAATATGTGGGTTTATGTCTGGGCTTTCTTGTCTCTTCCATTGGTTTATATGTCTAAAGAATTATTAATTAATACATTTTGCTGTATTAAAGTATTCTGAATTTGAATGAGTAGTTTTAACACTTTCAGATGTTTATATGTCACTTGTTTGCACTTTTTGTTTCCAGATTGAGGAATTCTCTTCAGCATTTTCGTACAAGGCTCCATGTTGATGATGGACTTCCTCAATGTTTGTTTATTTAGGAAAATCTCTCCTCCTTCATTTCCAAACGACAGATTCACTAGGTAAAGTACTATTCAAACCATAGAAGTCTGAGTGTTTATGTTCTTCCAGAATTCACATAGTGAAATTTAATCTTCAACATACTGGTATTAACAGGTAGGGTATTTGGAAGGTGACTAGGTTATGAGGGTAGAGCCCTCACAGATGAAATTAGCAGTCATACAAAAGAGGCCTGAAGGAGACTATTTCCCCCTTTTTGCCCTTCTACCACAGAGGGACACAGCTAGAAAGTGCTATCCACGAGGCAGAGAGACACTGGATCTGCTGGCACCTTGATGATAGACTTCCCGGACTCTAGAGCTGCAAGTGATATACAGGTATTTCTATCTCCAGTTGTGTCATCTATGGTATTTTATTAGACCAGCACAAATGGACTAAGGCAGCAATTGGTACAGAGAAGTGGAGTGCTGTTGTACAAATATTTCAAAATGTGGAAGCTGCTTTAAAACTTGATAACAGGTAGAGGTTCACAGGATTTGGAGACACATACTAGAAAAACCCTATATTGCTATGAATAAAACATTAAGAACAATTCTGGTGAGGACTTAGAAGAAGAGGAGAGCTATAGAGACAAGCCTTGATCTTCCTAGAGATCACCTACGAGGTTGTGAACAGAATGTTTGCAGAAATAAATACGGTAATAGCCATTATTATGCAGTATCAGATGGAAATGAAAAACATGATATTGAAAACTGGAGGAAAGGCAATTCTTGTATAAAGGGACCAAGAACTTGGCTGAATTATGTCTGTATCCTAGCACTTTGCAAAAGGTAGAACTTTATTTATTTATTTATTACTTTATTTCTTTTAGAAGCGTTTTATCCTCTGGGTAAGAAGGCTGTATTTCTGAATGATGAAATAATATATTTGGTGGGAGAAATAGCTAAGCAAAGTGTTGAGGGTGTGGCATGGCTTCTCTTGTCTGCTTATAGTAAAATGCAAGATGAGAGAAATAAATTTATAATTGAAAAGAAAGCAGATGTTAAAATATTTAGAAAATTCTCATTCTGTAAAAAAATGAGTAAACATATTCAGAGAACACTCAGGGTGTTGCCAAGTGAACATTTGATGAAGAGATTAGTATAGACAGAAGGACATTGGATGACATTCATCACAACAATGCCAGAAAGATGAGATACCATTGCAGAGACTGTTAGGGCTGTCCTGTCTATCACAGGCCAGAATACCAGGGCCTTGGGAGTGGAATGATTTTAAATATTTGCTCCCCTAAATGCCCTGGTGACTCATTGTCTGCCCCAGCAATGTTTCAGGTGGGATAGATATGATTCAGACCACCCCGTGAAGGACACAGGTGGTAAACCTGGTCAGTGTCCATGTGGTGCCAGCTCTGCAAGAGCACAGAGTGCACACGCTGTGGGGTCATCATTGCCTCCACCTAGATTTCAAAAGACGGAGTTGCCTGAAGCCTCTGGCATATGGCCCAGGCAGAGAACTGCCACCGGGATACAGCCATTCACAGACCCCCAAGTAAGGAGTGAGACTGTCCTTGAGAACTCAGACCAATAAAGCCACTGGGGTTTGAGTCCAGTCCGTGTAACTCCAACCTGTAAGATATACTATGTGGACTGCATGCTTCATGCCATAGGAGCAGAAACTTCCAGGACCCTGGAGGAACAACTCCCATCCTAGTGTACCTGAAAGGTGGGACATTGAGTCAAGGAAGATAATTTTCAAGCTTTAAGATTTAATCTTGTTTGGATTGTTGGGTTTTGGACCAGTTGTCCCTTTGTTCACTCCTATTTCTCCCTTTCGGAATGGGAGAATTTCTCCCTATCTCCCTTTCTATCTTATACTTGTCCTTCCACTGTATTTTGGAAGCACATAACTTGTTTGACTTCACAATTTAAGCTAGAGAGAAATTTGCCTCCTGATGAATCGCACCTGTGATTTAGATGCTACATAGATGAGATTTTGGACTTAGTCTTTAAAGTGAATAATAGAACAGTTAAGACTTTGGGACCATTCAGATGGAATAAAAGTATTTTGCTAGTGAAAAGGACATGAATTTTGGGGTCATGGGTGAAATGCTTTGATCCATATATTTTTATTCCTCACCATTCATATATCTAATCTCCAGTGTATTGGTATTAAGAGGTGGGGCCTTTGGAAGGTGGCGAAATCATGAAGGAAGAGTCCAGTGCTCTTATAAAAAAGCCTGAGGGGCTTGTTTGGCTTTTTTTTTTTTTTTTTTTTTTTTTTT
>NW_003852396.1:21995385-22030679 GCF_000181295.1 Otolemur garnettii | reverse complement strand
TTTTTTTTTTTTTTTTTTTTTTTTTGGTCCTTTCTCCATAGAAGGACACAGCTATAAGGTGCCATCCAAGAGGCAAAGAGCTAGCCCTTCCCAGACTCCAAACATGCTGTCGGTTTAATTGTGAACTTCCCACCTCTAAAACTATGTCCAATAGATTATCCAGTCCAAGATATTTTATTATGGCAGCTTGAACTGCCATAAGGGGAAAATAAGAAAAAAGGTGCAAAAAATAAAAAGAAAGAAACATGTGCAGAAAAAGTGACTCTAAACTCATACAAATTTACTAAAAATATAACCATTATGATTATTCTGAGAATGTGACAGAAGTGTCCACAGAAGGGAGATGTGACTCTATGGGATGTAGTTACTGGGCATTTCTTCCTGAAAGAGGAAAACAAATTGGATTAGAAGTAGAAGAAATGTAGAGCTACATTCTAATGGCTGTCATCAGCTGCCAAATAAGCCCGAATAAGCCAAATCTCCTCGCTTTCCTGAGGTTCCTCACATAATAAAGGGATCAGGATAGTGAGGGTAATGAGGAGGATGCCGGTAATGAAGACAGGAATTGCAATAATATCACTTCATGATATTTTGGATTTTAATAATATAAGAAGTGCACAATGTCTGAGAAGGGATCTGACTTAAATTCTGTGCTCAGTGCATTCAAATTCTTTGCACCTCCTTTGTACGAAGATCACTTCCATTTATTCCACAATTATTCTTTGCCACGAACCGTTGACAGGATTTCTTTTACGTTAGCTCAAGCAGTCCTTAGACCCCTCATGAAGTAGGTATGTCATTGCAATTTGAAACATAAATTGTCCATAAAAAATGAAATTTAAAAAATGACCAAGGCAAAAGTGGTTTTATACGTATGATAATATTATCACGTGGCATTTATAGCTCAGTCCTTTCTGGCTATTGCCAGTGATCTGTTTCTTTATCTGCAGAACTTAGCATAATACCTAGCAAAGAGAAGACATTCAATATGTATTTGCATACATAAAGAGAGATACATGGATAAATAATATGATTATTGTTATATTACTGTACCTGAATTTTAAGAGTTAGGAAAAATAATACTTACCAAAGAGTGCAGCAGAGCACGTTAATGGCCTGCCAGAAGAGTTTGCTAAAAAGTGATAAGTTAAAACTTGTGAAGCACCATGAGCCATACCTTGAAAAGTGGTGACCCTTTGGTTCAGGCAGACCATTATAAGTGGTCTGTGCTTCGCATACTTTGAAAAGTAAGCTTTAAGGTAAATGATATAGGGATACTACTTATAACATCTGTATAAAACTTTATTGTGTTTAAGGCAGTTTTATTTATACTATTTCATATAATCCTTATATCTACCCCCATGAAATAGACAGATATTCCCTGTTTAAATGAGAATCCTAGAGGTTAAAAAACTCTCATTTGCTAGAACTGTGAAAGCAGCGTTACAATCACACTTTGGTCCTGTGGTCGTCCAGCCATAGCACGCCATCCCCACAGCGGCCTTTGTTACTTGGTGACAGTGTATCTGCCTTATACTCTCCCTTCTTAGCCCCGAGTATCCTGAGATACTCAACTGCCAGTTAGGTTTTAGCTTAACGGAACTGCCATCTTCCACTCCCCACTCTGGCAACTCTACCAAATAGCAACAAGCACAAAAGACTGATTATTTTTTTCTTTCCTCTTCTTCTACAGTGAAGTCATTAGAGAGGGAAAGAATAGGACAAGGGAGAGGTGACCCTTCAATAACAAGGAGCAAGGAGAGAGGAGAACTTACAGTTCTGCAGAAATCATTTGCAGATTTAGCCACTGTGCTGAGCACTGTTTCTATTTATTCTGGTGGACAAATTGATCTAAATGTTCATAAATATATTTTAAGTGAGAATAGTTTTTCTTTTAATATTACAGAAAGTCCTTTTTCATTCATATAATTACAATGATGATTATAAGAGTATATGAGAGCTTTAGATCTTATTTTATCTTTACAACAGGAAAAAATAAAATAAAATGAAAACAAAGTTCAGTGTGGTGGAATAACTTCCCCAAGGTCATAGAGCTTAAAAGAAAACACAGCTAGATCCTGAGGCTCCATATTCTTTTCATTATCATGTCCAATGTTTGGGCCAGGCATAGTGGCTCACGCCTGTAATCCCAGCACTCTGGGAGGCCGAGGTGGGTGGATCAGCTGAGCTCACAACTTGGAAACCATCCTGAGCCAGAGTGAGACCCCATCTCTAGAAATAGCCAGGGAATTGTGGCAGGTGCCTGTATCCCAGCTACTTGGGAGGCTGAGGCAATAGAATCGCTTGATCCCAGGAGTCTCAAGTTGCTGTGACCTGTAATGCCACAGCACTCTACCACCAAGGGCGACAAAGTAAGACTCTGTCTTAAAAAAAAAAAAAAAAAATGTGTCTACTACTTGGATCACAGGAACCCTGACATATAATGTTTTTAGAAGCAATTAATCTCTCCTCAATT
Source organism: Otolemur garnettii (assembly GCF_000181295.1). Lineage (NCBI taxonomy): Eukaryota > Metazoa > Chordata > Mammalia > Primates > Galagidae > Otolemur > Otolemur garnettii. Next base: position 22,028,203 of record NW_003852396.1, on the reverse strand, counting down.
AAAAGTAATTTATACAAATATATCAGGATGCCACAAAGCAAACTCTTCCATCTTCCATTCAGTCAAACAGATAAGCATGTGATTTTATACCCTGGAACAACCAATTTTCCACCAAGAATGAAGTTGACATCAATTTCAAAGATACAAAAGCAAGAGGGAAAGAAATGAGGTTATCCTGTTGGTTTACAAAGTGCGACTGGGAACCACAACCACGTGTCCAAGAACTGCATTTGTGCCAGAAGACTCCACTGGGTTTGCAGCATTCCTTCAAGCTTGCATTCAGCTACAAACTGATCATGACTACTATTTGGAAATAGCGTTTTATTTTCAAGCATATTTTCCTCAAAGACCTACTGAAGTCCCCCAGAAGTGTCTTGTTAATAAGAAACATCCTCTGCTGCATTTCCAGAGAGGCAGGATGATGTCAGGAAACGGCCTTTGGAATTGGAGGGAACTGGTTTCAAGTTCAAGCTCTGTCAATGTTCAGCTTTGTTACCTTGCATGTATTCTATAAGGTGGACATAATAACACTGATCTTGTAGAGTTGTATACGTTTAAGCAAAACTGGAAATTGTATTTAAAATTTACAGATTACATGGCCCTACCTCACAGAAGGTGCTCGATAAATATTTGTAGAATTACAGGAATTGTAGCAGTTTGTCTTCAGTTTTATAAGTAAAATATAATCTTGATTCTCAGTATCAAAAATGATGTAGAGCTGAATGACTGAGATTGGTGGTATCTAGCTGGAGATTGTAGTATCTTTCATGGCTAACTTTTTCATCTCTGCTACTGAGGGCTGTAGCCAGCTGATATCCATGGGTTTATGACCCTGGAGAAAGCTCTCAATATTTGTTCTGCTAGCTGGAAGACAGGGACAAGATAGCAGAGCATGGCCTTCCTACCATATAGGACTTTGATACTCAGAGACTGTACGTGAAATTGTTGGTAAACCCTAAAGTGCAGTATTAATATAAAGAAACATCATTGCTCCTACCACATTTTATCCTGGTGGTCAGTGGCATATGTGTATCACGTGGGAGCTATTTGGTCAGCAATGTGAATTTCCAAACAATATTTTTAACACTTATAGCATAGGATCAAATTGGGATGCTTGAGATCATCTTGCAAAAATCGTCTAAGGTTTTTTGTTGTTATTTGTTGTTATTGTCTCCCTGGAAGTCTTTTTGTTAAGGCCCCCCCCTCCCAAAAAAAAATTTGTATCATTTCCTTCATTCTACTTCAGGAATTACATAGTATGAAAAAAGCCTGTTCTCACTATATTTCTGACTTCTTCAAACATAGCATATTTGGGGCCAACATTTTTCTTACAAGGTTTTAGCAGTGTTTCTTGGCTTAAAGAGGAGAAGAAGTACTTAGGTCCTGTTTTTATTTTTGTCATTTTATTTGTGTGTTGCAATTTACCTCTAACTTTTTATCTCACTGAACTGAAGAAAAACATCCTAGACAAATGTCCCCATCATTAATCATATTTCCACGGGGGCATGGTCAAGTTCAATTCATTTCTAACACCATGTTCTGAGCCTCACTCAGCCTCACACTGTGCTAGTAGCTAGAGAGAGGGGATAGCATTGCTACCTACACTCAAGGGGTCCAGTGTAGAGTTGGGGAGGCAAACTCTTGATTATAATTTAATATGATGAATCCTTTGCTACAGTTGTGTTTCCCAGAACAGGAGAAACAGAAGATGGCCAGGGCACCTACGCTGATGAGAACATCCAGGGAAGGTTTCCTGAAGGAAGTTACTCTCTTAGGTATCAGGAAATTTAAAAATAAACAATATGACAAATTCTCCAAATGACTAGCTAAATGTACTCCAGAAAAATACTATTCTAGGAGAAAATTCTGTCCTAACTTCTCCCTTGTATTATCTTGAGTGATCTAATATTTTTTTTATTTGTTTCAGAGGCTAAAAGTAATTATTTACCAGCTGGTCTACTAGAAAATTCTCGAGAGGCAAAGCTGAAAGTTGGATTTTGTGAATGCCTGATTATATATTCTTAAGGCTGTTGAAAGCAGTTTGGAGATGTCGTTTCATCTTCTAAGTAAAAATGACTAACTTGTTTCGCTGTATTTTAAAACAAACATCTCCTTTCAAAACCATCCTAAATGTGGCATCTTTCTCAAGCTACACGTCCCACATTCCCAGTGAAAATATTGACGTGGTCTACTTCACTATTCAGCTAACATTTATTTTGAAGTCATACATTTTCCCTTATCTTAGGGGGAAAAAAAGAACCAAGCTCCAAGTCCTTAATTTATAATTTAAGGAGTTTTGTTAGATCAAAAGGAAAGAAAGAATGAGCAGAAGCAAAGCACGTAAAAAGCTTTAATATTTGAGTGATCGCATCATCTTTGGGGTGGCCTCTCTGCCTGCTGCTGTGCGGCACCAACAGAGAAAAGGAGCCGGAGACTGGTTTGCTCAAGGTGGTTCAATGTGAGTCAGAAAAGATTGGGCATTTGAATGCGAGGCAGAGCTGACATCTTTCTCCTCTAAAAAGGCATTTTTGTATGTGATTGGTTTCAATCCCAGCAAGTAAACACAATCACATTTCATACATTTCAAGCAGCAAACAAGGCATAGTTGCTTTTCTTAAGAGGTAGAATGTTGGGCGGCCTCAAGGGGAACGTATTTACTACACAACAAAAACTATACGTGTTACTCAATGGGAGGGTGGTAGAGATTGATAGGAACTACTTGGGACAAATACTGAGCGTAAGAAAATGCCAGGAAAAGGTAGAGATGGGCAGAGACGCAGACCTCTTGGGGGCGTAGGAAGTGGGGAGACAGTAGTGTATACTATTGCTTCCTGCAACCCGCCATGTGCCTTTATAATAACCTGGTGCTCCAGGGCCTGTTTCTTTTATAACTGTTCTGGTAAATCCCATCTCCACTGTTCACATCTAGACCACATGTAAGACAATATCACCTCCTGGTTAAAAGCTCACATGGAGTATTAAATACAGTGCTTTCAAATTCAAACACTATTTGCTATCAGCTTAGGGGATTTTTGGCAATCAATTTAGTTCTAGTCTTTCCCATTTGAAAACAAAATGGGAATAATAGTGTCTGCTGCAGAGGTTGTTGTAGAATTAAAGGAGAGAATTCATGTCTCGACGCGTGGCCTGACGATGATTAATACGTGGTAGACAATGTCATCATTCTCGTGGCACACATTGCATGTATCGTTTTCATTTGCTTGTCTTCACATGACGGATGTGGTTGCTCTCAAGCAGGCTGTAAGTAAAATATTAGCTTACTTTGAAGCCTATCCAATAGGCTTTGATACCCAATTCCAGTTCCTTCTCATTAAGGGATTTAGCTGTAATCCTGAGCCATCTGTGGTTGTGGAACTACATCTCCTCTGCTGGGAAATGACACTCCATTCCTTTGTCTATTAGGGCTCAAAGTGTGATACCCCAAAATATGGCACCTTGGAAATGGACAAAACAACAGAAGCAGGAAGGTCTCTCTGACCTCTCTGGTGCCTTCTCCCCTGAAGACTATCTTGTGACATGTGTCCTGCCCTAGAACTGGAGTGAAGAAACGTCACACAGCAATGCCAAGAAGAAACTGAATAGCAGATCTTGCTCAGTTCCTCCATTTTATTAGCTTTAGGTCCTGTCTTCTCTTCTGCAAGGCTGTCACAATACATCAAAATACAGTTTTCATGGTTCTTGGGAGTTTTCACTTCTAAAGTCTCCCAAATCAAATCAAGCTTACATTAAATAAAAATGTTGTGCTTTTTCTTATTAATCTGTCTTTTTTTTTTATAGGAGTATTAGCCATAAACCTTGTAATAGGTGAAAAAAAATATTTTCTCCCCCCCACACCTGGGGTTTTCTACTCCAAGATGTGGGCTTCTTATTAGAGAACCTTATTTTGAAACTCACACGTTTCTCTGTTCTTGTAGACCATTAACCCTTAACTATTATCACATCCTCATAATGATTTTCATGTGGTTTGGTTCATCCTATTGGGTCCAAATTTTTCACTAATAATGACTCTGAGCCTGTGTTGGCAGAAAAGAGCTTGATTTGAAAATGAAATACCATTTGATAGCACCACAATACGCCCTCTATACAATCATTTGGCCTCCCTGGATCAATATACTTTGGAACATTATTTTATTTTTTATATCTAATATCATTTAAGTTATCCAATTTCTTCTAAGCGGCAGAACTGTGGCCCCCTGATTCCCAAGCTAACAAGTTTCCCCCATACCATCCAAGGAATTTGGAACAAGAAGAATGAGGGCAAATTTCAGAGGAAGAGTAAATAAACATAGTCAAGTCCACCATCAGAATGAAGGAATCTGAGGATTCAACTGAAAATCGTTAGAGGCTAATTCTAAAAAATAACATGTGAGAAAATTACAAGAAAAAAAGGTTGAATCAAATGGAAATTCAGGGGAGAAAGTTGGGTTAGAACATAAATCATTAAAGTCAGCATGGATAGAGAGACCATGAGGTAGGGTGGATCTGGCAGATAAGACTCACTGGTAGTTATGAAGCTGAAGTTCTATGAAATTAGAGAACGGAGAGGCTTAGGAGAGGAGGAGAACTAGGAATTCTGCATGGGGAGCCTCCAGAACTCTAAAGCCTGTGATGGAACCAATTAAGAAGAATCTACTTTTCTTGGTTCTTCTTACTACCCGAGGACATCTCCTTCCTAATTGAAAACTTGACTCCTAAGATTATACATTTCTCTATCTTCCTACCCTTTCCACCTGACTCAACCCTCTAAGAGTTGGTACAGAGAAGATAGTAGTTCAGCTGAGACTGCAAGGGAATTGATTTGGTTATATAAGAATAATAGAATTAAGGAAAAGAAATTTTAAGGTACAAGTTGGAAATTGTAGGACCCTAAAGAAGTTTTTGCATCAAAGTAGAGGAAGAGCATTTGGGAAGGTTTCCTGGGTAGAAGGAAGCATGGGCAGGTCTCCTGGACGTGATGGGAAGCCAGTGTGAGAAGGTGGCCCTGCCTTTGGAGGCCTGGGTGGGAGGTGGTAGTTTCTTGGGCAAATCACAGTCAGTGAAAAAGAAGGAATAAGTAGAAGAAACATATATTGGACATATGAACACATAGCATTAATTTATTCACATTATTGCATGAAACCTGTGTAGTATACCTATGAGACTGGTGTTATTGTCTGTGAACAATTTTTTTACAAAATAATAGAAACATGAGAAAAAAGTCCTGGCTTCCTTCCCATCTAATTTCTTTTTTCTTTTTTAAAAATAATTTCTATGTATAAATCAGTCATGCTCCAATCAGTCATATTCCAGATAACTTGGAATATTCCATTTCCACTTGAGATTTTGCTTCCATATTTTCTATCTATCCTGAACACTTTTCACAGTTATAACTTTTAACAGATTCATAATATTCCACTACATGGCTATACCATTGTTCATTTAGCAAGCTCTGAATTACAAAGTAGTGGGGTTTCCCCCCAGTGTTTCATTATTTTAAATAATGTGGCAGTAAAATTTTTTTTGAATATAAACGTTAGGACTTGTTTTGAATAATTTCCTTAAAAGAGACTCCTCTAAATTGATTCAATAAGTCACAGATCAATAGGCATAAACAGTTTTAAGAATTTATGTCTATATTTCCCAATTGCTTCAAAGTAAAATTATTTGGTTTACACTAGAACAGCAATTCTAAAACCAGAAAGAATAAAACTGAGAAGCTCATGCTTAAAGGTTTTTCCCATAGTCCAAATTTTATCAGAGAAGCCAATATCTTCTGGAGCTATCCCTTATTCTGGCCCTGACCGGTCCTTTCCCCCTTCCCTTGATTCAGAATCAATTTTAGGGCACATCACTTGTTATACTCAGACAGTTTCTACTCAGCTTAGTGAAGAGAATGCTACAACACCTGTTTTCCAAAATGAGTAGGAAGGATCTTGAGACAGTACTGCTTCCTGAGCTCTTTCCCCTCAAACCAGCACACAAATTCCTCGATAATGACCCCAGTCCAGATGTATTTTCCCATGTTCTCACCCTCACTTGTGATATCTCAGGCAATGCAAAAAAAAAAAAAAAAAAAAGTCTATGTATTTTCTGTACATGTATGTACTCACACACTTTGTTGAATAATTTGATACCAAAAGAATAAACAGTAATTACTTTTCTCACTTGAATTTTTTGCTGTATTGAATTCAGCCCTTTGCAAGGGTTTAGAACAAACTGGGTGGGGCCCAGCCATACTGGGAAGCCATGTTGGTTAAATCACATTCACCACAGCACTGCTGGCTTTGGCTTGAGTATGTGCATGTTCACAGCAGTCCCCACACGGCTTACCTTACTCAGACTTGCCCCTTTGATCCAATCAGTCCACTGAAAATGCTGGAAAAGGGGAAAGAGAGGAAAGGAATTAATAGGAATTAAAAGAGAAATTAAGATGTGTGATATAAAGCATTTGGATGAGAATGGGATTTTTTCAAATCAAATAATAATTTCACTTCCTAATCAGGAAAAGAACAAAACTGAAATAGGAGAAAATCATGTTTTTATCAAGTGACTCAAACACCCCCTCCACATTTGAGACCCACGTCGAGTCTAGCCTACAGAAATGACCTAGCAACATGAAACAAGAGTCATTTCAGAGTCATTTAATCTCTAATTTCAATTTTCTGAATGCAAAGAGCCTCAGCAGTGTCCTAGCTCATTAGCTCAGGGAGGGTCTGGCAAATGAATCCAGTTTAATTACAACACGCCTCTGAGATCCCAAGTGCTGTTCCGTGATCTGAGATCTCCAAAGGCAGAACCCCCGTGTTAATGAGCAACTTTAATTCACACTCGTATGAAAGCAATGGGTCTGATCCCAGATATGTAATCATACACTTGGGCATGAATACCTTCCTTAGCATAAAATAATACTACAAATATTCTGATGCAATACAACTTCTTTATTTTAAAATATTGTAATAAAAAAGATTTCTCTTTCACTATGCTTATTATCTTGTCAAATGTATCCACAATTAATTGATTTACATACTTCATTATTATGCTTTATGAAAGGATTAAGAGTACAACCAATTTCAGCCAAAAACCTATGATTCCTCCTCTAAGATTCTAAAAGTCTGTGCCTTCAAATTACTTTAACTATTTTCACTTAAGATTATAACTATTTTATTTTAGCATCCCAAGAATGTCAGGCATAAGTATATAAATTCACATTCATAAAGGTCAAAGTGAAAAAATCTTCTCATTTCTATGTGTTTTAATTATCAGTGCAAACATTTTTACTCAAATGCACATGGCCCTAATATTACATTTCTGTCTTCAGAATCAATACTTTCCCATGTTTTATGTAACAGTTCAAAAGAAGACATTTTATGCATTGCTAGTTATAAGACATATGAAATAATAGTATTAGAAATCAATCTTCATTAGGATCATGTGAGAAGACAAACTGACATAAGAACTTCCACTAGAAAGAAAAAGAAGATTCTTGGATTTGCAAAGGAGACTGCCTTAGTTATTATCTGTCCAGGTTGGCATTTTTCAATACCCTAGCATAACAATCCTAAGTAAAAATGTTGATCGCCAATCAATGTGTTTTATGGTGAGTCTTGAACTTAATAATTCATCATCTAATTTTCCTTCCAGGTCCCAACACACATTTACATGTAATCACCAAGAAAACTTAAATACATCATTTAAAAATTATCAATCACAACAAATAATCATTCTCTGTTATTCCTACTCAAGTTTCTCCAGAACTTGGGCTGAAGGAGGTTACTTTGGCAATGTTTTCAGAATACCCTTGCATATAACTCTACCACAGGATTTTTCATATAATATTATGGTTGACAGTTTGGTCTGTTCTTCTTCCCCATCACCTTGTGAAATGTGTAAAGGAAGTAACTGAATCTCACCACTGATGGGACAAAGTTGATTAACAGATGTGTTCACAATTCTTACGTCCTCTGCTCAGAAAGAACACTGGAGATTTGCCCATTTAGATGACCCTACCTCTTCTCTCTTCGCCACCCCTACCCCCTAAGACATACTTTTCATGTAAACACAGTACTTTCATTTTTAAATATGTTTCTGGACTTTTGCAATAAATGATAGAGAAAATAGCCTTGAAAAATAGATGGAAAGAGATAGAGTTAAGAAGGAGAGGGTCAAGAGAGCTTATTCTCAGGAGGAAGAGAAGACACACTGATAGGGTGGAGATTGTCCTATTGGATGCTGGTGCAGAAAATCTAGAGGTCAGCAGCAGCATGTCAGAAAGGATTAAATAAGAGAGGGAAGGGGGAGGAAGGAGGAAGCAGAACAGAGGGAAGAAGGGAAAGGAGGAGAGGAAAGAGAAGGGTAGGGGAGAAGGAGGGGGAGGGGGAGGGTTTAGTAGCTTCTGGCTGAGTATGAGACCCCCAGGGATGGAGACATGATGCTGAAGAGGAGGGTAGAAGAGAAATTTAAGTAATTCTGTTAGGGGTAATGTGTTCCAATCCCTTTCACTGGTCTTTGAGAAAGATGAACAATGATTGGAGTTTTGTGGTCATTAATCGACTTTAATAACAATACACCATGGACTAAATCAATGGTTGTTTTATTTAATGGTGTTGCAATCACTTATGCACTCTCACTGTCCTGCACAGTCTCTGATAAAAATTGCATTCCTGGTGAGAGTTCACTGAATAGAAAAGAAGCATGAGCAGGTAAAGTTTTGTATAGTTACCTACTTCCACTAGCAAAAGAAATTAAAAGATAAGAATTTAGCATATATGCAATAGGCCTGATATCCTATCACGTCTGTGTAGTGACCTTGTTCATCTTTAATAGTAATTAAAAAAAAACTGTCCAAAAGAAGATAATTAAAAGAATTAAACATAGGACTAATGCTAGAGCAAGAAGTAGAGAAAATAATGAAAGATCAAGATTCGAGTTAGACAAAATGAAAGTTTCATTAGTTTAATATAAATTAAGTTGGAGGCAAATTTTCAGGGACAGCAGATTAAAAGAGACTGTGTTCTGAGGAAGTTTGCAAGCTGGTGGGCGAGAGAGAGAAGAACTGAAAAGCAATCACACTGCTCTCAAGAGAGGTAAGCTCGGGTAGAGGCACAGAGAGAATAGTGCTCACTCTGCTTTTGGTACCAAGTGTCAGGACTGTCTTCAGGGACTCACCCGTCAAGCATGGGCAGTGGTGACCAGGCAGGGGGGGAGCCTGACTGGCAGGGAGAGCTGCACATGGGAGCATGAGAGTGTCGACAGGCATGAGGGGCTTGAAAATCACAAGTAGTTATATATTTAGGAAATGTGGTGCTGCAATGGGTGGTGGAGGTGGTGGAATGGAGGGCTTGAAAGGGTGGAAAATCAGGCCAGAGTGAAGGGCAGGTTTGGATTAGAAACACTATAGACAGGTGAAGGAATACCACGATTTTTTTGAAAAGGACTTCTTCTGAAGATGAGAAGAAAGTAAAACACACACAATTACTCATTTGTGCAAGAAAGCCGGTGTCTGTTGCATTATAGGAGTGAGGCTGTAGCAGGTATGCCTGAGAGTCGTGTGGGTGGTGTGCAACTGTCCACAGGACAGATAACGGGCATAGTAGAGGAGAATTGAGCTTGAAGGAGTCACAGTTGACAGGATGCAGTGACTGACTGAATGCAAAGGCTAAGGCTGAGCGAGTGATTGAGAAAGACATTGAGGTGAGTGGTTTCAGAGACAGAGTGGATGATGGTGCCTCTGTTCACTAAGACAGGGTAAGTAAGAAGAACCATCCTGGAATTACAGGTAACACGTTCAGTCATGGCGGTGCTCAGTCATGGCGGTGCTCAGTCATGGCCGTGCTCAGTCATGACCGTGCTCAGTCATGGCCGTGTTCAGTCATGGCCATGTTCAGTCATGGCAGTGTTCAGTCATGGCAGTGTTCAGTCATGGCAGTGTTGCACTGGATGTGTTTGTGAGACTGTAGTCTTCAGCCACAAACAATATTTCTTGTGCCTGGGTTTGCTGATGCCAATGACTCAGTCAATGAATATAAGATGTAGAACAAAACAAAAGTTTAGCCCAGGAATATGGGGAGAGGGGAGAGGGAGGGTGCTTGGAGGGAGGGTGATTGGTGGGATCACGCCTATGGTTCATCCTTGAAGGGTACATGTGAATCTCTCTAAATGTAGAATATAAATGTCTTAACACAATAACTAAGAAAAAGACATGAAGGCTATGTTAACCAGTTGGATGAAAGTATTTCAAATTGTATACAGAAACAGTACACTGTACCCCATGATAGTATTAATGTACACTGCTATGATTTAATAAAATAAAAAAGTGAGAACATGGTCAGTGATGGGAGCTCAGAGCAGTGTTTAAGAGAAAGGGAAAGAATTGCTAAGAGTAGTTATGTGAATGTGTAGTGAGAAGGAAACTGGGATACTGGGGACAGTGTCCGAATGTAAGAAAAAAAAATGTGCGGGAAAAATAAAAAAAATTATAGCCCAAGAATATGGGGAAAGGGGAAGGGAGGGGAAGGGGGAAGATGAGTGGAAGGAGGGTGATTGGTGGGACCACGCCTATGGTGCATCTTACAAGAGTACATGTGAAACTTTCTAAATATAGAATATAAATGTCTTAACACAATAACTAAGAAAATGTCATGAAGGCTATGTTGACCAGTGTGATGAAAATAATTTGGATTGTATATAAAACCAGGACATTGTACCCCATGACTGCGTTAATGTACACAGCTATGATTTAATAAAAAAAAAAAAAATAAAAATAAAAAAATTAAAAGTTTAAAAAATGAAGGTGTGAAAGGAAGTTTAGTATTTGGATTTAGAAGACTTCAGTTTTTTCCATCTGAAAAATATCAAGGAATATTGATAAACTCTACACTAAACAATATGTGAAAAGAAGAAATTTTATTTTCAGCACGCTTCCAAATTATGAGACATTGCATCAATATTTATCTTAGAACTATATATTTTGAGTTAATAGAGACATGCCTGCCTATTTCCTTTCTTCTTCTTCTTTTGCTGTTGTTCTTGCAGTTTGGCTGGGGCCGGGTTTGAACCCACCACCTTCGGTACATGAAGCTGGTGCCCTACCCACTGAGCAACAGGAGCTGCCCTTTTCCTTTCTTCTTATTGGCATTTGGATGCTGTTAGCATTTGCTTCCATTAGCATTGCTAGGAAATGAGAGCATCATATTTAAGCCTCAATGAGTTTGTTCCAAATTCCTGAGGGGAGATATCAATTAATTCTAACTTTAGGAACTGAAAATGCATGCATGGAGAAGGTGACAATGAAGTTGCCAAGATGCATGGGGTTTTAGCATTCAGGGAAAATGTGCTGTGGATGTAGTATATTCTCAATTAAAGTCTGCGCAATGAAAATCACCTGCAAAAGACTGCATTTCTGTCAGGTGAATCCCCAGAAGTTTGCTATTTGCGTTTAGAGATTTACAAAGGCTCTTCTGGACATCCACATCCTTTGTTGTATGAGCTTTGTACATAAACGATGACCCACATCAATGAAAGATTTCATCCAAACCGATGCAATTGTAAATGTCCTAGTTTTCGACAGCCGCAATGGTTTTTCTGTGCATCTGGGAAATAGCTGTTGAGCCCCATCTCCACACTGGTTTCTGTTCAACTTCAAATGGGTGTCAGAAGTAAAAGAAATGTAGGTGATTAAAAGGTGGCACACATTTCAGAAATGCACAAGCATTTCTGAGCATTTCTTCTCTGAGCAGCTTCTAAATCACCCTCCTCTCCTGGAACTTGCCGGATAGAACATTCTCACGGGTCACCTTTCTTCATCCAAGCTCTGAGGGCTCCCAGGCCGGCTAGAAGATATAGCTTGCTTAATGGTTCCAAAAGCACTCTTTTCCCATGATTACCCAGAGCAAGTAATGGCATAGTCATTTTCAAGGCCAAGCATAAGTGATTACTCACAGGGATGCAGAGGTTATGATAGGATGAGCCCAAGCTGATGTTGACAGTCAGAGGCAAAATGCAGGGCTTGACCCTTCACTGTAAGAAGCTGCGGGGACCATGCATCTGAGCCAGACAGCTGATGAGATGCCTTCTCCTTGGGATTCAGACCGCAAAAATAAGCTAATAGATTTATGCCATAAAGGCAGTGACCTCTGTGGGCAGAAACATTTTCTCACAGGAGAGAAGAAGGTCCATCCGCCCTGCGTGCTCAGGTTTTGACAGTGACTGACAGCATGGGCTGGCCCTAGTCTCCGGGAAGCATTTGCATAGACTTTTGCATTGTTACCCTTTGATTAACTTCTGACATACTTTGCAACATAAAACTCTTCCAGGAAATTGCTCCGTAATGCTGGCTGTAACATTTTAGCAGCTTTGCCAATGAGAGCTAAAATGTATCCAGAGGCAGTTTGGCCTGGAATAATATGCATGTGTGTGTATGTGTGGGGGGGACACACTATGGTCTTTACATTTCCAAACTCATACTGCTATTCCTCAAACGCAGTGTTTAGAAACGCTTCTCACATGTTATGGGCATATTGCGCATGAAGAGACTTAGGCAACACCAAAATGAAAATAAATAATGCATGAAGTCAGAGGCCTGGAGCAAATGTTAACTAATTTCAAAATGGGTCAAAATCACAACAATTAAGTCCCTGACATAGGAAGTCATTTTTTTTTCTTCCTAAAATATTAACCAACTTGCTTTACTTCTTCTAGATTGATTTGTAGAGCATGAAAGGTCATTTTGGAGGCAGAGCGGGAATTTGGCTTCTACAAGCCATCCATAATGAGAGCCAATAAATTAGGAAAAGCTCCTGTTTACCTAAGCTGAAATATTGATGTCCAAGACCACATCGAATGCAAATCTCTACATTAATCATTTTTCTCCAGTCGGGAAATTCAGACCATGGTAACACATGCTTTGATAGACCTATACATCATAGTTACAGCAACATTAGACAGTGCCCCGGTGACAGAATACAAATATATTGCGGTGGGTTTCCTTCATTTTCCCAGCCTGCCTTTTATTTGTGTCTGCAAACTCCACTCTGGGTGTCTGAGGTTTTTGACATGGGCGAGATTTTTGGCTCATGAAATAAGTGAAGAAGAACGGTAACAAGAATTTTCTCCTGTTCATTATCTGTCAAGCAAATCTGAAGGGTCCCATCTAGTTCCTTAAGCATAGCATGTGATGGGCACATACCCTGCGTCCAATCTTCTTTTAAAGAGCAGTATCATCCGTGTCTCTCCAAGTGTGATCCATGAGCTGAATGGATCACATCACCTGGGTGCTTGCTGGGAAAGACAGTTTCCTAGCTTCCATCATACTTCCCTAGGGTAGAGGCCAGGGAATCTTTATTTCACAAGATCCTCAGCTGTTTATCACGTACACTATTTGGCAGCTGCTATTGACAGCTATCATCGTTAGGCTCGTAAAGACCACTCTGTCTTACGAGTTTTTCATTCAGAGACTTTACTTACATAAAGACTTTGCAATGTTTAAATATGTTGCAAACCTCTACTGAGTTTTGGGCTTGCCCCCTTCTCCTTATCTTGAGGCTCTTCTTAACAATCTCATCTGCCCTTAGAGATTACTCCCCCTAGAGGCAGAAGACTCTCAAACCACCATTTCCGACAGTGATGTGCTGTCTGAGCTTCAGATTCATATACAGAAATCCCTGTTGAGCCTCTCTGCTTGGAGACCGTCAAAGATGACATAGCCACACTGAGCTCCCACTTCTCTCCACACTCCCACCCACGCAGACAGCAGTCCTGGTGTTCTGATGAATCCTTCTGTGTCCCTTTCCCTTTCATCATGTACATCACCTGCATCATCTAGCGGGTCTGCATGGGCCCCTCCTCGTCCTTCCTCCAGCCCTGTGCAGAGTCTACACCGTCCTCATTTCTCGGCTGTGCCACTGTACCAGACTTCTAACTATTCTCCCTGTCTTTTCTCTTGAACTTCTCAAGTCAATCCTCAGTGTGGTGGTTAAATACTCTTCCTTAAAATAAATCTAAGTCATTTGCTTTTTAACACTAGAACTTCTCATGTAAGATAAAAACTAGACTTTCTAGCCTGACACACCTGTCCTTTCTAGCCTGCTAGTACTTAATTCCATCACTCTGCACCCTGATTTGACATTCCCAATACATCGATTTATAGTGAACTTGTACAAATCATGCTTTTTCAAAAAATGTATCTTAGCTTCTGTTTTCTTTCTACCTGGAATGCCCTTTTCTCAAGTAATTTTACTTAGAAAATTGTTACTCAATAATTATAACAATTCTTATACATGGTAATTTATAATACCATTACCTAACCTAGATTGCTTATTCTGTTCCAATTATTAACTTAAAATTTTCTTTTAATTAACACACAGATGAACATGTGGTAACCAGTCTTAGTACTATTTTTAACAAACCTTGTTCTAGGTAATTATTTTCTTAGGAAGGTTTTTCTTAGCCTCTAGTCTAACTACTTCTTAGGTTATTACCACTACCACTCTTTGTGCTTGCTTCAAATAAAACATTTATCCCGATATATTAAAAGAGTATGTTTATATTCTCCTCTCTCTTTTCATCACTAACTCACCTGCTTCCTAAGGGGAGAACGTATGTTTTATTCAGGTCAGTTTTCAAAGCCAGTAGCCCCAAATCTGACACATTAAAAGCTGCCCAATTACCACTGCTTTAACTCAAGAGCTCTAATCTATGGCCATGGAGAATATCCCCAAGAGTGGCTCTTCTCAGCATATTAAATGGGAAACTAGTTCATCTGACCTTGAACTTTGAGAGCAGAGGCAGAACCATATTCATGTTGGTATCTCCTTGTAATGCCTAATCCTTCATAATTTAGATGGTCAATGCTAAAAAGTGTTAGTATCAATTTTACTGCTACTTTGTGGATTTCAGGAATATTCAAGTGATGATCAGCTCTGCTAAAGTTTGGAAACATACCATCACAAAGTCACTGTTAAAAGCAAAATCATTAGGCACAGTAGCCTCATTTAAACAGCATGATGTCAGCATGGATATTCATTAAACTTAATGGATTTTTGGTGTCAGATAGAATAAATGTACGAAGTTATGAAAGGTACAAGAAGAAATAGGAATGGATCCCTGTGGTGAGAAAGGGGCAAATGGAACCTGCAGGGAGACAGAACGCCCAAGCATTAAGGGGGCGTCGTTTTTTAGCTTAATGTTTAAAAGGTTTTTACTAATCAAGTACTTCTGGTACTTTTGATTGTATCTGAATAGGACATAAAGATAACAATAATGAACCATTGCTCAACTCACTGAATGCATACTCTGGTCTAGGAATTTGTATGGCTTAGTATGTCTGCTAGGAATGATTTTTATCCCAGTTTATAGATAAGGAAGCACTGAGGTTCTGGAGTGCTTAGTAACTTTCACAAGGGAATGCTGCAATGTATTTACATGTGATATTCTGTGTATAGATAGGTTTGACAAGAACGTGCTGAGAAATAGCTGCAGCGGACGTTGAACTTGGAACTGCTGGCGTCCTGAGGAATAACACATGAGATCCAATGGGGCTGGCACCCTGGGAGAGTTAGCTTGAAGGAGCAATGCAGCTGGCCAGCCAACCTGGGAGAAAGAGATTTTCTCCCGTTTGGGGTAAAAAAGGCCTGCAGAGCATCAAAGAGCACTTTCCTCAAAAGGCGCAGAAAGACAATAATCCTGTTTTACATGGAGGAAATGACAAGCACCATTGTGCCGAGAAGTCTGCCCCAACCCACTTCTTCCTCACGGCCGCACCCACACCGTGTTTGAACAGGTAACGGCAGAGCACGCTGACTTCACATGCTCAAAGTGAACATCTCAAGAGATGGTGTTGGGCAGACCACTTGATTTACAAACCTGTGATCCCAAGATACTCTGTGAGGATGAAAGGTACGGGTGTGCCACGAAGCGGGTGCTTACAATTTGTCCTATTTCAGACGACTGGGTAGAATATCCACCTTTTTAAAACTGCATTTTGTGTCCTACTTAAGGGGCACTTCACTGTGTCCTACCTCGGGAAAAGGAATTGGTGCCCTTCAGGGATTGCGCAGGGGACAGCCTGCACCCTGTGAATGACAGTTCTGTCCCAAGGATGGTCCTGGCTCCTTCACATAGCTTTTTTGACTTATTCTTCAAAATGACAGATTTGTTTGCTTGCCTGGGGAGTTTAAATAACTGTCAAAATATCATACAAAGAGCCAGAATCTTAACCAAGATTTCCATGGCACCAAACTCCTTGCTCTATCTGCTGGGCCATCAGGAATAAGAGGAAAACCCTATTTGACACCTCTGTTGGGTTGTCCTCTGGCACCGTAGAAGGGCACTGAACTTTCCTCCTGGGGTCTGGTCCTCACAGGGGACAGTACAAATTACCACATCTTCTACATCAGGTTCTGAAAGAGTGCCAGCCTGTCTGGGCTCTGTCTTCTTTCTTCTTCTCCTTGATTTTATTCTTTTTCTTTTACCCTTCCATTCCCCAATCTAGCTGGAAAAGAATCACACCCTTTGACCACCCATGCTAGTTGGTTTGTTCTTTGCATGCCTGCCACCCTGAGTCTGTTAAATTGTCCCCATGTTAACCTAGGACACAGAAAACTAGTCAAAATCCCCTATTAGTGTAATATTTCTTAAGTGCTATATATTACCAGATTCACAAGAGCTCAGGCAGAGCCACTAATGGGAACGTAATCTCAGAGTAATAAAATAAATAGGAGAGGTGCCACCTGTAAGAAGCGTGGGCTGCCTTTGAACACCCTCTGCCTTACTCTCAGGACGGTGGGGTTGTTAAGCCTCATTTTATGACCAGTGTTGTGTTGTAAAACTTATTAGTCTTTACTGTATCCTCTGACTTGAGGTCTCTCACACCCCTCCCTTTTCACATTCGTCTAATTCTGGATGTGGGTTAAAATCCCAGAAGTGGTAAGTTTCTGCTCTGAGCACACTGTGTATTAATCCACTACACACTGAAGACTATTAATTTTGAACAGTGCTATCAATTACACTGCATGACAGGGAGATAACTGTGTCATCACCTTTGCAGAAGTGTCTTCCTTAGGAAATCTATACAGCCTTACGAAGGCTTGAATGCTGATAGATCTATTCAAACATCCCAATTTGATCGCATTTTGTTCTATGGGATCTAAAAAATGCAAGCCAATAGAATACTTCTGAGTCTTATATCACTTATCCACATGCAAAATTAATGAGATTATCATTATCCTTTTGATAAAAGTAAGGTTTTCTGCTTATTCTGGGTCATTTAAATAGATCTACCTTGCAGATGTCTGTAAAAGTGATGGTAGCAGCTAACCTGGCCTAGTGCGTTTTCCCCAGATTTGTTACGAATGACTGTGAATTGACATGAATTGACTCTTCTCTTCTTTAGTGTTTTTATTCTTTTACCCCATTTCACTCTGTCTCACCTCCCCATTCCCTGTCTAGACTAATCATATTGACAGTCTGGCTTTGCCTCCTGGCCTTTCATTAGGACAACTTGCGGTTTTTGTTCCACAAAAACTCCAGCATAAAAGAACGCATTGACTTTTATGCTAAGCTCCAGGTCCCTTCAACACTCTCTCTTAGATCAGGCATAAAGATAGACAAGGAAAGAGCCCCAAACCCATTCCTGGCTTTCTAACTCACTAAAAGTAAAATGCAATCTTTTTCCCAGGTATGCTTTACAAGCTACTCACTCGTTCATGCCGGTCAGGGGCCACTCCGCTCTAGGCCCTATTCTCTGTTACTCTTAATAAGAGGGAAGTGCTATACCTCCTGTGTGCTTAATAAACCAGATGAAAAATGCCAAGGAACGAATATATGTGTGATATAATTACGTATCATGAAGTGGATATAGAAACATAAGGCAAGGTGATGGTAGACTATGGGAAAACAGAAAGGCAGGCCATGCTGGGGTGGGGACTCTAGGCCCTCTATACTCCCCCCCCCAATCCTTTATTAATAGTTTTGTTCTATAAAATTTAGATTTAGTTGAAGTCTGCAGTCAAGGCTCCGGAAGGCCTTATGAGGCCCCAAGGTCGCAGGTTCCCCACACTAATGCCAGGGCTCAGGATCAGAGGCTGGAATGCGTTTGGCAAGCTCAAGAGAAAGAATGGAGCCAAAGTGCTTAGAGAAGACTGAGTGAGGTTACAGTTGCACAGGGACTGGATAAGTCAGGCATGAGTGTGATGGGAGACGGGGCCTGCCTTGGCCGCTCCTAATCCATCTCTAGGCCTGAGGGCAGACAGGGCAAGATTCCTTTTACTCCCTAAATGACTGGCCACAAGTCTCAAGGTTTCAAGGAAATAATTGCAATAACATCTCAATAAAAGTGGATTTTTATCTTTTCTATGTATCTTTAGGCTGAAGCAAATAAAATTTATCCTTTAGAAAAATATTTGGAGATAATGAGACCACACTCACATTTTATTTCCTGTTAAGAGGCAAGGGAACACCACAATAGTTGATTCCATTTTATCTCAAAAATATATGTATTTTTGCATGTGTATAATAGTTACATACATTTTTAATTACATAGATAGTTCATGAAACATACATATGACAACCTAATAGAATTATGTACTATAATATTTACAGTAATTTTACAGATGGAGTTATAGATGATATCATTCTAACTTTTATTATTTTTTAACATTTTTATTCTATTTTTCAAATTTTCTACAATAAATATGCCTACCTTGTATTACTAAAAATACATAAAACTTACAGCCTTTAAAAAATTACTCTAATTTGTAGATCTTTGGGGAAATATGGAGGAAAATGCATTGTTTAGAATTGTTAATCATTTATGTTGGCATCATGGAATTAGCAGTAATTAACATTATGATCTTGGCTATTTGCTTCTCTGTCAAATTCATCATTTGATAACGTGAAAAATAATGTGTTCGTATTATAATTATTATGAGATATAAAAGGACAGAAAACATCATGTTTGCAGAAATATACTGTTTCCAAGGCCAGGGATTATACCTATATTTATACAATATCTAGCAGAATTTTATAGAGTAGCTTTAGCTAAATCATAAGTTTTCATTGTAAGCTCTAAAATATTCTCCATCAATATATAATCGTAGAATAAAATCACTGTTTTGAAATTGACCTTGAAGCATCTAGTCTAACAAGTCGAATCTTCCCTTTTTCATCAGCACAATGGCCAAATTATCTCTGCATACCTCTAACAATGGGCCTCTCCTGCATTTAGTCATGTTAGGATAGGATTCCCTATTAGTATTCTTTTCCCTCTGTTAAGCCAAAATATATTTATCTGTTCCTTTTACTCTACATTCAGCTTCTTCCTTCAGTATGTAGACAAAAGAGGCCTAGTCCAACATTCACATCGTAGCTTTTTCAGTATTTAAAAATCATTAGCATTTCTCATCTCTATTAGCCCAAATTATTAACATTTTTTTCAACTATTCCTTAGAAAATAAAGTGTCAAGGCCTCTCACATTCTCCTGGAACTTTACACATGTACACTCCTACACTTTACTCATGTAAGAAATTGTAGCATCTACATTTAAATACGATTCCAACCAGGTTTGATTAGTACAGAGCAAGTCACTTTACCCACCTTGTTTTAATTTTAATTAATTCTAAGAGCACATAACATTTTACGAGGCCTACCATGGGTTGTCTTGAATAAACTTCTTACGTGGTATACCAGGAAGATATTGGTCTCGGGACTCAGCAAATGCAACATTCGTACAATTCTAGGCAGGTAATAAGTTCAGCAGTCCCCTCCTTATCCATGTGAGAGACATTCTAAGAACCCTATTCATATGTATTGATAATAAAATTTAATTTATAATTTAGGCATAGTAAGAGATTAAGAACAAAAACCAATGAAATAGAACAATTATAAGAAAACACTCACAAAAGTTATGTGAAATTGGTCTCTGTCTCATCCTCCATCTTCTGGTGCCTAGTGATGAGGTGTAATGAGTTGAAGGATGATGTAGGCATTGTGATTCAGTGTTAGACTGCTGCCGGCCTCTGACAGTAAGTCAGAAGGAAGACCCTCTCCTCTGGGTGATCTGAGAGCGTTGGCCCACGTTGATGTGGATGTGGATGATGTGGATGTGGATGCTGATGGTGGGCGTCAGCAGCAGATGACGTTGATAACTGATGTGGGGGTAGGTGGCACATGCATGAGAGTCACTGAACAAAGGGGTGATTCACATTCCAGGAAGGACAGAGCTGGACAGGGGGGAATTCCATCATGCTACTCAGACAGCACAGAACTTTCAGCCTATAAATGGTTTATTTCTGGAATTTCACATTTATTGTTTTTGGACCATGGTTGGCCTCAAGTAACTGAAACCACAAAAATGAAAAACAGAGATAAGGAGGGATGACTGCATCCAGCAAACGATTGTCACGATGACTACCATAATTCTTTTAGAATCCAAATGATATTTTACATTTGTAATCACCAAGCTGTAGCTCCTCAAACCTGTCCACACAGATTTGGTTTTTGAGATGTCTGTGTAGGTTGCTAAACTGCAGCTTGTGAGAATCAAATCGTCTTAGTATTGTAGCCTACTAAAATTTCTTTGGATTGTGATTATATCGGAAGCTGTATGTGTTATCCCTCACAGATCTCTGTCACCTGTACATTTGAGGAGCTGTCCACTAGATCTTCAGTCAAGCCACAGATAAAAATATTGAATGGAACAAGTTCAAAGTCTGCGGTACCCATGCTGCATGTCATTCAATGTGGAGAAGAAAAGGACTGCTTATAGCAGTGAATGCCTATGCCCTTCGAGAACTGGCAGGCTGAGCTATTTTAAATCATTTAATCTTACCCCTCTGGGTCGTTACAGTTACCTGACGTGCATTTAAAGCTATAGACACTAAGACCATTTGGAAATTGCCATTAGCATTAGCTGTTATTCTTTAAAAAGCATTGAGTTACAATTGTAATTGAGTTACAATTCAAATTTAAAAATTTCCTAATATATTCCAGCAGTATAACTACCGAATTTCAGTTAATTCTTAAACACTTACTCCTTTTTGTTCTGAGTCCTAAGCCAGGGCCTGAGAAGTTCACCGTCTAGTGAACTACACAGATGTAGAAAGGCACCACTGCTCTCTATGTTGTCAAGCGCTAAAACAGAGGTGATTATGAGTGCTTCTCAAGCATATAACTAAATTCCTAGCCACATAATTATAAAAATTTTGGAGCTGAAAATCATTTTATAGATTATCAAATCCAATCTCCTCATCATACACAGAACTGACTCAAGAGAGAAGAATGAAATTGCCCAAGTTCATATAGCTAACTGGTAGGCAAGAACTCAGGTGCATAGCGATCACATTTTCTCTCTCCTATCTTCCCCTTGGTTATGTCCTGGTACATCAAAAAATAGAAGGATATGTTTATTTATAATCATTTGAATATCTCATACAAGAGTCATTATTTCTGAAGATGAAACAGCATAATCTACCGTTGAAGACACAGACATAGAATAAAAAAAGTATAACCTACTGACTCTTCACTTCATAGCATAGCCCGGGAATTAAATGTACATGCTCACGCACGATTAAATTCTTTTACATTCCAATATTAGCTTCTCAGTAATTGTTTGTTTTGTTTTTTTCTCCTCCTCAGTGTATTTTAGGGAAATACAATAACACCTTATTACTTGAGCATCTAAATTTGTTGGTTTTTAATTAATTCATTCCACAAATAATGTATTGACTTTCTACTATCTGAAAGGTCCTTTGTCAGATGAAATGTAAAGTAGGTCCCATAGTAGCCCTGATGGAATTACATTTGTCTTGCTAGTACTCTGTCCTCTGGCTTACTGTAACATGTATCACAAAGACTAATGACAGACGAACATTTTAGATTCTCGCTCTTACCAAGAACACACAGGCTACTGCCACTTGTTTCAATGTCTGTGTCACCAAAACTTATTAATGAACCAACTTTTTATTGGATTTTAGTAACTGAAGGGAACTGAAGTATGTGCTTTAAGTGATATTTTCTCATACAATTCTCTCAACTTGAACACATGCCTGTGCGATTTAAAAGCCTACATTGTCTCCCCAGAACTTTTAGTATGGTGATGGGTGTCTCTAGTCCTGGAACAAATTGGTGAGGGAAGCTGAGGAGTAAGTCAATCACTGAACTCAATAATTTACATTTTGATGAGTTTACCTCTATGATGAAAACACATTTTTTCCATAAACTGAACTGTATGTATACACACACACACACACATATATATAATATATATGCACACACTTATATATGCTCCTACACACACGCATATTCCTTCAGCATCTCTATGTGCAAGATTCTGCACTTAATCTGTGACGTTTTGCACTTGGTATTTTTAAAAAGCTATTATTCACTATCATTGTTAATGGGAATGATATTTCACCCCCTTTTCTGAAGCTTCTCTTTCTGTATAAGCAGTTACATTGCAAAGTCATTTACTATAAATGTCTATTCTTTTTTTCTAGTGTGGATGGTTCTGGCAATGAGTTTATCTTCCGTTAAGCACATTTCTTCTTGGCCATGAAGATGAGCCATGCCAAATTGCCTTAGCTATTTGGTCTTACACATGGTACAACACTCGCCAGAAGTTTCCCCAGGGAAATTAGGCGGTTCTAAGCAGCTCCAGATCGTTTAGGCCCAAGTTTCCTCAAAATAACCTGGACCTTTTCCAAACTCTTCAGTTACACCTCACTGGTCTCAGGCTGAGTTATATAAGGGTTTTGAATGACCTTGATCCACCCTAATTTGAAGTCGCCACAGGTAACAGAAAGAAAAGGTGAGAAGGGATTAGTCCCACGCAAGAGAGGTCCTCTGGAAACTGACACGGGTCCAGGATGGAGGGTCTCCATCTTCTGTTTTTCTGACTGGATAGCTTCTTTGCTTATGATGGGGAAGGGAGTTCTGCCGAGGACAGGCATTCCCATGGCTCTATCAGAAGAGGGCAGAGATGAAAAAGCAGAAGGCAGACTCCTAATCCCTCTTTCACTTACTTTCCCCAAAGTGAATTTGTAGGGTAGACGTTTACCAAAATGGTAGAGTCTTAAGTTAATTAGGTGGTACTAGGCAGTGAGAATAAAATAATAAACAGGATACATAAAGCCCTAAACTCCTGAAGCTTGCAGTTAAGCACCATTTCAATAACTAAGTCATTTCAATAAAGTGGTATCCATACAGGAGAGGAATATGGGAGAGCTGAGACCTAGATGCACAGGGATGGGCAACTTTCTGAGTTTGGATAACTTTGTCTTCTTTATTCAAAGATCACATATTATATTTTTAATCTAAGACACTTAAATAACAGACACCCACTATATGCCATCCACTATTGGAAATGATTTCTAAATTTTAGGGGCAGTCCCCAAATTACAAATATCTGACTTACATGTAACTTGCACTTATGAATGAAGGCTATTATAGTAAGTTCCTGAATTACAAACATCCCACTGACATACAACTCACACTTACCAACAGAGCTATTAAGGTAATAGGTAAATATACCTGTTCTAACTTACATACAAATTTAGCTTAAGAACAAACCTACAGAACCTATTGTGTTTTAACCCAGGGACTGCATGTAATTTAATCTTCATATTAATCATATAACATAGATGTTATCATCATCAGCCTCATTTTTTAGATAGGGAAACAATTGAGGCACAGGCAGTTAGAATAACTTGTCATATAACTAGGAAGTGCCAGAGTTGGAGTTTGAATCCAGAGACCATGATCTTATTCCTAAAACGTGTGGCTCTCAGTAAATACTCAAAAAGTAAGGATCCTGTGAGCTGATCTGTAGGATTGGCCTGGTAAAGCAACCCGGGAAGACTGTGTTGTATTCTGCCCTGCTGAGAAATTCAGGAGGTAGGATAACATTTTTTCATGGCCTTGGAGGGAAGGGAGGACCCCAAGCAAAAACTGGGGCCAGAAATGTGGCCTGAGCTGGTTAGTGGGAAGGCTTGCGTGGGCCTCCTGAATAGCCTGTTCATATTTCACTTTTTATTCTAATCCAAGCCCATCATACACCTCTGAAAGTATCAATCTCTAGAGAACTTGTAAATAATCCTTCAACTTAAAATCAATTTTTGCAGAGAGCAATTTCTCTTGCCACATTTATCCTCCTCACACAGAGAGAGGATTGATGACAAAGACCCCTGTCTGACAGGCAAGTCCCAAACTGCCCTTGGACAGCCAGCCTTTTGGAGGCAATGAGAGAGCAGTTGGTCAAACCAGAGAAAGGATATCAGATATGCTCTTTGTTGATACCTTACACAATCCAGAAATAACTGGACATCGCATAGCCAGGGAACTTGAAGAACAGAGTGAGAAAGAGAAAAATGCATCAATTTCATGAACAAGAGAAACACCAAAAATGCAGACAAGACTCTGCACGCTTCAAGAGCAAACTACCACACTAAAATGAACCCCCCCCAAGATGCTTCAATCACCAAATGTTACCTACAGCAGACTCCCCTTTTCAATATTTGTTATTTTTTTTCCTTTTTTCTTCCTTGCCTCTATTACTCAGAAAATGTAAATAGGTTAATACCAGTTGCCTGACCTTGTAAAATCACCTGCACTGTGAGAGTCTCAGTCTCTTTGTAAAATGTGGAGAATCAATTTGAACTCACAGGGTAGCTCTGAGTTAACTGAAGGGAGCACCTGGGCCTGTTTTATGTGGAACACTCAAGACAGGCTTCTCCTTCTTATTAACAAAAGTAGCAAAGTAGACTTTGAGTCCTTGGCTGGGCTCATCTGCCAAGGTAGATTTGCATTCTTGCATACGTCATTTAACCTAGTTGAACCTCCACTGCCATCCATAAAAATGAACGTGAATAAGTGAAAGAATTTATCATTCTGACAACCAGAATTTCAATTAGGAAGGGAATCATGTTTGTAGGTAAAAAAAAAAAAAAAAAACACACAGATAAGCTCTGGTGTGAGCTGATTGGCACCACAGCTTCAGGTAAGAGAGACAAAAGGTTCTCTGTGGAACAATTCGATTTGAAATAGAGGAGGAAAGAAAAGAACCACCAAGAGAAGAGGAGAAAAAGGGACAAAAGAAGAGAGCCTGGTGGGGGGGGGGTTGCTAAAATCAACCACAGTTAAAGATTTGTGAAATTACAATGCTGAAGTTGCTGAAGGTGTTGTGAGATGAAGGCTGTTTATTATTCCTCTACAGGTGTCTGCATTGCTGTGATGGAAGTTTTCTCTGTTTCACCACTACGTCTTAAGGATAGTCGAATAGACTCAGAGATATTTGTTAGGAGTGAAGATTTTATGGGATTTAAAGAGCCTGAGTTCCAATGTAGGTTAGAAAGATGACCCAGTACAGAGCAGGTGGCTGGGAAAACAGAGCCATAAAAGTACTGAGGGGGACACCAGCTTTCCACAGGTGGTGAGGGGAGCTAAACCCACAGGATCCAGACTTAGAGAGGCAAGAAGATTCCAGCTGAGGGTAAGGTTACTTGAAGATAATCGCTTTAACTTAGCAGGTAAATCACTTAACTTCTCCATCAGGTTCTATGTATCCACGTGGGTTCCCACCTTCCTTCATTCTCTCCCTCCCTTGTATCCCATGGCCTTTGTGGGGAGCCTTTCATGGAAATGCCCTAGCTTTCCTTTGCAGAGCACATTTCTACCTTACAGTCCAGCCCACATCATTCCAAAGGGGAAATATTAGCTTGTTTGTTCCAGCTGCACTTTCTTTCAATCTCCAGAAAGCATATTTTTTTCCTTTTGAACTACAGCATCCCTGTGAATCTTCATCTATGTAACAGTGATTCATCATCACCTTTCATTTTTACTATCCACTGTCTTACTGCTCATTACCATCCAGAGACTGGTTTCTCATTTTTGTCCTTGGATCTGTAATTTTTATTTCCTCTGCAGACTACTTTTCACATCTCCTTTTATAGTTTCTCTGTTTCTCCATAACCATCCCTCTGTGTTCCACGATTAAGCTGAGCAGCAGTCGCTGAATTATTGGGCATTCTCTGTAGCTTCCCAGCACTGACGATTTTGGTCTATATAATCTGCTCACTCTTTTCAGTGGGCCATATGTTGAGCAGGACATATGGATTAATTAACGTTCAGAAAGCTCAGAATTTGAGGGAGTTTACTCAGACTAGTGTCTTTGGCTGATTTAGAGATCAATTTCCGGTTTATTATTAACTATTATCTGTGTTAGGTTGTTTTTTTTTTTTTTTCAATCCTCTTTGCCTCTCTGTGTCTAGTTTGACATGGTCCCGTTCCTTAGTTTCCTGTGTCATTGTGACAGTGTTCTTCCATCTCCATTTTCATTCTTCACTGTCAACACCCCAATTTCAGGACCTCAGCAACCCTCTTTTTTTCCCCTTTTTAAATATAAATTTGCTTGCTTAGTTCTCACTACGCATGAAAACAAATGTTGGGCACCCTGGAATTCCTCATGGATTCTCCCCTATTCATCCTAGCCAAATCCCCCCCCCCCACACACACACACACTGGCCTTCACTTTTCCCCCTTCTGAATCAAAGTAGTAGAAAGTCAATTAATGTTATTCTTCAGTTCAGGAATATTATCAATTATCACCATTGGTTCATGAAAGGCCTGTCTCTATTTCACATAATATTTATGGATTTTCTCCTGTTCTGTTTGTTTACATGTGTTCATGCCGTTCTTTCTGCTCTAGTGCTTGTTTTGCAATTATGACTTTTTTCTAATGCCACTGAGAGAGAAAACCATGTTAGCATGACAGAAATGTGAAGTTATGTGTAATTCTGACCAGGAAAAATACTAGGTGAGTGCAGAAAACTGCACCCTGCTGATTGGAGGCCCACAGGAATATACAAAAACATTCACTGCTCCTCAAACATCTCCAGTCTGCCTCAGCGCACCGTGTGTGTTATGAGCCATATGTCTATGCACCTGGCATCACAACTTCCCACCTGATTTAGGGTGAGCCCTGCCCAACTACTTCACAGTAACTCAAGTTCTAACCCACCCTTGCTCACTATTACGAGAACACTTCTGGTCCTTTTCAAAGTAAAAGCTACCATGTTTCCCCGAAAATAAAACCTACTCAAAAAATAAGTCCTAGCAGGATTTCTATGTATTTGTTAAATATAAGCCCTACCCCGATAATAAGACGTAGTGATGGGCGTGGCTATGCAGCATATCTGACCTGGTTATATCCAGACCTAGTGATGGGCGTGGCTATGCAGATCTGCTGCATAGACATGCCCTGCATTTCAGCGTGGAAAGGAAGATATTCCCTGAAAATAAGCCCTAGTGTGTTTTCTTGAGAAAAAATAAATAGAAGACAGTGTCTTATTTGGGGGAAACACGGTATAATATGTACACATTGTAATATGTATGTATTTTTAACCACTTAACAAACATAAAATTATGCTACAGTTTTTATTAAATTTCAATCTTTTTAATGTTACTGGCAAAGTTTTTGAATTTTCTCCCCCAAACTCAGTTTCCTCATGGGTATTGTGATTTTCATCACATGCTTTTGCATAGGAATATTTTTAGAAAAGAATATGTTTTATAACAGAGAATTGACTGTCGTTTTGTGCACACCTCTATTTATGGAAATTAAGTTATGTATAATTTAATACCATGGAAAGTCTTGCTGTATTTTTTTCCTTCTGGGTATTATGCTTTCAGATCTCTCAGTGTCTCTACTCCTGGTTCTAACTGCTCCATGTTTACCTGTCCACCTTCACACAAGTGAACGCCCTCTCAGGTTATTTGAAAACTCCTGCTCTATAATGTTAAAATAAACAACCTTGTACAAACCTTCCCATGGATCTGCATCACATTTTCTTTGGAAAAAATTCCCGGCAGAATAATTACTAATTCACAGAGTAAGGAAATCCTTGCTTTTCCTAAAGAGTACCAGCTTGGTCTCAAAAGCGGCACACACTATCAAAATATGCTGTTCTTCACAGAAATAAAAGACAAATCTAAAATTTGTATGGAACCACGGATATCCCGGAATAGCCAAAATAATCCAGATAAAAAGAATAAAGCTAGAGGCATCTGGTCATTTGACTTCACAATATATTAACACTGCAAAGATATAGTAGCCAAAACAGCTTGGTATCAGTAGAAAAACAGACATGAAGACTAATGGAAGAGAATAGGGAAATTACATGGAAATCCATTTATTTACATGCAACTAATTTTTGACAAAGATGCCAAGAACATACTATGGGGAGAGAACAACTGCCCTTGTCAGTAAAGGGTGCTGGGGAAACTACACACCTACAGAGAATGAGACTGGACCCCTGCCTCTGACCACATAAAATCCACTCAAAATGGATTTCAGGTTTACACATAAACCTATGGAAGCACCAGAAGGAAGCATATGGGAAACACCTTAGAACGTGGGTCTAGGCTCAGCGCCTATAGTTCAACCGGCTAAGGCGCCAGCCACGTACACCTAAGGTGGCGGGTTCGAATCCCCAGCCCGGACCCGCCAAAACAACAATGACGGCTACAACCAAAAAATAGCCAGGCATTGTGGTGTGCGCCTGTGGTCCCAGCTACTTGGGAGGCGGAGGCAGGAGACTCGCTTGAGCCCAGGAGTTGGAGGTTGCTGTGAGCTGTAATGCCACGACACTCTACCCAGGGGGACAGCTTGAGGCTCTGTCTCAAAAAATAAATAAATAAATAAATAACGTGGGTCTAGGCAAAAATTTCATGACAAAGACATCAAAATCACAGGCAATAAAAATACAGACAAGTGGACTTTATCAAACTAAAAGAGATTCTGCACAGCAAACAGCAGAGTGAAGAGACAGAAATAGAAGGAAGAAAATATCTTCTAGTTCTTAATCCAGTAAGGGACCAATGTCCAGAATACAAAAGGAACTCTTAACAACTCAACAGCAAAAAATAAATAAAGAGAAATAATAACCCCATTTAAAATTGGGAAAAGGATCTAAACAGACATTTCTCATGGCCAACAGGGATGTGAACAATGATCAACATCACCAACCATCAGAAAAACGCAAATCAAACCCCAATATGGTATCATTTCACCCCAGTTAGAAGGGCCCTTATCAAAAAGACCAAAAGTTACAAATGCTGGTGAGGATGTGGTGAAAAGGGAACTCTCATACACTACTAGTGAAAATGTAAATTAGTATAGCCATTATGCATTAGTATAGCATTACTTTATACCCACAGTATAAAGTATTTTCAGAAAACCGAAAATAGAACTACTTTACAACCCAGTAATCCCACTTCTTGTTATTTATATACATGAAAGGCAATCAGTATGTCAAAGGGATATGTTTATTGCAGCACTGTTGACAACAGCCGGGATGCTGAATCAACCTAAGTAGTCATCACAAATGAATGTATACAGAAAGTGTGGTACACAAGCACAAAGGAATACTATCCAGCCTTAAGAAAGAATGAAATCCTATCATTTGCAGGGAGATGGATGCAACTAGCTGTTATTGCATTAAGCGGAATTTAACAGGCACACAGAGATAAATGTTGCATGTTCTCAATCATATATGTGAGAACTAAAAAAGTTAATCTTGTGGAGGGAAAGAGTAGAATGGTGATTATCAGGGATAATTAATAGGTACAAACATACAGTTAGAAGGAATAAGTCTCAGTGTTCCATAGCACAGTAGGGTAACTGTTGTTATGAATAATTTTTTGCATATTTAAAAGTAGAAATAACTAGAAGACTTAAGGGGTTCCAACACAAAGAAATGATAAACATTTGAGATGATGGGTATCCTTGCTAGCCTGTGATCCTTACAAACCATCAAAATATTGCACACCCCCATAAGTACGTACAATTATTATGTATCTATAAAAAAAGAAAGCATACACTAGTCTCATATCACAACAGTACATACACATGCTTATAGCCCCGACCTACCCAACATTCAAGATTCTTAGCCTTCTAATTCTGCCCATCAATTGTGTACTTCCTTCTGCCATGCAGAATTCACATATGCAGAATTTTGACAGTAGCACATGATAAAATGTCTCTCCAGGCTCTCTGGCCTTCCCAGACTACCTGATCGAAACTGTAAACAAATCCTTTCTTCCACAATACCTTTCTTCTAGTCTTCAGATTCCACTTTGAATCACTTGTGTTTCTTCTGACTCCACTTTACTCCTGAGAGTCAACCGTAGATGAAGCCCCTCAGCTCTGATACTGACATTTCTTTCTCCATGATCCACACCCATCCCACAGCTATGCTGACATCACCACCCTTACCCTCAATAAATCCCTGTTCCATCAGGCCGCAGGTGCTGTCCTCTAATCCAGCACAGATTCTCACTTCTTATTCTTATGCAATCCTTTTGACATATGCAGAATTTTGACAGTAGCACATGACAAAATGTCTCTCCAAGCTCTCTGGCCTTCCCAGACTACCTGATCTAAACTGTAAACAAATCCTTTCTTCCACAATACCTGAAATACAGTCATTACTTCCCCACCTTGTTCTTTGTTAATAGCCATTGTTTATACATCTCTCTTACCGAGGGGATCCTGAGCTACATTCAAATAAAGATGAATTTGTCTTATTCATCTTTATTTCTCTAACATTTAGTAGGCTCTCAAAAACTCTCCTTGAGTGATTGAATAAATGATCAAAAATTAATAAATCAAAGGTTACTTTGTACCAAGTGCCCTTAAGTAATCAAAGTTTGTAATGCCCAGTATGTTAGTTACCATTTAAAACTCTTTGTAACACAGAATAAAAAATAAGATGAGATGATTTTTAATTAAAAAACTGTATCTTAAAACCAGTTCACAAAGGAGATTGCCTGATTACTTGTTACTTTTTTTTCCCCACAAAAAAGATGTTTTATTAATTAGCCTTTCTGGTCTGTAACCCTTTTCTAAAGTTATCATGCTGCCGACCAGTAATGCCAGAATGTGCTAAATGAACTATAATTGGTAACAAATTCAGCAGCTAATTCTCACATTATTCTTAAGCGAATTCTAGTTGACTCAATGTATCCTTTTTTTCCCCCTCAGGATCCCTGAGATAATTTCTATTAAATATTAACACAGAAGTTAGGAAGGATTGTGGTTATGTATTATTTGTACAGGAATATAGCTATTCTCAAGTACGTGTGTATTGGGAGGCCGTGCTAAAACCAGGACTGACCTGGTATTAGCCCAAGTCCCACATCCTGAGAATCTCTTCAGTCCTGGGCAAATTGAATGATTGCCCCAGGTGTAAACACTCTCCATTTATTGCAGCTTCCTAAGCAGGCATTTGAGACCTTCTAGGATCTAACTCTGACCTTCTCCCCTGACTTCATTTTAGCAACTCTTCCTAAAGTCAACTTTCTAGGCAAGATGAACCGTGCCTCTCTTTACACATGCACTGGTCTGCCTGCCTGCCAGAATACAAGTCCATATTCTAGCTATTTGGTTAAAATTCTGTGTCTTCCATTACGTAATCCTCCCTACTCGGAGTCTGACTTAGGGTGCTGATCCTTTTCTGCCAGATGACAGTGTCTCACATATGTGTCCCATTGCTTTGTACCTAAGGAGGAAACAATGATGAATCTGTACCTTCAAAACAGAGTTCAGGCTCTGTTCATAGTAGTGATATGCCCATTTATCTTTATACTTTCATTTTATAGATAAGTGGGCATAAAAGAGAAAAATAATGTCCACATTTCCTTGTAATCTTTCAATACTGTTTATTGTTTTACAAAATCTCAGGGGTGACATACTGTTTCAGTAATAGTAATTATTAGATTTGTCTTGAGTCACAGGAACTTCAGTTTTTCCATCTTTGAAATGGACATAAAACATCTTTCCTCTATATAATGTCTTTCAAGTGCCAGCAAAGATTTTTTTTAATATGTCTTTGGCTATGTCTGCTATACTGTCTGAATTAAAAACACTCAACTGCTTTTGTAATATCAAAGTGGTAGTGGACAATGCATAAGCAAAGCAATGGCTATGTTCCAATAAAGCTTTATTCATAAAAACAAGTAGTGGGACAGACTTGGTCTATGGGCCATCTTTTGTGGACTTCAGATGTATATTAAGACTTCATAAATGGGAACTAGTACTATCAGATCTGTCCTTACTAAGTATTTAAGTTTTATTACCCTGTTACAAAGGAAGCTCGAACTAATCTAACATTTGCTAAACGTAGGTTTATCTTATGTTTTTCCCCATAATTTCTTCCATGCAAGTAGTACATGTACAGAAAAATTGCATGACCCAATATACTAAATCTACTGCTGGTAGGAATAGGACACTAAAGTTTTAGAATTTTAATCCCTGATTCCCCTTTTCATGCTCAACTGCAATCATCTGGCCTCCAATCTTATAAATTCTAGTTTACCTAGAATTTAAGAAAATAGTTATAATCTAATGCTGAATTATTTCAGGAACTCTGAGAGGGTCTGGAATAAATCAGTGCCCATAAGGCATGAGATCAGTGTTTTGGGGTAAACCCTATGTACCCAAGTCTCACAAGACCAGCCTTTCTGTAAAACACACTAACTTTTTTTTTTTTTTAATTTAACAACAATAACAATGTTTAAGATAAGGACTAGAAACAATAACCTTGTAAAGAACTAATGAAGATAAATACATTCGGAAAAGAAATCAGACGATTCTGCAACGGAGTATTAAGCAATAATAATAATAGTAATGCAAAGAAAGTAACATTCACATTGTCAAATAAGAGTATGTCTATTATAGAATGCTTTGACTCTGAGGTTCAGTATGGAGTCATCAATTAACTTATTATATTTTTTCCAAAGTCTCAAAAAATAGGGAGAGGGATTTGAGGGTTC
>NW_003852396.1:21982937-21995365 GCF_000181295.1 Otolemur garnettii | reverse complement strand
GAAGGCTATGTACCCCCAAAGTGCATCAATGTACACAGTTACCATAAATAAAAACAACAAAATAAATAAATAAATAAATAAAAATAAAAGATAATTTTAAAAAACATATTATGCCAAATCTTATAGACAATGGAAAAAGAAGAAATACTTCAAAATCATTCTGCTTAATCTGGAAACACCTGATATTAAAATTGGAAAAAAAATACATTATTATAAAAGGGAAATTACAAACATAATTCACTTTTAAATGAAGATGCAGTATCTTGTATCCTAAACAACATATTAACAAGTTGAAGTAAAATTAATGTTTAAATAATGTACTTTAGTCAAAATCAAATCCAATCTATGTATTAGTCACTATTTTCTTTTCTCTTTTCTTGTCCTTACCCTCAGCCCCTCCCTCCTTCTCTATCTGCTCTCCTCTTCCCCCATGCCCCACCATGTCATTGTCATTAGTTGTCCTCATATCAACGTTGAATACATAGGATTCATGCTTCTCCATTCCTGTGATGCAACACTAAGGATAATGTGTTCCACCTCCATCCAGGTTAGTACAAATGCTGCAAAATTTCCACTTTTTTTTAAATAGCTGAATAATATTCCACGGTATTTATATACCACAGCTTGCCAATCCATTCCTGGGTTGAAGGGCATTTAGGCTGTTTCCACATTGTAGCGATTGTAAATTGGGCTGCAATAAACAGCCTAGTACAAGTATCTTTATAATAAAAGGGTTTTTTTTTTCTCCTACTTGATAGATTCTCAGTAATGGGATTGCAGGATCATATGGAAGGTCTAGGTTGAGTTCTTTGAGGTTTCTCCATACTTCCTCCCAAAAAGGTTGTATTAGTTTGCAGTCCCACCAGCAGTGTAAAGGTGTTCCTTTTCTCCACATCCATGCCACAGTATCTGTAGTTTTGAGATTTGTGATATAGGCCATTCTCACTGGGGTTAGATGATATCTCAGGGTGGTTTTAATTTGCATTTCTCTAATAATTAGGAATGAGCATTTTTTTTTTATGTATTTGCTAGCCATTCATCTATCTTTTTTAGAGAAGGTTTTGTTCATCTCTGATACCCATTGATGTATGGGATTGTTGGTTTTTTCTTGTGGATTAATTGAAGTTCTGTATAGACCCTAGTTATTAAACTTTTGTCTGATTCAAAATATGCAAATATCCTTTCCCATTGGGTAGGTTGTCTGTTTACTTTGGCTGTTGTCTCCTTGGCTGTACAGAAGCTTTTCAATTTAATTAGATCCCATTTGTTTATTGTTGAGGTTGTTGCTATTGCCCTGACAGTCTTCTTCATAAAATTTTTCCCCAAGGCAATATCTTCCAGTGTTTTTCCTATTCTTTTGTTGAGGATTTTTATCATTTCATGCCTTAAATTTAAGTCCATTATCCATCTTGAATCAATTATTATGAGGGGAGAAAGGTGTGGGTCCAGTTTCAGTCTTTTACATTTGGATATCCAGTTCTCCCAGCACCATTTATTGAATAGGGAGTCTTTTCCTCAGTGGATGTTCTTGTTAGGTTTATCAAAGCTTAGGTGGCTGTAAGTTGCTGGTTTTATTTCCTGGTTTTCTGTTTGATTCTAAATGTCTATGTCTCTATTTTTGTGCCAGTAGCATGCTGTCTCAACCACTATGGCCTTGTAGTACAGCCTAAAATCTGGTATGGTGATATCCCCAGCTTTGTTTTTATTATTATGAACTGCCTTAGCCATATGGGTTTTTTTCTGGTTCCATACAAAACACAGAATCATTTTTTCCAAGTCTTGAAAATAGGATGTTGGTATTTTAATAGGGATGGCATTGAATTGGTAAATTGCTCTGGGAAGTACAGACATTTTAACAATGTTCATTCTTCCCAGCCATAAGCATGGTATGTTCTTACATTTGTTAAAGTCCTCTGCTATTTCCTTTCTTAAGGTTTTATAATTTTCTTTACAGAGGTCCTTTACCTCTTTTGTTATGTATATTCCTAAGTATTTCATTTTCTTTGGGGCTCTGGCGAAGGGAGTTATGTCTTTAATTAAGACATAACTCATCTTGGCTATTGTTGGCATATATAAAAGCAACTGACTTGTGGACATTGATTTTATATTCTGAAACATTACTGTATTTTTTAATGACTTCCAAGAGTCTTGTGATTGAGTCTTTGGGGTTCTCTAAGTATAAGATCATATCATCAGCAAAGAGGGAGAGTTTGACCTCTTCTAATAAAATAGTTATAATCTAATACTGAATTATTTCAGGAACTCTGAGAGGGTCTGGAATTAATTGGTGCCCATAAGATCATGAGATCAGTGTTTTGGAGAAAGCCTATGCACCCAAGTCTCACAGGACCAGCCTTTCTGTAAAACACACTAACTTTTTTTAAAAAACATTTTCTATCTCTGTGTTCTGATCATCCCTATTGCTTGCCAGAGAATGTCACTGATCCCTATAATCCAGGTAGTTTCAGTATTGACTCTAAGTTAGAATCACCTAGAAAGATTTGAAAAAGTAATTTTTTTTT
Source organism: Otolemur garnettii (assembly GCF_000181295.1). Classification (NCBI taxonomy): domain Eukaryota; kingdom Metazoa; phylum Chordata; class Mammalia; order Primates; family Galagidae; genus Otolemur; species Otolemur garnettii. Next base: position 21,992,843 of record NW_003852396.1, on the reverse strand, counting down.
TTTTTTTTTTTTTTTTGGCTAGCCTCAAGAACTAGTAACCAAGACAAAGTATACCTCAAAAAAACTTAAAACTTTTCTCATTAACCTATATCATAAGGAAATTATCAAGCTACAGACTGGGAGAAAAAGTTCACAAAAAACATCCAAACTCAAGGCTGATATCTAGGATGCACAAAATAAGTGTTTAAAGCCTCTTACTACTTAATAGTAAAAAGACAAGCAAGGCAAAAAAGTGGGCCAACAAAAGCCACTTCCCAGAAGAAGATGTGTGAGTGGTCAGTAAGTACAGAAAACAAGTAGTCAATAACCCGTGTCATCGAGATGCTTTTATAAATCTGCCAGAATATCTATAAGTGAAAAGATCAAAAGCACCAAATATTGTTGAAGCTGTAGAGCAACTAGAATTCTCTCATGAATTGTAGGTGAGAATGTGAAATGGTGTGACCATTTGTACAAAAAGGGTCAGGCAGTTTCTTATAAAACCAAATATAAACCCACCCCATGATGTAGCAATTCCACCCCTAGAAACTTATGAATTGGATCCCAAAGGAGATGTATAAAATGTTTCTAGTAGATTTTGCACTAAAAACTGAGAACAGCCAAGATACTCTTCAAAAAGAAAGTGTGGTATATTTATGTAGCAGAATACTACACAATGATAAATAGAAAAAAAATTATTATAAGGAACATGGGTAAACCTCAAAAACATTAGACAAAGTGAAAGATGCCTTACATAGAAGGGCCTACATTATACTATGTGTGTTTGAACCAATCTGTATGAAATTTTTAAAAAGGCAACAACTAATCTGTTATAGTGGAAAAATCAAAATAATTGCCTCATGGGAAAGAAATTGACTTGAAGAGAGCAAGACAAACTTTCTAAAGTCGTGGTAATATTCTATATCTTGCTAGAGGTTTGAATTGCAGAGGTATGTGCATTTGTAAATATAAATGGATACTTATGATTTGTGTGTTCCATTGTATGTAAACCCTACATCAAAAGGAAAAATCAATAAATAACATTAAATGTGTGGTAACATGCAAAATGGCTACAAAGAGGTATGTTAATGTCTGTAATTTACACTAAAATGAACCAACAGACATGAAGGATGGGGAAATAGACAGATAAGCGATAAAGTATTGCAAACCTTTAAATGTAGAGTTTAGTTGAGAAATTTATGGATGTTCAATATAACTTTCAACTTTGCTGTTTAATTTTTTTCTTAGTAAACTGGTTCCAAACTAGGGATTGTGATTTCGTTGGTTTGGGGATAGAGTCCCGCTGTCTCTTTTAAAAAAATTTTAGATTATTCTAACATGTAGTCAGATTTCAGAACCACTGCCACAGAATTTTCCAACCCTAACCCAGGGAATGTGAATCACTTACTGCATATATTCACTCAGGTTAGAGCCTTCCTCTCTAAACCTAATGAACCCTTTGTAAACTCAAATGCTACTCTCCCACCCCCGCCCCAGACTTTCAGTTTCACTGCTACATGTGAAACGTACCACCCTGCCTAACCCAGAGCACTACATTCCTATTACTGGCCTGCAAGTGAATTAAGCCCACTGGTTTCTCTTTAGGAACCAACATATCACTGGTACATTCCATCCCATCTTGTCTTATTATTTTTTCCTATCATGGCCTCGTCTCCTGCTTGTTGCATTGAATGCCCCATAGGATTGATAACAATTTCTACTTGAGTTACTAAAAACAAAATTAAGGCATCAGGCCATAAGATTAGATAAGAATAAATATAGGTAGTATCTTAGTTGACTGTGTCTAAATGTTCCTCAAAGAAATCTGATAAAAGATTTAAAAATGATCAACTTTTCCTATACCCATAATGATTTTGGTTAAGATGTTATGCCAGATCCCTGTAAAGAAGATATCTTTTTTCTGTAGCATAAAAAGCAAAACAAAAGACCATCAATGATTTGTTGGTTCATAAGAAGCTGAGTGTGAATGTTTATTTAATGTGTCAACTTGACTGGGCCACAGAGTGCCCAGATATTTGTTTGGACATCATCTTGAGTACTGTAGTGGGGTTTGGGTGAGATAACATTTTAATAGGTAAGCAGCGTAAAGCAGATTCCCCTTCCTAATGTGGGTGGAACTAATTCAGTCTACTGAGAGCCAGAACAGCACAGAAAGACTGAATAAAAAGTAACTCCTCTGACCTGACTGCCGGAGCTAGGACATGGGTCTTTCTCAGCCTATAGACTAGAATTGTGACATTGGCTTTTCCAGAGTCTAAAACCTGCTGGCTTTTAGACAGGAACTTCTACCATTGGCTCTCTTGGGTCTCTAGCTTGTCAACAGCAGATCTTGGAATTTGCCAGTCTCCATAATTATAAGAGCAAATTACTTATAATTAATCTTATAATAAATACCTTTCTATCCTATTGGTTCTGTTTCTCTGAAAAACTTTGACCAATACACTGAATAATAACCCTCTGATAACAAGCAAAGAAAATCAAGCCACATGTTTAGCAAAAAGGATATTTGCTTTTCTGCACTAAATTGGGTTTCTCTTCCCCAAATCAACTGTGAACTCCTTATAAATTATTTTCTATTTGTGTTTTATTTCCCACTGTCAATGTAAGACTGGCACAGGGGAGGTCCTCAATCAGTAATTAAGACTAATGTGAAAGCAATTCAATCAGTAATTTCTATGTTCTTATAACACCATTAGCTCATGAGCCTCTGTGTAACTGTAAATATTCTATAATCCCAAGGTTATTTTACATAATAAAATTTTATGCTAGTTACTAATATTGCTTTTTATGATTGAGAATACTGAGGCTCATAGAGGTAAAATAGCTTGCTGAATGTGAATGAATGGAAAGTGAGAGATTCTAGCCAATATTCTAACACAGGTCTTTATGACCCCAAAGACTGTGTTCTTTCTATGTCATCATTGTGTCTGCAATAGAGCCTAACAAAAGCAAGAATCTGCGAGCCTAGCCTTCACATGCCACAGATCAGTAAGAATTCTTTCTCTTCTCTCTAAAGCTTGAGCAGAGTTCATTACCACAATTGTAGAGTACATAATGTTTCCCATAAAATTTTCTGTATTTTTTATTTGTCTGGAAAGCAAAGGGTAAACTCTTCTTTACCCTCTTGTACAAATAATCAATGACTCTGATGGTTGAGTAGAAGGAATCTGTCATAGGTGCTGTTCATTATTTTCCTTCAAAAGAAGGCTCAGTGCATAGTACACTACAGAACTGTATAAATCACACACCCACCACTGCTGCCATATTTAGTCTGATGAGAGAGAGAGAGAGAGAGAAATAAACTACTGACAAACTATGAGAGCTGATGGCCTTTTTTTCTCTGTTGTGTCATCCTGTTTATACTGCCATCTATCATGGCATCATTTATCTTTGTTAGCAATACCCTGGGTTAAGCAAGAATGAAGTACAGAAAAAGGACTTTACCAGGTGAATTATTTCACAAAGCTGTAAATACTTTCTTGAGACCATTTATGTATTTTACTGTGATGCTTGCAGGTTACCTCAGTTCATCCTGTTTTGTCAAGGGTAGAAGCACCACAAAGCTTTGCAGTTTTACTAGGATTTAGTGTACATCAACAATCAGTATTTTCAAACATATATGCTAAATGATAGCCTAGTACACTTTCTGCACACATGATAGGTTAAATCATATCTCAGGGAGGAAAAAGGGGTGATACACAAAGCTTGTTCTTGTATACATGATCAGATGATTCTGCTGCTTGAGTAGGAACTGAAGGTGAATGTAGTTTTTCTTCTCAAAGCTAAGAGTCTAGTGAGGAATTTGAAAGCAAGGGAGACTATGCAATGAATGTGACATCTAATCAGAGATCTACTAGATGTGTAGGAATTAGCCAGGTTAGTTAATGGTTCAGGGAAGTGTATGAAAGGAAGAAAATTTATTCCAGGTAGAACAAAGAACCTGTGGTAAGTCATAGTTAAGGGGAGCCTATTATAAATGTATATTGACTGGACCACAGAGGTCGTTCTACCCCCAAAGACTGTGTTCTTTCAATGCCATCATTGTGCTTCCAATAAAGCCTAACAAAAGCAAGAATCTGTGAGGGTTAGAGGAGCACTGAGGTAGAAGGGGGAACTGAGGAGAGATGACACTAGACAGAAAATCTGGGACTGGTCTTGCAGGACTACCTATAAGATCATGTTGAAGCATTTGGATACCATTAAAGAGAAATGAAAAATCTTAAGTTGCATGACCAATTTGAAACAACAGCAGAGAAAAGTCAGGAATAATCACCACAAGACTGCATTATGGGAGACAGTGGTGACTCTGAAGACTTGGAGAGGGCTAGAAAGCATTGCAGGATCCCAGAGATGTTAAGGAGATATATTAGTTAGGGATTTGTGGTAGATTTGAAGGGTAAGATAGGGAGAACTCAAAGTCAAGAATGGCTTTGTACGACTGGCTTAAGCAGCTGGACAAATAGTAATGGAACATCATAAGAAAAATGTCAAGGCTTTAAGGGTTTCATAGAAATACCAGAGTTAGAATATGAATTTCTACTGCCAGGAATGGAACTGTGAATTTCCACTGGTCTATGGAATCTTTGAGCATATGGAAAGTATTGCTAAAACTTAATTTCCATTAGAAAGATTACAAATAGCTCTTTACTTTCGTGTTTTTTAGTGATTCAATACATCACCAACCTAATCAAGAACTTCCCTTTTGTCTCAGAATTCATCTTGTCTTCCCTTATAGGATAGTACATTTGTTTTATGCCTTTACTATGACCCTTACCATAGTTCTCCTTATTTCAAAGTCATGATTGTGACTAAGGTCTTGAACTCTGTAACTAAACTCCTCAAATTAAAAACCCAATCACTAACTCAATTTCTACAGCTGCCAAATAAGAATTCTAGAACTGACAACATGGGATTGATGTGAGGATTCACTAGTAACACTTTCAGGAACTTTGGACGGTATTATCTATTTCTGTCATGAGCTCTTAGAATACATTTGATCCCTTTGTCCTGATTCTTATAATGCATAGAACAGTGATTTATATGCATAATTGTTAGATGGATTTTATTTTACTTCTTGTTCTATTTTTTCTAAAATACAAAGGGCTAAAAAATTTTGAGGAACAAAATTGTATTTCTCTCTAAAGATTTACCTAACCCTCATACTTGACAAAGAGTAGTATGGCCCCGCTTCAGGTCAACAGTCTCCTGAAACACTACAAATGTTTGAATACTTTGGGTAAAGGTTAGTCTAAAATTTCATAAAATTCCTAACAACATGATCACTGATAGGATTTTACATGAAACAACTTTGTAAGTAAACTAACATTCCTTGTCCTTATAGTATCTAAACTAAAGAGTGATCTATAGGTCAATCCCCAATATGTACCACCATTCAAAAAAAAAATAATTATTACAAGGGATTAAACCTTTAATGGTGTAAAATATAATTATAAATAGTAATAAAAACTATTCTTATATGTATATGTAAATAATTTATTTGTTTCTGTAAGATTGGTTTTTTTATACAATGTTTTTCCTTAAGAATCACATACTGGTAATGGAATTACAGAATATGAGGTAAACCAAACCATCTGAGTTTCTGCAACCATATTGAGTCATAACTGAAAGGAGATGGGCTTTGAAACTAGTGATGGGTTAGTCTGTTAGTCAAAATCATATTTTGGGTATTTACTTGTTATATTCTATTCAAAATATTACTTAACCTGACTCTCACCTTCCCCGACCTAACCATGGAAGTGATATTATCTTTTATACAGAGTCAAGCACATTATATAGACCTCATTTGTTTTTTGTTTTTCTTCCTATTTTCAAGTCAAGTAACTAGAATGCATTTATTCATTTTTCTCTAAGTTATAAATTAGGGTCTGGGAAACTTTTATGTAAAGGACCAGATAGAAAATATTTTATGCTTTGTAAACCATACGATTTCTGTTGCAACTATTCTGTTGTAGTGTGGAGGCAGCCATAAACAACATAAGTGCATGGGTTTAGATGAATATGTTCCCATAGGACTTTTATAGAAATGGTGCAAGCCAGATTCGGCCCATGGGCCAGATACGCCAATCCCCATTCTAACGGATGATACGTGGGGTCATCGGCTAAAAAAAATTCTAATCTAAAGTCACTGGACTGAACTTTTAATTTTGACCCTTCATCATTCATCCCTGGACATTGATGCTTGAGTGGAAGTTATAAATAATAATAACAGAAATAAAGCAATCATAACTATCTTTATAAAGAATTCTGAATACTCAAAATGTGCATCCATTTTGGCCTTTCTTAGATGTTGAACAGTATTTTAAAGGTTTTTCCAGTAGGACCAAGAAAGTTCATATTTAGTTCTTTGAAAAGAGCCTTAAGAGTGTAAGACGGCTCCTGGAGCTAAACCACACTGACCTGCCACTCCTGCTCTTGGTCCCGTGTGCTGCAACCTCCTCTGCTTTGTCCATGTCCTGAGTTTAGATCCTGTTTCCAACACTCCTCTCTTCTCTTTACCAATTGGTGTTCATCCCAACATCTTGTTACTGACATTGGCTTGACTGTATCCCTAGACATTGAGATCAGGACTTCCCTAGGCCTTGTTCATAAATATCTGCCCCCTGCCAATGTATGTTTTTACTTAGCAAACTGGACAGCACCACCCCTGGGCTGAGAACCTCTTTTGAATCCTATTTCTTTCAAGGTAATAGAACTCTTGAACCCCGTATGTAAGGCTGTATGGTATTTGGCTATAGCCATATTCTCAGTATTTAGCATAGTATATAGTTTCACAACTCCAAAATATAGTCTGGTACCCTCATATACTTTCTTGTTTCAAACTTCTATGCCTGCTATTCCCCCTTTCTGTGACATCTTTTCATTGTATGAATAGTTGGCAAATTTCTACAAACCCTACAACACCTAGCACAGACTTCCATCCTTCCCTGACTTTTTCCTGTAAAGTTCTTCTTCCCCAATTGATATCACCCCTGTGCCTTATGTGTGTGTATAATTGTCTATTATACCTTTGGCTGTAATATATGTCTATACAATTCCATTTCTTTTGCTAGACTGAATTTATTGAAGGCAAGGAGCATAACTGACCCACCTATGCACTGGAAAACTGAATATACATATGGACAATGGTCAGAGCTCTGACCACAATCTCTGCAGCTCAGAAAGCCAAACTACAACCTCTGTAATGGTTGGCCCAGTGCTATCAAGATTTGATCCATGACTACAGCTTCCCTTATCTCTGCTTCTACCTCAGAACCAATCAGAAAGGGCCAATATGCTCCCCAAACCAATTATATGAGATGCCTCTAGTTATCCCACTCCAGCTTGCCCATGGCCAAAATTTCAATTAAGCAGACCTGAGGTTTTGCCTTCTATGAAGCTTCCCCACTCCGCTGCCTGCCTTTGAGTTTCTGCAAACACAGTGATGGTGGCTGACTCCCTTGCTGTAGGAAGACAATATGACAAAGCTCTGACAATATGATGAAACAGGCTCAGCTCGTCCTCACTTGTCTCATGAGCTAAGCTGAGAAAGCAGACCCATTGAAACAGACAGGTGGAAACACAAAGAAGAAGAGATATAAAGCAGAGAGCTGGAAAGTTATTGGTTAAATACTAAAGGCCTCTCTGCTTTTGCTACTATTACTGGCCCCTTTGATAAGGCGCCAAGAGTAAGAATAAGTCAAGAATAAGTCAACTGTTATAAAGACTGGGGCAGACTCAGTGCTTTTTAAAATAAAAGATAAACCCTTAACCTTAGAAAGAATATGCAAATCTGCACTCAGCGTCATCTGGCTCTCTTTTTCTTTATTCTGAAAAACAAAGCAATTCTACTATGTCATCTGTAATCTATTTTACAATACGAAGGAAGCTTAATCTATTTTACACATGGAAGGGCACCAGGGAAGGCTGATCCTGGTATGAGGGATTGGGGCGCCTCCAGCAGCATTAGACCTGGCCGTCAGTGCACACCACTACACTTCTGATACCTGAAATTAATCTCACAGCGGTGGGAAAGCTTAGTCATGCAGGCTGTGCTTCCTGCTGAAAGCAAAACAGGCTTCACACACTTGCAGGAGGTTGCCTTTGAAACTTAAGGACCATTATATTCATCTGCCATAACTGCCATAAGAATGTTACCTCATTTACTGCATTTACAGCCTTTAAAACTTTTCCTCCTTTCTAGTGTGTAACTAAGCACCAGTTGGATTTTGGGGGGGGGTGGCAGTATATCATATTAGTTTAGGAAATGAGCCTTGGGAGCTGGAAAACCTGAATTCAAATCCTGGTTCCTACCCTAATTAAAGGGCACGTTTCTTCATCTCTCAAACCTTTAGGTTCTTAATCCATATGGTGAATATATTAACATCAATTTCTGGGAGGATGTTGTGAGAATAAAATTAAATAATGAAAAATATTTAGCATGTACTTAATAAATAATCAGCATTCTTATTACTAGGTACTCTACACATATGTGACCACACATATGCATGTCCACCTAAATAGACTAGATCACACAGGATATATACTTTCGTGTGTATATTAGGATTCCTCAAATTTTTGAAGGTTTTGTCTCAAGATATTCCTGAATCCTTAAAGGCACCGAGACAGCATAGCGGTTGTATATCCTGTAATATAATTAAGTGAACTATATGTATATGACAATATATTTTACAATCACGAAACCATTAAGCAATGGGGATGTGGAGCAGGCAGCTGGGTTCCCTTACTGGTAAAGTAACAGGTCTGCACACCAGGCTCACCGCACAAACACCTCCCATTTCTGCCTCAGGAAAATCAAATCTGTTACTTTTTTCAGGGCTTTGTAGGGTCACTATCAAACACTCCAATCTGTGGTTACTCAATCTGTGGACACTAATGATCTACTTTCTATTTCCTCTGTGATGTGTCCTTTCCTCTCCTTTTTCCTGAGGTTCTGACAGCATAACTGAAGCGTCTCCAACTCCTCCTCTCAAAACTACTTCGATACCCCCTCTGCCATGGAGGCTTTTCTTTATCACTTTGCCCTCTGTGTTACACAGCCCCTGGTTGTCCCTACGCAGTGGGATAAAACACAGGCTATTATATTTTGTTCATTATTCTCTCTCACCTAATATGGTGAGTTCCCTGAGGACGAGGGATCTTGTTTTCTGTCTTTGTGGCAATAGTACTAAGGACAGTGATAGCATGCTGTTGTATTCATTTATTCAGCCAGTTCATCTCATGAACCTCAGTAAATATGTACAAGATGGCAGATCCCATGCTAGATACTAAGATTTCACCAGTAAAAGGAAGACATGGCCCCTGCTCTCTGAATTCTCCCAGTTGAGCTAGAAAAGCATTCAGCAAAGGCCTGTAGGCGTGATGAAAGAGTAGGGATGAAGATGTCCAGAGTTGAAGAGCAGAAAGGGTTGTGGTTACCCAGGGATGTTGGGGAGGAGCACTACAGTTGGGAGGAACAGTGCTAAGGCAGAGTCGGTATGGTCTGGGCCAAGGACTGAACTAAGCCTTGCAGAGCTGGGGTATAGACTATAGGGGAGGTACAATATTTTCAGATTTTTCAGGACCCCATGGGTTATTTTACATAGTTTAAGTGTTAGAAGCCATTGAATAGTTTCCAACAAAAAGTGACATGATCAGATTTGTAATCTGAAAAGACCTCTTGTGTAGATTGGGCCTGGGAGAAACCGGTTTCTTGTGAGACCAGTTAGGAAATCAGATAAAACATCCTGGTGAAGGCTCGGCCCTGTGGCTCCAGCGGCTAAGGCGCCAGCCACATACACCGAAGGTGGCGGGTTCGAATCCCCGGCCTGGGCCCGCCAAACAACAATGATGGCTGCAACCAAAAAATGGCCGGTGTTGTGGCGGGTGCCTGTGGTCCCAGCTACTTGG
>NW_003852396.1:21911759-21982917 GCF_000181295.1 Otolemur garnettii | reverse complement strand
GGGGGGGGGGGGGGGGGGGGGGGGGGGGGCCCGGCTTGTTACATCACTTCTGATCGAAGCAGCCAGTTCAGTCTGGATTTCTCGATGCTGAAAAAAAAAAAAAAAAAAAAAAAAAAAAAAACATCCTGGTGAAATGTGATGGTGGCTCATAACAGAAATGTGCCAGAGGGCTGGAGAGGAGGGAGCAGGTTCAAAGATATTTGATGAGTCAAATGAACAGACTAGTGTTTTCATTTGAAATGAGAGGTTGCAAGGGCTGGGAAAAAGTCATAGATGGAACTTGGTTTTTAGTTTCAGCAATTCTACACCAATGCCAGAATTAATTTTTAAACCCAGGCCAGATCCTGGCATTCTTATGACTGCAGCTCTACAATGGCGCTCCTGTGCTTTGAGGAAAACTTCAATCCCTTTGCATAGAATGTGAACCACAATCTGAACCCAACCTCAACCCAGTTTTTTTGCCTTTTTCTATCATCAATGTCAAATTCTGAGCACTGCTACAAACATACTGTACTGCTTGTGCCTTCTACATCTGCCCGTGAACTTCTCCCTTCCTAGGCTTACACTTTTCATGTATACTCCCCCAAATTTAAAGTCTCTCAAAACGCTAATCTCCTATCATCACTGTAAAGCTTTGGTGAGCACATTCCTTTCTCTTTATACCTCTTATATTTCAAATAAATTTATTTTTATACCTCTTGCACTACATGGGAACACATTGTCATTGCATGTATAAATATATTTATATACATTTTAGCACAGGAACTTTAATATTTGAACATTAGCAGATCTGAAAGTGTATTTAATTCCCTGCAGTCCCAGAAGAAATCAGATATTAGAACACTGAAATTAGAAAATTTCTAATTTTTCCTATTTGAGAGGCAGAGTTGCAAACACACACATATACATGTACAGAGAGACAGACAGATTTTCTTGTGAAATTCAAAGGTATTTTTCCATTTTGAAGTAATCAACCTTAGAAATAGAAAGGGAAAAAATGAAAATGTATTAAGTGCCTGTCACTATGCTCGCTCTAATTACTCAAATTCCCTCATTTTATTGTTAGAATGATTCTGTGAGGCTACATTCAGTAGTTTTGCGCAGTACTTAATCTCTGTTTCGGAAACCCTAGGGATAAATTTGGGAAGCTTCCTTGTAGCGCTCACAAGAAACTGAAAGAAATTGCTTATTCTTTTCCCCAGTGCAGACCCCAAATGAATTCTTCCTTGTTTTATATTCTGCATTATAGGAAATGACATCATTAAGCTGGCACTAGATTTATGTTGGGTGAAGGAAAAACCCTGTCAGAGATAAATTAGATCACTGTCCTGTCACAATAAAAGGTCTCATCCTTCATTGTAAAAACTCCAAATTCTCCCCCCAAAGCATCACCGAAACACACACGATGACAATGTACAAAAGAACATGGAGCAGAATTCTTGGGATTCTTACTACACAAAAAACAGATACTTCTTTGGAGCTGGTTCTTAATGACCCTCTGCTCCTACAGGGATGAATGTTAAAAGCTCCCTGCAGGATTATTCATCCAGAATGCTTTGCATTTTTGTTTGATTTTTGGACTTGGGGAAGGAGCACAGTATAATGGAAAGTACATAGACGTTAAATTTGACTTCTTTTATTTGTCACTTCTGGAAAATGACCTACTTTTCTGGCATTTCCTTAATTCATCTACATTAGAGATGCTATCAGTTGGATGGTATGATTGAGGAGTTGATGATTTTAGGAATATAAAACTCCAGCATAATCCATGGCACATACTAAATTCCTTTTACATATTTTATGCTGAATTTGTTGGAGCTTGAACTTAAAAAAGACAGATTCATGAAAAGCACACATATGATAACTAAATTTAAAAAGCAGGGTACTAATTTTCATGAGTGGACAGCAATGGCTGCCAAACTATGGCATTCATCTTGCAGAGGGTTCACTAGATTGGTGGAGAGACACCTCCCTAGCAGAGGCCATATGAACGGTAAACTATTTCTTACAATGTGGACTATCTAGCTCAGTGTTTCTTTTATTCCCTTTTGTTCCCCGTAAGCAAGGTTTATGGAAAATTTGTACTTGGAGAATTTGACCAATAAAATCAGTTTAGATACAAATGCTTTAAAGTGACAGATTTTTTATTTGAAGAAAATAAGGCTGAGAATAACTATATGACATTTATACACTTTTTTACTTCTATATATGAGAATTTATAGGAAAACATTAAAGGAACATGCTAATTCAACTTCTAAAGAACAAAAGAAAGACTTGAAAAAAGAGGCAACGGCCTTCAGGCTCAGGGATAAGAAGAGTTAACAGCAACCGTAATGTCACTTTGTCAGCTATTCATTTTTTGAAGTTTGTTTTTTCTTTGTAGTTGGCAGAAGCTGAATTATATCTATGCTAATGAATGTCAAATTTATAGTTTCAATCAACAATACTGTAGACTCATTTCTAACTGTCTTTTTCAAAACTCACTCGGGCCTCTCATAGCTTTGTGAAAAGTTTGGCACAGCCCATCCCTGCTCTCGCCTCCTTCATCTCTTTTTATTTAAAGTTACCATTGATGCACACGCTGTCACTGACTGGTCATGTCCTTCACTCGATCACCAATATCCACACACTGCTCAAACCCAGTAGTTTACTCTTCCTGAATGTCCCTGCTTGGAGCCACTTCCCTCCAATACCTTTACTGTCAGAGGCTTCCTCTATTTTCTGTTGAGCTGGGGTCTTCCACATATCCCGCTCAGTTCACTTCTACAGTAGCCTCTAACCTGTCCCTGACTCTTCAATCCAGCCCATTGCACTCTTCCCATTTGAGCCAATGTGATCTTTAGAGCGCAAAGCACATCTGTTCATATCACCTCCTTATTTAAATACCTTCCAGATATTCAAAGGAGAAATTTCAAACTTTTCGGCATGGACACATAATCTTCACCTTGCCAGATATTTTGACTTCAGTTATTCCTTCCTTCCACCTCCTTGCTTCTATTGGCATTGCTATTTCCTTGAACTGCTATATAATTCTTATATTCCATCCTTTCCATTAACCATTTCTTCAACCTGAATGGTTCCTTGCAACCCCTATCATATCATCTCCCATTGATAGTCCCATTTCAACTTAGAGATGACTTGTGAAGGGAAGCTTTGTCTTCCTTCTTCTGTGCTTCCAGGGCCTTCTTATGTACTTCTCTACACACAATTCACAATTGGTTTTGTTTGTTTTAATTGTGTATCTTCACTAGAATGCAAATTTCTTGAGAGCAGAAATGGCACGTATGGTATACTCACCTCAGAGCCTTGTGCCACATTTGGCATACAAAATATGCTCAATCTGCTAAATGTGTAAATGTGTACACAGTCTGAAATTTAGTCTCCCACTTCACTGAGAAAATAGAAACTATCACAAGAGAACGGCCACCTGTTCCAACAACATCTTTAAGAACCCACTTGAATCTGTACCATAACACTAGCTCTTGCCTTAGTTGAGGGCAAGGCCACTCACTCAAGGACTGTCCTTGAGTGGGTCCTTGTTTTATTCATTTTTTTCTCTGCCTTTTTCTATGTCTATTTGATTATTGCCAAGACTAAGCAAATATTTTATTATTTCTCTCCTACAAACAAAAGACTTCTTCTTCCCTTGATTATACTTTCTAGTCTACTTACTGGCATATTTCTTACTTTCTATTTAAAATAAATTCTTTGAACAATTGTCTCTCTTTGCTACTGAGAACTCTTCTTCCTCTATTTCCTAGTGAGAGGTCTCCACTTGGCACATTCCATCACTTCCCTCTTCCTTGACAGATTTTCATTTCTAGATTTACTTCTGCCTTTCCAGCTATTCTTTCTCTGTTCCTCTTCCATGTATCTGCCTAAACTCTAAAAGTTGGTCTGCCTCCTGCCTCACTCCTGAGTCATGTCCACAAAGTCTTAAAGTGTCTTATATGTCAACAGTTCCCCAAATTATACTTCCAGCCCAACAGCCTTCTTTTTCTAAAATCTAGACTTGTATAGCCAATGCTAACTCATTATTTCCAAAGAAATACCTAAAAGCCATCTCAATCTTCCCACGTTCAATGCAGAACTCTTATACTTTATAAAAATATATTATACACATGTCTTCATCTATGTCTTCTCTATCTTAAGAAATAGAAATTCTATCCTTCCAGGGTTGAGGCTAAAAACTTTGGAGACATTCTTATGTTGCCTTCTTCTTTAGAAACTAAAGATACTTTAGGTTCTATCTTTAAAACATACCCAGAACCTCATGACTTCTCATTGTTTTTATGGTAGCATTCCTGCTCACACCATCCTCATCTCCTACTTGGATTATTGCATTACATTCCTAATGAGTCTCCTGCTTCTACTTTTGTATTACTATAGTCAGTCTGTTCTACAAACAGCAACTGCCTGATAATTTAAAATGTTAAGCTCGATTATATCACTCCAACAAAAATTCAGTCTTTACGTACAAACATCAAGGCCATGGTCTCTGGCGACCATTTACCTCTATCCTCATTGCCAGTCATTCTCTCCCGTGCTCATTCTGCTTTAAAAACTGTGGATGTTAGCCGGGCGTTGTGGCGGGCGCCTGTGGTCCCAGCTACTTGGGAGGCGGAGGCAGGAGACTCGCTTGAGCCCAGGAGTTGGAGGTTGCTGTGAGCTGTAATGCCACGGTACTCTACCCAGGGGGACAGCTTGAGGCTCTGTCTCAAAAAAAAAAAAAAAAAAAAAAACAAAAAACTGTGGATGTCATCTTCAGCTTTGCTCACAATATGCACACTCCTGCCGTGAGTCTGCACAGGCTGTTCCACTTGCTTGGAACACTTCTCCCCAGATTTCTACATGTGTTTTACTTTCCCTTTCTTCAAATGTTTGCTCAAATGCCATCTCAATAAAGCATGTCCTGACAGACTACTGTAGGATTTTGCTTGTTTTCCACACTCTCCACTCAGCTCAATATATATATATGTGTGTGTGTGTATATATATATATATATATACACACACTTTTTTTTTGCCATATCCATGGTATTTATTACCTTCTAACATACTATGCAATTAGTGTCCTACTGTCTCCTCCTCCCATTAGAATGTAAGTTCCTTTAAGGATATTGTTCTTATCAGTTTGTTTCACTGCTGTATTTCCTAAAGCACCTTTCCTGAAGGTATTATGGTGCTAGAGTAATCCTTAGCACCATAATACCTTCTCAGTAAACATATGCAGAATAACCATGCCTTTCACAACAACAACAACAAAATACAGCTTTCTATTTAGTTTATTGAATTAAGAGCAATGTGAGTAAAGGTAGTGATCCCATTTACTTTTTAAGAACCTAGGACTCACCCTGTGCTCTTCATATAAATGAAATACTGAGACTAATATAAGTTAAGATTAAAACCATGCTTATCTCTCATTGAGTCAAGGCCCATTCATTTGCTACATGGGGAAAATGAGGCTGTCCTAGAAATAAAGTTATTGTTATAACTAATTATAAAAGTAATTCTTTCTTCTCGTAGAATACTTTGTAAATGTGAAGTATGAAAATTAAACAAAATCATAATTTTATAAGCCAGACATCATTAATATGAACATATTCACATGTGGTCTTTTTTCCCCCATACTCATGAATATGTTTGTAAATGCCAAGATGGATAATCACATAGTATGCTAGTCTTCATTATTTAATTTTAGTCCAATCAACACAAGTAATAATATAATAATGTGGGTTATATTTTCATATAAGTTAGGAAAACTCAATAAAAGCAAAATCTCCCTTGACCAATAGCATATCGTTTTGCTACGTCCAAGTCTACTTTTATGTGTTTTAGAGTACATTCTTTAAATGCAGTAAACCTATTCATACAAAATATGGACACAAATCTTCCCCATTTTAATAATTTAAAGCTACACTCAAATTGTGCCTCATTTGTAGATATAGAACATCCAATAAACTAAAAGATCACCATTCATTTTGTCAGAATTGACAGGGAGATGCCCAGGGCTATTTGTCAGATTTGAAGTTTATTACCTAGAGAGAGTAGGCAACTCTGCTCACTTGCCACTCTACTATCCTTATTTAGAGCAACTCTACACACCAGAGGAAAGTAATTGATTGGGACAATTATCTGGTCAGCCTTTCCACCTGCTCCCTCATAATAACCAACCAACCACCTAGACAACAAATAAATAGGAATGAACCAGCTATTCTCTTGAAAATAAAACCCATTGTTTCATAAGTATCTTGATAATGGTAACAAAACCAATCCCACTTGAACGAGATGGATAATTTCACACAGAGGAAGATATAAAGAATTGCTTTTTGCCTCAAGTATCTAGTTACTTAAAATGTTTATTTTTGGTTCGATTGTCTAAGCATGCGTTCCTTTTTTTCTGGTATACAGTCAGGTAACAATTGTCTTATTTTTCCATTTAACTTTCATTAGCCTTTCCTGAAGAATAGAATAGCTCATTGGTTTTTTCTTCTGTCAATGTGAAACTATCCACCTTTGACATGCTTCATAGACAACATCAAGACAGGGCAAATTGCCTGTACTGCTTCATGTGATCCATGAAGTATTGTTTTTGCTTTTTTTTTTTTTTTTTAAATAGCACCTCCCTATGTTATGCTGTTGCTATTTTTGTCAAGGGATGAATTGAAAGAAAGTTCCCAACCTTTTTTCTTGGAATTATTCAGCTTTTCTGAATTTTTCTTTAGAATTAAAGATATAACACTGCTTTAAAATTTTATTTTCAAATAAAAATTTTGATTTCAAATGAAAATATATACAAGCATACCTGAATTTTGAGATTTATGTATGCTTGTATATGTAGAATGCTGTATAGTATGTATACCCCTGCACAGTGTGATGGAGGTATATTTTCATTGGGTTTCTTTCTTAGGTCAGTGCTCAGATTCTCCCCAATCCCATCCTGATGAGATGCCCTGTTTCTCTGCTGACATCACTAAAGGACCATCAGACAATAGGAAATCTAGGAAGACTTAATATTTTTTAGCTTGTAGTTTGAATAGTAACTTGACAACAATGTGTTCCAGCTTGTCCTAGACTTATGAGGGAGATAGTGAAGAATAGTCTCTATTCCGAAAACTAGAAATACATTTTGTTCCTTGTTAATCACTTATTCTTATTGCATTATTCATTTATTTAAAGTTATATAACACATATCACATGCCAGATGTTATTGTAAGCAACAGAGATATAGAAACAAACAGGGCAGTTTCTAGTTTCATGGAACTTGTGTCTGAAGCTTGAGATTGTGAATAAAAGAGATTATCACAATATTGGCATGTGGCTTAAAAAAAAATGGAAAGAAAGCTTTTACTAAATTACCAATAGAAAAGCCAAATCTTAGCAAAGATCAAGAGTAATAACTGTGGTCACCAGCTAACTAATAAAATAACAGATAAATGACATTGTTCCTAGAGTTACACTACCTGGCATCAAATCCTGGATCCACCATACACTGGTGTTTTGTCTTCAGGCAATTTCCCAAAATACTTCATGCCTCAGTTTTCTTATGATGCAATGGTAAAAATGATAGCACCTAGAGAGTGAGGGCCAAGACAGCAGACTAGAAACAGCCTACACACACTTTTCTCACACAGAGGATCCAAAATGGCAAGTAGATATTCACATCCAGACTGACTAAGAGAGCATTGTGAATCAAAAGAAAGCCTATGGGAGGAGCTCAAAGTGAAGGCAAGGGAAGGGGGACAACTCACTCAGCAGGATCAGAGGTATTTGGGAAAGATAATGTATGTGGGCTAGGGAGAGAAGAGAAAGTCCCAGGGCCCCACACTAGCCCTTCAGACATTCCAATATGAGCAGGGTGAGGGGCTTCATTCCAACAGGCCCAAAGACTGATACAGGGACCTACTTAGAGAGGGGAGCAGCACTTGTCTGGAGAGAAGACAGAGCAGGATCCTACTGGCTTCTGAACACTTAGCATAATAGATAGTACCATTTTAGGTCTCAGACTAAGAGTACTTCATCTACACAAAAGTCAGCTCTGTTGATGTCACCTCCCCCACTTCCCTTGCTATGCTGGAGAGGAGGCAGGGAGGCCAGAGGCTCCGCTCTACCCTGTAAAAGAGTACTGCATGCCCCCTTCATGGCCAGGGGATATGGGCAGAGCAAACAAACATGGCCCTGGTACCCAATGCTACTGCCTATGTAGCCCAGTCCAGCTACTTACTGCTATGTGGGATCCAGGTGGAGCATTAATCATGGCCTCTGGTGCTTACTACAGCCACCTGGGTGGCTCAGCCTCCACTGCTATCACCTAGGTAGCACTCCAAGCAACAGACCTGGCTGGGGGCAAACACACATGCTGCTGAACACTGCCTGCCCCCAACATGCCACTGTGCTGCTGGGCAAAGTGAATACTCACAGCTCCAGCACATACTGCCACCATCTAGGTAGCACTACACAGCCACCACTGCTACCATCACCAGAGGACTTAGATGGAAAAACCCTATGGCCACCTGCCTTCCCCCCACCAAAACTTTCAGTAGTAGCTTGGGGACCATCCCAGTCCTCCACACCACTGGCCTAGACTGCAACCACCACAGAGGAATGGCAAGATGCAGGAGAACAGCAGTGTAACAGCCTCATGGTGTATCCACCCCATCCTTCCTAGTCAGTTATCCAGAGCAGAAGTTGATCATTTCATCCAGAGACCTCTCCCTAATTTCACTGAGCAACAAAGTTCCCCGCAGAGAAGAATATGTTTACCCCAAAGCTATATGTGTTGGACTAAGAGAACAGGTTACAGATGAAAAGAAACCAACATAAGAACTCTGCCAACATGAAAACACAAGCAGTTTTGGCACCCTCATAGGATCACACTAGCTCTCTAACAATGGACTCCAATCAAAAGAGAACTGTTGAAATATTAGATATGGAATTTAGAATATGGATTGCAAGTAAGATCAATAGAATTGATAATCAAGTTGAAAACCAATACAAAAAGGACAAACAAAAAATATAGGACATGTATGAAAAATTCACTAAAGAGATAAATAGTTTAAGAAAAAAAATACGAGATACTAATCTTTCTGGAAATTAGTCATTTACAGAATTTCAAAATAGAAAGTTTTAACAACAGTCTAGACTAAGCAGAAGGAATTTCAGAACTTAGAGACAAGGTTGTCAAATTAACCAAGTCAGTCAGAAATGAAGAAAAAAGAATCAAGTAGAATTTACAATTTTGGAGAGAAATATGAAATTATGTAGAGAAAATGAAGAAAAGAATCATAGGTATCTCCAAGGGAGAAAAGGCAAAGGCACATGAAACCTATTTAAGTGAAATCCTTCTCTGGCATTGCTAAAAATGTAGACATGAGATATGAGAAGGTCATCAAACACCTGGAAGATTCATGGCAAATGGGTTATCATATTTATAAGTCTGGCTAAATTCAAAGTGAAAAAGAAAATTCTACAAGCTGTGAGATGAAAGCATCAATTAACCTATAAAGGAAAACCCATCAGACTAACAGCAGAATTCTCAGCAGAGACCTGATAAACCAGAAGGGATTGAGCTTCCACTTTTAGTCTTTTTAAACAAAATAATGCCAGCCAAGAATTCTGTACCCTGCAAAACTTTTTAAATGAAAAATAAAAAGTCTTTCCCAAACAAGCAAACACTGAGGACATTTGTCACCTCTACATGTACTGCTCAAAAGTGCTTTTTATGGGTGGCGCCCGTGGCTCAAAGGAGTAGGGTGCTGGCCCCATATGCCAGAGGTAGCAGGTTCAAACCCAGCCCCAGCCAAAAACTGCACCCCCCCCAAAAAAGGTGCTCTTTACATAGAATGATGATACTCACCAGTGTAAAAATACCCCAAATTTAAAACTCAAAGCTCTTATAAGAAAGTTGTAAAGGAGAAAACAAAACCACCAGGTAACAAAGTGTTGAACAGAAGAGTATCTCACATATCAGTCCCAACATTGAATGTAAACAATCTAAATGCCCCCTGTTAAAAATATGTAGATTGGCAAAATGATGAAGAAACACAATACAAGTACATGTTGTCTTCAAGAATCTCATTTAACACACAAAGATTCTCACAGACTCAGGGTAAAGGGGTCAAAAAAAAAAACCTACTTCACACAAATGGAAATCCAAAGTGAGCAGAAGTGGTTTTTCTTATATCAGAAATAAATTGACTTTAAGTCAACAATGGTTAAATATCGACAAAGATAGTAATTATATAATGATAAAGGGATTAATGCAACAAAGATGATGTAATAATCTTAAAGATATATGTACCTAACACAGGAGCTCCCATATCCGTAAAACAAATTATACTAGATATAAAGAAATAAAGAGCCCATTTTCAGATTCTAGTCCTCTGTTGGTGGCTCTTGGGTTGCTTCTGTCTTTTGGCTATTGTGAATCATGCTGCATATGAATCACTATATAAGCATCTAAGTTTCAGCTTCCAAATCTTTGGATTATATTCACATTGGTGAAATTTCTGATTATATAGTAGTTTAATGTTAAATTTATTGGGGGAATTGCTATACTATTTTCCAGAGTTGCTTCATCATGTTCCAAGTCTCTCCACATTTTCCCAACATTTGTTACTTCCTGGGGATGTTTGTGCTTTGGTAGTCATTCTAAGGCAGTGGTTCTCAACCTGTGGGTCACGACCCCCGACCCTTTCACAGGGGTCACTAAGACCATCAGAAAACACATTATGATTCATAACAGTAGCAAAATTACAGTATGAAGTAGCAACAAAAATAAATTTATGATTGGGGGTCACCACAACATGAGGAAGTGTATTAAAGGGTCGTGGCATTAGGAAGGTTGAAAACCACTGCTCTAATGGGTATTAAATGGTATTTGATTTTGGTTTTGATTTTCATTTTTTAATGATTATTTATATTGATCATCTTTTCACAGAAGGATCATCTGTATACCTTCTTATAGAAATGTCTACTCAAGTTCTTTACCTACTTTTATTTATTATTATTATTTTTTTTTTTTAGAGACAGAGTCTCACTTTGTCACCCTTGGTAGAGTGCTGTGGCATCACAGCTCACAGCAACCTCCAGCTCTTGGTCTTAGTGATTCTCTTGCCTCAGCCTCCCCAGCAGCTGGGACTACAAGCACCCGCCACAATGCCCAGCTATTTTTTTGTTGCAGTTTGGCCAGGGCTGGGTTTGAACCCACCACCCTCAGTATATGGGGCTGGTGCCCTACTCACTGAGCCACAGGCACTACCCAAGTTCTTTACCCACTTTTAAATTAAGTCATTTGTCTTTTTATCGTTGAATTGTAAGAGTTTTATGCACTTAATAAAGACTGACCAATATACTGCACTTTTTAGTAAAGGTTGTGAAATAAATGTTTAAGGTATATAAAACAAAAATAAATGTGTTTTCTCCACATCTTAATGTGAATCAAAGAAAACAAATAACTTGTCTCCTTTTAAGAGAGATAAAATGAAGCTGGATAGACTTGTTGGGACCCTAAATATAACCTCATATAAGAATTCTACAGTTCATTTTCTACTGAGGTCTACTGATTATCTTCATCAGATTCCAATTTCCAAATTTTGTCTATGTATCCCATTGATCATGCCCATTTCCTGTGATCCTGTGTGTATATAAGATTAGAGATAGTAAATAAATGCTGGTGATATTTCCCAATTAAGAAATGGATTGTTTAAGATGCTATCAATGGCCTTTTTTGGAGTAATATAGCTTGAATATTACATCACTGGTTCTTCATCTTATGGATGCACAGAAGACATTTAACAAATCTTATCTTTTCCTCAAATAATTTAAATGTATTTATTATTTTTCTTCATCTACACAACCACTTACATTGCTCCAACACCACCATAGATCACTCATGATCAAATACAATTGAGGGCCTTTCTAGAAACTGTAGTTCCTATTACATTAACAGAGCAGCCTTCTCCACATGTAAGGAAAGCCAGCAGGTGTTGATGCAAAGAGCTTTCACTGGAAAGCTTTGTAGTATGGAAGAGTCAGGCATCTCTCATCTTCACTCCTCTCTCCTGCCTATGGCTATACCACCCTGAATGCACCCAATTTTGTCAAATTCTGTCTTTACCCTTTGTTATATGTCCCACATACAAGTGATTTAACTTCTCCTTAACTTCCTTTCTTCCGAGATGTAGATATTAACACTCATTTCATAATATTGTTGTGATAAATTATCAGTTTTACCATGTTTGACAACAGAGGCACAACAGATATTAGCTATCATCTCTGACTTTTCACCTGTACCTCAAACCTTACTCTAAGAGTTAACACGAACCCCTGGTATCAGAAAAAATAATGCAGACTAAGTTCCTGTACACTGGAATGAGGACTGTAGAACTTCACAAGATAATATTTTGTGCGCTTTGTGATTAGTAATGAGGAACTTCACGCAGTAACTGACAGGCACAGTGCTGGCCACACATCCTAGAACAAAATCCTTTGACAAGGAACGAGGTCAGGGGTAGAATTCCTACAGATTTGTTGTTTAAGGCTTGACGCTAGTCTGACAACTGTTGTCATTTGCCTGGGAATTCTAGTTTAAATTTGCTTTCTCCATGCATTTACTTGTAGAAATCCTTCAAATTCTAAAAAAAAAGACTTGATTATCACAAGAAATCAGAAAAGGAAGAGTAAAATACACAGGAAAAAAAAGGAAATAGTAAAAATAACTCAATGAATCACTAACACTGAGAACGGGAAATCAATTTAAAGAACCAACGAAAGCAAAAGATTTTTCATTCAAAAAAAAAAACAAACAAAAAAAACCCCCCAACAATATTGCTAAGCCTCCAGCAAAACTGACAAAGAAACTAGAAGACACAGACCACCAATAGCAGGAATAAACCAGGTCCTGCAGCCACTATGAACAATTAGTGTTTATAAATTCAACAACTCAGAAAGAAGTCCAATTTTCAAAACACAAATTATTAAAAATCATGTTGAAATACATAACCTGTCTGGGGGCAGCACTTGTGGCTCAAAGGAGTAAGGCACCGGCCCCCTATGCCAGAGATGGCGGGTTCAAACCCAGCCCCGGCCAAAAACTTCAAAAATTGCAAAAAAAAAAAAAAAAAATACATAGCCTGTCTTATAATGATACTCTGACCATAAAAAAGTCAAACTGGTAATTAAAAAGCTCCCCACATGATATCAAAAATATTATCAAATACGTAAAGAATTAAAATCAACTTTACTCAATTGTTTTCTAAGACAGAGGAAGAAAGAACTGTTTTCAATTCATTTTTCCTCATTACCTTGACATCAAAATGAGAAAAAGATAGTCCAAAAAAGAAAGCTACAAAACAATACCTTTAATAAATATGGGAAGCTAAATCTCTCAACAAAGTATCGGCCCGTAAAAAAATCCACCAGTGCATAAAAATAATTATACACCAGGATCAAGAGAAACGTATTTTAGGTATGCAAGGCTTGTACAACATTCAAAAAGATCAATGGAATCCACCATGGCAACTAAGAAAAAAGTTGTCGTTATATTAATTAGTACAGAAAAAATATCCTGCAAAATTCTATGCCCATTTGTTATAGACATACTCTGAAAACTAGAAATAGATAACTCCCTAAGCTTGATTAGAAAAAAAAAAAATCACCAACCCCCCCACACACATACACACACACGATTAATAGCATACTTAATATTGAAATACTGAATTCTTCTCCTCTGAGGTCAGGAACATGGCAAGGGTAGTCACTCTCGTCATTCTTATTCTACACAGTATTGAAAATTCTAGCCAACAAAGGAAGTCAAGGGGCATAAATAAGAAGCATGCACATTTCAAAGGGATGAAACGATCCCTGTTTGTAGACAATATTGTCTGCAACATACAAAAAGCCAAGGGAGTTACAAAAATACTCCAAAAATCAAGAACACTGCAAGTTTTCAGGAACTTACACGATCAACCTTAAAAAATAATTCCATTTCTATATACTGTGAATGAACATACGGAAACTGAAATTAAAAATTTCACTTACGACCACTTGAAAAAAAATTAGATACTTATGTTTAACCTTTACTAAACATATATAGGATCTACATGCTGAACATTGTATGCTGATTGAAAAGAAATATGGTGTTCGTGGCATAGTAAAGATATTAATTCTGCCCAGATCATCTATAGTTTTAAAGCAACTCCTATCAAGATGTCAGCAGAGTTCATTTTTTAAAGACACAGGTAGCTTATTCCAAAATTCATATGGAAAGGCTCAGCCCTAAAATCATCTCAAGAAAGGAGAGTGAAAGGAGAGGAATCATTCCACCAGCTATTCAGCTCCTCTATAGCGATAGTTATTCAGACAGTGTGGTTAAGGAGGAGAGATAGATACATACATCAATGTAACAGATTAGAGAACCTGGAAATGGATCCAAAAATATTAATATGCCCAATTGTATTTTAATAAAGTTCTACAGGCAATTGAGTGGGAAATAAGGACAGCCTTTTAAACAAATGGTGCTGGAGGAATTACACAAACTACAGAAATGGAGAATAGATAAGTTGTGGACAGGAATTAGGGGAGGGCAGGTAGGAGTGGATAGATGTGGCTATAAAGGGCAACTGAGGGGTCTTAGTGAGGATGGAACTGTATTGTAACTGTTATCAATGGCAAGGCCATGGTTGTGATATTGGATGACAATTCTGCAAGATGTTACTATTAGGGGAAATAAGTGGTATAGATTCTCTCTTTGTGTGATTTCCTACACCTGTAAGTGCATCTAGAATTGTCTTAAAATCAATGTTTTAGCTTTAAAAAAACTCTCCTGGTGTGGGTGATAAACTATAAGAACACCATCACCAGCAGAACTCTATGAATATCAGAATCTTCTGTGTCTTTTATAAATCACTCTTAAAAAATATGTGTAGCTAACAATGATAGCTAATGTTGACATGTGTATTATTTTTTCTTTACAGATCTGTGATGTAAGCACTATGAATATTGAAACTTCATACCTTGGCCAGCTGTGGTGGCTCAGGGACCGAGGCTGGCAGATTGCCTGAGCTCAGGAATTTGAGGCTAGTATGATCAAGAGTGCAACCCTGTCTCCATTAAAAATAGAAAAACTAGTGGGCAGCATCTGTGGCTCAATGAAGTAGGATGTGGGCCCCATATACCGGAAGTGGTGGGTTCAAATCTGACCCTGGCCAAAAAAAAATAGAGAAAGTAGCTGGGCATTGTGGTGAGTGCCTGTAATCCCAGCTACTCGGGAGGCTAAGACAAGAAAATCACTTGTGCCCAAGAGTTTGAGGTTGCTGTGAGCTATGACACCACTGCACTACTCTACCCAAGGTGACAAAGTGAGACTGCCAAAAAGGGAGAGGAGAGGGAGGGGAGAGGAAAAAGAAACTTAGTACCTTAAATAAGGTCGCATGAGTATTGAATGGCAGGATTGAGGTTACAGTTAGGAAGCATAGTAAGTGTCCCTACGCCTAACATTTTGCTCATTACCCTCTCCCTGGAGGCAACAAGCTAGATGGACAACTGTTCCCATCATGGAGATGGATTTTCACTCAGTACTATTGCCCTCTTCATGAAGTTCCAAGATAAAGAAAAAAAATCTGTCATTAGTTAACTAGCGAGCCATATACTCCTATGTAGATCTAGTGCAGTAGCTGAATAATAGTAAAGATTTCAATGCCGCAAAAGGCCAAGTATAAATGAACAAATCTGTATTCTCAGGATCTTCATGTCTTCCTCAGAAAACTACCTGGTGTACATATGTGGCTTCTTTTTCTCTTGGTGGGTTGACAGAATAAGTTCATCTTATATTCTTCAGTGCATTCCTAGCAGAAGTCACATTAAGTAGCTGTAGTGTTGGAGACCGTGGCCAGTACCTTGTTAACACCTAGCCTAGGAAATCATATATGGTGGGTTCCCCTTTAACACAGAAGTATATAAATTTAGGAATGAGTTAAGCACCCATTATGTTCCATCCATTATGCTAAGCACTGATATAAAAGTGAAGATGCAGTTTCTGGTAAGACAGACATGTATACACTTAATTACAATAAAACGTGAACTGGAAAAGATCTGTAAAGCAGGGGTGAGTTAGTAACGTACAGGACAGCAAGTTTAGGAAGTGTGTGATGTTAGTGGATAGCAGTGGCAGGCTTATACAAGAAGGTGAGCCTCAATGGAGATTTTCAGAAAGGAATAACAATTTTCCCGAAAGGCAATGAAATTACATGATCTTTCATTTATTCATTTGTACATTCAACAAATTTACTGAAAATGTATCATGGGCCAACCACTAATTCTAGTTTTTCTTGTCCCCTACCAACTCCACTGCCACTGCACGTAAAACGGGAAAAAGCATAACACTGACACCAAGTAAATGACTTGATTGATTTACACGGCTAATGAGAATAATGGGATAGAAAAAGATGACAACCACAGCTTGTACGACCCATGCTGCCTGTGAACCTGACCCCGGACAAAAATTGTTCTCTACTGTTTTGTTTAATGCTGACAATAAACTGATTCATAAACGTAATTTTTATGGAGGCTTAATGTCATCACGGAATATACCAACATTCCAGGTAAGCTGGACTACCTACTCATTTCCTATGTACATGGCTTACAGACAGAAAATGCCAGAAATATGCATGTAGCCTTCCCTTTTTTCTATTCAAGGTTTGCATCAAAATCACGTATGTGGCTTGATGGAAAATTTTTATCTGCAAAAAGAGGCTTATTATACTCAAATTTGACCTAATATATGACGTTAGTATCATATCACAATAGAACAAGGACTTCTACTCTATGCTGTACCGAATCAGAAAAAATCCTTTTCTTTCTCTCAGAAATAGTATTTTTCTGACTTGTTATTGGTCTGATTTGCCAGGGGAGTTATTATTTTATTATCTGACTCATTAGTAATTACTAAGATGTGTTGCTTATGGAAATACTTTCTTAGGGTTACGTATTGTTATAAAACACAGGTTTGATGAAATAATTGGCAGGGTAGATTCAATATCCTCATTAAAGAAAACAGCCCCAATACCATAACCGTGACATTCCAAAGGGCACCAAGGGGTGTAGATTCACAGATTCCTGGCTGTCTGACATTCTTATGAGGAAAGTCATAGAAGCCAGGGATCCAGCTCCATTTTTTTCCTGACATAACTCCAAGAAATGCTGAAAAAAACAGAAAGTTAAGTTTTACAATCCAAACGGCGGCAGTGTGGGGCGGAGACTTTGGCATTTTACCCTTTCGCATCTTGCCAGTTCATTCTCCCATTGCAAGTAGCCATATAAATCATCCAGTTCCTTCATTCCCCCTTCCAGTTCATCAGGAGGATGCAGCTTCATTTGAAAAGCACTTTGCAGTTTTTAAAGGATAATTCTGTAAGTGCAAGATGATGTTTCATTTCAACAACAACAAAATCGGATTTTAGATGGCCTTTAGCATTCCACAAAGCAGACTCTGAGGACCAACCCCTCGAAATGATGGTATCTAAGTCTGAAGAGGAAAGAGAAGAAATTCAAATTGAAATTACCGAAGTTAAACGTGTCTGCTAGGCTTTTTCTCTCTGAATTAGAATGTTGTTTCCCAAAGGTTTACTATTTTGCAGCCACGCTCTCTGTGTGTGCAATCATGGAGCCTGGGCAAATGCAAACGAGAATGTAATTATCTGTCCTTAAGCAGCTAAAAATCTGCTGCGAGTGAAGACAGGGAAATAGTATTTTTTGAGCGCTTACTGTATACCTGGAGTGTTGGCATAGTTTGGGTACATTTTATACAATATTCACAAGAACCCTTGATGCAGCTTACATTACCCTCTTCAGAGAACAGGTTTTCATCTGGTTGATCAAATTAGCTAATGATGCAGGTAAGACAAGCCCATTACCACTGACCTAGTCAAACCCACCACCATCGCTGGTCCTGTCCACTCAATTGCATCCTCTTTGGTTTCCTCAATTATTTTTGCCACTTTCTAACCTATTTCCTACTAGAAAGCCAGGGTAAGCTTTTAAAAAATGTAAATGAGACCATATTCCTTCCTTGCTTGAAATACTTGAGTAATTTCTCTTCTCATTTTGACTGAATGTCCAGCTCTTCAGTGGCTAAAGCAGAACTCTGCCTGACAGGGCCCTTGTGTCCCTTCAACCCCATCTCTCCTTCCACCCCAGCCCCCGCAGCCCTTAGCTCCTTACACTGTGCTTCTGCAGGTCGCCTTTCAGTTCCTCCCCAAAACAAACTCCTTCTAGCCATTCTAACCTCAGGGCTTTTGTACATATGCTTGTCTTTGCTTTGAATGCTCCCCAATCCAAGTGCCCTGTCTACCAAATTCAACCTGTCCAATTCACCATTCTTTAGTACTTGGTTTAAATGGCCTCTCTTGGGCCAGGTGCAGTGGCATTCTGGGAGGCTGAGTCAGGTACATCTGGAGTTGTGAGACCAGCATGATTCAGAGTGAGACACTATCTCTACTAAAAAATAGAAAAAACAAAACAAAACAAACAAACAAAAAGAATTAGGTGGACATTGCACAGCAGGTGCCTGTAGTCCCAGCTACTTGGCAGGCTGAGGGAAGAGAATCTCTTGAGCAGAAGAAGGTTCCTGTGAGCTGTGATGGCATCATGACACCCTACCAGGGTGACAGAGAGAGATAAACAAAGGGTCCCTCCTTAGTGAGCTCTTTTCTGGTCCTCTTATCTCAGTTAGAGGCCTCCTGCTGTGCTTCAAAGTAAGGTGACTCTTTCATGGTATATTATGCAATTTAAAAAACGTGTGTATTAAAGTTCACGGCCTATAAACTTTTGCTAATGGAGCTCAGGTTGCTTGGGTACACTGTTATATACCAGCTATCTATGGGTGCCTTGCCCGTGGTAGGAACTTAATATTTAACAGAAAAATACATTAATTTGGAGGACTCTTTAGCCATCACCACTAGAGAAGCCTCCAGAGTCTCAACAAACAAATATCATCAGCTAATGTTTATCAAACCCCTATATTTCTGATATTGTGCTGATTTACTTACACTCTAACCCTTACAAGAACCTAGTGAGGAAAGTATTAGCCATTTTCCTTGGTAATGAAACAGACTTGAGATATTTAAGTAAATTATCCAATCTTCCTTAGTTATTGAATATGGATTCAGTATAAAAAAGTTTTACTGTTGTTTTTTTTTTTTTTTCTCTCTTCTTTGAGATGTCTAACTCTATCTCCCTGGATAGAGCTCAGGTGTCATAGCTCAGAGCAACCTCACACTCTTAGGCTCAAGCAATCCTCCTGCTTCAGCCTCCTGAGAAGCTGGGACTGTAGGCACCTACCATGATGCTGGGCTAATTTTTCTATTTTTAGGAGTGACAGGATTTCACTCTTGTTCAAGCTGGTCTCAGAACTCCTGAATCAAGCAATCCACTTAACCCTGGCCTCCCAGAGTGGAAGGATTACAGGCGTGAGCCACTGCATCAGGCTCAAAATAAATTTTACTTTTAAATTAATACAGTTCCATTTCTTATCGTTGGTGCTTTTTGGTATTTGATTGTATTGGTTCTATTTCTATTGTTCTGCCCAGCTCTCTAATCCAGGACTGCCTCCTGTGAGGCTCATCCCTGTAGGTTGTATTCAACAAATTCCTTTAATCCTGTTTCCCCTAATTCCCTGGAGTCAGCCAAAGAGAAACACTTGCCGGAGATCACTGAGTGGGGGGAGGATGGGCCACCCCTACTGGATACTGTACTCAGTTTTAGGGGCGTCACCTTCTTCCCTGGCTAGACAGACACCACCGGTAATATGATTGCGGGAACACACTTTCCTCCCCCCCTGCCCTTCAGGCCTGCTTTAGTCAGGGTTCTCTTGTGGAGATATATACAGAGAAAGATAAGATTAGATTTACAGGGGGCCGACTCACTTTAAACAGGGGGCCAGTTCACTGTCCCTCAGACCGTTGGAGGGCTGGACTGAGGCCCGGGACCAGTCAGCTGCTAAGCAGGACAGGCAGCGGCTGCAAAAACACCTGGCGGGCCGGATAAACGTCCTAGGCGGGCAGCATGTGGCCCACCGGCTGTAGTTTGAGGACGCCTGCACTTGACTATGCAGACTGAGGAGTCTCACGGCAGGCCTTCTGCAAGCCAAAGGGTCAGGGAGGCCGGCAGCACCACGCGGTGCAAGCTCTGAGGCTGTATGAACAGGAGAGCTGATGGTCCCCAAGCCCACCACCAAAGACCTAAAAATCCAGGGGACCCCTGGTTCAAAATCTAGAGTCCAAAGTCTGGAGAGTCTGGAGAGTCTGGAGTTCTGACATGTGAGGGCAGGTACACACCTATGCTCCAGAAGACGGCAAGGGAGACGTTTCCCTTCCTTCTCCACCAAAATTTTGTGCCACCCAGGGCCCCAGCTGACTGGGTGTGGGTGGTGCGTGCCGGTTTCTACCCGAAACCCCGTCACACACGCACATACCAGGGACAACCTACTCACTCGAAACAAATGCAAAAAATCACCTGGGTTTCCCTTTCAGATAAAAGGGCTCAGAGCCTACTGAGACAGGAGAGGAAACAGGACTCAACTCCCTTACTCCAGGCATGCTGGCGCCCAGTCAACTGTCACGGGCTCAGGGTGGCCACCGCCCCTGCTGTTGATCTCCGGGAGGTGATTCTTTGCCTCTCACTGGTCCCGTTAACCCTGAGGGCCTGTCTGTAAATTGTTCTTCACTGCAGTCTCGGCCACTGAACCCCCTGGATAGGCTGTCCTAGAGTCTCCACTCAAACATGTTTTCTCTGTTTCTGGCAGTGACAATGAAGGCAATATTTATGGAGCTTTGACACTTTCATTGTGTAGCAGGTTTTGTGACAAGTGTTTTGTTATTCCTTTATTTAATTAAATCTTCACAGCCACTCTCTGAGACAGGCATTATTATCCCATTTTTACATATGGGACAATAGCCACAGAAAGGTTAACTCCTTTACCTGTAGTCAAAAGTAGCAAGGGGTGGATGGAGCAACTGGGGAAGCCGGCCAGGCTGACCTCAGATCTGGTCCCCCTTACCTGTGCTGCAATTACACTGGCTTCCCAGCCAGAGCCTCAGGGCAAGGGAGAGTGAATCAAGAAATCTGGGAGAATTTGGTAGCAATGAAGTTCACCACAATCTCAATTCAGTGCAGGTTCCTGCTATCACTCGCAAATTCCTGCAAATACAGATCTGACTTCATGATATATATTTGCTTGTTTTAGTAGCAAATATAATATAAACAATAATATCTAGTTGTTTCTACCTAGATAAGGGACTAAAATTGAAAATTCAGGACAACTTACAAGCTCTTGGCATAGTTCGTGCTGCCCCTGACCTAATGCTTCTTGTATTCCAAAAGTGTCTACTAGACCAGCGTGAGAGAACTTCTGATACAGTCCTGGTAGCTTTCAATACTATAACCCCTTTCTTTTTGTAATTGGCTCTGTAAATAAACCCTAGATCTTTCCTTTATAACTCTCTGTTGTATTAGAAACATTCATTTTCTTCTTGGAAATCCTCACTGTCTCAATGATTGGATCTTTGTCTAATGTGCAACTGGACCTGGACCCAAACCCACTGCGATTTTAACAACAGTATTTGTGTCTTTGCTCAAATTGTAACAGATACTGTCTTTCATTTAATGTGAAGCTACCTGAAATACTACATAGTCTAGTTTTACTAGGAGTCATGAAGTATTTGACACTTTATGTCCTTTGCAAAAAGTAATTACTAAATTCCAGGGAGGAAACAATCATTCTTAAGCTTTAAATATCAACTAAATTAAATAATGCATCCATTACCTAATTTGGTCACCATAGAAACCTGTGAGAGCTGTCTTGTGTTTACTAGTGAGGGCCTGATACAGACGGGCAATGACTTAGTCAAAGTCACCTTGCTGACTAGAGGTAAAAAATAAATAAAAATTAAAACTGGAGCCCAGGCCTCTTGCACGCTAGCTTGGATTCTTAGGTTAGGTCTCCTGGGTCTGCTGGCATGAAATAGGTATGTATCCCTCTGAGACAAATCCTGTGTCTAAAAATTCCTAACAAGAGAGAATTTAGCTCATTTTAAATGACTGTGACTTCTGCTGAACCCCAAACACGTGAAAACACGTGGATGTTTTGGGGTTGAGTCTTGGACTGCGAGACCTTCAAGACCTTTCTGGATGGATTGCAGTGAGTCTGAGGCAGCTACTGTTCAAGAGTTTTATTTATTTGCTCAGACAGCACATTTGGGAAAGTCTGATTCCTTTCCGTTGCTTCCTTTAAATCTGCCATTACTGCAAGAAATCAATCACCTGTGGACTCTCCTCATGCCCAGGGAAGTTTTCAGGTGATCTCACTACATTCTAAGTCCCCTGCATAAGACCCAGGTCACACTGGACTTCTGCAATTACAAGAGATAGAATTTTACTACATATTACAATTACAGTTGTAATTGCATTACAATTTTAACACAGTTTTTTTTCCCTTCTTAGAATTTGTATACTTTTTTTGGCATCCTCTGCATTTGTCCTAATCTGAGACAGATAATATTTACATACGAGAAACTGGGACTTCAGCCCACACAAATAAAATACAGCAGAGTCAGGATTAAAACCTCAGTTTATCTCACCTTCATACTTCTAACTTTGTAAGCACTGTAAGATGTTGTTTCTCTGAAAGCCCTCCTCTCAATGCATGTTTTCCAAAGAAAAAGGATAGTGGAGAGGGGTGGGATTATAATATGGCAGAGAAAATTTATAGTATCTGAACATACAACATAGCTAAAAATTTCCTAGTAGATAGGACGATTGAAAATGGCAGGAAGGTCCAGGGAAATAATGTGACCAATTTAGGAATCAGTTAATCCATTTTTAGTTTTAGTTTTAATTTTAGCTCAGCCACCAACCAGCTGTGTGTTTCAGACTAGTTACTGCTATTCTCTGAACCTTCATTTAACCACCTATAAAATAGAAAGAGTGAAATGACTTTGTTCTTGAAAAGTTTAAAGGTAATACGGGCAAGGGAGCTCATACAGCAGAGAGTTAATAAAGCTAGCTGTTGTAAAACTCTGCAGTTAACCCACTGTAAGGTTTATTCAGAATAACCCTGCAATTTAGGGCTTATCACTCGTATTTTATGGAAGAAGAACCCGAAGCTTACAAAACGTTAACCATTTGGGTAAGGTCATGTCGAAGTGAGCTGAAAACATATAAATCAACTGCTGAGTCCAACATTTTTTCATCACATAGTGTTTTAATTGTCCCATCTAGAGAAGGACACCTGTTCATCAGAAACGACAGATATTTCCTTGGCTTGGAGTCCTGAGACATACTGGCTCTGAGGGCTGTTAAATGAAGAGCAGTCAGCAAAGTAATGACCAATGTCCAGTTTTACAAAAAAGATGAAGGCTTTGCCCACATCATATTTTCATAAATCACATGCAGGATGTAATGGAAAAGAAAGTTATTCAACGTAAATTTGTAAGGGTGGAAAAGATGATGTGACTCAGACATTTAACATTCTTGTGGTATCAATATCAGGTTAAAGCTGGAGCCTCTCGAAAGTGAATTCTTATAAAATATCCATTCACAGATAAATTTTATAATGGGGCTTGTGATTGAAGCATGATAAATAGTGAATAGTTTGGGGGTGCATTTCATTAATTACAAGACAATGGATGCTTTGCAAGGACTCATCATAGGAATCAGGCTGCTCGTGTGGGATATGACACACACTTTCCAAAGAATTTGGCAAGAATTTGGAGAAATAAAAAGTGAAACTTCATCCAATTTTATGACGAGGAAATGAACTCAAAGCATGTCTCATCAATCACGACCTAAAAAGGAGTCAGTCCCAATTTTGTGACTGCCAAATAGTTTCATCAAAATAAAAAAATAATAATTCTTCCTTAATCTTCTTAATCAGGGGACTCTACATATACAGTTTCTCCCACATGCATTAGCTTGGTGTCGTATGTTGCTATTTGACCTTTGAGTTTTCATTTCTATACCACAAAGACAACACTAGAAGCCCCTTAGATGGCCATGCTGAATATCAGATGGAACAGCTTCTATAAAATTCCCAGAAACATGCAAAATGTTACACAGAGTTGAGTTACATTAAGGAGATGCACATTTTCCATATTAAATTCTAAACATGTTTGTGCTTTTTAGTAATAAATGGTGAAATATCACATCCTAAGTGTGTACATATATTTATAGACACATCCTTTACTGGGAAATTAAACTAATATTTTCTAACACCTATCATCTTAAATACTGGGTATCAGGGATGTCCAATTCTTGGGCTCCTCCGGGCCACAGTGAAAGAAGAAGGGTTTCTTGGGTCACACATTAAATACACAGAAACCAATGAAACCTGGTGAGCAAGGAATAAAAAGAGAGTCCGTGCATAATTTTCTCAATGTTTGCCACTACAGATAAGCAAAGAAGTCCTCCCATAATAATCTTAATTATGCAGGGTCTTGTTCAGAGAGTTTTTAAAAATCATCATACAGGTCCCAAGTTGGCGATCACTAACATAGAAAATGTACATATTTAAATAATAAAATTGCTTTTTGTCATTTTCTATTATAAAAGTAAAAGAAAGCTGGGCACCATAATCTAAGGGGATGTTCGAAAAACCGATGCCTCGATAGTGGATCCGATGGAAGCCGTGGTCTCTGTCAGTGGGTTCTCACATTGCTCATCAGACATTTTGCTTCCAATTTCACTCTTCTGTGATTCATTTGTGCAAATAGTTGTTTGAAAATGTAGATGCTGCCAAAGCAATGACTTGAATAAGGTGTAATTGTGAAGTGAGGAATATTTGTCTCTGGGAAGACAGGACCACTAGAAGTCCAGCAAAGAGACATGATCAACTTTTTCTTTAAGTTCAATGTCAGGTTGCAGCTCTGTGCACTGCATTTGAAAATCAGCAGATAGTAGATCCACAAATGCACCAAATATTGATTATTTTTCTCAAATTCATGAAATCTGTTTTCGAATTTTTGTTTCACATTGAAAAGCAAGACTGCGTATTTTTCACTGTTCACAGGACACTGTTTAGCCAATGTGTCCAAATACGTTTGAGTTTGCCATAATTTTAATTTCCTGTGGAACACTCTTATGGTTTGAAACATTGTATTGATAAATTGGTTTTCACTTTGAAGATGCACATGTAACTCATTTAAAAGAGCAGCTAAATCCACTAAAAAATGCTAAATTTGTAAGCCAGTTTTCATTGTCGAGTTCTGGCACAAATTTGGTTTCTGATGCTCTAAACAACTTGAAAACATGTCACAAATCATAGTCTTTTCAACATTTGGCCTCCACTTAGCCATCTTATTTCCAAAAGGTGAATGATGTCGCCATAGTCAGCATCAGTACTTTTAAGGACTTCTTGGAGTTGGTGGTGATTCAATCCCTGGGCCCTTATGAAATTCACAGTCTTGGTGATGAATTGCATGACATTATCCATTTTTAAAGCCACTGTGCATAAATTTTCTTGATGTCCATATAATGATACTTCATCAAATGTGGGTTTTCGGGCAGCAATTGAATCATCTATTAATGTTATGAGTCTTTCTCTTTTACCCTTCATTGCTGGGCACCATGAGCAACTGTACCAGATATTTTGACAGTGGACAAAGAAAATCCCTCCACCATATTTTGTACTGCTTTGGATAAATACCTTGATTTAGCTGTGTCTTTTAATGGCACTAAAGGAGCTGTTTCTTCAGCCACATCATATTCTCCATCAATACTTCTAATAAAAAGGCAAGTCGGGCCCTATTTGTAGCATCAGTGCTTTCGTCCATCATCAAAACCTAAAATTTGAAATTAGCAGCTTTACTTTCCAAAGTTTTTGATAGATTTTCTGATTTCTTCAATTTGCCTGCCTATATTATAGTGAGACAAACTGATTTGAGAAGTATTCCCCTTTTTTGAGGGCAAATTATATCTTCCCTGTTTTCTATACATTGCTTTACAAACTCACCATCAGTAAATGGTTCGGATCTTTTGCTATTAAACATGCTTACACATGACTGGCCTTTACAATGGAGTCCATCTGAGTTGTAACATTTTAAGAAGTTTTCCAAGAAGAGAAACCTTTCCGCGGTTCCACTATTTTGTCCTTATGGCACAATCCTTCCTGTAGGAGACGCCAACGTCCGAGCAAGATGATCTGCAGCTGAGGTGTGGACCTCGGGTCATTCCTCCACAGGAGTTCCTTGTGGAAGAAGAGCCCGTGCCCACAGCCCGTGGTCATTGTCAGTTTCTCCCCTCACCTGTATCATTCCCTTTCAATAGAAGGCTGGAGTGGCGGTTGCTCGGAGCTACCCGGAAAGTAAGGGCTAGCCCGCCTTCCACAAGCTTGTACTTCTAATCCGCCTCTCGCCTGGTTCCTTCCTGCGCTAACCGAGACCAGGGCCATAGGAGCCTGATGGGTCGTGACACCTTCCTGTGCATCAAACTTGGCAGCTTGTTTTTACATATAATACCTTTTCAAATTTTAGTCTGTGAAAACTTGCACAAATTCCCTACAAATTAAGCAGCGTGCCTTCTTACTGTTTGTCTTGACATAAAAGTCGGCTTCTGCCCACTGTTCACTGAACAATCTTCCTTTATACATAATTCTTCTTTTGGAGGATCTGTTTTCTTTTGAGATATTGTAGAAGACACACTGGGATTAAAACAATAATAATAGATAAGGGACTACATTGAATTGTATTATGGAAATTGATTGACGGTAAAATAGAAAGCAAGGTTTGGGACCTTCCATATCTTGGCTGCCAATGGAGGGCGGGGCGGAGGGCTGATTATAAAGCACAGCAGGTGATCTGTGATGGGCAAGTGAGGAGCACCCTTAATAATCAAATAAGGATATGCATCTGACGCCTAAGTAACATTAAACACCTAAAGTTGCAATGGTAGGTTGAAACATTATTGATAATTGCTCCCTATTAAGTCATCATGAGCACATCAAGTGTCCGATGATGTCAACCCACTGTGCCTGGAAGATAACACACTGGCAATTACACTTAGCAATGAAACTGAAGCCACACGTGCGTACAAATAGTGACAGGTTACTTGACTTTCCATGACATTGACTGAGACACGATGTTGTTGTCCACAAAGTTCACACCTGAAAACTGTGCAATCGCGTTCTAACAAAAATTATCACAAAGAAAGTCTTACAATGTTTCAAGTAAATTTACAATTTTGAGTTGTTTCATGTTCACAGCATGTTGTTCATGTTTGAGTTGTTTCATGCGGCCTGTGGGCTGAGGCTTGGAAATGCTGCTGAATGTCATTTAATATTCACAACAATCTCTGAGATCACAGCCCTCCTTTCTTGTTAGGAGGGACTGTAACATTCCCAGGACTGGAGCTAGTATTCACAGGCAAGTTCTTTAAGGAGATGATACATTACCTCAGACTGCTTTGTGCCCTAGTATTCTGTCTGTCCATTGACGATCCCATTTTCTCATGTTTGTGAAAAGTATGGTTGGAGCAGATCTAGGCACCTCCATTAAATGCACATATGTGTCATGTCCAGCAGAGGGATATGGCTCCAGTTTGTTTTTTCATGTGATTTAAAAACAGATTCAGGAACCTGTATCTTGTCTTCTTATGAATATTTTTTAGCAAGTGTCCTGAATAAAGCATGTTCCTCAACCCATGCTATGATGTGCTGTGGGATTTATCCTGAATACTCATGCAAAGGACACAGTGACTAAGCAGCCACTACTCAGTGTGAAAAGGTGGCAACGGTTCTCAACCTGGGGGTCACAACCCCTTTGGGGGTTGAATGACCCTTTCCCCTTTCACGGGGTCACCTAAGACTATCAGAAAACACATATTTCCGATGGTCTTAGGAACCAAGACACCGCTTCTTATGCGTGGAGGGTCACCACAACATGAGGAACTGTTTTAAAGGGTTGCAGCATTAGGAAGGTTGAGAACCACTGTGCTAGACAAATGACATTGCCCAGTGGTTAAAAAGATAGAAAATTTATTTTAATGAATACTATTTATTGACTAAAACAGAATCTAAGAAGAAGGATTATATGATTGCATAATGGAGAACCAAGAAAATGCTAAAACATTTTATGGTCATAGCAGGAGATACATAGGCAGAACATTTAAAATTTACTAGGATGAGAGGGAGGGCTAGAAAGAGCCATGATGAAATTTTGAGGGTGATGGATATGTTCATTATTTTGGTTGTGGTAATGGTTTTATAATGTTTGCATATATAAAATTCTATCAAATTGCATACTTTAGATGTGTATAGTTCCTTGTATGTCAATTATACTTCACGAGAGAGATGAAATAAAAGTAAAATGCAAAAATATATAAATAATTGGAGTAATTCTTTTACTTATTATGAAACACTCAGTACTTAAAGGTATTAGTTACCTACAAATTAATCAATGGGTAGATGTTCCAATAAATATCTACGTAGCTTTGATTTGTTAGTTGACAAAGTGATTAAAGTAATTGTATATGAAACAGCAGAAGGCCAGATAGATTTAGATTCCCCCTCACTTATCAAGACTTACTAGAAAACCAAAATAATCAATATATAGATTGTTATAGACATTGATGTAGAAATAGAGAAGTTAGCAATAAAACAGAATAGAGAACTCAGAAGACAGACTCATGGATATGTGGAAATTTTATATGTAGCAGAATGAAAATACAGGTATTTGGGGAACAAATACATTGCTCAATAAATGCTATCATGGTGCAAGCAAAATTGGTTAATATTAAAATATTAAATAATCCCTACTACATACTCAAACAATTCCAGATAGATTATAAAATTAAAATTTGGAAAGTACAACGTCAGTGTTATTAAAAGAAAAAGTAGGCATGTCTCTTTATCTCCCTAGTGTAGAAAAATATTTATTAAGATAAAACACACAAAACATGATTCACTGAGGAAAAATTGGGCCAATTCAATCATACTAACATTAAAAATTCTAAAGTTATCATAAGTGAAATAAAAGTGCAAGCCTCAAACTAGAATAAGATAATTTGCAAAGTCTTTACTAATAAGAGATTGAAATCTGTAATATACAAGGGATTATTATCACTGTAAGAGAAGCCAATAGACGAATGGGTAAGAAACATGACCAGGCATCTTACAGACTAAGAAACGAGTACGATCACTAAACATGAAAAGTATTTACCTTCATTAATTTAAAACAAACACACAACAACAACAACAACAACAACAAAAAAAAAAAACAGGGCTGGGAATGGTGGCTTACACCTATAATTCTAGCACTCTGGGAGGCCGAGGTGGGTCGATTGCCTAAGCTCATGGGTCAGGACTGGCCCTAGCAAGAGCAAAACCTCATCTCTAAAAATAGCTGGGTGTTGTTGAGGACGCCTATAGTCCCAGGTTCTTGGGAGGCAGAGGCAAGAGAATTGTTTGGGCCCAAGAGTTTGAGGTTGCTGTGAGCTATGACACTATAGTACTCTACTGAGGGTGACAAAATGAGACTCTGTCTCCAAAAAGAAAAAAAAAAGAAAAACCATAAGTGAATACCAGTTTATTCTCACCAGGTTAGTAAAATGTGAGCTATCTGGCAATACCCAGCACTGGCAAGATTACAGAGCAATAATTACTTACACTGATAAAGATGTAATAGGTAAAACTAGTCTAGAAACAGTTTGCCATTACCATGTAAGTCTGAAGTTGCACACACATACCCTACTATTAGTAATTATGGAATTATACCGTAGAAAATACTTTGCTTTTATTTACCAGAAGATATTTATATGAATGTTTATACAATAGCATTGTTATTCATGACAGTAAGGATAAACAATTCAAATGTTTATCAACAAGAAAATGGTTAAATTATGGGTAGTTTATTCATGTACTAGTATACTATACAAAATTAATAATGAATGAACTATAACCATATGATTCAACATGTATGATTCTCATAAACTGGCTAAAAAATAAGTGAAGACAAATATCTGCAGCATGACACACTTGTATAAATATATTCACAAATGTAGTAAATGTAAAATAAAATGTAAATAAATGATAAGTTAGAAGCACAGTTCAATAGTACTATTATATTCTGTTTATTGAAGTACATGATAGGTAAACAGAATAGTTCTGCTAGATGTACGGAGTATCTCTTAAAGTGAAAATAATTTAAAACCTCATAGTTTCCAATTGTGTGGGTAAGAAGAGTGTAAATGTGTCTAAAGACATGCTCATAGACAAAGGGAAATCAATACAAGACAATTAAATGAGTTGTAATACTATGATTAGGTAATTGCTGACACACACACACACACTTACTTTTTTATCAAGTGTCCCTGGGTATCAGTGATATTTTCTAGATTAAAAATGTGATTAGGACAGTTAACATACAAAATGATCTCTAATTATATCTCATAGGTGAAGATTCCTTTCTAGGAATATTTTATACACATATTATTCTATATTTTGTTTGAAATTTATAAATAGTAGCCTTTTGTACAGACAAACTGATAACAAACTGTTAAAAATGATTTTGAGCCTATTAGCTTTCAACAGCAATAATTATTCATTTAAACATGTAGCCTATGATCAACTTCAAGGCATGGATGACTGCGTGGAATTCACAAGAATCCAAACAAAGGCATTTCTGTAAAAACCTTTTCTCGAACTAAATATTAAGACTGTGCTATTAATTTGGGGGGTTATTCCTTAGAATGAATGAGAAATAATTTTAATGAACAATCATCACAAATTGGAAGGTTGAGCTCAATCACTTGGTATAAAGTCACTTGTAAAACAGCACATACAACGGGTAAAGCTAACAGTCTTGCAGTAAATGGTGTATTGATTTTACAGCTGTGAATACACATTGTACTCTTTAGAGGAAAAGTCTGTTCTAGTATCCGCCTCTTCCATGGGACTATGTGCCCGCTCACTAAAGAGTAAAGTGAGAACTCCCCTAATTTGTTTACATCATGTGGCATTTACCCTGGAGTCTGGTAACTTAAAGAAAAAGAAGAAATCCACATGATACTGAAGAACTTCTTTATTAAGAGAAAGCATGTATGTGTGGGCACCTGCACACACACAAACACACAGAGGAAGACAAAGAAAGACAGGGAGCCGATGAGAATCTGGCTTGCTAGCCACTGGCAATAGGAAATCAAATAAAGCATGCCTGATGACATTATAATGAACTGGAATGTCAAGTTCAACGCCACTTGTTGATATGTAAATAGTGCAGAAAGGATAACCCAGCTCCTAGTGAGTAGCCTGAGGCAAGGAAAGAGTCACAAGAGAACAGTGCTGAGCCTTAAAGGATGTTGGTGACACAGCCACAGGAGGAAACACATTCAGAGCCAACTCTCCGCACTGGCCCTGAAGTCTGAGAGGAAGACATTTAGAGAAATGTGCACCGTTCACTGAGCTGGGAGCAGAGCGATATCACGTCCAGGCGATGAGATTAGAGAAGCAAAAAGTGACACCTTCGAAAATTGCTTTGACACTAGAAGTTTCAAGTGGAGAAACAGCCTATGCACTTTTATTATAAATGGTAAAAATATACCACGGAGTACTACTCAGCCGTTTAAAAGATGAACTAATACTTTGTGCAACTACCTAGATGGAAGTAGAGACCACTTCCGAAGTGAAGTACTGAAGAAACAGTGGAATACACCTGTATTCACTGTTACACTGGGACCTGCTGATGTGCACAGAGGGAGGTAGAACTCAGTGGAAATCAACCAGGGGAGGGAGACGAGGGGAAGGGCAAAAACCTACCTAATGAGTACAATAAATAAACACTATTTGGAGCATGCAAGTATCAGCCAAGCAGTCCATGTAACCTATAACTGCTGGGCCAGGACTGGCCAGGTCCCCGCCCTGGCTTATCTATTGTCTGATGTGGACCACTGTGCTACCCTGCTGGGGAACAACTCCCCTTAGGTGCTCTAGGGCTATTCACTTTAGCAGAAGGGGGATAGGGAGAGAGAGAGAGAGAGAGAAACAGTCTTTGAGGGAGAGAAACAGTCTTAGTAAGAGAGTGAATCTTAGCAGTCTTCATAGGGAGACCCCAGACAGACGCCCTCCAAGCAGAAGCAAAGGGTCAGAGTGAGCCAGTCACGAGTCACGAAAGAAGGCGGCTCCAACCTTCTTCTCCTGCAGCTTCTTATCGCATGATCCCGTGGCTACTCCCACCTCAGGTGTAGACACTGCCCATCACTGATCTTCTCCTCTCACGCGCACTTGTGTTAGAGCTGAATCCCTTCCCCAGGCCTTTATCACCAATTTATCACCAAGGTGTTATCGTCCCAAGATGTTCCACCTGTTGTCTTACAAGTCTCACTTCTTCTTCCCATGAGCTATTTGGTCTGCTACATAGAACATTTGTATCCTCTTAATATTTCTTGAAATTGAAAAAAAAAAAAAAACCCTTGGGGAAAAAAATCAATTCTCTACCAAGATTAAATAGGTCTCAGTGTTAACAGGGTTTTCAAATATACAAAAGAAAAAAAAAACACTGTAAATATGAAACTAATATAGTACTAGTAATATAATATAAAAACTAACATAGTACTATATCTACTATAATATAGTACTAGTAATACTAGTATAGCCTGAAAGTCAAAAAGTGACCAAAAACCACCCCCGAGAAATCCAATGATCTCTTTAAAGAAACAGTCATTGGAGCACTCAGAGCCCAGGGAGCTGGATACAGGGTGTGCTAAGCAGTCCCTCCTGAATGTTTTGACCACCACCATTTATCATGTGCCATCTACACACTCTGTAGCCTGCTAAATATTTTATTTTGTTTAATCTCTTCAACAACTCTAAGACTCTTTATTTATTTATTTATTTATTTATTTGAGACAGAGCCTCAAGCTGTCCCCCTGAGTAGAGTGCTGTGGCATCACAGCTCACAGCAACCTGCAATGCCTGGGCTCAAGCAAGTCTACTGACTCCACCTCCCAAGTAGCTGGGACCACAGGCACCCGCCACAACGCCCGGCTATTTCTTGGTTGCAGCCGTCATTGTTGTTTGGCATCCCGGGCTGGATTTGAACCCGCCACCTTAGGTGCATGTGGCTGGCGCTTTAGCCACCTGAACCACAGGTGCCGAGCCTAAGATGCTTTCTTAAAAAAATCTGTTTTAGAGATGAGAAATCTGAGAATTAAAAAGTTAAATAATTAACTCATCCAATTAGTAAATGGAACACTGTCTGACTTCAGAGCCTGGGTATTTGCATATAAAAGACCATGAAGCCCACATCAGTGGTCTAAAGGCAGTCAGGTCCCTTCCCGTGTTATGCGAAATGATTAGAGGAACCCTACTGTTGGGATCAAATTAATCCAGGCAATGAAATCGGACAACTTAAAGAACAAGGATGCAGGAAATAGGAAGCCTCCCATAGCTGCAAAGCCTGCCTTAATTAAGCTCCTCCCACCTAGTGCTGGCCCCTGACTCCTTGAAGGAATGAGCTCCGGGCTTTCTGAATTTGCATGGGCTATAACAATGACACCAGCCAAAATGGCAACAGCAACTTGTTTTTGAGTACATACTATCTATCCGGCATCTATGCCAAGTCCTTCACAGATGAGCTAACTGGTGCTCAAAGACATGTGGCAACCGGTCGCTGATTATCCAACTCCAAAACTCATTCTTCTATGCAGAACTGTCTTCAGTGTAAGCATAGGAAATATCCGACTGACCATGTCAAGTTGGTGTTTAAATTGCTGTATCAATTGACAATAACAATGTTTCTGTTATCTGTAATTATGTCTTTCTGTTGTTCAGTGGTAATTCAGAGGATGGATTGCAGGATATTTTGACTTTCAACTAGTCAGTCACAGTTTAATTGAAGAGTTAGATAAGAATTACACATTATCACTTTGATAACAAGGGTGATGTTTTCAAGTTGCAAAATTCACAAGTGGTTTGGCCTGTGGGAGGTATGCAGAAAAGTCTTATTACTAAATTGACATTAATGAAGTTTTCCCAGATGCCCTAAGGTACACAGATGAGCACAGCTGCATAAAAGTTATTGCACTGAAATTTTAAGTCACAAAATAGGTACATTAAGGAGTACTGCTTCTCAAGAGAAAAAGCAATTTTCACACTACACAAGGATTTCGTTAACTAGCAAGTTCCTCCCTGGTGTATTTCAATGAGGTCTTTGTTTACAATAAGGGGGAAAAAATCAATTTTCTGGCAAGTTTTCAGCGACACGTTTATTGTACATAGCAAACTACAGGAGTATTGCATTTAAGAGTTTTGAACTAACTCCTAGCCAGAAAACACTTTGAAAACCACATATGGAGATAATGCATCCTGGTATGACACACAAAAGCCCCCGTAAAATCTCTCCTTGGTTCAGTGTATGATAAATTCAGCAGTACTGAGAGTTCAGTGCACGCCAGCAAAATTCACAAATTAATTCCTCCTGATGAACTTCCTTCTTTTCTAATATATTTTTTTTTCTCACTGCTATTATCTGGAAACAAGTTGACACTGGCTTCTTGCACATGGGACTTATCTAGACTTCCAGCTGTTTGGCTGATAAGGAGATTACTAAGTCAACTTCTAACTCAGCCAGATGGTAGGTGGCCATGTTTGACTTGAAATATTTTCAGCTCTTAGGATTAACAAAGAGCTGA
Source organism: Otolemur garnettii (assembly GCF_000181295.1). NCBI lineage: Eukaryota > Metazoa > Chordata > Mammalia > Primates > Galagidae > Otolemur > Otolemur garnettii. The sequence goes on along the minus strand of NW_003852396.1, from coordinate 21,948,247 downwards.
CAATTTCAAGGATAAGAACTCACCCCTCCCCACTTTTCAGGATAGTGTTTATTTGGAGGAATAAACTTTCAGACTTTTGATCGGTATCTCGGAAGAAAGCAACATCTGATCAACTGCATGAAGAATGTGAAATGTACTGACAGTATGAACAGTAAATGTGGCTGCAGAAAAAGAGAATCTTTTGTCCTTGTAAGAATGAATAAACTGGAAAATATTTCCTCATATACTAAATCTCTTGCATAGAGATTGCTTCTCTGAAAACCTTTAGTAACAAGACAATGGCTAGAATGTGGGCAACGGTTAGCAGTAAGTCACTCCAAATGGCCTCTTAAATACAAAAGAAATGCAGGAGACAGAGCATAGCACAATGTAAAATATGAAAAGAAAATCTTTGTTTTTGAGTCCCAGGCTCTCAAGGAGCACCTGTGTGACCCTGGGCCTCTCTTTATTCTCTGTGCCTCTTTCCTTATATGCAAAATAGGGACCCAACTGTCTGTCTCTCATGGCATCTAATACGTGAGGTGTTAGCTGTTGTGCAGTGTTAAGGTCATTGATAACATCTCTTCTCACACAACTCTTTTAAAACAGCGGTCTCATAAGCATCCCTGTAAATATTTCTTTTGCTTTTCAAAAATTGTAGTAATTACAAATTGAATTCTTGGCTGGTCCGATGGTAGTGGGTTACCAGAGCTTATCAACAGTCGTGTCACTAAAGTTGGTATTCAACCCCCCACTGCTAAATTTGACTGGCTTTAGAAAAAGAAAGAAAGAAAGAAAGAAAATAAATTGAATTCTAATCACTACATAAATTGGCCAAATTATACCACGAATAGGTCGTTCATTATTCCGCACCAAGTACTTTCCCAAGTACTCGGGGAAGGAACATGAGAATAACCAAGAATGGTTTGATTTACTCACAAAATATTGAACACCAGGTGTGTCCAACTTGAGGCCTATAGTCAGCACATTGCTTTGCTTGATTTTAGACATAGAGTCTCACTCTGTTGCCCTTGGGTAGAGTGCCATAGCATCATAGCTCATGGCAACCTTGAACTCTTGAGCTCAAGAATTCCTCTTGCTTCAGCAAGAGGACTACTTCCCAGTAGTCCTGTACAACTACAAGTGCCTGCCACCATGACCAGCTAGTTTTTTGTTTGTTTGTTTGTTTGTTTGTTTTGTTTTCTATTTTTAGTAGAGATGGTGGTTCGCAGTTTCGCTCAAGCTGGCCTCCAACTCCTGACCTCCCAAGCAAAAGCCATCCCAGCCTGTTTTGCTTATCTGTAATGTCAGAAATCTTTGCTGTGCTTATCAGCTATTGTTAGTATTTGTGTATTTAATGTGTGGCCCAAGGTAACTCTTATGTTTCCAATTTGAGGCAGAGAAAAAAAAATACTTGGACATCACTGTGACCAATTGCAAAAATGGTCCCTTGCAACTTTGTGGCTTTTTTTTTTTTTTTTTTTTTTTTTACCAAAACACGAAGTGTATTTTCCCAACTCTTTTAATTGGGCTGACCTTCTGACCTCCTTGGCTAATAATTAATAGAAAGTGATGGAAATGATAGCTGGCCTGCTCTGAGCAGAGGCCTCAAGAGACCTTGAACATTTCTGTTCTTTTTAAGCCTTGCCACTGTCATAAGAATAAGCTGGACTAGCCTACTGGAGGAAGAGCTATCATGTGGAGGAAAGCCCATGTACACCGGTCAAAACCCTCCTCGACCAGCGATAGCCAGTGGAGCCCTCAACAGCTGAGGGAGGCCAGACTGGATCAGCAAAGCTTCCTACTCAACCGACTTAGCCCATATCTGCCTGTGGATGACTTAACTGACTGCAGCTGACCTGTGATATGTGTCACAGATCTCAAGAAGATCACAGCTTGAAAAGGAAAACAGGCCAACAAACAGATCTGTGAGGTCAAAATAAAGTCTTATCCAACTGAGGCAAAGTAAAACTGTAAAAGGCCGTGGAAAAGGAAGTCATCACTGCCAAGGAGGAGATTCAGAGATTTCTCAGTGCGGTGGGTGAAAATGCTTGGGAACATGGTAGACTTCCAAATTTAGGAACATTTTCTAACATGGTAAAACATTTTGACTTTGTACTGTTTGGGAAAGGGGTGGTTTGAAGAATCATAAGCAGATTTGCATTTTAGAAAATTTGCTGTGGTGACGATGTGAGGGGGCTGTTGTTAGAGGGAAGCGGGGAGGAGAGAGTCTGCAGAAACCTTTCTAATAAGCATTCCCCTAAAAGATATTACAGATCGCATCTGGAGAAACAGTCGATGAGAACGGAGAAGAGACCAACCTGAGACATGTGGGGCAGTGAAACCTGCAGGTGGAATTGTCGCTTTTGGTTGCTGTCCGGAAGCGTCCGGCAGCAGCAAGGTGGCACATCGCAGACTGCTAAGTCTCTTACTCCAACCGCTTTTGAGAAATGCACTGTGGGATTTTGCTGGAGGGATTTAGCCTCTGAACTTGTAAAAAATGTCAGCTTTTGAAAAGTAGAGAACACAGGGTCCCTGAAGATACAAGTGATTGGCTTTATCCCTATTTTGTAGCCTGCATTTGGAGCCTTTATAGATAAAATCGGGCAGGTGCTCCAGGCTGCACATGCTCACGGGCGGCTCGCTGGGACACTGCCTGCATTCGGATCTAACCTTGCAGGAGCTTTGGGGGACATGCGTGCTTTCCTGAAATCAGTGATGGAATGACCATTTAGTCTCTCTTTTGTCATTCTACCTTTCTTTTTTCCCCATTAAGCTCTAACTGAACCTTGTTGCAGAGTAGCGGGCTGTGAAAGTGGGCTGAGAAGATTAAAGATCTCCATAAAGAAGGTCTGAAATACGACTCTGACAATTTGATGCTGATCGTTTGTGATGTGTGAAATTAAATCCTTATCCAATGTGCCTAGACAATGCAATTAGTCTTGGGTGTCTATATTAGGAAACTTTTTCTGTTAAATCAATGCAAGAGTTCAGCTCAAAAATAGACCACTCTGGGGAAAAAAAAAGTTTTAAGATGTAAGTCATTTAGTGTCCCAAGTTTCCAAGACAAAAAGTAGAAAAAAAAAAAGGAAAATGACAAAGAAAAAGAGAAGCTAAATGACTTGTCTGTGAGAGGCACATTCTGAATCATTACCTGCTTATACCCTTCATGCGTTTACGTATCCATCATTTAGCGTATGTCTGCTGAGACCTTCTATGTCTGCCGTACTCGAATCAGGGACAGTGCTGAACAGAACAGAGTGGGGCCCTGGATCGTGGTATTTACAATTCCCAGAGGAATGAAGGAGTGGATATTAAACAAATACAAATCTGAAAATGTACCAAATATTATAGAAGAAGCAGTATCAGTGGCCAACATGAGAGCAAGGACTTGGTCACACTGGTCTGCGCCAGGCACTGCCCCAAGATTTTAACATCTTGCAATTCATTTAACCCTTACAATGCAGATACTATTATTACTCCAAATCGGGAGTTGAGATAAAATAGATGAAAAGAATCTAAATTTCCACCATGGTCATGCAGCTAGTAAATGGCCAAGTAAGGAGTGGAAGCCAGGCGGCTGAATTTGTGAGGCCGTATTCTCACCTGGTGCTACTTGCCTACATCCACATCAAAGAATTAATCCCAACCCAGTAACCTGGTCCTCTTCTCTGCAGTGACACATCTCAGTCATACTGTGTGAAACAACTTCTGCCGAGCCTTCTGTGACTGCCATCAAATCCTACAGGTGAGGTTTTTAAATATAGTAATAATGTAGTGGGGGAGTGAGAATGCAGTCCTCTGACTTCAATTTCCTGCCCCTGATACTTACTAGATGCAAAATCTTGGGCAAAATATTTAACTTCTCTTTGTCTCCATTACACATCATCCCGGCGCTACCACCTGGACCACTGCTAGACAACCAGCACCCTGGAACAATTAGGAACTTAGAAAGGAAGCCCAGCACCATGTTATAATGATTTGAAATGCGTAGAACTCGATCCTCACCATCGACAATGATCCCGTGATACAGAAAGTGTTCAATCAGTATTGTCCACTGAGTGAATGCAATCCTTTCACGTGATTTTCCACCCAACTCGTCCACTGAGTGGTTTGCCACTCTCCGTGTCCATTCATGACTCGATATTCTCTGAACACCCTCTGCATATTCTTCTATCCATGCCATCGTTAGCATTGTTCTCTCTGCTTACAATAAATCCCTTATCTAAAACCAATGTGCCCAGATGTATGAAAGAATTGTTAGGGATGGGAGAAACATTTCATAAAGACATCCTATAGTGTCCTCGGTAGGAACTGAGCCGACATCCTGTTATCATAATATATTCATCTCTCTGGAACACAACATATAAATATTCACACTAAGCTGAATTAATGAAGGCGCTAGCATGTCAGTTCATTTTAGATTTTACTACAAGGTGAGCTATGAAAATACTTTTAATTTTAAGAGATTTTTGGACTTTGGAATTACAAATAAAGGGTGGTGGGCCTACATTCTCCTTATTGATGTCTATTGGTCTAATCTGTACTCATACCTCAAGGGTAAGACCTGATAATACCCTCCCAGAAAGCTTATCCAGTGTCCCGGTTAATTGAAATTAACCTCCTTGTCCTCTGTTTCCACCATTCTCAATTCCTTTAGCAGAATGATGACGTTTCAGCCTTGTGCTTGATTTAGACACACATATACTTGCTCTCCTTTCTAAGGGAAAGATCCTTGAAGGTCACAAAAATGCCTTATTCAAGTTTTATCCTTTGCACTAAGACAGATATTATCCTCATCATAAGTAGGATGTGGCTGAGCCTTACGAATGGCTAAAACTTCTAGGGAAGAGAAAAGAGCATGTCTGAAGACGTGAGAGGACTAGGGGGTGAGAAGGCAATTTCATATACGATGAGACTGCAGAGAGGCCCCACCAGCATGTTGCACACCCCAGCTAATTCAGAACTAAAGGCCTAACTGAGGAAATTGAGACTCACAGGTGTTGACTGACTTGCAGTTAAATAGTGGCAACATAATGATTCAAACCTAAGACTGCTGGACTTCAAACTCCATGTTTTTCCACACTATTCTCTGCTAAGCAGAGATGCTATGGCCTGGAAATTTGAAGAATCTTAATGAATCTCGAAAGCTATCAGTAACTCTTGTGCAATTACAGACATGGATCTGGACGAGGAAGTTAAATAAAGAAACGCTATTACCCTTAGATGCTTTTGACACTTCAGGGCCAAATAAGACCTCTCACAGCTTAAAAGTGTCAGAGGAATTCATCACCCTTCTTGTTGCAAGGAAACTACGGAGACAGAGATAATATTTAGAAGGAGTCACTAGGTACAACGAGATTGCAAACTTAATTGTAATGCTGATCCCCTCTGTGCCGTCTTATTAAACAGCCAGGAAAATCCTTTCTCACAAAAGATTTCCAAGGATGTGACCTTTTCCTTCTCTCCATTTCTATTTCACTTACATTATCACCCTGAAGATTTCAAAGGGGTGCTCACAGCAGCCTGATAGATTGAAGCCCCTCTCTAACTAAAAGAAACATTGATTGTGTAAAAAGAAAGAAAAAAATATTGAAGTCATCCCCCATAGGTCACTGTGAAACCATGTACCCATGTGAGACTTTTTTTTTTTATTTCCCATCTCTTTGAAAATGACAAAGTAGCAATAAAATAATTAATTTCTGGAATAGCATCTTGTGGTACGATTATAATCAGGAAAGCGAGGTGAACACAGCACCATAAACCTCTTTTTACCATTCTCTCCCATTATTTGGCCCTGAAATGCACTCAAGGCACAAAAAAAAGGTGATTTTTTTTTTTTTTTTGAGTGAAACTGAAAACTCAACCTGGGCTGTAAAAATTAAGGCTGGTTGCTGTTTTCTCTAAAATCCGCAATACAATCTTGCAGTTGGGATCAGAAAGTCCTGAATCTTTTAGATGTTTTCACATGCCTATATGTACAAATTCATATATAAATGCATGCATTTTTAAAAACATATAGAACAGAAAAGTAAAGAGAGTTGGTTTTCCTATGGTAATGTTAGTTCTGAAAGGTTTAAGTTGACTCGAGGTATATTCTTTTTTTTTATTGTTTGGGATTCATGGAGGGATTCATTTGGTTACACTAACTGTCTTTGCCTGGTAAAATCCCTCTTGTAATTGTGTCCTGCATCCAAGAGGTGTGTGCCATACCCCGTGATCCCCCACCCCCTCCCTCCTTCTTTCTCCCCGGTTCTCTCATTCCCCTACCTCCCACCTTGTATTAGATCATCTACTGCCTTCATATTAGAATTGAGAGACCATAAATCACGCTGTAGTACAGATATCTGTATAAAAATATTCATTGCAGCCCAATTCACAATCACTAGGTCATGGAAGAAGCCCAAGTGCCCATCGACCCATGAATGGATCAACAAATTGTGGTATATGTACACCATGGAATACTATACAGCCACAAAGAAAGATGGAGACCTTGCCTCCTTCATGTTTACATGGATGGAGCTGGAAAATGTCCTTCTTAGCAAAGTATCTCAAGAATGGAAGAAAAAGTATCCAATGTACTCAATACTATTATGAAACTAATTGTTAGCTATCTTAGGAAAGCTACAATCCGAATGGAGCCCTAGACTACGGGGAAAGGGGAAGGGGTGAGGGGAGGGGGGAGGATGGGTGAAGAGAATGATATCGTGGGGATCACGCCTATGATTTATCCTATTAGGGTACAGGTGAATTTGTCTAAAGGTTGAATATAAATGTCTTAACACAACAATTATGAGAAAGACATGATGGCTATGTTAGCTAGTTGGATGAGAATTTTCCAAACTGCATATGGAAGCAACACACTGTATCCTATGATAGAATTAATGTACACAATTATGATCTAATAAAAAATAAATTTAAAAAAAATTGAGTACGTTCAATTCTTGCTTTTCCATTTTTGGGATACTTTATTAAGAAGAATATGTTCCAACTTTATCCAGATTAATACAAAAGATGTAAAGTGTACACCTTTTTAATGGCTGAATAGTATTCCATGATATACATATATCACAGTTGTTAATCCATTCCTGGGTTGGTGGGCATTTAGGCTATTTCTACATTTTGGCAATTGTAAATTGAGCTGCAATAAACAGCTTAGTGCAAATGTCCTTATGACAAAATAATTTTTTTTTCCCTTCTGGGTAGATGCCTAGTAATGGGATTGCAAGATCAAATGGAAGGATCAAACTCAAACTCTAATTTGAGTTCTTTAAGGAATCTCCCTACTTCCTTCCAAAAAGTTTGTATTAGTTTGTAGTTCCACCAGCAGTGTAAAAGTGTTCCCTTCTCTTCACATCTACTCCAGCATCTGCAGCTTTAAGACTTTGTAATGTGGGCGATCCTTACTGGGATTAAGTAATACCTTAGGGTGGTTTTGGTTTACATTTCTCTGAGGATCAGGGACAATGGACATTTTTTCATATGTTTGTTAGCCATTCATCTGTCTTCATCAGAGAAGGTTCGAGGTATATTTCAATTGAAATTTCTCCATTGCCTGCTGGTAACATCCAAACTACTTAGCATGGTGGCAAGTTCTGCTGCCCCCTGCCTACTTCTCCAGCCCCTCTTTGCCTCATACCAGGCACCTGAAAATAGTCTTCCTTCCTTTCTTATAATGTGATATAGCCGGTATAGCAGGTGTAAACCTTCTTCCCCTCTGCCTTCAATGCTCTTTGCAATCTTCCCCAATACTCTGTCTCAGTAGCTTCCAAAATCCTTCTATAAGACACCTTCCCAGCACTACTTCCCAGCACTACCCTGAGGCCATTTCAAGGTATCCCTGAACGTTCTCTTACCTAACTCTGTTCATGCTTAGAATCACTGACTATTTTCCCCACTGAACTATGGGCTCTGGGAGGGAAGAAGGAGGTTCAGTTTCTTAAAGCATAGTATATAGTACATACTAAGATCTCAACAAATACTTGTTGAAAAAAAAAATAAATGGATAAAAGAAATCAGTGTGTCCGCAGAAAATTGTAATGGATACATGGTTGGTGATTTTAAATAAACAACTTTTTAGGTGCCTATTTCCAAAACTTCAAGGGCAAAGTATACGGGCAATATCTCAAATCTTTACTCTTAACCCTGAGTAGCATGTGAGGCGTATAAGTAGATGTTCAGTTGGTGGTGTTGAAACGCACGGGGCAGCAAGGCTGAATGGAAAGAGCTGAACTTTAGAGGCAGGGTCACCCTGCTCAATTCCTGAGTATTCCACTTGGTGGCTAAGTGACTTTATTCCTCAGATTCCTTACTTATAAAATTAATAGTTAACAACTATAAGTTAAATGTCAGTAGATGTGTAGATCTACCTTTTGCTTGTTGCTTTATTTCATTTTGAAGAAGTATATAAATGACAAATTGATAGCACAGTGTTAATATTTTATAGCTATTCAACATCTTTGTGTGAAGCAAAACACACAAAGATGAATTAAATCAGGTAAGATTTTTAGCCTCAAGAAACTTCTCATCTAATCCAGGGAATAAAACCAATACAAAAAGAACAGATTGCAGAATAATTTTTAAAGACTAATTATGATGTTAGAAGTAAATACGAAAAACCTTTGAAAGGATATGTTTTCTTTGAGGTAAAAAGGGATAGAGTCAGAATTTTAATTTTATCAGTAGCTATCAGTTCATGGGGAAAAAAAATAGCCTCTATGAAGGTCAATTTCCTCAGCTGAGAATGTGGAATATGGCATCAGTTATTCCATAGGATTACAGCATGGCTAAAATATAATAATGCATGTATAGATATCTAGCAGAAATGCACTGATATTCTAGCACCTGTTATTTGCCAGGTACCCTTAGTTTGATATTCATAGTTTGGAACATGATTGAGTTTAATAGATATCTATATCAAAGAGGAAAAACCAATGTGTAAAAAGAGAGTTTTAGCTTGGGCTTGAAAAATCAGGTGATTTAGCTAGGCAAGTTGTAAGGGTAGGATGAAGGTGTAGTAAACTCCAGATTAGGACAAGGGGTGCGTGGAGGAACAGAAGCAGGAAACCCCATGGCAGGACAGAAGATGATGGAGTGACTTGTCCAAAGTCATGTTAGCTAGTCAGTGGCAGATCAAGATCCTTTCCATTTTAGAGCACGACCTCAGAAATAAGGCTATAAATGATGTTTGAGATGGCTTGAATTTTAGGAATTATTTTGGTAAGTATTGCCAAGAAAGCCTGGAAATAGAATTTGAGTCCCTGCCAGGTGCCAGACACTGAGCCTGGAGGCTGTACACATGCACATACATTGTTGCAGAGAGCTAGGGTGCTGCCCTGTGGCTAATGCAATAACATAATTTGGGGAAGGTAAGAAGACAGTAACAGTTCTGGTGATCACAGCCAACAATCGTATGGTGCTCGCTATTAGAATTCACCAACATTTAATCCATAAACAATGGCACTTTCATATAGTTCAGGCCCATGTATTCCAGGAATGATTCTATGCCCTTTAAAAAAGCCACTCACTCAATTTTCACAGCAATCCAGTCAGATCAGCCCTATCATTATTTTCACTTAGTAGTAAAGAAATTGGGGGAATTACAAAAGACAGTTGAGGGTAATTAGAGCTCACGACAGACGTATAATCTACAAACAAAACTAAAACTGTCATGGGGTTCAACATAGGAGTTGATGCATGAGGACATATGAGGTTACAATGGGTCTGAACTAGGGCACGATCAGGATTGGTTTAGAAATGTCAGAGAAAGGTCACAGGTGTTGAATAGGATTCCCTTAATACCTAAAGTTCCCAGTGTTTATCTGAAATTAAAATAAACTCTATACAGGCCAGGTGCTGGGGCTCACACCTGTAATTCTAGCATGAAGGGAGGCTGAGGTGGGTGAATCACTTGAGCCCAGGAGTTCAAGACCAGGCTGAGCAAAGCAAGACCCCCATTCTACTAAAAAATTAGAAAAACTAGCAAGGCATGTGGCATAAGCCTATAGCTCAGCTGCTCAAGAGGCTAAGGCAAGAGGATCAATTGAGACCAAGAGTTTGAGGTTGCTGTGAGCTATGATGCCACAGCACTCTACCCACGGTACAGAGTGAGACTCTGTCTCTGTGGGGGAGGGGGGGAACGAATAAAAAAAAAGCTCTGTACTATGTATTTTTTTTTTTTTGCCAAGTATGATAATCCTTCCCATTCTCATATGAGTAAACAGCAGTTTATCACTTGATGAAAATGTAGAATCATCCATGTGAGGGGTGACTTGCCCACAACGTAGAGAGAGATATTCATTTGTTATCAGAAGGTGCAGATTTTATCTCTGACTCAGCCCCCTTGCTGAGTCACATTTGTAACTACAGTATGGTATTAATGAGCTCACGTGAATACAGTATACCACATACTTGGAAGCATGGGGTCATGATACAACTTGCTTTGCTTCTAAGCCAACCAGTGTTTTTTAAATGACTGTGGCGCTCAGTCTTTCACAGTAACATTAGGAGCATTAGATTCGATGATATTTTAAGGCTTTGAATGGAAGAGGTTTGTCACACAAGGTGGCAGACATGGCTACCAAGTATCTCAGTTTTCTGAATCTCCATTCCTATCCCTATAATGGGGATAAATATTCTTTAGCATGTTCGACATACATAGTCTATATATTTATTCTGTGCTAGCTCTCTACAATGCACTAGGGAGACAGAGACAAACAACCTAACGACCTTAGGATATAGCTAATGGATATTGAGATAATTCTTATAGGTTTACATGAGAAGCAACTACATAATTATAAATGTGTTGTGTTAAATGGAAGAGATTACACAAACATGATTCTTTTATAACTTCCCAGTAAACTTCTACATGATTTTTCTTTGGCCAATTTTCCCTCATGCTACCCTTTGAATGGATACACTTTCTATAATACAGATGTATCCAGATTACCTTAAATCCTTGAAGATTCCCTGTTGCCTACATAGAATAAAGTTCAAATTTTGTAAGATGACAGAAAAAGCCACTCACAAACTAAACTAATCTTTGTTTTCAGACTCATCTGCTCCTCTACGTTTGAACTGGCTTTTACCTGTCCCTACTGTTCCATCCCTAATGAGCTCTCTTTCATCCTTTAAAGCCCATTTCAATTGTCTCCTAGCCTGTAAATCCCTCCCTCAGTCCTCCAAGACAGAAGTGATTGATTCTCCCACACGTCTTCCGCACACCATGCTTTGCATTTTGTACAGCGTTATAATAACTTCTTATGCATCTTTCCCCGTCAGGGCACCAAGAATATTGTATAAATGTAGCACGTGGAGTTTGTTGTTTTAATGCCCAAGGAACTAACATGGACATTGCTTCAAAATATTTCTCCATTAATGTTTGCTGAATTTAGTTGAATTGTAGACATATGCACACATGTATGTATAAATGTGTATATACGTACACTTTCGTAAAAGTATTCATAATAGTCTAACGAGAAAGGATGACTACATCTGGTAAATCCTATACAAGTCAGTATTCAAGTATCTGTCAATAAGTGTAAGTTATATATACTGTATAGTACAATAGATGCTTGGTAGATAATATGCTTCATTGAATGTGTGAATATATCTTAATCAGCACCATCATTGTAGCTTATACTAACTGCTGATGTACCATATGCCAAACCCTTAGTGAAGTGTTTCAATAAACTCTTATTTCATGGTTGTTACTGTAGACTCTTATCAGATAGCTACTCTCATTCTCCTGTGTTTGCAAAAAAGGAAACCTAGACTTAAAGTAGTGAAATAAATTGCCCAGAGTTATGTATTTATTGAGTTGGAGATTTGAATTTCAAGTCTAAATGTACCTGACTCTGAAGCTCATGTTCTTTCCACTAACATTTTTTTTTTTTTGAGACAGTTTCACTATGTTGCCCTTGGTAGAGTGCTGTGGCGTCACAGCTCACAGCAACCTTCAGCTCTTGGGCTTAAGCAATTCTCTTGCCTCAGCCTCCCAAGTAGCCTGGACTACAGGTGCCTGCCCCAATGCCTAGCTATTTTTTTTTTGCTTGTAGTTTTCAGTGTTGTTTGGCAGGCCTGGGCTGGATTCGAACCTGCCAGCTCCGGTATATGTGGCTGGTGCCCTCGCCACTGAGCTACAGGTGCCGAGCCTCCAGTAACATTTTTGATAGACTCAAACATACATACGTATATAGACACATATATAGAGACATGTAGACAGCTGGATAGAACCAACGATGGAGGTGTGGATGCACAAATAATGTATGTGATGAAGTTAAAGACCTACACATCTACCATAAACTCCGCCTAGTGAATATGCATGAGTATATATGCTTGTGTAAAATATACACGTGCAATTTATATTATAAATGTACATAGAATTAATAAACATCTCTCTCTCTGGCACGTACGCGTTTTGTTCACGTTGCTAGCATTTTGCTATGGTAAAATAAACTTTGGTTGAATTAATGAGCAAATATGTATGTGGTTTTTCTAATATAAGTGTATTTTTTCTATACACATACCTTTCCTTGTCACATTAAAGGTAGCACATAGAGAATATAAGATAGATATTTTCAGGTTAAGAAATCTATGGCAACTCTCTGTCAGTATGCTTGCTGGCAACAGCTGCCATCGCATGTGGTGAAGAGGTGTGGACCACCATCAGTAAGTGTTAATTTGTCAGTCTAGTTGGGACAAAGATACTATTATAAAGCTTTGTTCTCTGAAAAAGTATACAATCACAGCTGGAAGCCAGGCACTTGCTTTCATCACAAAAGAAAGGATTTGCAACAAAAATATCTCTGAGTTTTTGGTTTTCTTTATGCTGCCTCTTCCTTTGCTCCCCAGCCTGTGGGTCAGTTGCATTTGTATCTATTCTTTCTGATATATTTCCTTAGCAAGGTATATATGCTAATGTGGTCCTGTCTACCCCACTACCTCCCCTCTTCACTCCTAAGTAAGGCTTTCACAGTTCCAGTATTCTTCTGAAGCAAGGAAAGATCACTGCTGTCCTGCCCAGTGAGAGTTTTAAAGTCCAAAGAGCACAGAGTGTAGTCAAGAGTTGCTACTTGCTGTTGGTGACCTGGGTAAGTTTCTTCATCCCTATGGGCCTCCATATGTCCATCTCAAAAATGGAAATTATAGCACTTACATGATAGGCTTTCTTTGAAGAATAAGGAGATTGTTACTATGTGAAAGATGGTAGAAGTACAAAGTGTTCTAGAGAACTCAGTAAAATAAAAGAAAATAATTAAAACAGCAACAGTGAACAGACTGGAAGGGAACCCCAGTGGACAGAGGATTCCAACAAATTGTAGGATGATGGATTGCAGATGAATGTCTGTTGATAAATGAAACATACTAGGGAGAAGAACAAATTGCGGAGGAGTGGATTGTGTAGAGGGTGGTATGAACGAAAATAAAATCTTTAGCCCCCCAGTTGACTGAATGGAACCCTTCTTGGCCAAGTGGAACTCAGAGACTCCCTAAAGCTGCATTGCTGGGCATGACAAGGGAGTCAGCCATGCCTCGTCAGCTCCCTTCCCTTCTGGGAGGTTTCCTTTATAACTAACTCATTCACAGGCCTGGGGAGGGCTTGAACCACACCTGCATGTCCTCCATTTACCCAACAGATCTTCTGAGCCTACATCCACTGACTTGTGTCTGATTAACAGACTTCCTTATCTTAACTTAAAACATTCTAAAGTTTTAGATAAATCTCCATTTCTTTAACCACTTGTGGGAGTTGTTTGACCACATTGCAGACAACTTATTTCAGTTTTCACAACCTGGGAAGTGAAAGTTTAAATGTTGTGGGGTTTTTGTTTGGTTTTAGACACTTTTTTTTTTTTTTTTTTTTTTTTTGCCTAATGGTCTGTGTCAGATGTTAGTATCGCCATACCCACTGCTCCATAACATTCAGTTCCAAAAGTCCCAGATAATGTGGAACCTAGTTCACCTGAGGTGGCACATTGTAGTGTGAGGCACCTGACCAAGCTGGAATGGAGAGTTAAACAAGAGAGCACCTTTAGTTAAACACTGATCGGGTAAGAGCCATCTGGACTGAATGATGTATGAATAGAAGAATAGATTTGCTTTACATTGGCAAGTGGTTTCCGCTGTCCCTTCGTGTTGCTGTAGCTTTTTCTTATCTAACATTAAACTCTTTGCTCTGTGCAACATGTTGCCCAATTCTCTGTGTGATTTCATCAAAAACCCACTGACATTTCCCTTTCACCATTACAAATTAAAGAACATTTAGGCATACCTACACAAGCTGTACTCTCCCACACCGAGATGTCCCACTTTGGGGCCAAACCGAAGTACACATCACTTGCCGTCTATTGATTAATGATTTTACATGTAATTCCTGTCTCCATAAAATGTGTAAAACTGAAAGTGACCCAACCACTGTGAATCCACTTTCTTGGATATGACTCTGGGCGATAGTTACACATATGCGGCTCAGAATAAACCTCTTTAAAGTGTTTATATAGAGTTTGGGTTCTTTTTTGTTGACAGTGACTTGTCTGGAAGTTCTCAGACAGGCAGACATGTGAGTGTGTCTCCACAATGGTAGTCCAAATTAGAATTAGAAATTGGATGTTTTCAGGAAGTTGTAAGGAAGAGTCTAAATAAGAAAATGATTGAAAAGCTAGACATTAGTCATGTGTTAGATTGGGCAAATAGCTCTCTATTAATTTCTGATCCTAGGTCAGACCTCATCCAATATCATGATTTTTCTGTTTACTCTGATGTCAGAAGACATCCAGAGCTCAGGGAATGCATAAAATGAAAATACATTTAACAGGAATAGTTATGGCTTCTAGGAAGGATTTTGCAAAGGGATCTGAAGGAGAAGAAAACTCAGGATTATGATTTATTTACCTATCAATGTGATATGAAAATGATGTGGGTCTCATTGTCAATTTGAAAAACTGACAGTTATTTTAGAATGCAGAAAGTTCATGGGAAGAATGGACAGAGATGATCATTACTGTGGATGTTTTATAAGGATTTATAAAGAGGTCTTACAAATGATAGAGGGACCATGAACTTCTGGTTCATGGAAGTTCCAGTTGTGAACACCTACATCCTTTACTCATTAAATTAGGAGAGTGGAGAAAAAGTACAGACAAAGCTTCCTTAAAGGAGAAATCGTATCAATCAGCTTATGTGCAATGTGAGGAACAGAAATCCAAGGAAGAGGGGAAGACCATCATCTTCCAATAGTGAGGAAAGGCTAAATGGGAAAAAGCATTTTATGATGCAAAAATGAAAAAAAAAATAAGCAAAGGATTGCATGATTTGAAGCAGAAGAAATGAGAAAGGTGGAAGGAATGAAACCATTTCCTACTGTGAGATGTGCAAGAGGAAGCCTGGACTTCATCCTGGAGATTGCTTTAAGAAGGATCACATTCAGAAAATTATATGGTTTTTGTTTTTGCTTCAGTTGATATGGTGAATTACATTTATGAACTTGCATATGTTAAACCAGCTTTGCATCCCTGGGATGAAACCTATTTCGTTGTGATGTATTACTTTTTTAATGATAAGCTGTAATCTATTGACTAGGATTTTATTGAGAATTTTTGGATATATATTATCTGTATTCAATAGTGAAATTTGTCTGTAGTTTTCCTTTTTTGGGGGGGGGCGGGACTGAGTTTGAACCCATCAGCTCCAGTATATGTAGCCAGCACCCTAGTCCTTTGAGCCACAGGCACCGCCCTAGTTCTCCTTTTTAGTTGGAGCTTCCCCTGGTTTGGGTATCGGGGTGATGATTGTGTCACAGAATGTGGTGGGGAAGATTCCTTCCTCCTCAATTTTTTTGTAATAATTTCTGCAGTACGGGTATAAACTCTTCCTTGAAGGTTTGATAGAATTCTGGTGCAAAGCCATCAAGATCAGGGCATTTTTTTGTTGGGAGATATTTTATTGTTTCTTTGATCCCAGTGCTTGAAATTGGTCTGTTCATAAGATCTATTTCTTCTTGATTAAGTCTAGAGAGAGGGTGTGATTCCAAGTATTGATCTATTTCCTCCACATTGCTAAATTTCTGGGAATAGAGTTTCTTGTAGTATTCAGAGATAATCTCTTGAAACTCTGGCATCTGTTATTTCCCCTTTATCGTTTCTGATTGAGGTTACTAGAGATTTTACTTTTCAGTTTCTAGTCTGAGAAAATGTTCATCTATTTTATATAGTTTTTTAAAAAAACAACTTTTTGTTTCATTGATTTTCTGAATTTTTTTTTCTTTTTAATTTCATTAATCTCTGATTTAATTTTGGCTATTTTTTCTTCTACTGGGTTTAGGGTTAGATTGTTCTCCTTTTTCCAATTCCTTAAGATTGTCTGTGAGTGTGCTGATGCACTCCCTTTTTGTTTTTTGAAAGTAGGCATGTAGCACACTAAATTTCCCTCACATGACTACTTTTGCTGTATCTCAGAGGTTTTGGTAACTTGTGCCTTCATTGTTGTTATGTTTGAAGAAATTAACAAATTCCTCTTTTATCTCATCCTGAACCTAACATTCAGCATAATGTTGTTTAGTTTCCAGTTTTGTGTGGGGATGAACATTTTTGTTGAAAGCAAAAACAAAGACCATATGATCCTCTCAATAGATGCAGAAAAAGCATTTGATAAATCCAGCATCCTTTTCTAATCAGAACTCTGAAGAATATAGGCATTGGCAGCACATTTATGGACTCAAGAAACTGATCAAAGCCATCTATGACCAATCCACACCTAATATTATACTGAATGGACTAAAACCGAAAGCTTTTCCACTCAGAACTGGAATAAGACAAGGTTGCCCTGTATTGCCACTACTATTCAACATAGTGCTGGAAGTTCTAGCCAATACAATTAAGCAAGAGAAGGTAATAAAGGGCATCCAAACGGGGAAGAGGAAGTTAAACTCTCCCTCTTTGCCAACGATATGATCTTATACTTTTCTTTATGTGGTACTGTGATGATAACCCATGATTAACATGCTGTGTACTTAATATAGTTAGAATGTATTTTCTGGCTCTAAGCAGGGCAGGACACACAGAGGAGAGTCATGGCCTCCCTGGAGTAACTCCCAGTCTCTGGGATAAAATTAAAATCAGAAAACAGAATAGTTGTCAAAACTATTTTTCAAAAATGTATCTCTGATTTAAAAGTCAGCAACAAAGAACTGTGATGCTATCCTAGAGAGCATGAGTACTGAGGGTTTCTTTTTCATAAAACCAGGAACAGAGGCAAAATTCTCATTTTCAGAAAGAAAGAAAGAAGATTCTAGAAGTTCTAGTTCAGACAACCAATCTCAAATGTTACTAACAGATATGCATTAGCAGAAGCTCTTAAATAGCAGTTTGGATTTGGTCACTAAATTCAACCATTTGCTTATTGAAGAACATCTTTAAAGTTGGTCCTGGCTTTGTTGACTGGTAATCTTGGTGAAGTGACCATTCTGGGAAAGATGCATAATCTCTCCAGATTTCAGTTTTCTTACATATAAAATTGGGAGGGCGACAAATATTGCACAGGTATTTTTAAGATTTTTAAAAGAGCATGCATATTATGTTCTTAGCACAGTTCCTTCTCTTTTATAAGCATTCGGCAATAAATAATTTTCACTGCTATTTAGAAAGCCTTTCCAGACATGATGACTTAATGTTGTCTTAGGACCAAGTGTGATGGAATGATCATAGAACTGGGAGCCCAAAGGCTGGTATCTGCCACTAACTTGCTACATGGCAGCAATGGTGTCACTTAATTCTAAACACAGTTTCAGAATCTCTCAAGAAAGGAAGATTTTTTAAATTTCCATTCTAGCAGATCTCACTGGAGAATGGTTGTAAAGTGTAATTCAAATCTAAGGTATGGTCAACAATGGCGCGTATGCCTACTAAATGGTTGAGAGCTATGAAATTAGAAGAAGAATTTAAAATAATTTTTCACACCTTACTTTCTCAACCTAGAAGGCCCATCTCCCTTGTCTTTTCATATTTTAAGGCTCATTATGATGCCTCTGAGACACCTCCCCAGCTACACTCTCTGTTCACCATGCTTAATATCTGCCAGGAGGTATCAGGGGTTTCTCCTTCATTATCATCATCCTCTAATGTTTTCTGCAAGCAAGGCTCATACCTTAGGGATATGACATAATTGATCAATTTGTCCACCCTTCCTCTCCAGTAGGCATGAGCCTTGCAAGGGTAGAAACTATAATATGGATCCAGGATGACGTGTGATAAAGCAGCTCCGTGGCCAGGCAGTGGAGGTTTGAGTCCTAACTCAGCCTTCTTATGTTCTCTAAACCTCGGTGTTCTCATCCAAGGTAGGAGTAATAGAAACTCTACCTTCTGGATAAAATTTTAAAAATTAAAACATACAAAACAGTGGCTAATGCAGTAGACTGCTCTGCAATGATGAGGGTTTACAAACTTTTTGTTATTATATTTAAGACCAAATATCAAAAGAATTCACTTGTACTACTAACAGGAAAATGTGTTTCCTAAAAAAAAGAAAAAAAACAGCTTCATTCATACATACAGAGAAACCTCAGAAAGGAGCAATAATCTTGGAGTTAGAAGACCTTATGCAGATGCTCAGCTCCTTTGAGATTTTAGATTTTAGTTGTAGGGGAAGAAAAGAAATGAAAGAGAGAAAGGGGGTGGCATCCGTGGCTCAAGGAGTAGGGCGCCCGCCTCATATACCGGAGGTGGCGAGTTCAAGCCCAGCCCCGGCCAAACTGCAAAAAAAAAAAAAAGAGAAAGTTGATCTTCCATTCAAAGCAGGTTTTAGGGCTAGAAAATATCATTTCTGGCACCTTTCCATGGTGCAGGTTCTACGTGATAATGATTATTGGTAATATGATGATGACTGTGATGATGATTAGATATATAAACAGAAGGCTAAGGACGCAGCCCAGTCTCCCACACACCCTGTTTTCCATGAAATAGAAGACACTGGAATGATTTCCTGAAGGAGCTGGCAGATCCCAGCAAGCACCAGGCTGAGTGCTGTGAAACAAGGGGACACACTGTCAGCCACATGAAGGCCGAGCCACAGCCCGAATGTGATTGAAGGAAAAGGGAAGGAGGGAGACCCTGTGAACTTCCCGTTTACATTGGTTTGATTTTCTGATACAGCAACAAATTTTGTTTTCTCTACAGAATAGGGATAAAGCCTGTGGTATTAGATTTCGATTATTTCCTCAGGCTGTCAAAGTAAAAATAAAAAATACAAAACCAGAAAAAGCATTTTTTCTCTTTAAAACGTAAGCATTAAATAAATTTCAAAAAATAAAATTTTTTCTACCTATGGTCATGTAAAGACACCAAACTTCTCGAGATTAAAAGAATAAAAGGTTAAATACGCAGGGATGAGAGGACTTGACAATGACTTAGCAGTAAGTCAGACAGGTATTATCTCCGAAGGCTGATGCAGTTATTACCAACCATGTTCCAGTAACACTGATGAGCAAAATGGACCATCTTTAAAACAAAATACAGCCTTATTCTAAAAAGAGGCAATAGATTATAGGACAGCATCAATGACCAATTTCTGTCATATTCTTCATGGGTTTCAGACTTCTATTTGTCAAGCTTGTTAGATGAACATTACTGTACAATGTGACCTCACTCAGCAAGTCTTTTGGAAGTGAAACTTTTATTAAATCTCCCAGGCAGCAGAATTAAATATAATGTCTGAGTGTTGATAGAAAGGCCGTTGCACTAACTTTGAGTTCCCATTCCTCTAAATATATTCTGCACATCTTTTATATAGATGGTCAGGACAAAATGTGTAATGTTACTAGAGACACTTTATACATTTCTAGACTATGAAGCAACCTTGGCTTAGGTATAGGGAGCCAATCACCGTGTTCTTGGGGGTTTGCTAAGACATAACTACAAACAAGCAGAATTCATTCAATGAATACATTAATGAATGAAGAATATTACTAGAAGACATAATTTGTTATTTGCTAAAACTGTACAGGTGAAGTTTAGACTTGACAAACTTGACCCAGAAAAACTGTACATGGTAAAAATAACACGCACAGAGGAAACTCAGAGGGACCGATGAGGACATTGATAAGGTTGCACAGAAAAACATAAGAAATAAATTGATCTCATCACGAATGGTGTAAACAATGTCGGGATGTAGTATATATTAATTTCTGGGTTATAGTGATTGTCTTAATTCCATACAATAAAAACATAGATAAATCTCTCACATGCTTGGAGAAAATCATCACACTTACACCCTCCAAAATAAATTAAATAAATAAATATCTATACAGGAGGAGGCCATTCTATATTTTGTAACGCCGATAGCAGAAGTCCCAGACTGGCAGGTTTTGTGCCAAATCTAGCTTTTGGATATAGTATGTGGTTCCCGCGGTGTTTAAAACCAACTAAACCCCCCAAAGGTAAGTCATCATTTGCAAATAGTGAGTTTTCATGTAAAAGTTTGGGATTCTGATCTCTCTTGAGACATCTTTTCTGGAACTTCTAAGCTCCTTAATACCACAGGCTAAAGCGCCCAGTGGGGAGCATTTTTGGCGTGTGCACCTGATAGGAGTCACTCAATTACGTAGCACATCTGACCCTGATGCTTAAAAACCCTAATCCAATCCCTTGAGAGGCCAGGGTGCTAAGAGGTAGGTTAGGCCATTCTAAGAAGCCTCTCCCTTTCCCAGGAGATTGGCTAGGTAAATCTGGGCAAGCCATGAACATTTTCAGACAGTCAGTCTTCTGGTCTGCAACAACTAATTTGTGGTATTGCCGGAAAAAATAAAAAATATATATTTTAGGAAATATTAAGCATGATATTTAGCTTGTAGTAAATGCTTGGGAAGAGACAGCCACAATAATAGATGGTTAACTATATAACTATATAACTATTAGTACTAGTTCCTTTATGTTTAAATGGAAAAAGAAAGGGAAACGAAATACATCTTACTCGTGCATAGTGGGACAATGTTGCTGGACTGTGATACACTGGTAATGCTGATGTTAGAAACCGCTATGAAATTTGACCACTGGTCAGTCTGGGCCTTATTCTGAGGGATGGTGAGTTGGGGGCACTCCTGTCCAGGGCAAGTTGACCATGAAGAACATAGCAGGAGAAAATTCCACTTGTCTATAACTGTGTCCATTTAAACTAGTCAATGACTTCAGAGAGAGATCTCATTCCGAAAGTTGAAATAGTGCAACAGTGACTACATACCACATCACACTTTCATATCCTCTTTTCAGTTGGAAAGATGCTTTAGCACGCATTTTCTCGCTCATGCAGTGAGTGAGAATTGAACCTACAGAAATCAACCCTTTCGTTCTCAGTAATTCCCTAATAATGTTAAAGATAAACATGGTCCTTGTGATCACTGTCATTTGTAAATTAGAATTTCATGACTCAGTTTAATTCTGAGGAAAGAAATCAAAATTATGAAAGATAGAGTTTATAAACCAGAGCTATAAGTAAAATTTATGGGTTATGATTTATAAAATTTATTGTTATGGTGAGACTTTAGAGTTTCTTATTTATAACATAAATCATTTATATCTCAAGTGTAAAATAAGGCTGATAGAATCAAGTCCCTTTATTTCAGATATATTGCATGATTTGTAAATCTGTCCCCTTGCTTATACATATTTTTTCTGTGCAATGTACATAAATTTTGGATGTTTCAGAATTTTCACATATGTTTTATAATCAATCAAAATTTCAAAAACTGACTAACTCTGATCCCTGGAGAATGCTTATAAATCCTAGTTCTTCCATTTAATAGGAAAAGATTTATATGTGCTAAGTATATTCTTTAGGCTGGGTTGGTTAAGGTATGACTTTATAAATAAGAAAAGCAATAAGGACATTTCTTTGACCTGCAATCAATCAGCTTAAAGGTCTGAACCCTGTTTGAGAGTATAACATATGCATTCAAAAGGCACCACCTGTTTGGAAAACCCAAACTTTCCCTGTTCCTTTCCTCAGCTAATAGTACTTTGTTTCTCTGGGAGACTGCAAGAGAAAAAAAGTTGCCTTACTATTTCAACTAATTTACAGGATAGTGTAGTCAAAACCTCCCTAGACAGGTAATTATCCTGAGAAGTAGATTCAAATAGCTCTGTCCGATATTCACTGCGCAAGTCTCCCTAAGTCACTACCTCTGCCTTATCATCATCTGTAAGTTGAGAGGGCTGGACGAATGAATTTCTGGATACTCACAGGATGAATCATGCATGAATCAGTTAGTCTACCATCCATCCCAGATAATACCTGGAGTTGCTTCAGTTGTCCGGTATTATTGATGTTCCTCAATAACAGAGACCGTGCCTTTTACTTCCTTTGTAATCTATTTTGGGCATGGCCATACATTCTGCATGGAGTAATTAGCCATTCATTGCTACAGTATTCATCCAGCCAGCCAGAGAACTATTCATCCGTTCTTCCATTCATCCATGCCCCCATTACTCCCCTTACCCAGTCATTCATTCAACAGAGATTAATCAAACTATCACACTTATCAATGACACCCTTTGTTATGTATTGTGGAGTTATTGTGTAATCTTACATCATCATCATCATCATCATAATAAACTTAAAGGAGAACTATTTCTTATTCTTCCCAGTTAAGGGATAAGCTATGTGATTGCCTGGTAGAGGTCCTGAGGGAGACACTGCCTGGCTTGAAGTCTAACTCAACCTCTATCAAGGTCAGACAGGAATGATAATGTCTTAGAGCATTTTCACCTAAATTCTCCTCATAAAGGGATCCCTTCCCCCTCCAGACACTTATATCTATCTTAAAACGTTTTTTCCCCAGAGTGGTCTATTTTTGAGCTGAACTTCTGAATTGATTTTTTAAAAAGGGGGTTTCCTAATATAGACACCCAAGACCAAGTGCATTGTCTAGGCACATTGGATAAGTTTCACACATCACAAATGATGAGCATCAGTTTGTCAAGTCACCAGTTTTCATTCTTCTGAGTCACTCCCCCAGTTTCCTATGTGTTTCAGCACAGAGGATCCTTTATCTTGGGTCTCCCTCTCATATGGCCTTGTATTTTGAAATAGAATATCAAAGTTACATTTATCAGTGGATGGGAAGAAATTAAATTTAGAGCCAATTTTTCATGTCATGTGCGGGACACCTTATGTAGATTATCTCACTGCATCCTGCCAATGACTTTTCACAGGAGACATTATTACCTCCATTGTATAGATGCAGAAAAGTTGCGTCACTGTCTCATAGATAGAGTCTTAGTACTAACCTCTAAAACTAAGCCTCCAAAAAATAGCCTTGTTCTAAAATACTTCACTTTCTAGTCTCCATTGAATAGAGACTAGAAAGAAAAGTTGGTCTTAATTTTGGTATAGATGTAACAACCAATGTTTTCTAATGTAAAGCATTTACAATATTTTCTTATATTAGAGACATGCCTAATTTCTGGTAGATTTTTTTGAAGTATTAATGTTAGCTTAGAGGTCTCTAAATATTATCTTTTTTACAATTATACCCTTAGAGACGTAAGGGTCTGAGACTGTGAGCATAGTATATCCCTTCCCACGTTTATCATTTGTCAAAGCCTTAGCCTCATTTGCAAATCACTGGCTTTATTCTGCCAAAATGAACTCCCAGCAACAACACACGCATACTTTGTACATGCAATCAATTAATTCATCAAGTCCTTGCACCTATCCTATTGGACAGGTACTATCTCCGCCATTAAAATGAATTTCCCAGGTCACCCAGCTAGTACATTTTAGTTGACTATGGTAGACTAGAAAGCTTCCTCCTACATTTTAAGGCCCACTATAATCTGAGATGCCTACATCTTTTCCTTCTCACTGTTTTCCGGTGTGAGCCAGGCTCCTCACCGTCAAGGATCAAAGCAAAATTCATCCCCAATTCTCTCCTGGATCAGAACGTCTTCCCGTTAACAAGGCACTAAAATGTTTGAGAACTTAGTCCATGGAACAATGTCTAGGCATTCTCTTATCTCTCACTCACTATCATGCACCTTGTAAGCCACCGTGATCTCCATTTGTCAAATGAGAAAACTGAGGAAATAGAGAGAATACTTTGCCAAGAGTAAAAAGAGTGAAGACCTGGGGTTTGCTCTCACGTGTCTGAATCCACTGGCCATTGTTATAAATACCATCCTATGGTCTTATAAGGGAAAACCCAAATCTGAATAAAACATGGGGTGTATTAGAAGCCATGTGGTTTGACATTGGCACGCATCTTCAGTGGGAGTGATATATATCTCCCAGTGGGGCAAAAATGGGTTCCAGGGCAGGGTCAAGAAATCTTGGACATCAGAATAGTTAGGAAACTTCCAGTAGGCTCCAAATATATAAATAACTTGTACGGTTTATCTGTGGTATTGAAATGTCATTGTGGTCTCAGGAAGTGATTGTGAAAACATCCTGTTGAGAAGCAAGATAATAAAAAAAAAAAAGATGGAGAAGCATTGTGTTAGGAAAATGTAGGTTTATATTTTAGCTGCAAACAATTTGTCCCAGAGTCTTCATACATAGAATATTAAGCAACAATATGAACTCTGTGGTCAGCAGTGATTTCAAAGAATGTGTTTAAGTTTTTTTACCAGACTGTTTGTTAAAATGCTCTTTGATAAATACTCAAGACTACATAGCACTACAATCTAGAGAAAGGATTTGGTTTGTGACCACCAAGAATATGCTCCAGGTAGGACATTTTCTGGAAATATAACTTAATTTATACACTGAACTTGTATTATAACACATATGGTTATAGTTATACACACACACACACACACACACACAAGTAAATTACATGACTCTTGGATAGTTTAATCATGTATTTGTTGCTTTGGTCAAATTTCTACTAAGAAGAGACTTCAAGGTTGATAACTGATTAAATTTTTAAATCCATACACCTGTTTTGCTAATTATCATTTGTGATTTGGAAACTACTAACACATGAAACTACTAACACATTCATAAGCAGTTACAAAACTTTCACTACAGTGTACTAACACTGTCCAACACAGAGACAAAGAGGAAACATTTCCTGCTATGTGAAAGGTCTCAGTCTTGCCCAAGTGTGGTAGCTCACATCTGTAATCCTAGAGCTTTGGGAGGCTGAGATGGGAAGATTGCTCAAGGTAAGGAGTTCAAGACCAGCCTGAGCAAAAACAAGCTCCATCTCCAAAAAACAGAGAAAAATTAGCCGGGCCTGGTGGTGTGTACCTATAGTCCTAGCTGCTCTGGAGTCTGAGACAAGAGGGTCGTTTGAGCCTAGGAGTAAGAGGTTGCAATGAACTATGATGATGCCACTGCACTCTAGCCCAGGTGACTGTTGATTACTTTTAAAATGCTCCTGTGAGAGCTTTGTAACAGAGCTTTCTAATGTGTCATTCCATCTGTACAAAGGTTATCATCACACTGAACTCCCCTTTTAGGTCCTTTTCTCATTAATGAGCCAATTTACAAGCCATCTCCACAGGAAACCACTACCTGACTCCCTCCAAGCAGGTCTAAGGTAAATGTCTCTATAATTCTTCATGAAACACACATCAAGTCTGTATTTGTTGTTTAATATTGATTTAAAGACAGAACCTATTGTTACTTACCTTGGCATTAGTACAGCAATGGTTTATAATAGGAATTAAACAACTATTTGGTAATTGTGGCAATTGTGCTACAGACTGATTGGTTGACAGCAATTCAGAATCAATTCAATCAGCATTTTTTGAACACTGTCCACATATCAGACACTGTTTTAGGCACTTCAGAAACAAAACAGAAGACAAAAGGCAGGTGTTTTGCTCTCAAGAACATTATGGATTAGTTAGGCGTCAACCCAGACACAAAAAAGAAAAAAAGATAATCTCTCAAGTGGACTATTTATATGATAATTAAAATTTACCAAGTGTTTTCATGGCCAATACCATATCTGGGTCAAATAATGAGCTATTACACAGCGTAAGTAATGTTTTGTTTTGTTTCTATTTTACAAATGACTAATCTGAGGCTGGGTGAGGTTACCTGTCCTGCCCACAATCACACGAGGCAGAGACACAGGTAAGGGCTCTCTCTGTCTATGCCTCCAGCTCCACGATTCACCCAGGAAGTGTCCTGCCTCAAAGCCGAGAAGTGAAGCCTACTGGGCAGTAAGAGTGTCTGTGGGCAGCCTGGAGAGAAAGTGTATCTGTTACTGGATTTGTGAGGTTCTCCTGTGTCAAAGACATTCATTCTGAATGTGTCCCAGGGTGTCAACAGGTAGTATATAATTGATCAAGTATTTGGGGAGTGAAGTGACTAAACATCATCCCAAGGGAAGGCTTAGAATCAGAGAATTATCGTTCTTTGGCTTCCCTTGACAAGGGGCATAAATCAGCGAGTGGATGTGCCTGTCTTGCTTGGGGAAATTGCAGCTTTGTAAATAAAAACTCTAATCCTCACTGCCGCTGACCAGCCTTTGCTGCCAGCTCCCAATTGAAGTTTCTCACCCATCAGCCCTGGAGAATTTTTCCCTTGTCAAATGTTGAACACTTTTTGTTCTTTTAAACACAACGTTGGTGTTTATTATAATAAAAAAGAACACAAATGCACTCATTTAAAGAACACGCTCATTCAAAACATTTGGAAAATAAAGAAAAATATTCACAATATTTTTCACAATCTCATTACCCAGAAACAACATCCATTAATGTTTGAGAGTATTTCTTACAGTCTATTTCTTCCATAATGATAGTATTTTTTAACTAATTGAATTAATTGAATATATACCTTTGTACATTGCTTTTTTACTGATAATAGATACCATTTTCATTTGTTACTATAAAACCCTTTTGTATAAATTGCATTCATGTGGGAAATCCTTTATTTATTTTATTTTTTATTTTTATTTTATTTCAGATTAATGTGAGGGTACAAACAACCAAGTCACAATATTTGAATTTGTTAGGTAGAGTCCCTCTTGCAGTAAGGGTGTATGGTACACCTTTGGGGCAATCCCTCTTTATTTAGCCCATTTTCTGTTTCAAAAATTGTATGGGGTTTTTTTCTTCTAATTTTTTAATTTTTTCTTTTTTTAAGTAGAGATGGGGGTCTTAATTTTTTTTTGCTCAGGCTGGTCTTGAACCCGTGAGCTCAGGCAATCCACCTGCCTCTGCCTCCCAGAGTGCTGGGATTACAGGCGTGCACCACTGGGCCCAGCCTTTACTTTTATTCATTAACACAGTGATGAGTATCTTCGTGGTCAGAGCTCTTTGACTTCTTTTGTTCTGGATTTTATTTCCTATATTCCTTCAACAACCAAATATGGGGCATCTGTCAAACACAGAAACATGTAAGGCATTGCAGACACTATGAGAAGCCAAAGGGCACCGTTTGTGTCCACATGGCCCTTGCATCCTGTGAGCAGGCAACCAGTGAGCAGCCTCTCATGTGGGCAACATGATATCAAAGTAGAAACAGAGGAGTCTTCAGAAGTGAAAAGAGGGGAAAATAACCCAAATGTGAGGTTAATAAGGCTTCTTGGAGTAAGTGATGTTAATGGGTAAGAAAAAACTTAAGTTAGAAAAGAAAAGGAAAAGCTAATTTAGGTGAGCAGCTAGAGGAGTGTAGGTATGATTCCTGCAGACATCTCAAAGATGGTTATTATGTCTGGAACCTAGAATTCAAAGGAAGAAATGAGAGTGATGAGGCTGTGAAAATTAGCAAGCACAAGATCATATTTAAAAAGACAAATTTAATCCTTAATTTGAGATACTGACCTTTACCCCAGAAGCAATGTAGAATTATTGAAATAGTTTAGGCAGAAAAGTGGCTATGATTTAACAAAAAAAAAAAAAAAGAAAAGAGAGAAAAAGAAAAGTGGCACTGTGAGATTTCTAGAAAGTAAGTCCCCCAAAAGCAGAATTACTGGGACAGAGACGATGCTTTTCATGTTCTTGAAATATCTTATGAAGCCATTTTCCAAAAGTTATTGCAAGGATTACCTTCCACTGGCCTCGTGTGTGAGGAAGCCCGTTTGCTGTAGTTTGTAACAATGTCTCCCATTTATTGGAACTTATTTATGTCCTAAGTACTGTAGAAGGTGATGTTTTACATACATAGACTTAGTGAAGCCTCACAGGAGGCCTTTAGGATTGAGGATGTTGTGCCCATTTAACAGAATTTTCTGAAAGTTACAATGAAAGAATGGTTTTCCCATAGGCTGGAAGAACTAAATGGCTGGACAGAGGATCAACCCTGAGCAACCTGAGTCTTAGAGTCTACCCTGACTCTTCCCTCCTGGTATGCCTCAACACCTCCGGAGTCATTTTAGATAGACATAATTCCCACTGAATATAATGCCAACACTTACTATATTGCCTTGGTTTTAACCCTGAAAAATGAAAATTCTATAAATTTTGTAAACTTTTCTGGAATTTTTTTTTTTTTTTTTTTTGCAGTTTTTGGCTGGGGCCAGGTTTGAACCCGCCACCTCTGATATTTGGGGCTGGCGCCCTACTCCTTGAGCCACAGGCACTGCCCACTTTTCTGGAATTTGACATTGCTTAGGAAAACTTTTTTAAGAACAAAGAACAGCAAAGGTTAGGTAATGGGAGGCAGACGGAGTGACAGGCAGGTGGCTTGTTTACACAGAACCTTTTATCTCTCCTGTTACCAGGACAAAACAAACTGTCTCCCTGGGGTTAATGCTAGCAATGGATCACATGCAGTTGTCCTGCAGAGCTCCTGACCTCAGGATGTAGTAGAAGGAAATAACCTAAGTTTAGAAGGAAGCTTGCTTTTCAAGGACCTCAGGTCAGAAGGAGAGAACACATCCCCTTTGTGTCTCTAGGCCTTATTCCGGCTGCAGTCATGCGTGTGTGAATCATTCCACAAAGGGTGGTCTCCCCACAACACAATATGGCTTCCCACCATTGCTCACTGTCAGTTAAGAGACAGAATGGTGCAGCCTTAAAGAGTGAATCTACCTGCGCATTCAATATTTGCAAATAATTCCTTTCTCCCCAGTTTTATTATAATAATATTCATTAAATACAGTCTACTGAGGATTCAGAAATAAATTTCATATAGAAGTTTGAAAGATCTTTTAAAATATATAGAAATATTACCCCAAATAGGTATTAGAAAGGAACAAAGGTCTAGATCCATTAAATGATGGAAAATGGTTCACCCTCTTATCATATGTGACCTTTGGTGACTTACTCAGCCTCTTTAAATGCTACCTTCCTAGCTTCCTTCTTTGTCCAAGGATGACAATGATAATACTTATTGTGATTGTGAAGGGTAAATGCCATAATATGTCAAATTATACTAGCGTTGTATCTGAGATGTGAAAAGAAAATCACCCTGAGAAATGAGTTATCAGCAAAAACATTAAAGAATTTAAGTATATTGTTTTAATGTTTTTAGTTACTGGTCAATTTTTAGATTATTTATTCAGTTATTAAAAAATAGTTTTAAATATTTCACAGATTTGAGAAAAAAATCCTTAAGGAATAATGCAAAAAAAAAAAAAAAAACCCACTATATATTCTAGCGTCAAAAGTCCTGACTTTGGATCCAGAGTTCACCATTATGGCTTTTTACAAATGTCATATACCCTCTTACACACAAGTTCTCTCCTCTTTAACTTAAGTATCTTAGGATCTTACATAGCCTTTACAGGGTTCTTAGGATAAGTGATCCTTTCTGAGTAGAGTTTTTATGAGGGTACATTCCTTTTCAGCTTTTTCATTGAATAGACTTGGAACCCACTGTGGGCTAAGGGAATGAACATGCCTATGTCCTTAGATCTAAAGAAGCTAGAGGAGAAATGCTCAGGAAGCTGGAGACTCTTCCTGCCCCCCAGGAGAAGGTAATTTCTTCAGGCTGACAACTCAGAGCCAGGTCCCTGGGTTGATCTCTGCTTCCCTTGGAGCCCACTGACAGTGGCCACAGATGAAGTTCATGGGACTGAAACCCAGCTTACAGAGGCATGGCAGTGAATATATTTACTGAGAGCAGGACTGGCTGTGAGGCATCAAGCTTCCTCCTGAGAACACAGCCCAGGATAGCCACTGCAGCTGCAGACTTCACAGAATGTTAGCTATGGAAGTAACTTTTTAGGTCATATAACCCATCTCTCTCACTGTCACACTTCACAGGCTGGCTCCAGAGCTCCCACCTTTAAGCTCCAAAGTGTGCCTGCTGTGGGAAGTTTGAGTTGTGTGGTGGCCAGGCTCGGAGGCAGCGGTGGTCATCCACACCCGGGGTGTCTTTACTTTTGACTCACTTGAGGTTTTAGGCTAGGAGGTGCCCCAGGATATCTTCATCACATTTCACCAGTTGGTGCAGAAAGGATTTACGTACTGAAATGATTAGGACTAAACTTGCTCATAGGAAATCACTGTCTCAGAAACAAAACAGGCATAAGGAATATGAACCAAATAGATGCTTTGCTTTGAAAGATATCAACATTCCAACCTTGGAAAGTAGAATTCTTATTGAGTTAGATGAGACATCTCAAGTGCTTGCTCTAGAAAAGGCCAATGTCAAGTCAAGGTCAATGAAAACTGTTCTGTGTGACCAACGAAAACAAATGCTTCAAAAATACAAAGAAAAGCAACTACAAAAATTGGAAGAGCAGAGAGAGAAAGCTAAGTGAGGAGTAAAGTGGGTCTGTTTAGACTCTATGTGCCTGGTTTTCTTTCATCAAACCTGAATGCTATGCTGAGCCACAAAGGACTATTTCATCTTTGTGGACTACAAGGTCAAAAGCCAAAGACCTGGAGGAACAGACTAAGATTAATAATGAGAGTGATGTTCAACAAGTACAACCTGGTCAAAGACAAACTTCTGAAAAGAAAGTATTGGACAAAAGGACAAAGTCATACAGCTGGTAGCACCCCCATTGGTGAGAATGACTCTCTCAGCTGCTGAAGCAGCAAAGCAGGTTGCTGGAGCAGTCTCGTCCCCCACAGCAAGAAAGCCACTCTCAAGAGCTACTGGTGATAATGAACCAGGAAGACAGGCAGCAAATAAGGGAGATTCACCCCCCCCAACTAGAAACAAAATCTGAAAAGGATATTTCTTGTAAAACTGATGGTGAAGAAAATACTTTGGATTCACAAACTATTAAAAGTACTGCAAATGTATTAGATTCAGATGGTGACTCATCAAAAATGGAAAACTTACCCAAGACAAATCTGCAAAAAATGAAAGGGAAGAATTCCTTTGCACCTCAGCATTTTATGTGTCAGCCCCTGGATGGTCTGAAGACCTATCAAGTGACACCCATGACTCCCAGAAATCCTGATGCTTTCTTGATATCCAGTTACACCTGGATATCTTGGAAAACAGAAGATGATAAGACTCAAAAAGCAAAAGAAAGACATTTTGGCACTAAATGTAAAATGTCAGCTACCCAGAGAGTACAGCAAGATTCAGATAAATTACAACATCTTTTGGGTTCTCTAACAGTTTGAAATGAAGAATAGGTCTTCAATGATAGTAAAGCTATTACTAAAAAGTCAAATGGCCTTCTAGTAACAGAGGTCTCATCACTTGAAATGAAGGAAGGACAGATATCTCAACTGCAACATCATGTGCCATATTTCAGAAATACCCTCCATTCAGAAATTGAGACATTACGTCAAGCTGCCTTTGGTGGAGAAGAAGCTGGAAATGGACCTTCCAGATGATGCTAAAGATCTTATTTTCACAGCGGTTGGTCAAATAAGACTCCTTATGAAGGAAAGATTCAAACAATTTGAAGGACCAGTGAATGACTGTGAATACAAACGAGGTGCCCAGATCTGGATGGATTCTGAATAGGATTAGTTTTCAGATAGAACATGTAAATAAAAAAGTCAACAATTTAACCAAACTTGAAGAATGTGGGTGGCAAAACAATAATAATGCAAGCAAAAAAAATCTTTCAGAAAAAAGATCATCTTAGGTATAGTGAGTAAACCAAAACGAGATGATGGTGGAAGAATTGCAGGTAGAAATTGCTTAGCTGTCATAAAAATTGCAATGAGAGACAAAATTAAGCAGGAAGAACATGCCGAAACAGCAGCCTCTGTGATACCAAAGGAAGTTGATAAAATAGTATTTGGTGCCGGATTTTTCAGGGTTGAAAGTCCCAGTGAAATCGTTTTCAGGACTTGGCATCTCCTTTTGAACGTCCTTCTCAAAGTCTTAGAACACCTAAGTCTGTCAGCAAGGCTGTGTCTCAGAGCAGGGGTGCGGTGAGCCTCCTAGGACAAACTGCACCACCAGAGAGTTCCAGTCCTTGGAGTACCAAAAATGAGCACGATGATAGGAAGACTTTGTTTACAAATATTCCTGAAAGCGGGATCAGCATGGGAGAAGATGCTCGTGGTCCTGGATTACAAGATTTAATTGAAGCAAAACATGATGATAGTAAGATAAACTTTGAGACGGATTATTTATCCAGTGAAAGAATGAGTTTGCCTCTTGCTGCTGGTGGAGTAGCAGATAATATTCATACTGACAAAAAAAGAAGAAATTTCAGATGCTGTGGAATGAAAGGAGCTCAATTCTTCAATTACATCACACAATGTTTTAATGACTATCCCTGAAAAATGGATACCATCACAGAATATGGTCTCACAAGAAGAGGAAACTAAACTTCCCTCAGTCAGTGCTACTTGATAATAAAAGTCTCACTACTGAATGCCACCTTGTGGATTCTACAGGCCTGAACTGCAGTAATCCATTCACTCAGCTGGAGGGCAGACATCAAGCACATCCCCAGCACCTTTCCCTCCGTGGTGACCTGGTTACCTTTTCACCTCTAAGGCCTCCCTGTGGAGAACAACCAGAAGAATTTTGAGTTCAAAAATAAATCCAAACATTTTTCTTCACACCACCAATGTTGTGATATATTCTTACTATTAAACTTTTGGATAATATGTATTTGTGTTCATTTCTATTCAATTCACTTTTATAGTATCATATAATGTTTTAATTTAGATATGATACTCTTTCTCAAGGGAAGTGGGGGTATTTTGTACATTAACCACACAGAATAAAAAATGTACTGTGCCTAAAAAAAAAAGAAAGAAAGGAAGAAAGAAGAGTGCTTGCCACCATCCGCCCTTAGGGCAGTAATTCTCCAGGCCTGCCGGGGAGACCTGCCGGACAGGAATGACTTTGATCACCTGTACAGAATAAATATTCCCTTTCCTGGGGCCTTGCTTCCTCATCAATTCCTTTCCTCTCATTCTGAATTTCAACCTCAGGCTTCATGACTCCTGTTGTCTGAGGCCCTGTTTGTTCTCTTCTCTGTAGGTCTATCCTAAATTTCTCTAGCTTTCAGGGCTGTTATTTCTGCATCAGTGCTGAAAACTAGAGCATGTCATCTCCCATGTGCTACATGTAATATAACACAAGTGAAGCAACTGGAGCCCCCAAAGTTAAAGAAAATAGTGTATCAATTCCCTGGATATGAAACTCTAAGCTATATTTTCCTCTTAAAGTACGGGATGAGAAAAGCTACATATATTCGAGCTTTTTTAAAGAGAAATGTCCTTGGCATGTGCATTATGTTTGATTGTTATTGACTGAAAGCTATAACCTAATAACAACCTAAGGATATGGGGAGGGGGGAGGGAGGGGGGAAGAGGGCAGAGGGAGAGGGATTCGAGGGTTCACTTCTGTGGTTCATCTTGCAAGGGTACAAGTGAATCTTTCTATGAGTAGAATATGAATGTTTTGACATAATGACTAAGAAAGTTACATGAAGGCTATGTTAACCAGTTTGATGGAAGTGTCTTGGATTGTGTATGAAAACACCACACTGTACCCCCAAAGTGCATCAATGTACACAGTTACCATTCAATAAAAAAAAAAAAAAACAACTTTAAAGATCAACTTTAAGTAATGGCAAAGGGTTTAACTATCTTGAATATGTTATTATAGTTGATAACTACATCTGCTATTATGTAATTAAAAGACTGTCAATATTTTTGGTACCATTGTGGCAGACAGTAGAAAACTATGGTTGGCAGACCAAATTTTTCTCGTCACCTGTTTTTATAACTAGTTTTAATGAAGAGTAAAACGTTTTGTGGGAACACAACCAGAATAACTTGTCTCCATATTGTCTAGAACTGCATTTGCTTTGCAATGGCAGAGTAAAGGCCACAGAGATCACACGTCATGAAAAGCCACATTACGTAGTCTTTTGCAAAGTTTGCCAATCCCTGCATAATAATCAAGATAGAATTTAAAACATGGGGATGTGTTCGATTGTGACCTGGTATGATAGCTGTTTTCTGTTAGGTATCTGAGACATAAAGGAGGTAAATATGTTGAAAAAAATGTCAGAAATTTTTTGTTTGAGGTAATTCACTTAATATAATTTTTAACCTGTTTTCAAAATTACCCAAGACATAAAATGCAAACAAAAAAAAAAAACCTCAACTCTGAAACAGAACTGAATCCTTGATTACTCAGAGAACATTTCAAGGTCCTCATGTAGAGTCTCACCATCCTCCTCACACATGGAAGGACCTAGCAAACTGATACAGATGAATCGCGTAGAATAACTTTGATTACACCAAAATGACTTTTGAAAGTTGTTCATCTAGAATTTGGAATTTTGGCCCTTGAATATTTCTCTTCCTTGGAGTTCAACTATTTGATTATTTTTCTGTCTTTCCCAAGGGACTCAGTTCTTCAAGAAGAGAGACTGTATTTCCTTTTTGTTTTGGCTTTATTCTCAGTTACCTTAACACGTAGGACAATGTCTGACACTTAGTAGGTCCTCAGTTGATGTTTACTGAATGGAACTACATAAGAAGTATTTGCAAAATATAATGATTCTATGCACTGTCTAACCTAGCAGGCATTCTTGATCACTTTATCCCTTGTCAGCTTCCTTGCTAGAGTCTAAAAAAGCTAACTAATGCTTTAATCAATATATCCTGTAGCTAGAGTGGGCCAGGTGATAGTTTAGTTAATGACACATAATCAATTGTTAGGAAGTTTTTGGCAACCTTCTGTTTATCTGATAACAAGGACAGACACAAATGGCATTGAACCATCCACTGTCTTCTTGTGTAGGACATGAAAGTGATGCCTGTTGCTCGGAAAGCTAAAGAGGATACGAAAACAATTAATATATAGTGGACAGCAGACTAGAAAGATAAAAGGAGTCTGGGTCTTTCAGGGAGCCCCCACACTAGTCCCAGAATCCTTAAATTCAGATTCTTTGCTATATTAGAACTATAACTGTTTAACTTTTGTTAGTTTAAATCTCTGTAACCTGAAGCTAAAAACATACCTAATTGCCTCAACAATCTTAGTGGCAAGATCATCAGCCATGACATCCACTAGAACTACAGTTGTCCTGCACAATTATTCCTGTAAGAATCTTGGAGGGACTAGTGACAAATCTAATTGTCACCCGCTAGGAAAAAGAAAGCCTTGTTCTAGCAGGACCTCTTTTGAAGGACTATAAAGGAGAAGAAAAATTACATGTTTGATCATCTCCTCCAGCCCAGACACTCTACTTGGACCTCTGTATTTGTAAGGTTATGAAGTCTACATAATGATAAGGTAAACTTGGTATTGTTAGTTCATCCGATAGCTGGAGAGCCTGACTGCAGAGAGGTAAAGAGCTTTGCAACGCATATACCTAAGTAGAAACCAAGGGGTGATTCAAAGCTAATTCTTTATAACCCCCAAATCCATAATGATTCTAAAAAATATGTTGCTTTTTAAAGAAATGAGCTCTATACATTTCTAGATTGTCCACGAATTATTAAAGAAGGAAAGCCAATACCCTTTCCAGAAATCAGTTACTAGCTTCTCAGTTCTGGATGCTCAAACTTCAACCTCTCAGATTATACTGATATGACTAAAGGTTTTGTTTGTTTCTTCCTGATAGGAATCTCATAACTCAGTGAGCCATTAGGAAGGGTAAAATGTCAAAAAACCCTTAATTTACAACATAGAATAGCACATAGAAGGTAGACCACTGTGCATATCACTTCTCCTTAACATATACGAAGATAACAAAACCATCAATTGTGCCAATTTCAAATTCAGCTATGATGCTACTGCTATGGATTCACTTGACTCTCCTTGTGATGGTATTTGGAGATAAGACTTTGAATGATAATTAAGTTTAGTTGTTTAATTGAGGTCACAAGGGTAAGCACCTCAAAGAAGGGATTTGTGACTTTCTAAGAAGAGACATCAGAGAGTTTGCTGTATTGTTCTGTTCTCACCATGTGAAGACGTGGAGAGCAGGTGGCCATCTACAAGCCAGGATGAGCCTCCCCAGGCCCAGTGATGGATACGAGCACTCTGCTCTCGAAGTCCAGCCTTCAAAGCTGTGAGCAAATACGTTTCTGTTGTTTAAAGCCCAAGTGCCCATTGATCCACGAATGGATCAACAAACTGTGGTATATGTACACCATGGAATACTATGCAGCCGTAAAGAAAGATGGAGACTTTACGTCCTTCATGTTCACATGGATGGAGCTGGA
>NW_003852396.1:21908304-21911387 GCF_000181295.1 Otolemur garnettii | reverse complement strand
AAAAAAAAAAAAGTCACTTAGTATATGGTGTTTTTTTCTTTTTATGGCAGACTGAGCTCAGAGATTTCCTATCAGATTTATTTACACATATATCTTTTCTACTTTTCTCATTTAGTAAACAGAAGAGAAGAAGAAGAGGCAGAATCCCAATATATATCCTTGACCTCCCTCACCTACGTTTGGAAGGCCTGTTTGGAACCCATATTTCAAAGGGTGATTTAGAAAAAGGCAAGAAACCCAAACAAAGCATTGTGGAAATAATGGCTAGAACAACCTTTCCCCAGAAGCCGTATGCATTTTCCTGTTTATTTTCACCTTTATCTCCTCACTTTGGCTTGTCAGCAAGTGGTGTACCGGGATTTATCTCGTTGGGGCTCAAAGCTTTAGAGGTGTTGTCATTCACCGGCAGCTCTGGGTTCCCCTCACCAATAGAGAAGGAAAGCTGTTTTAATTGCAAAATAGATCATGTTTAGCCTTCCCTAAAAGAAAGATGATACAGACTACACTAAAAGGATAAGTGTTTTCACTTTATAAATCAAAATCCCGCATTTTATGTTGGAAAGATGGATGTTATTTTCTTCTCAATGCTTCTTGTCTTCCCTTTAAGTTTCTAAAGAAATGAATGGAAAGAAGAAAAAAGGACTTAACTGTATTAATGAAGGGTGATGAGCCCATCTTAAGCCTTCAACAGGATGATATTGAAATACTGAAATTGCTAGTTATATTTGGAATTAAAAGGTAATAATTAAAACTCAACAGAACTTTCTTTATTAGGGATAAGAATTTCTAAGATTAAGATTCTAGACCCTAGAACAGGGGTCCTCAAACTTTTTAAACAGAGGGCCAGTTCACTGTCCCTCAGACCATTGGAGGGCTGGACTGCGGGCCCTGGGATGAGTCGGCTGCTAAGCAGGACAGGCAGCGGCAGCAAAAATACCCGGTGGCCTGGATAAATGTCCTAGGCTATCCGCATGTGGTCCACGGGCCGTAGTTTGAGGATGCCTGCCCTAGAATACTATCATTGTTTTTATAAATAGGAAAAGTAAAGCCCAAGAAATTTGTGCTGCACTCCTAGCACCTGAGGTACACTGGCCACCACCAAGGACTTGGGATCCAATTCCAGTGCTCTTTCCAATGTCCTATATTGTCTGGTGGTGGCTGCTCTCCTGGTGGTGGTAATGGCAGCAATGCTGATGAGAGAAACGTTTGAGTCCCTACAGTGAAGAGGACTCTGTTAGCCTCTAGGGCTGTAAATGAAGAATAAAGACAACTCTGAGCAGATCCAAATACAGATTTAGTAAACATTAAAGAGCATGATGATGATTTAGTCAGATATTATCTTTCAATATCTCATTTGGCAGACTCAATATCCTTTGGAGCAGCATAAATCTATAAATATAAATTGAATGGAAACATCTCAGGATCAGAAAGAATCCTGGGGTCATCTTTCTCAAATACTCCACCAGGACCTCCACACCCTCCGGTATCTGACCCATCTTCTGCCTAAAAATGTTAGGCTGAAAACCCCACTTTTTGTCCAAGAAACTTCTTCAATCTTTGATGAAAGATTTTTTTTATTTAGTGTTGTTCTGCAATCGGTCAGCAAATGCTGACCCCATCAATTATACACTTAATGTGTTACTCGGGACAAAATTGCTAGACAAAGGCCGTTTCCACGCTGACAAATGGAGATCACAGTTGTTTTTAATTTACAGGATTATTTTGTGGGATTAATTATGAAATATATGAATAGCATTTAGAAAACTGTGTTATAGTATAATAAATGCTCTCAATAGCATATATTCACACATTATGTGTGTGAATTATGTGCACACACATAATTTTTACTATAATCAAATAATAAAGTTTGGCTACTTTTTGGAGTAATAGTAGTAGCAGCAGTAATAATACCTGTGGTACCAATCATACATTTTTTACACTATACTTATGATACTGATTTTGTCAGCCCTACTCTACTGGACCTACATAAAGCAAGTAGCAAGTATTGTAATTCTTTTATTTGACAGGGTTTTTTTTTATATTTGCTCCTGGAATATAAGCCTTCTTCTATTGGGGGCCAGTACTTCTCTGTTCCAATCCCTTTCCTAGCATCCCAATCCAAGTTGGTTAATATTAGAATGAAAATCAAGTCCTGACCCTCCATTCAGGATTCCTCTGCATGCAGCTAGTCCCCTAAAATTTGAGAAATGCACATTACTCTATTCTTTAGAGTATTAAATCAAATTTCTTCCTGGGTACCATCTCACTCTCTTGAAAATTGCTATTGAAATGAAACATTTGGTAGCACTACAAACTCAAACTTGGTACTTTCTTAACGTTAGGAGACCTTTCATTTCAGCCTAAGAATATTAATTTCAAAGTAGCCCAAGGAAAAAAACAAAATGACTGTTTTTAAAGATTATATGCCACACTCTTCTATAATATGGAGGATGAGGTAAACTTACTAAATGTAACAGTAAGATCATATTAAAACATGAGGATACATTGACGGTATTTTTTTTCCCCTGGTGAAGATGACAAATTAATGACCATTGCTGGTAGACAATCTGAGAGCAACAAGAACATCTAATTATCTTTCTCAAAGCCATAAATAAACAGAAAACTTGGCTCTGATCTAACATAGAGGGTATTCCACATTGCAGATGTGCATTTGTCCACTGTGAGACATCTCTGAGCACTGCGCCGCCTGCCCTGAGCAACACCTGGGATGCGTTAGGTACCAGGTTCCTCGTGCACATTGACCTCCACTCAGCACAGGCTCTTGGATAAGTGTTCACTGACATTTTTTTTTTTTTAAGAACTAAAGCAGTAGTTGGCATATGATACATGGATCAATAAATATGTTTAATAAATCAAGAAATGAATATTAATTGCTTTCCCCTCTCTCAGATCTCTTTTTCTCTCTAGGTGGTGTATATTCCACCTTCAAACTTAGTCTCCTCCTGTAACACTTTTTTTTTTTTAATTAAATGATAGCTGTGTACATTAATGCAATCATGGGGTACAGTGTGGTGTTTTCATATACAATTTGAAATATTTTCATCAAACTGGTTAACATAGCC
>NW_003852396.1:21878324-21907300 GCF_000181295.1 Otolemur garnettii | reverse complement strand
TTAATCATCAGAGAAATGCAAATCAAAACTACTTTGAGATATCATCTAACTCCAGTAAGATTAGCCCATGTCACAAAATCCCAAAACCAGAGATGCTGGCATGGATGTGGAGAAAAGGGAACACTCCTACACTGCTGATGGGAATGCAAACTAATACACTCCTTTTGGAAAGACATCTGGAGAACACTTAGAGAACTAAAAATAGACCTGCCATTTGATCTTGCAATTTCTCCTGTGACAATTTATAAAAATTTGCTCTCATAAGTTTCTTTCTCAGTGAGGTAGGTATGGGAACCACTTCATTTATCATTCATGCGTTTGATGATCCAACAATCATCAGTGACCTTTAAACACTATTGAGTATAAAAACAAATGAGAATGTGTATTATTTCACCATTTCCTATTTCTCCACAAATAGTTCCTCTTCTCTCATCTACACAGTGTGTTCAAGTCAAACTAATCTTGTTTTGGCTTCTACAATAAATTATGTTCTCTCTCATCCCCAGGCCTCTGTGCATCCTTAGACATCTCCTCATTTCCTTTAAAAAGAAGTCTTTCTCTGCTAGCACCAAAACAGGTTGGGTGCTTCTCCTTGTGTCTTTAAATATAAAACCTATAGCACTTTAATTGTCTATGTTTTTCTTTCTATATTTCTTTCTAGATTCCTTAGACTCCAAGTTCCATAAAGAACTGACTGTGTGTTTCCAGGTTCATCCAG
Source organism: Otolemur garnettii (assembly GCF_000181295.1). Classification (NCBI taxonomy): domain Eukaryota; kingdom Metazoa; phylum Chordata; class Mammalia; order Primates; family Galagidae; genus Otolemur; species Otolemur garnettii. The sequence goes on along the minus strand of NW_003852396.1, from coordinate 21,906,582 downwards.
TAGATAAATAAGGATAGTTCACTTAGAAGATCAGCAAATCGATGTCTGTTGAAATCAGGGTCTCTCTCTCTCTCTCTCTCACACACACACACACACACCCTGCCCAGTTTAGTATCCCAGGGTTACAGTTGAGTAAATCACAGCTCACAGGGGTATAATGGCCTCTTTGAAATCTCAAAGACAGTGGCAGAAGGAGAGTAACCTCTCAGGGTTCATTACTGCCTACTCAAGTGTTCCACACCATGTAACTCCTTTCCTATCGTAGTTCTATTTTTAATGAGAGCCAAGGACTCCTACTAAAATGTTAAAGCTCTAATGGTGGCAAACGTTGAAGCACAAGTCAAAAAGTAGAAGGCACACATCTTTCTCAGTGCCCTCCCTCCAAAGTCTATCACTCGGAAAATTAGCCTGATATTCTTGTTTGCATGTCTGTTATTGTTTCTAGGCATATAGTACTTTACAATATATTGAGAACCAACTCAAGGTATTCACACCTTGCAATCTATGGACTATGCACCCTTCCCCTTTCTATGTACTTTACATGCATGAACTTACGCCATTATCACTGCAGAAATTGTGTATTATTCTCTCTTTACAGATGAAACTTTTAGGATTAAGCTGAATGATTTACTCAAGCCCGCTCATCTGGTAAATAGAGGATGGGTGACAGAAAGCAGGCCTGTCTTTGATGAACGGTATGCTTTTGTTTAGTTTTAGTTTCTGTTTTTCATTTATGCCACCATAAGTCTGGAGTACCCAACACAATGGAGAGTCTCTTATCACCTGGCTAAGTGACAACTCCCATTGTAGGGGATGAGCTTCATTTACTCCCTTGACATTTTAAATGGTTACGAAGAAAAAGGAAACTTGGAAGGGTCTGTTCTCATTTCTGAAAATCAGTGGGTGCTTGTATGTTGGGGGAAAGGAAAGTTTCAGATACTGTATTGATTTCTGAATCTTTAATTGGCATAGCCACATACTGTCATTTAAGTTTCAACCTGAATACTGCAAGCAAGATTTTTTTTTTCTATTCAATTGAGGCTGTGATATCCCACACAGTTTTATTAACAAATACGATTTGTTTTTCCATTTTGTACATGGCCTACTACAACAAAACAAAGTAACCCCTCATACTTTGAAACTGTGAACTCAGCCATTCCTAAACATGATTTCTTTGCTGCTTTGTGTATGTACACAGGAAAGGAAAACTATCTCCCTACAAAGTTAAACTCCCTCAGCCTACTTGTCAGTAGAAGCCCCTAAAATTTTTGAAGAGTAAATCAATGTTCTCTAAGATTAAAGCTTTAAGACACAGTAAATCCTCTGTAGAGTGATAACTAAAACTGCACCCATGTCTGTGCACAGAAAATATTGCCAATCCCCAAAGCATATCTCTCTTGTTCTTAGGGAGATAAGAGTGCACTATCCCCATGGCTTCAAAAGATTATGTTATGTCTTCATGCAACTTCATGGATTTAACCAATCTGTTTCTCAAGGATAGCAGTGTATCATTCAAATGGTGCTCACACACAGTCATGTGCCTTCACATACCCTTAAATGTCACTCTCGCTTTAACTTTTATCTTTGCACCTGGGTCAGTCTTTTCAGAATCATTATATCCCCTGTGCCAGGCACATGGCAGGAGAGTTAGCTTGAAATCCATAAGCATCACACTCTGAGATGGGAATTAAAGTGCAGGAAGTTTATTGGAGAGTGATCACAGGTATGGACAAGCAAAAGAAGAAGGGCAGAGCTGAACGAAAGAAGAGTTGAATTGTGATGCAATTGTAGCAGAGACCTCAGCCTCATGGGTGCCCTTCAGCTCCACATTGTCACTTCCTGCTAGGACTAGTTCTCTGCCTCGGAATTGGCCTCCTTGTTACTGATACAGGTTCCCACCACTACCAGCCTCCCAACTTCCAGGCCATCCTCCATCTTGTGGCCAGAGTGTCCCACTATTCCATTCCAAGTTTGTAAGCTGGGCATGGTGACTCATGCCTATAATCCTAGGACCTTGGGAGGCTGAGGTGGGTGGATCCCATGAACTCAGGAGTTGCAGACCAGCCTGAGCAAGAGTAAGACCACGTTTTTACTAAAATTAGAAAAATTAACCAAATGCAGTGGTGTGCACCTATAATCCCAGCTACTTGGGAAGTTGAGGCAGGAGAATCACTTGAGCCAAGAGTTTGAGGTTGCTGTGAGCTATGACGACACTATCCAGGGTGACACAGTGAGACTGTCAAAAAACAAATGAATGAACAAATTCACCAAAACAAATCCAAATTTGTCACTCCCCTACTTAAAACACCACATTCCTGCCCTAAAATGCTTTCTGTAGCAATAAAACAGGTATTTTCTACTTCTGTAAACTTCCTTCCTACAAGTTTCTCCTATGTACATACCCACATTGTACCTTCCATCAGTCCTGATCATTGGGCTCTTAGAGATACGGCGTAGGGAGTAGGGAATAAGATGAATAAATACACAAAATGTATTCCAGGGCAGGAACTTCCTTTTTTTGGTTCTTGGAATGCCCTTTCACCCTGAATGAGGTAAACATTTATATATCCCTCCCCCCCCCCAAAATCCAGCTCAGATAGAACACATCATTTTATTTTATTATTTTTCTATTTTTCAATTAAATCATAGTTGTGTACATAAATACTTTCATGGGGTACAGTGTGTTGTTTCCATATACATTTTAAAATACTTTCATCCAATTGGCCAACATAGCCTTCACGTCATTCTCATAGTTATTGTGTTAAGACATTTATATTCCACATTTAGAAAGATTCACATGTACCCTTATAGTATAAATCATAGGCGTGATCCCAGCAATCAGCCTCCCTCCACATATCCTCCCCCATCCCCTCCACTCCCTCTCCCCTTTCCCCATATTCTTAGGCTAAAATTGGGTTATAGTTTTCCAATGATAGCTAAAAATTAGTTTCATAATAGGGTTGAGTACACTGGATAGTTTTTCTTCCACTCTTGAGATACTTTGCTAAGAATATTTTCCAGCTCCATCCATGTAAACATGAAGGAGGTAAAGTCTCTATATTTCTTTATGGCTGCATAGCATTCCATGGTATACCTATACCACAATTTATTGATCCATTCATGGGTAGATGGCCACTTGGTTTAATAACCGGAATCCACAGACAACTCAAACGTATTAGCAAGAAGAAAGTAAGTGATCCCATCTCAGGGTGAGCAAGGGACTTGAAGAGAATTTTCTCTGAAGAAGACAGACACACAGCCTAGAGATATATGAAAAAATGCTCACCATCCTTAATCATCAGTGAAATGCAAATCAAAACTACTTTGAGATACCATCTAACACCAGTAAGATTAGCTCATATCACAAAATCCCAAAATCACAGATGCTGATGTGGTTGTGGAGAAATAGCACTTCTGCACTGCTGGTGGGATTGCAAACTAATACGTCCCTTTTGGAAAGTCATCTGGACAACATTCAGAGAACTAAAAATAGATCTGCCATTTGATCCTATAATTCATCTGCTAGGTATACATTGAGAAGACCAAAAATCACTGTACAATAAATATTTGTACCAGAATGTTCATTGCAGCCTGATTCATAATTGCTAGGTCATGGAAGAAGGACACATCATTTTAAAAGTCTCACTCAATCCTTCCTTTTCTTGAACCACTGCATTCCATGCCCTTGCGCCTCCATAGTGTACTATATATCAAAACTTTAAAAAAGATGTTTTATTGTGTAAAACATTACCTATAGAAATAATAGATTTGGGGTATATATGCATATATATGTATATACTTGTATGTGTATATTATGCATATATATAGAACTATTAACATAAATAATCTGCATCGGCCACCACACATAAGAACCAGGACATTACCCCATTACTATTTCCACCTAGGTGCCTCTCCCCCAGCCAAGTTTTTCATTGCATCCCACCTGTACCACTATCCTGAAATGTTTGCTTATAACTCCCTATATTTTGTTTTTGTATTAAGTATATACACTATTATTCCTGAGCAATGTATTATTTACTTTGCATTATTTTGAGCTTGAAATTGTAATATAATCATACAAAGTGTAAATTATTCAGGAGTAAAATGAATACATTTCAATTACAGAATACCATCGATGAATGTTAGAAATAATAATATTGAATGAAAGAGCAAGTAGTAACAGACCGCATGTTGTAGGTTGCCATTTTTATTGCAATATATTTTATTTTATATATATATAGTCTCACGTTATTGCCCTCAGTAGAGTGCTGTGGCATTGCAGCTCACAACAACCTTTACCTCCTGGGCTTAGACAATTCTCTTGCCTCAGCCTCCTGAGTAGCTGGGACTACAGGTGCCTGCCACAATGCCAGCTATTTTTGTTACATTTTTGCCGGGGCCAGATTTGAACCCACCACCCTTGGTATATGGGGCTGGCACTCTAGCCACTGAGCCACCGGTGCCACCATGCAATATATTTTAATTATTTTTCCTGTATATCTTTCTCACTAGCCTATGAGATCACTGAAGCCCTAAACTTCACTGATTAAACTAATTTTTGTAATCTGATATTTCCCCAGGATCTAGCATGGTGGTCGGCACATCCAAGGCAGTCAGTACATATTTGTTGAATTGAGGTACACTTACCACTTCATGTCCATCCAGATTTCTGACATCTGACATTTCCTGTTTGATTTGGCTGCTGACTTCAGACCCCTTCCCCATCTAGTATTGCTCCATGATGCACTGTGATGCATCCCCTATGTCCTTCTTATGTCTGACTTTAGATCAGCCCCATTTATCACTTTGCCCCTTCACTGTCCCAGCCACCAGATAGAAGTTTCTGACCACTTGGTCCTTTGAAATACAGAACTCTTATTTACCTGCCCTACTAATAATATTTGGCATCTAAAACTATTGCTATGAGAAATAGCAATGTGATACAAGTCTCAATGGAATCTGTTGTGAATTACCTTTCCAAATTTTTCATCAGTTCCCAGAGAGTGCTGTTGGGTTAGAAGAGGGCATCAAGGTCATCACTCCAACAGCCTACCATGTGCAAGATTCGCTTCTATAGTGCCACTGCCATATGGTCCCTCCATCGCAACAAGAATGTTTCCAAGGACACAGAGTTCAGTACGGCTGAGGTCATCCTTTTCACAGTTCAGAAAATAATGAAGGCTTGCAAGTTAGACTTATTTGAATCCTTGCTCCATGAGTGACCTTAGCTAAATCTCTTGAAATCCCATCTACAAATCAATGCAAAACACCAGCCCAAGAATTTGCCTTATACCCGCTGGGTCCTCAGTGAATGTTATCCTACTTTTCTTTCCATTTCTTCAGATAGTTTAAGCAATAATAATAATAATGCAAAGAAAGTAACATTCACATTGTCCAATAAGAGTATATCTATTAAAGAATGCTTTGACTCTGAGGTTCAGTATAGAGTCATCAGTTAACTACTTCTTATTTTTTTTCCAAAGTCTCAAAAAAAAGACAACTAATATTTATAATAAAAGTAAAAGATAATTTTAAAAAAACAGATCATGTCAAACTTCATAGACAATAGAAAAAGAAGAAATACTTCAAGATCATTCTACTTAATTTGGATACACCTGATATTAAAATTGGAGAAAATATATTATTATGAAGGGGAAATTACAAACATATTTCACTTATAAATGAGGAAAAAGTAGAATTTCTGATATCAATAAAAGGTGTGTAGAGAAGTCATCACTTAACAGTAGCCATAATTATTTTAAAAATTAATTAAAAATGTATTTTGCCAAAAGCCTTTACAAAAGTAAAGGAATTTGAAATGAGTCTGGAATACAAGCAACAATAACAATGATCCTGTTTACATGTGCATGTGTCTGTGCATACGTGTGTGTGTATTATGTGCGTAACACGTATATGTATGCATTTCTATACATAAACTAATGTATACATTTATACACATGTATTTGTATTTACTCAATCTATTTTATTTTCAGAGGAAGCATCAACGTCTGTGCTTTATAAATCTGAACCTGTAAGGATCGTGGCCAGGTTCACACAGTAAATTAGTGACCTAGTTTGAACATAGCAATCTAGTTCCTCACACTGATATTTTCTTTCAACATGATTTCCCTAAAATGTTCTTCTAGGAGATCTCACGAATTAATTAAAGTAAAATTTTCTCCACTATAAAAGATTATTTCTTATCTATCCTTAATTTCCTACTTGTTTTTTCTAATATATTCATTCCATGGCTGGGCTTTGCAAGCTTTCCTTTCATAAACTCCTTTAAAGCCCATTCCCAGTCTCAGTCATTTAAATTACTCAAAAATTAGTACCAAATACATGCCAGAGGCCAACTATAAGTAGATTTAATATCCTTACCTATTAAAGACAATAAAAAAAAGAAAAACAAAACAGATAATCTTTCTTTTAGAAATTCCAAGTGTTGGAATCACCAGAAGTAGTGTCCTTACCAAACTCTTGGCAAATTCCAGTACTATCATGAAAACATTCAGTGTTTTCTTTTTTCTTTCCTTTTCTTTTTCTTTTTCTTTTTCTTTTTTTTTTTTTTCTTTGTAGTTTTTGGCTGGGGCTGGGTTTGAACCCGCCACCTCTGGCATATGGGGCTGTCACCCTACTCCTTTGAGCCACAAGCACCACTCAGTGTTTTCTTATTGGTTTACTGGCAGTACACTTGTTGTTAAAACAGTGTTTTCCAAATTGCACTTGGCTAAATATTAGCTCTGGGATATGCTCCTCCAAAACAAAGCATTTCACAGATGCTATGGTTTGAATATTTGATCCCTCTCAAACTTGAATTTTAATCCCAATTGGGGCAGCATTGAAAGGTGGGGAATTGTGTAATTGGGTCCTGAAAATTCTGCCCTTATAAGTGGATTAATCCCTTCATGGTTAAGTGGATTAATGGATCACTGGACTAATGGATTAATGAGTTATCATGGGAGGGGGACTGGTAGTGTTACAAGGTAGGTAGGAGACCTGAGCTGGCCTGCTAACTCCCCTTGCCACGTGATGCCCTGAGCTACCTCAGGGCTGTGCAGAGAATGAGAATCCTGACTTGCAGGAAGGCCCTCAGCAGATGAAGCCCCTTCATCTTAGACTTCCCAGACTCCACAACTATACAAAATCAATTTATTTTCCTTCTAAATTACCTATTTTCAGGCATACTGTCACAAGCAACAGCAGCAGTCTAAGACAACAGCCATAAATTGAGAATTGCTATATGCCATATAGCTCGTAACCCTATTCAAATCTCTGCAGCACCCTTGAGGAAGAGAACTGTTAAAGTCTGTTTAATCTTCTGTTTCATAAACACAGTGTCTGATCTAATTTCCTTTTAATATGTAACTTCATCTGAAAACACTTTGGGAATATTACAATAGATTATGATTTTAGTAATTATGATTTTAGTGTTTATTTCCACTGCCTAGATAGGTCCCTGCTATACTTAGGACATTTAATGTTTTTTAATGTCTTTTTCTTTTTTAATGAATGAAGGGGTAGAACCTGTGCTATTTAAGTCTTTGTTGAGTATGCTGTTGTCCTTCCTCAACACCATGCTTCTAAGATCACGTCATCCGCGCATCCGGCTTCCTATACCAACATCCTTGTTATACAGTCCTGCTAAGTCTTTCACTCTTCCAGAGTTCACCACCTGATTAGAAAGTCCTTTCCTTGACTCTAATCCCCAAATGCCTCTTTTCCCATTAATCAAGCTCCTCCTGAAATTCCAATTGCTTTCCCTCTATCTGACTTAATCCCAAGGCCAAGATAAATCTGGGCTCTTTCATAAAGTCTCCTCCTATTTGGAGCCAGGGAGTCATCCCTCTTCTCCCTCTGCACTCTCGCAGAAGCTGAGCCGCCGTGATAATACTTAACACTTTTATGTGTGCATCTGTATTGGTATCTACACGTAGAGACCAAGACATTGGGAGCCAGGTAATTCTTTGATTCTTTGTTGTGGGGAAATGTCCTGTGCATTGGGGGACATTTAGCACCATCCTGTCTTCCCTCACTAAATGCCAGCACTATATCCCCAGTTGCAACAACCAAAAATGTCTCCAGAGATGGCCAAATGTCACCTGGAGAACAAAATCCCTCCTCTAAACCCCTTTTGAAAAGCTCTGATTTAAGTCTATAGATCCATATTCATATTCATATCTACATTTCAGTTGAGGAGTAACATTGACTTATTTTCTTTCTTATTATTATTATCATTTTTGAGACAGAGTCTCACTATGTTGCCCTCAGTAAAGTGCTGTTGCATCATAACTCACAGCAACATCAAACTCTTGGGCTCAAGTGATTCTCTTGTCTCAGTGTAGCTGGGACTACAGGTGCCCACCACAATGCCTGGCTATTTTTTTGTTGCAGTTGTCATTGTTGTTTAGCAGGCTGGGGCCAGGGTCGAACCCACCAGCCCTAGTGCATGGGACCAGCACTGTAACCACTGTGCTATGGGCACTGAGCCGCACTAACTTATCTTCATCTTTGTTCGGCACCAGGTCCAATAGCATATGCTATTTGTTTTAGTTTTCCCTATGATCCTCAGGGGTCTAAATAGCACCAAGTTAAACATAAGGAAGATACTTCTGATACTTCTCAGAAGAGTAACTAAGAAAATGCCTGTGGCATGTGCACATTTCCCTGTTAGTAGAGTCGTCTGACAACTTCTCCCTGCTGCTTTCAGCCTTCTGTCTCCCCCAGGGCCTATCACATAGCAGTTTATCATCATAACACTAAGAAATACACTCTCAAACTTAACAAGAGACGGTGGTTCTCAACCTTCCTAATGCCATGGCCCTTTAATACAGTTCCTGTGGGTCACGACCCACAGGTTGAGAACCGCTGCCATAGGAGCTTTACAGTCTCCCAGGGCTAAACATTTTCTTATTTGCATTACCTATAAGTTGTCTACCTATCGCTTAACCCAAGTATATTTATACGTGTATTAGGTATGTAAATTGGGCATAATTGTATTACTTAAGTGCATTACTTAATAATATAATTGTGTTAATCTTTACGTCTGTCTTCAAATTTTGGCATCATAGTATAATGAAAAATGCATGAGCTTTAGGAATCAGAAGAACATTAAATTTAAATTCCACTTTATGCCTAACTGGATATGTGGCATTTACTTCAAAAACTAAACATTTCTGTGATCAATGCAAAGAATACAGAGATAAAAACCAGAATCCTGACTATCTACTGACTTATGTTCTAGCAGGGGGTAACAGAACGTGAAAAGAAATTAATTCAAATACAGTGGTATAAGGTTAAAAACCATACAAAGTACAGAGATGGCATGGTGGAGGGAGGGATTACTTCTTTCCAATAAAGAAAGGGAAAATTCCCAACAGGTTGTGCTTTTGGTGGGTGATAAGAGATAGAACCAAAAGACAAGCATCTCCAGTATCTTGAATCTCAATTTCATTACTTGTAAAAATAGAGACAATTATGTATCTGCTTCCTGGGGTTGTTAAAAGCATTGAATGAGTAGGACTATAACACTTACTACAGTGTTAAAAACGTGGTAGTCCCATGATAAATAGTGCCTCCTTTCCAGTTCATTCAAAGGGCAAAGGTTCTGTTATTTGCATCTTTTTTTATGGTTTACCTATCACAAAGCAGCAAGATTTTCATAGATCGCAAACTTAATAAACTCTTCCTCAAAAAGCCAAAGAAAATCTTCCAATCCATTGCACGTGATCAGTTCCCCAAGGAAGATGAGTAGGTTCTGCTCATTCGGTTTCAAAATGTTGTACAGATATTTTTATCAGAAAAAAAGGCATCCCGCTCCCAGGTTCTTCCACAACCACCTTCCTCTTCTTTGAAAACACAGGCACACACACAAAAGCTATACTTCTGGAACATACTCGCCACTCTGCTTTCTGCTCCACTCGGTGACAGTAAATACAAGAATAGAATAGAAAACCCTGAACAGTAAAATCAAATCCCGAGTGCTTTCCACTTCTCTCTGAGACTCTGTGGAGGATTCTAAAGACGGACTCTTCTGTTACTTAAACTCCTTCCCTAGCTGCCCTCTGAGCCCTCCAGACTCAGACCATGTTCGGCGTCTTTATCCCTGAGTGGCCCTTGCCATCAAGATAAGTCTTTATTTCTCTTTGTAAAGTGACAGAAGAGATCGGGGAAGATGAAGGATCTTTCCCCACTGAGCTTCACAGAACTCACTTCTAAAGCACTCCCGTAATTCTCACAGTGGCCATGAGGTTGTGAAGTGTCATTACCTCTGACCTTGGACATTATTAGCGTCCACAATTTATGAAAAAAAAATAATAAAAAGGTCATTGGCTGACATTCTTTCATTCAACCAACATTTATTGGCACATGGCTAATGCCAGAAATGCCAGGTATGGTGCTGGGTTATAGGGAAATATCAAGGTTTATTTTAATGGGGTGAACATATTCTGGTTTTAGTAGTCTTATCCTCTTGTTTTTGAAAAGTAGCTAGCATAGTGAAAATATAAAGTTTAGCAAAGTTTATATTTTATTAGGCATTTTTACCATCTCAGCTGTCAAGGCCCTTCTGTGTTTATGATATAGATTCCAGACCAGCTTTATAATGTGACTTTAATCTTGATATGTAGGAATATCTTGAGCTAAAGATCAGCATAGGGCAATTTTTATTCCTATTGAAAGGATCTGTCTACAGATTACTACATTTAGCTTTTCTTGGAAGAAAAGGAGAAATAACCCACTTGAGGTGTGAGAAATAACCCACTTGAGGTGTGAATGTACCTTGTATTTCATGATTAGCGGATTGTTTGCCATTGACCTTGCAAATTACACTCCTCACATCTCAAGGGCACTTTATTTTGCAGTGTTGTTCAATGACTCCTGTCAGATCTGTTCTGAATACCCATAAACACAAACAAGATGGAATTCACTTTACATCCATCTTTCTCCTTTAGGTGGTAATGAAAGAGTAATGAGTAGTTTGGTTACTGAGGTGAGTTCCTTGTTCAGTGGATTATTTGGCTAGCAAAGGCTCGGCTATCCAATCTGGAGGATTCAGAAGAGTTCAGAGATAAAGTTGTTTGATTTGAGATATCAACGTTTAGACTATGGGATGAAAGGTGCTAAGTGATGGCTACTGAAAGCATCTGAAATTTGGCCAAGTTGTAGAACTTGGAAATAATAAGGTAATATCTGGAAAGCCACCGGCAAGGCCCAACCTCCAGGGAAAGAGTTAGAAAAACCTGATGTGGTGACAGGCCTCCAGCAGACCAGAGTCTGAGGACAAGGTTCCTTACTCAGTGGAGACTGGAGGGAAAATCAGTGTCCCTGCCAGCAGCCTGTCTAGTCATACACACCTGCACTATAGTGGACAGATCGCTGGCCTGTCCTGGGGCTCCTGCCAGTGCCCAGTTTTGCTCATAAACACGCATGGGGAGCATCTAGTGTGCAATCTGCAGACTCTGTCTGGATATTATGTTTTAGTAGGAAAAAATTATGTATTTCCTACCAGAACAGATTCTCAGTGGTTCAGAAGACAGGAGCATGTACGTTGCTATCAAGGCAGGCTGGAGCTGGCATCTATCAGTGTTTTATAGGTATGATAGAGTAGGCTCAGAAAAGTTGTGGAATTTCCTGAGTTCATGTAACAAGGGAACGATCCAGCCATTCCTCTGGCGTTTACTACCTCACTGGTTATGCAAATGTATCCCTCATTTATGTGTACCTGTGTGCATATATCATGGGAATAGACCTTCCATGGCACACAGCATATATTCCTTAAGTGATTCAGTGAATGAATATATAACATAAGCTAGAGTTTGCCCTGTGTGGAAACAAAGGCAGATCTCTATTCATCCATTCAAGACATACTTATGCCAACTGCATGCCTATACTACATCAGCCTTTGGAGAAACATCAGAGAACAAGAAGGAAAGGTACTGCTCTCGTGGAACTGACATTTTTGTGAGGGGAGGAAGTAATACTCAAGACTTAGATAGCTACACGGGATGGCTTCAAATAATATGAATGCTGGGAAGACGATAAAAAAGAACTGCGATCAGAATTTTGCCTTTTTCTTTATATGAAAGTGATTCTGACTAAATGTGGATTCATGAAACCTGAAGAAAACGAATCTGGCCTTTTCCATCCAATGCTCTGTCTGCCATTTATTTTCCTTCCCCTGATCACCTTTTCTGGTTCGGTGGTCATATCATGTTCTCTTTCCATTATTTGCTTAAAATATATCAATTAGGATTAATTTGAAGCTAGCCAAAATAAACACGTGGAGAAAGAGCGGCAGAATAAACTTAGAGGTTCAGGCAGAACCTCCCTCTTCAGAGGCACCAAGGGAACAAGGAAAACCACAGTCTCCTCTGGGACACTTTTATGGCTTCAATCTCACACTGTGCACAGACGAGGTTCTGAAATGCATCAAAAGTTTGAATTCACCGACTTCTGTATCATCTCCTTGCCCACATAGTCCTGAAACCCAATATGTCCCTAGAAGGTAGTTATAGGTAAAGTTGATGAGCCTACTGAAAGCAGAATTATTCTTTATAGAAAAGGGAATTTTTTTTGCTATACTATTCTAATTTCTCTTCTAATGAATGCAGAACAGAGAAATTCAATCTTTAATTCTAGCTTGGACACTCCCTTTAAAGTATTACTGTCACCGTGCCTCAGACTTCTTATTTTTTAAAAAAGACATGCCTGATTATTTTTAGGCTTCAAAGTCACCAGTTCAGGTATATTCCCATATATCTAATATATAGCACAGGGCTGGGCACATAGTACAGACTCAATAAATATTTTCTGCCTGTGCAAGGAGCTCTGGCTTTAGTTTTAAACAAGTCACAAACTGAAACCATAAAAATGAAAATAAAGAATATAAAATTTGAAAATGTGTAATTTACTGAAAGCACAAGAACCATTAATTGTCAGTGATGGTTCTCATTAAACTGGAAGCATATGTTGCTATTATAAGGATGTTTGTCATGAGCTCCTGAGAGGTCTATTAACAATAAAATCCTATTATTCCAGATGTTTCATATCCATGTAATACACCCACAATAATTAATTTCATATGAGCTAAATTCATAAATCTAGAAAACTAGAAAGACACGTTATTCACCACAGAAGGCAGCTTATATTCTATTTATAATCAGACTGAGATGCTAAAAAATGCCATTAATTACAGGGAAACCCACTATCATTTTTCTTTATCTCTAGAATGGACCTTGAATTTTAAAGTAATCCATTACCATTATAAAGGCAGCATCTGAACAAACAAGAGAAGAAACTTGCCGCCAGGTCTGCCTGCAGCCAGTGCAGCTCTCCCAGTGGAGTGAAGGTTACTGCTCACTGCCGCCACCTAGCGGGCGTGGGCTGGGTCCTGCTGTGAGCCAGGCACTGTGTTAGGTGCTTGAGAGGTGCCACGACCTCTCCCTATAAAATCGCTCCATTTTACAAAACCTCCCAAAGAAGTCCAAAAACTGATCAAAGGGAACAGCTCCTAAAAGGTATAGAATTTGAACTTGGCTCTCTGACATCAAACCTAGTCACTTCCTACGTTGCCTCTCCAAGGCAATAATGAAAGTTCTCATTTATTATGTGCCTGATCCAGCCTGTCAGCCTGAGTTGGGGAAAAATACACAGGAGACTCATGGATATGGAAGCCGAAGGTCAACCACGGCGACTGCCACTCGGTGCTAGAATCCTCTTCACAGAAGGCTTGAAAAATAACTGACTGGTCACCCAGCATTCGGTAAGCCCTATGCCTCTTGAAGGAAGAGCTTCATCTCCTTTCATGTGCCTAGCACCTGTCACGCACTCTGGTATATAGAGTCAATGTTTATTGGATGTTTATTCATCAATAAGTCAAAAGGACATAAATTTGGGCTAGAGAAGAATAATAACTCAACAGGTGAGATGTCAAGTTTATGATGTGGAGGATTAAACGTGGATATAAATGGCATCTTGAAGAAATCACTTATTGCTTTCAAACTTGAGAGGGGAACATGCTGAAACAGCACTGGTATTATGTAAATCATGGCTCTGTTGATAATGAGCATTTAGTGAGTGCTCCGTGTGTGTCAATCACTATTGTAGGAACTTTGAATTATAAACACACCTACTTGTCAGAACCACTTTATGAGATATTCTTATTATCCCTGACCACAGAATTTAAGTAAGAAAGCTCATGTAGCTCATAAGACACGGTGCCATGACTTTCACAAAGGCTACCTCACCTCAGAGCCTGTTTGCCACCATTATGCTACACACCCCTTGTGAATTTGAGGCAAACTAATGGAAATTATCTTCTGTATTTATAGTTTGCCTATTAACTGTTCTTATACTATGGGAAAATTAGAAGGAAAGCTAGCCTGTTGTTGGTGGTGGTTTTTACCTGAATATAGACATTAGAAAAAGTTGAGATGGAAAAGATACCACCTAAGTAGCTGGAAAAGCAGGATGCCAAGCTGCTGGAACAGTTGACCTGTGCTATCTATCACCTTTTATCTTCCCATGAGCTGTGGTTGATAGCTGTGGGGTGTAGTAGCTCAGAGCTTTGCCTTTTAAGTCAAACAGAGCCAAGTTCAAGTTCAGCTATGATGATTACTACTGTGCTGGCCCATGACCTTCAAATCCCTCATGTACAAAATGTGCCTAGTTCTAACACCTATTTACATCAGAGGACCCTGGAAAAATGAACAAGATAGTATATGTAAGTTATTAGTAGAATGCCTGGAATATATTTAAATGTGCACATAAATCTAATAAGTGTGCATATTAAAATTATAAGTAACTTATTATTAGTCCCTCTTTTATACATGAGAAATCCAAGGGTCTGAGATATCAATCAGCTCGCTGCTCAGTAAAGTTTGTGTAATAAATAAAAGGACACATGAATGAATGGAAGAAAATACTGGCTTGCCACTGGAACAAGTTATTGTTATCTCATCAAATCTATTTGCCTCTCAGGTACCCCTCAGGTAAAGTTAGGAAGACATCACATATTAGCTGCTAAATAATGTTAGTTTCCTCCCTAGGTCTGGAAGGAAAGCCACAATTGCTGATGAAGAAGGTGTTCTTCTGTCTTATTTCCAAGTGATAGCAGCAAAGCAGGAACTTCTGTTCTCTAGCACTTTCGGAGATACTGCCCATTTGTCCCGTTACAGAGGAGAGGGCCCTTTCCTCACCAGTCCCGTGTCCAGAGCTAGCACTAATCCATGGTGTGCTCTGGGTAGGTCTGCCCTCTATGCCACATTTAGCTGAGCCTAAAGGTTGTTTTAAGTGGAAGAAATTTATTCCTTTCATCTTCATGTTATATAAAAGGCAGTAAACATAATAAAACTGAAAGTCACCAAATAATCTTGTCCATTTTCTTCTTCGGGTTTAAACATTTTGCCAGAAGTTGGCTTCTGGTAACTATCCTTATTATGACTTGCTCGTATGACTTCACACATGCTGATAAACCTTTCCATGCACATTACTGGATGTGATTCTCACTATCATCCTGTTGGTTAGGTTGCTGGGGTGTTGGCATGTCTCTTTCATGATATGGAAACTGAGGCTTGAATCATTGGTGTGAATTGATCCAAATTCCATGACCACAGGGGGCAGAGGGAGAATTTCATCAGGTCTTTTTGCTCGTTTAAAACCCTTCCCAAGCTTCTGACACTCAGAATGCAATCTGAAATCTTTTCCATGAACACCTGTATGGCCTGGCTCCTGCCAACTTGTCTAACCTCATTTCAGGCCACACCCCTCTTATCTGTCAAGCTCCCACAGAGGGGTTTTCCTTCAAAGGAAGGTAAGTCTCAGCTGGGTCCTGCATCAGGCCTGCCCATGGCTGGGGGGCACAGGGCATCTACTGAGCAGAGGACCAGGGAGAACACATCAGGAAGGTAAACCAGTAGGTGGCAGGACACTGACTCCAAGCAGGAGTTTTGGAGACTTCCACCTCAGAATTTTGGGGAGGCTTCTTTGGATCCAAAATTTTGTATCATTGAGGAATACTGGGAAAATCATCTGGGAAGTAATCATGGGACAAGAAAATTTGCTGGTAATTTTACTTGAAAATTTGGTGCAAAAAGACCTAGGGAAGAAACTAACATTATTTAGCAGTTAGAGGAATATAGATTTGATGCAATAACAATAACTTGTCCCAGTGGCAAGCCAGTATTTAAACCCAAGGAATTTTTGATTCTACTACACATAAAATTTCCCTTCTAAAAGGATGACTTGGTAGCACCCGCAGCTCAGTGGGTAGGGTACCAGCCACATATACTGAGACCAGTGGGTTTGAACCTGGCCTGAGATAGCTAAAAAAACAACAATGACAACTACAACAACAACAACAAAAAGAAAATCCAGGCATTGTGGTGGGCACCTATAGTCCCAGCTACTTGGGAGTCTGAGGCAAGAGAATCGCTTAAGCCCAAGAGTTTGAGGTTGCTGTGAGCTATGATGCCACGACATTCTACCCAGGGTGACAGCTTGAGACTCTGTCTCAAAAAAAAATAAATTAGAAGGATGACTTGATACTATATTACTAGGATTTCTCAACTCAGGTTATTTCAATTTCCTCACTAAGGACAAGATTGGTTTAAGACACAGGAATGGTGGTAAATTTATGCAAAGAGGTGAGCAGCTGTCCCTGTATCAGAAAACAAAGCTTGGAGGAGTGGGAGCCAGAGGGTACTGATAGGAAGTGGTTTTACAATACATTGTTCATAAGATAAAATTATCAAAAAATAGTTTGAATAGTTTGAATCAAATTGTTTCTCTCCACTGACTTTAACTTATACATTAATAATATTTAATAAAAGCTTTACCTATCTGCAGTTCTACTATTTGCATCATTGACAATAAACCGCACGATTTAATTATATCCTAAAACTTATCATCCGAAGATGATTTATGGTAGATTGTCAAGGGTTTTATGCTAAGGAAAAGCTCCTTGACAAAATATATATGGACAAAAAGTTTTGAAAAACAATGTGAAATAGATAAGAGTCTGAGTCTTGGCATTGAGGAGCCTGCCTGGGTCAAGTTTCACCTCAGAATATTCAGAGCGGAATTCTTATTTTTGTTACTTGCGAATAGGTGAAATCCTAACATTTATTTTCCAGGCCTACTATTATAATAATAATAATAATAAAAACTTTACATATTTTCTATCAAAATGTTGAAATTTGGTATGCCTGTGCATTTACAGAGGGAATCAGTGAGTGACTAAGCCCGTGAGTATTTCACAATCATTTTAAATAATCTTACTAAGGCATGCTTATAGGCAGTGTCTGTATTTCAGAAGTTTTAATTTATTACCTACATTAATCCTAATTGTGCTTCAAATTGCCCTGCCAGACAGGATCACTACTGTTTACTGCTAATGTTCTTTTAAAATTACTAGAGAACCACAGCAACATAATCATAAACCTTTGCTCACAAAATATGTCACCTGACTGCATCAAGATTCTGTGCTCAATGAATCCCTTTTAGTGGATGATGACAGGGGTCAAATCACAAACTTTAATTTTATGCTTTCATTTCAAAGAAAATTCTCTTTGGCCTCGTTCACTTTTCACTGGAACTGCCTCAAGCTTCCACCGTTTTCAGAATGCATTTGGAAATGTACAAACTTTGTTTATACACACCTGATTTTTAAGAGTTCGTAAAATTGCATTTCTCACTTACGCCCAGATCATATCAGATATTTTATATTTTTCCTGATTGATTCAGTTTTTTTTTTTTTTTAATTCAAGAGCAGCCAGTAAAAGGTTAAATGTGATTTTCCCAGTCTGTGAGTTAGGTTCCAAAACTGAATTTGATGATGACCAATAAAATAACACAAGTTTACACTATAAAGTAAATATCTATAAAAAGAGCGGTGGTGGATTTATTAGGATAGCAAGTGTCTAGAACACAGACCATCCTCTCTACCTCTTGCACGTAGAGCAGACATTACTGGTCGATGGCCAGTCTACCCAGCACCTACTTTTCAATTTCTTAATATAGAATTTGGATCATGAATTGGTTGTTAATAGCTCATAAAAATGAAATGTATCTGTATTTACCCAAAGAGACTCACGGGTACAATAATGTGTACTAGGTGAAAAGGGAAATAATTCTAAGTGGGTGATATATTTAATCTGGAACAAATGGACATCTAGACTGATAAGAGAATGAGCCAAAGCTACTGACCCATTTGTATTTACCCAGACAGCTTATTTTTGAAAGAGAACCTGGTGGCAGCTTTAAAATGCATGTCTATAACCTTTGCCTCATGCTAAGCGCCCATAGCATAGTGATTATGGCTCCAGCCACATATATTGAGGCTGGTGGGTTTGAAACTAGCCCAGGCCAGCTAAACAACAATGACAACTGCAACAAAAGGTAGCTGGGCATTGTGGTGGGTGCCTGTAGTCCCAGCTACTTGGAAGGCTGAGGCAAGAGAATCGCTTAAGTCCAAGAGTCTGAGGTTGCTGTGAGCTGTGATGCCACCACACTCTACTGAGGGTGACATAGTGAGACTCTGTCTCCAAAAAAAAAAAAAAAAAAAAACAGAGCCTTCGCTTCCCCAGCAGCACTGCTTTCTTTGTTATGTATTTGGGTATGCACATATTTAGAGTATATATTACGGACAAGATGATGCAATGCTTTGGGGGACGGTCTTCATGAAGATCTGTCCTGCCATTAAAATCCTTATTGGCTCTGAGTTTTAATCAGTCTCTTCTATGAAACATTTGCCCTTAACCTTGTTGTGTGATATGCCAGGAGAAATGGCTTAATATTGATATAAAGCTAATACTCTGTCAGGGCCATCTTGTAGCTTAGAAGTACCTGGACATGAAATCCCCACATCAAAGCACTATGGTCAATTTAATATTCATCCGTGTATTTGGAGAATTTATACAGAAGGAAAAGATCCATCTCAAACCTAGTTGTGAAATAAAATGAGAAAAGATATTCAGCAGGAACTTACAGCAAGTTACAAATACAGATGACATACTTTCCACTTAATGACCTGGATAGCTTTCTGTCCTATATTTTCGTCTTACTTTCTGGGGTCATTTGACTCCTGTCTGTGCACCTACATTATCCCAGGATCTGGAAAGCTCCTACATAGAATAGGTCATATTCGCAAAGCATTAGTTGGCTTGAGATAGCTCAACCTTAGATCTGAATTTTATTAAATCTCATTTGATCCATATCTTAATAAAAGACAGAGTTCATAACTGGTTCTATTCTGTTTGATAAAAACTATCCAATGCCCTAGTTTCCCAAGATTGCTACTAAATTGGACTTTCTGTGTCCAAATTCCTGCTTCAATGTTCTGTTCTAATGTTGATAACTGCTCATCTCCTCACAGTTTCTCTCATTCACTTAATCATCATTTATTGAATAGCTAGTATATTTCCAGAATAACTATTGGGTATTTGATACAGAGATAAATAAAAATAGCCATGGTACTTGTGACCTCATTGGGAGAAACAGATATTTACAATCTATATTTGCATAGAGCAGGGGTTCTCACACTTTTTAAACAGGGGGCCAGTTCACTGTCCCTCAGACCATTGGAGGGCCAGACTGAGGGCCCCAGGATGAGTCGGCTGCTAAGCAGGACAGGCAGTGGCGGCAAAAACACCCAGCAGGCTGGATAAATGTCCTAGGTGGGCTGCATGTGGCCGGTGGGCTGTATGCAGCCTGCAGGCCGTAGTCTGAGGATGCCTGGCCTAGAGCATTGTGGGAGCACAGGAAGGATGCAGGTAAGGCTGGCTCAGGAAGTCAGGAGTGACTTCTCCAGCAAGAGAAATCTGGACTGTGTCTTGAAAGGAGAAGCCACAGATTGATGTGTTTAAAGAAATAAACAAGGAAACCTCATGTGTAAAAGCAAGGAAAAGTGAAAGTGAGCCTGGAGTGTGTGTCGCTCCTGAGTTCTGGAATGGGATGGTGACATGGCCATGATAAAAGATCACTCCAGGGAGAAAGGCCGGGGCCAGACCATGAAGGGTCTTTAATGTCACATCAGAGTTTTGTGTCAAAATTGAAGGTTGATAATTCTAAGGAAGCAATACATGAGGAAATGTGTCCCAAGAAAGATTCCTCACCATGGATACTGAGCCAGGACTCCTGGGAGTTTCTCAGCTCCTATATCTTTAGAGTCCCCTCCAGATACTGGTGTGCAGTCAGGTTTTGGAACCACTTGGGTGGGCAATCTTGTACCCATGACCTGGTCTCGCACATTTGGGTTGTGGCTTACTCTCATCAGTTCCTTCCAGACAAGGATGTTCTCCTCTGATCACTAGCCCTATAGACATTGGAGCCCTCTCTGTTCAAGTTTTTAGAAATTTAGAAATCAAGTGGAGAGCAGCTTGAAGTCCTATCTGTATTTTTACATTTTCCTTTTCCCCTTTGTCTTGTGGAGATGGTATAAACAAAATATGGTTTGCCAAAGAGGAGATATATCAAACTATTTTAATGTGTCTATGGAATTTATTACTCCAGAAGTAAGATGGATAAGTAATAAATACCTAGAATTCCTCCCTTTGTTTTACATTTCTCTTGGTAATGTCATTGTTTATCTTAATGTCTTTTCCCACTGAGATCTGGAAGTCCCTTGAGGAAACAAATGTTACATTTGCTATCTTCATACAGCAGCAGCCAACACAGAGCCCCATCTTAAGTACACACTGAGAAAATGCTTATTGATTAAATGAATGAACCAGGTGCAATAATTGGAGTCACTTATTATGCTGTTTAATGGTTAATTTTCTACCATTTGGTTGCCTACTCTATTCCTGCTCAGTTTATGTGACCCTCAAGGAAAGGAACTGTGTCTCCTACTTGTAAGCCCAGAGTCAGCTCTTAGTAGGTATGGGTTACACGAATAAACAACTCCAGCCGTAGTTCTTCCTTGTGCACTTCTTACCTCCCCAGCCTGGAGAGACCATATGCAGAAACAACCTTTTTAATGCATGGGCAGACTTATTTCTTTACAACCGTTTCTATAATTGGGAAGTTCAGGTTTGTATAAGTGAGGCTTGCCTCTGTGAGATTTCTGAAAAGATCTAGGTAGGATATGACGTGAATAGGTAGGTGTCTTTGTGGACGGATGTGTGGGACAATAA
Source organism: Otolemur garnettii (assembly GCF_000181295.1). NCBI lineage: Eukaryota > Metazoa > Chordata > Mammalia > Primates > Galagidae > Otolemur > Otolemur garnettii. Next base: position 21,885,451 of record NW_003852396.1, on the reverse strand, counting down.
GGGGCTGGGAGTAACCCGGAAGTTACAAGGAACACAGAACTTCCTGGAACTAAGGTAGCAAAATTCATCTACAGCATCTTCAGGGAAGAAGATTTCAAATAACACTGACAGCCTCAGCTACCTGGAAATAATTCAGTCATGCCTACTTCTCTGACCCTGTAAAGCTCGAGGTACTCCTTTAATCATATCTGTTAAACTCTGACAGCGTCTTGACTCAGGATGAACAAATGACTCAAAGAATTTAACAGCATCTATTTAACAACAGCCTCGTCTATTTAAATATGGTATCCCAAATTCAGGGAATTTTTTTTTGTTAGCTGTGCAGAAAATTGAAGAATGGTATTAGGGTCATTGGATGGGGTCTTAGTTGGCTTGTGCTTTTTTTTTTTTTTTTTTTTAACAAAATACCATAGTCTAGGTGCTTAAAACAGCAAAGTCAAGGTGCCAGCAAATTTGGTTCCAGAGGAAAGCCGTCCTTCTGGGTTATAGATGGCCACATCCTTGCTGTATCCTTACATGGCAAAGTAAAGAGGAAGACATCTCTCCTCCCCGTATTAATTCTATCATGGAACCCTATCCTCATAATCTCATCTGAAACTACTTAACTTCCAAGATTCCCATATCCAAATACCATTACACTGGGGGTTAGGGCTTCACCATATAAATTCTGGGATGTCACAACATTCAGTACACAATAGATGAAAATTTGAATGAGGAACCAATAAAGAATGGCCAGGGAGACCTCGTTAAAAGATTATAAGTATGGAACATCAAGTGTCCAGAGTATAGAATTATATTCAAATTAAGTTTTATATCTAATATAAAACACTGTGTCCCTGATAAGTGCACTTATCTATTCAATTCATTCATTCACATGTCCATGAAATAGTTACTGAGCACACTTTAGATAACAAAGTGAACAAGAGACCAAGGAAAATCTCCAGAATTTAGATAATTGCAAGCTAAATGACGGGTGATTGTGGTAAGGACCAGCCATGCAATAACAAAAACTGTGCAGGGCTGCACAGGAGAACCATCAGCTGCTGCCTTGTGGGATGGGAAGAGCACAGTCATGTTAGTACTCAGAAAATCCTACACGGAAGTTATGGCCTCTCTGCCAACACACAAAGAACAGGTGGAGGTTTTATGGTTGTCAAGAAAGGCTAGAGATATAAGCGCCCATGCTCTTCTTTTACCTGGAAATAGTTCAGCATTGCTGCAGCAGTGAGTGGTAGAGCATGTGTGTAGGAGGAGGGAGTGGGAAGGCAGGAGAGGATGGGGAAGAGAAAGGGGGGGTCTAGATCACAAAGGACCCTGCACACAGCACTCAGGTACACGGTCTCATTCTGAGAGCACTTGGATGCTAACACATGGTTGTGGTCAACTGAATGATGTGATTGTATCTGTGCTTCGTAGAGATGGTTTTGACAGCACAGCAGGGAATGAATGACAACTGGGAAGTCTAGTGGTAAGTGTCAGGAGCCCAAGTGAGAGACAGTGACTTGAATGGTATTGGGTTCAGAGTGAAGGACAGAACTTGCATACTGGACTTATGGCAGAAAAGATAGGACAGAATAATTAGTGTTAGAAGTAAAACAAGAGAAAACAAGAACAGTTCCCAAGGTAATGTCTCAATCCTTCTCTCTTAATCCTTAATGTCACAAGATTTGTTAGATCAACACAGAAAGTCTTCCACTCACTACGAGGTCAGGGCTTCGCGGACCAGCAGGTGGAGAATAGTAGATCGTGTCCAAACTATACTTGAAGTAACATGAGATGTTTTTTTAATACATGAAAAGGAGGGACAGTGGAAAATTGTCAATTTTCCAGTTAATTATTTTACTGGATATATTTTTTGTGTGCCATTTGTTTTATTAGCTAAAAAAAATTCATTTTGTGATTATTTGCCTTGTCTTGTAAAAAGTGTCATACTTATATATAAACATTCCTACTAATTGACATTTCTGGTTCAATGGATATTGGTTAATAAACATTTTCTTATAATTTTTATTATTTTATTTTATTTTATTTTTTTCAGTTCTAGGCCAGGGCCAGGTTTAAAATCCCAAGAAGAAAAATTATTTCAAGTGTAATTCAGGAAGTAATTCTACTGATTAAGGAGAGTTATTTAAACTAGGGGAACAGGCCAGCCAAGGCAGCTCACGCCTCTAATCCTAGCACTCTGGGAGGCTGAGGTGGGATTCCCTGAGCTCAGGAGTTCACAGATGAGCCTGAGGAAGATTGAGACCCCATCTCTACTAAAAATACAAAAAAACTAGTTGGGTATTGTGGTGAATGCTTGTAGTTCCAAATACTCAGGAGGCTGAGTCAAGAAAATCCCTTGAGTCCAGGAGTTTGAGGGTACCTGGGAGCGATGACACCAGGGCACTCTACCCAGGGTGATAGAGTGAAATTCTGTCTCTAAAATAAACACATAGACAAACAAAAAAAGTGAACAAAACTTATTCTTGCGAAGATCGTTAAGGTGAATGACTGGGGAGAAGTCTCTCCTTTAAGGCAATAAGCCTTACAGTATCTATTCTTCTTAGCATATATTTCCTCTTACGGGAACTCTACATACTTCAAATACATCTAAGAAACACTAAAGGGTGAAGAGAAACACAATTTGCAGCCTTCATAGTTTTACCAAGTTTTAAGTTTGTTATGTTTTGCATAGAAAGATCCGATGTAAACATTAAACTTATTTTAGTTAACACTGGGTTAACACTTTTTTTAATGACTGAAGTAAGACTGAGGGATTCAATGGTGACTCCCCTCATATGTGATTTTGTGCAAAGTCATTTTCATTACCGATGCTCTTCCTTTTCAGAAACATGAGTGCTATAGGCTGTACTGCGCTTTGGATGAAACAAAATACATAGAGATACTTTAAACTATAATCATAATTTATAGTATTCCTGTGTTTACTGTGAATAGAGGTCAGAATCAGTACATTTGAAAGGCAAAAAGAATGAACCAAAATTTGTCTGTGAACATGGAGGAGTTTAGATTGGAAGCCATACATAGTATATCTTTTCTCCTCCAGCTTAGGAAGACTGCCCATTGCCTCCCTGGTTGTGAGCACAGCGAGGTCATCGGTTTGTGAAGAGAAGCAGTGTGAGATTTTAGAATGCATCTGTTTTTTGCAGAGTATTTTGCTGTAAAAAGTGGTATAAGCTATCTTAAGAAAAGCTTTTCTGAACGTGTTTAAAGTCTCCTAAATTTCCTGCATATAAATGTCGAATACCTCCAAGATGTCAATCAATCTTGTTTTCCAGTTAACTTAGAATAAAATGATAATGAACTTGCATTTAACCAACGTCTTTCACAGAGTGAATGCAATTAGACTTGGAAAAGGTCTATTAGGATATCCAATTTCATCTCTCTACCCAGAGAGAGCTATTCCTCCTGAGAGTTCCCTATTACTGTGTCCTGGTTAGTTTTTAAATTCTCAAGGGAAGAAATCTCTACTATATTCTTGGATGATTTAATTACAGGCTTAAGGGAAAGGAACACCTGCCTGGGAATCAGGATGCATGGATTCGGTTCTTGATTTTGTCATGCATCTGCGACACGAGCCTCAATTTACAAAGTGGTGTCAAACCTTTCTGTATCTCAAGGGTGTGGTCCAAATCAAGAGAGAAAACACATGTAGACTGACACAGAGCTTGGAACACTAGTGTTACCTGGTAATCATAATTTCTGATGTCTTTGCCCCCTGTTCTTCCCACATTCCCTTTTCCTTCCAATGCTTTCCCTCAGGTATGTCTACTTTTTGAATTTTGGAAAGGGTCTTGTTTTTTTCTTCTTTGTATGTCTCTGTGCAGATTAGTTTGAGAGAACGGCCACCACAAAGGACCACAAACTGGATGGCTGAACAGAAGAGATATTCACTCTCTCACAGTTCGGGAGGCTGCACATCTTAAGTCAAGATGTAAGCTTGGCCACGCTCCCTTGAACGCTCTGGGGAAAGGTCTTCCCTTGCCACTTCCAAGTTTCCGTGGCCCCCAGTAGACTCTCACATTTCTTTTTTTTTTTTTTTTTTGAGACAGAGCCTCAAGCTGTCCCCCTGGGTAGAGTGCCGTGGCATTACAGCTCACAGCAACCTCCAACTCCTGGGCTCAAGCGAGTCTCCTGCCTCCGCCTCCCAAGTAGCTGGGACCACAGGCGCCCGCCACAACGCCCGGCTATTTTTTGGTTGCAGCCGTCATTGTTGTTTGGCGGGTCCGGGCTGGGGATTCGAACCCGCCACCTTAGGTGTACGTGGCTGGCGCCTTAGCCCGTTGAGCTATAGGCGCCGAGCCGACTCTCACATTTCTTGTTGCACTAGTTCCCACTGGTTCCCTCCTATCTCTGGATCCCTCTTCACATGGCCTCTCCCCCAGTGCGTGTGTCTCTCTGTGTCGTCTTATTATAAGGACACGAGTCAATTGTTTTATGCTCATCCAAAACCAAAATCTACAAAATTTTAATTTCCAAATAAAGTCCCATTATGAGGTTTGGGGTGGCCATGAGTTTTGCGAGATGCCATCTCGTGTGTGTTCCTCAGCAGACTTCCCAAGAAGTCATCTTCTTCCATTTTAAGATGTAAAAAAGACTTTCACAAGTCCTATACAGTTCTGATGGTGCAGACACAGTCAATGATCGAATTCTCTCTTTGTATACAATTTTCAGTATTTTACCCAATATTTTCTTCATTAGTTTCATCAGTCAAAGAAAATTCTGACCACTCTGACCCAGTTGATTTTATGTTTTTCTGAGTATCAGCCATGCCAGGAGAAAAGAGAAAGGATGGATAAGAGAGTTCTATGCAAAGTTAGAGGGAGGTTCTGAGTGCGTCGATACTCGGCATGTGTTAAATTCCCCTATCCCATTTTATAATCTTCAGAATGAGAGGAGGTGACATAAGCCCCTCTTCTATCCTCTGACTCTGCTGAGAGACCTAAGTAACTCATTCAACATCTCTCAGGGTTTCCATCTCCTCTTACAGGTAAACAAGGGGGAAAACTTGAATAGTGTCATGCCTGTCACTTGAGAGGGCAACATGACATGACAAATTGGACAATAATTCTGAAAGCTTGTTTGATGTGCGTGTGAATTACTGTGATGAGTACTGTTGTTGCCCTGTTATACTGTGAATGACTGGAGAATTAGTATCATTTCCTTTTCATGTTGTTTCTCCTTCCTGATCCCTTTCTCCACAGGCACCCATTAAGGCCTGTAATAAAGCTTTATTTATTGGTGGTACCTGTGGCTCAAAGGAGTAGGGCGCTGGCCCCATATAGCGGAGGTGGTGGGTTCAAACCCAGCCCCCCCAAAAAATGCAGAAAAAAATTTATTTATTTGAGGAGTTCAATATGTGTGACATTAAATTGGATTCCTAGTTTTTCAAGTTTTGTACTTTAACTGTTAACACATACACATAGGAATATTTTTTTCTAAGAATTTCAGAATTCAGTCCCACTCATTTTATTCTATTTTTTCATGTCTTTTCATACTTGCCAAATGTCTTTTTACCCTTTTCCATCATGAATAGCTAAAATAATTAATTATTTACAATGAAAATTGCCCTAAATAAATTGTTTCCTGTTAAGTTTCTTATAAAACAATTCTGAGAAATAGCTACAGTATATAAAGCTCTGGGTTTGTCATCATAAACACAATTAAATGACTTCACTGGTCCAATTCCTACCTCCCAATTTCAAAAAAAAACATTAGATTAGCATTTTAATCCATCCTTTTGGAGGTATCCATGAGGTCTTAAGTCAGTAAAAATAGAAACAGAGAAAAATGTAAAAACCAGGAAGAGAAAAACTTGCTGATTTTTTTCATTATTTGTTAGCATGAAATACTATGGTAATCTTAGTGCTTTCAATACTTAATTCATATGAATGAATATATTAATGAGCATGTGATTCTGTTATTCTCAAATGAGTAGTCAAGGTGATATGGTAATTTGCTTTAGACAACACTGGGAACCAACCTGACTTTGGCTGCCGTTGTTTGATTTGACAACAGTTAGACCTAGCTGTTAACCTATCCTCTTTTCTTCTTTTTGTTTGAACAAACTAAACAGTTTATTTATTTGTGATAATCCATACTCATTCTCACCCCTGCCACCTTCATTCTTTTAACCACTCATTAAATTAGATACAATCCGGGGCCCTTACTTGGATTGAGTTCTTAGGAAATTTTCATACGGAATGATCTATTTTTAATTAGAAACACACATAGCCATTTTCCCTGAAATGTACTTTAATGAAGGCTATTATCCTATTGGGGTGAAGAATGAGGTTCCATGCCCTGGTTCTTCTTACTGCTGGCATATGAGGCACTCTCTCCACCTTTAGTTTTCTCATTTGTAAATGGGGAATAGGACCAAGTTGATATAAATTTTTAAGAAGGCCCTTGGATATTGCAGAGACAGAAAGATGTCAATTGAAATGTTTCCTTCACTTAATATTTGTTGGGTTCCAGGGAAGTCCTTTCACTTCTCCAAGCCTCAGTTTTCTCATATTTGAAATGAAAATACCAATATCCATTTCACAGTTAGGATGATTCAATAAGAGGACCAAGAAGACACTTAAATGTTTTCTGAGAATGTTAAATTATTTACATACTAGGTAAAAGAAAAAAACATTCAAAATCTTCAGTAGGATCTACCCCTTATCTTCAGGGATTTCTGGGAGTGGTGGTAGAATTTTGTTTCCTCCCTTAGTATTATCTACTGCACTGAAAATTTTAAATTTCTAGATGCAACTACTATGATGCTGTCTTTAGAGAAGTAGAACTTTAAATACTAAATTTCTTCTTTTTTCTTTTTGCTCAGGATTGCTTTGACTATTCTGGTTTTTTATTTGTTTTATATGAATTTTAAGATAGTTTTATGTAATTTTGTGAAAAATAACATTGGTATTTTTATAGGGATTGCACTGTAATCTATAGATTGCTTTGGACAGTATAGTCATTTGAATGATTCTGCACTTTGCTCTTATCTTTTTTTTATTAAATCATAGCTGTGTACATTAATGCAATCATGGGGTACAGTGTGGTGATTTCATATACAATTTGAAATATTTTCATCAAACTGGTTAACATAGCCTTCATGTCATTTTCTTAGTTATTGT
>NW_003852396.1:21829957-21877532 GCF_000181295.1 Otolemur garnettii | reverse complement strand
AGAGACATAACCTGCAAAAAATCTTCTCCTATTCTGAGGGCTGTCTGCTTGTTTTACTTACTGTGATCTTGGCTGTGCAGAAGCTTTTTAGTTTGATCAGGTCCCAATAGTGTATTTTTTATGTTGCTTCAATTGCCCAGGGGGGGTCCTCCTCATAAAATTTTTGTCCAGGCCAATTTTTTCAAGTGTTTTCCCTACATATTCTTCTAGTATTTTTATAGTTTCATGTCTTAAGTTTAAATCTTTAATCCAGTGAGAGTCTATCTTAGTTAATTGTGAAAGGTGTGGGTCCAGTTTCAGTTTTATACAGGTCTCCAGCCAGTTTGCCCAGCACCATTTGTTAAATAGGGAATATTTTCCCCAATGTTTTTAACTGGTTTGTCAAAGATCAGATAACAGTAGGTAGCTGGATTCATCTCTTGGCTCTCTATTCTGTTCCATACATCTACCTCTCTGTTTTTTGTGCCAGTACCATGCTGTTTTGATCACTATTGATTTATAGTATAGTCTGAGGTCTGGTAGCATGATTCCTCCTGCTTTGTTTTTATTTCTGAGAAATAATATATTTCTTAAAGCAAACAACACCAAAATTTTATTTCAAGGAAATGTTAAATTGGCAAAATATCCTCTTATTTCTATGTCCACTAGTAGCTTATGAAGCACAAAAAGTAACAGCAGAATGAAACCAGCAAAAAATCTAACCTAACCAATGACAAAAAACAGAAGATGAATATATGAAAGATGAGAAAGCCAGAGTTCTATTATTAAAGAAATGTGCTGTAAAGGAAAAGGAAAAGGTTGCTTGTAATAACAACTCAGCTAGCACACCACCAGTGACTCCTAAGGGGTCATTGCCATTATAGTGTCACTACAGAGTAAAAAACATTGTGACCCAAATTCATTTCCTGCAGACTCGCTCCAAACATCTATGAGGATCCTGTCTTTTGAAAGAAACTTTTTATATCACAGTTGTGAATATGTAGGCCCAGGAGCTACATGCTCATCCTCAACAAATTTGATGTGTTAAGTGATCTTAGATCACTCAATTTGTGACCCAAATAGAGGTTGGGAAAGTAACCGGGTACAAAATTGCCGAATACATTTCAATTTAGATTAACTAAGAGCTTGTAAAAAGCAAAATGGCTAAAAAAAATTATGTAATTAGTACAGCTCTCCTAAGGAGAGATATAATTATAGTAATCACAAATCATTTTTCTCTCCTAAGTGTAAATAGAGAACAAAGGGAAACTGACAGACCTTCTCTACCAATTATCTGTCTGGTGATAAAATATTTTTTGACATGGGTTTCTGTCACCCATGATTGTCAGTTAGGAGAAAGAGAGGGAAGAAAAAAATCATTTTGTTTTAATTTCTAGAAAAATCACTTTTCCAGTAATTGTCACTAATGTTCTTTGATAAGCATGAACTTTTCACATTTCTGATCATTCCCAGGCTGCATTTAAGGATAGAGAAATGAACAAGAAGAAGCACCTTGAACTTTTATGTAACCTTCATTCTAAACCTAAGAATGAGATCTTTTAGGGACAGGCTTTGACAAAGGGAGGCTTTTCAATTTATTTATTTTTTCTCACTTCTACTGTGGGAATCTAGAAGGGAAAAAGAAGCCATTGATAAAACTGGCTCCATATCATGCTGACCTACTTTACAATTTCATTATAAAAAACAGAAACCTTTTAGAAACTTTATTCTATAAATATACTTGGCTATACACACAGTTACTTCAAAGACAGATGTTTCATGTTTGGGGAGAATTTGGTTTTTTAGAGCCATCTACAAAATTGTAATTTTTGATATTTTTCTTACCAATATTTTCAGGTTACTTACATTGGTGATATAATTTGTGGTTAGTATAAGCACTGCAAATGTAGGCCATAGCCTTTTTGAACCAAAGAAGAGAGTGAATGATGAGGATTGCTGGTTTCAAGGGTAAAAGCCTGCAGGGTAGGCAGGGATTGGACAGATGCCCTGGGGCCAAAGACCTGTGCCAGGATCCATGGCTCCCCCTTCGGAACTTTCAAATCACCTCCCCTTGTTTTCCGCATGTTGTTTATACTCAACGTTTCCTTTATCCAGAAAGAAATGGATCCAGCTTCAGGTGATGAACCACGATGGTGTTTTCTGGAAAAGATTTTGCTTTTCCTGATATAAGAGACAGATGATCCCATCCCAGCTACACCTCCAGTCTTCCTTCTAGGAATGTGTGCCCAGCCTTCCTGCAACCATGATCCAGGGGCAAAATAAATCCAGAAACCCTGACAATGCCATTTATTTGGGGGTTTAACTGCCCAAAAGTGTCAACCTCTTAACTTAGTGTTTAATATTTATTTAATTTGGTGATAATTGAACACTGGAGCTGGAAGTTTCATTTTTAAAAATTATTTTAATTAAATCAAGCTAATATGAAGATACAATTTTTAGGTTACATTGTTCTCACTTTCAGGATAAAGTTCCATTTGTGGACAAGCTCCCCACCTAAGGGCTTGTTATACACTCGCACAATGTGCACATTAGGTGAGATCCCCTCCTGCCCTCCCTCCTTCTGCCATTCCTCTCCCCCGTCCTCCTACTTCCCTCTACCCCCTAACTGGACTATATTAGTGTTTTATTGTTCGAATGAACACGTAATTATTTATATGTTGATTTCATATTAGTATGGAGTACATTGAACATTTATTTTTCCATTCTTGTGATACTTTACTAAGAATGCATTTCAACTCCATCCAGGTTAATGTAAAAGATGTAAGTGTCCATCTTTTTAAATGGCTGAATACTATTCCATGAAAAAATTGATTCACATCAGAGCTGGAAGCTTTCTAAATATATGATTATTGTATTAAGGAGAAGAAATAAAGAAGGAATCAATTTTAGAGACTCAACACTTTTTTTTTAAGAGAGAATTCCTTAGAATTATCTGAAATCATGGTTTAATCTGATTAGATGAATTTTAATATACATTAGAATAGTCTTTGTTTCACTTATGGTTTTGTTTAATTTTTTTCTGATTAAATACGTAATGGATACTTGTGAAAAAACAGATCATATTTTATCTATTTTTAATTTTTATAGCTACTTGATAGCTGTATAGACTTACGGAATACCTGTGACATTTTGATATGGGCGTATACCAATGTGTAATGATCATACAATGTCTAATGATCAAATCTGAGTAACTGAGATACCCTATCATCTCAAATATTTATCATTTCTTTGTTTTAGGAACATCCAAATCTACTCTTCTAGTTATTCTGAAACGTTCAATAAATTATTGTTATAGATGTCCTATTGTACTCTCTAACACTAGGTCTTATTCCTTCTATTTCACTGAATTTTTGTACCTACTCATTACCTCTTCTTTATTCCCCTTCTTCCCCTACCCTTCTCAGCCTCTGGTAACAACCATTCTATTCACAGCCTCCAGGAGATTAATCTTTAGCTCCTACACATGAGTGAAAACATGAAAGATTTGTGTTTCTGTGCCTGGTTTATTCTGCTTCACATAATGTCCCCCAGTTCCATCCATGTCGTAATAAATGACAAATTTCACTCTTTTAGGACAGAATGATATTCCTTTGTGAATATGTACCATGTAGTCTTTATACATTCATCTGTCAATGGACACTTAGCTGATTCTTTATCTTGGCTACTGTGAATAATAATTTTCCTATGAACAATAAACACAGGAGTGCAAACATCCCTTCCATACGCTTATTTCCTTTATGTATCTGAATACACACACATGCACACAGAGGTGAGACTGCTAGATCACATGGAGTCTCTATACAGTTTTCCCTGGTGGCTATATTAATTTAAATTCCTACCAACAGTATTCTCCTTTGTCTGCATCCTCACCAGTACTGTTTTCTTTCTTTTTGGTAAAAGTCATTTTATACTGGGTGAGATGTTATCTCATTGTTGTTTTGATTTGTATTTCCCAGATGATTAGTGATGTTTTTCAAATACGTGTTACATTTTTTCAAATACCTGTTGTCCATTTGTATGAGTTCTTTGAGAAATGTTGATTCATTCAGACATTTTTCCATTCTTCTCTTGGATTGTGTTGTTGTTGTTGTTTTGTTTTTGCTATTGAGTTTCTTGAGTTCTTTATATATTCTGGTTATTAGTACCTTGTTAGTTAAATGGTTTGCAAATATTTCATACCATTCTCTAGGCTGTCTCTTAAATTTACTGTTTCATTTGCTATGCAGAATAGAAGCTTTTCAGCTTGATGTGATTCTATTTGCTAAGTTTTTCTTTGGTTGTCTGTGCTTTTGAGATCTTACTCAGGAACTCTTTACCGAGACCAATGTCCCGGAACATTCTCCCAAAGTTTTCTTTTAGTAGTTCTATAGTTTTAGGTCTTACATTTAAATGTTTGATCTGTTTTGTGGATTTTGTACACATGGTGGGGTATGAGGATCTAGTTTCATTCCTCTGTATGTGGATAGTGAATTTTCCCTGTATCATTTGTTGAAGAGATTATCTTTTCCCCCAATGTGTATCCTTGGCACCTTTGTAGAAAATGAGTTGACTGTAAAAGTGTGAATTTATTTCTGGGTTCTCCATTCTGTTCCATTGGTCTATGCATCTGTTTTTATGATAGCATTATGCTATTTTGTTTACTATAAATTTGTAATATAATATGAAATCCAATGGTGTGATGCCTCTGGCTGTTGTTCTTTTTGCAGAGGATTGCTTTGGCCACCCTGGGTTGTTCTGGTTCCATATAAATTTTAGGATTTTTTTTCTATTTCTGTTAAGAATGTCATTAGCATTTTGATAGAGATGGCATCAAATCTGTAGATCACTTTGGGTAGGATGGATGTTTTAACAATGTTGATTCTCCAATCCATGAACATGGGATGTCTTTTTATTTGTTTCCATTTGAATTCCTTTCATAATTGTTTTATAGTTTTCATTACAGAGTTCTTTCAATTCTTTGGGTAAGATTATTCTTAGATATTTCTACTTTTCATTGTAGTATCATACATAGGATTTCTTTCTTGATTTCTTGCTATTATAAATAAAATTTGTTCACATATAGAAATGCTACTTATTTTTATATATTCATTTTATAAACTGTAACTTTACTGAATTCATTTATCAGGTCAAATACTTTTTTGGTGAAGTACATTTTTTCTAAATATAAGATCATATTGTCTGCAAACAAGAACAATTTGACTTCTTCATTTCAAATTTGGATGCCCTTTCTTTCTTTTTTTTTTTAAATTTCAAATTAATATAAGAGGACATAGGATTAGCTTACATTGTTTGCATTTATTAGGAATTTCTGAATTGTATTTGAATTGTGTCATATACTCTCACCTTATACCTATTAGGTGAGAGCTTACTAAACTTCCAGCTTCTCTGCCCCTACATTCTTAAATTCAATTGTGGTTTTCCTCTCCTGTGGGCCTATAGTTGTTCATATATTAGTTTCAAATTAGTACTGATGCTATATGGGATGCTTGTTTTTTCTATTCTTGAATACTTTATGAAGGAGAATGTTCTTCAGCTCCATTAAGGCAAATATAAAAGTCATAAAGTCTCTGTCTTTTTTATGGATGAATAATATTCCATGGTTTACATACACCATGGTTTAGTAACTCATTCATGGAGCAGGGGCACTTTATTTCTTTCTCTTGTCTGTTTGCTCAGGCTAGAACTTTCAGTACTATGTTGAATAAAAATTGTGAAAGTGGGCCTTTTTATTTGCTTAAATACCAATGATATTCTTCACAGATTTATTATTTTGCCATTCTGAAGGCCGTAAGTTTAAAATGAGTATTTTGGGGTTATAATCAATATGTTGCACATGTTCATTCTGAAGGCTCTAGAGGATCATACATTTCCCATCTTTTTATAGCTTCTGGAAGATCCCAAGGCTCATGGCCCCTTCCTTCAACTTCAAGGCCAGCATTGTAGCATCTTCAACTCTCTTTCTCTTTCTATGCTTCTGTTGTCATATTTCTTTCCCTGACTGTCTTTCCTGCCTCTCTGTTTCCTGTACTCAGATCCTTATTCTTATAATATCATAGTCTCATAATTACATTTAATTTAGCTATATGTGAAAAGTCTTTTTTTGTCATGTATATTAATATGTTCAAAGGTTCTCGGGATTAGGATGTGGGGGATATTATTCTATCTCCCACAGGCATAAACATCATTTGAAAGCACATTAATTTTTACTGCGGTAATAGAAAGATTTTTAGGTGAACTACATTTAGGGTTCCATTACATGTATATTCTCTTTTAAAGTAATTTAATGAACTCTTTATATCTTAAAGATAATGCTAGATATTCATAGATTTTATAAGTGTTTCTTAAATTCTTAAGAATTTTTAGTGCAACGAAATCATATCACATGCAGGTTAAGTTCTAAGTTTACCAAAATCACATCACTGAATAATAAAAATTATTCTCAAAAATTCTGAAATATCTTTGAAAATGTATTTTTCTTTTCTTTGCATTTTCCTTGTCCAATATGGAAAGAAGCCAAGCCCTAGAATAGTGACAAGATAAATCAAGAAATCCTATCACTCCTTATTTGTTTTATTTGTATGTTTATTAGGTTTTCTGAGCATTAGACATTTGCACAAGTTAAAGATGCCTATAAGGCGATTGGACTCTTATTTATAGGACCTGGTATTTGCATCCAGCACACTGTAAACTTTGAACTACTGGGGGAAAAATATATGTATATATGTATGAATAAAGTTGAGGAATATTTTACAGACCATAAATTCACCCAGTTTAACTATACAATTCACTGATCTTTTTAGTAAATCCAGTTTTTCAGCCATTGGCATAATCTAATCCTAAAAAAATTCCATTTCCCCTTAAAAACCTCTATTTGCAACTTGTAGGTACTCTTTTTCCCATCCCTAGCCTCAGTCAACAATTATTTTCAATCTTTATAGATTATATATATATTTATTTTTCATGTAAATTGAGTTATGCTATATGTGGTCTTATATGAATAGCTTCTTTCACTAAGCAAGTATTTTTTTTTATTTTAGGTTCCTTCAGCTTTAACATGTATTGCCACTTCCTTTTGCTTACTGAATAGTATTATTGTTGTATGAGATTATCTTTTCTCCATATAATGGGCAGTTCAGTTGTTTTTCCATTTTTGACTACTGTGAATAATGCTTCTATGAACAGTCACATACAAATCTTTGTCTGAACGTATGTTTTCACTTTTCTTGGGCAGATTCTTATGAGTGGAAATATGGGATCATATGGGGAATTTATGTTTAACTTTTTAAACAAGCTGCCAAAAGATTGTTCAAAGCAGCTATACCATTTATACTCCCCACCAGCACCATATTAGGGTACCAATCTGTCCACATCCTCACCAACACTTGTTATTGTCTGATTTTTTTGATTATAGCCATCATAGGATATATTAAATGGTATTTTATTGTGGTTACTTTCTTGATGACTAATGATGTTGAGCTCTTTTCAAATATATGAGCCATTCCTATATCATCTTTCCTGAAGTGTCTATTCAAATATTTTTCCTATTTTTTCACTTGGGTACTAATAAACTTTTAATAATACTTTTAAATATCATCCTCATCTCAGCAAATGATAGGATCTAATATTCATCTTCCTTCTTAAAGATATAGTTCCTAACGTACAACATATGACCTGTCACCTAACCTGCAATTAAGCTGAATTCTCCCTTTATATTCTAGTCTTGTTCAGTTCTTGTTTCTTGAGTGTTTATTAATTCCCTCATTCACATATATTACTGGAGCATCACTCAAACTTGTTTAACTGGGACGCTGAAAACATTTATGATAGTTTAATGATATGCCCTGTGACATTTTTAGTGACACGGATACATAATCCAGAACCAGGAAACCCTGCCCACCTACTTCTGGTCACCTCAGGTTGTTTCTAAACCCTTAGAAAGTGTTCTTCTGATTTTAAGACCTTCCTAAATTGTGTTTTGGTTATCCTCTTTTCTCTGAACACTGTGTTCCAGGCTACCATGCTTACTCTTAATTTCTTTTTTCTTACCCAAGAAGAAAGGTCATACCTTGGCCAAAAGAATTATGGGAAAGAAAATAAAATGAGTGTTCAAAAGAAGAAGAGATTATATTCTGTTCATGGGCTCAGGCACAGCTTCAGGGACTTGATAGAGTTTGCCAAGTAACTGAAAATGAAATACCATGCATTCCACAGAGCATCTGAAGCTCTCAGACTTTCCTGCGCACTTTACAGAAAAACAGGTCCTTGTGTTTTCATCTCCATCACAGAGTAAGTCCATGAGCCAGCTCACATTTTGTAATCCCAAATGCTCCCACTTGCCAAGTACTTGAGCTCCTTTTTATCCTTTAACCTAACTTAGGTAGGAGGCAATGTAGTAGAGTGATCACATGAGTGTAGACTCTGGATTCAGATTGTCTGGGACCAAATACTGGGGAAAATTTTTGTGTCTCAATTTCTTTATCTATAATATGAGGGTAATATTAGCACATATTTCACAGATTAGTTTATAGGATTATGAATTAATACATACAAAGTACTAGTATAGTTTCTGGTATGTAGTAAGAAGTATGAAAACATTAAGCCATTATTATTATTGATCCTTAGACCTAAGGTCTGGTACTGTTTGCCTAGTAATAAATTTTGCTTCATTCTCTCTTGCTAAGAATTTCTGCCATTAACAGAACTGCCTCAGGCCATGCTGAATAGATAACTCATCAAATGTCACCTGGCCCCAGGGATTACAGAGGGAAGTATCATACAGGTATTAACTGAAGAGCTGAAGTGATGGCTGAGAAGGAAGATGGTAAGCAGGAAGATGCAAGTGCCCACAGGAGTAATATTGCAGAGGTAACAGGAATTTTCTAAGGAATAAGGATTTACATCAGAGGGAAAAAGAAAGTTACCTTATCCATGAGTTTTTGAACTAAACACCCCTGCCCCCCAAAACAGAAGCAAGACAGCTAAACTGAGGAGTTATTTTGAATAGATAGATTATAAGTGAGCTTTCTGGGCATAAGTGAAAGAACATGGACTTTGAATATTAGTTGGTTGAGTAACAAGTTACTTAAAATTTCTTGACTTTAGATTCCTTGGATGTGAAGTGGGGCCAATGGCAGTTACCTTGCCAGATAATTGAAAAAATTAAATTAAGAGGACGGAGAGAAACACAGTTAGGGATAGAACTTACAGAAATTGAAACAAAGTAGAAATACAACAAGAGATAACTATTTTAGACTTCACTATTGTCATGATAATTACTGTATAATCTTAATTTAAAGGGTAGCTAAACACAAATGTTGAGCAGAGATAGTAATACAGTAAAAGACTGGGGCTGGGGCTGCAAATTTTCAGTCAATATCACAAAGCCCTGATAGCTGGGGAGCTCTTCTCCATCTCCAGGGAGCATGGCAAAGCTTTATGGAGACTAGTTTCTGGAACCAAACTCCTGGGTTAGAATCTACAATTTCCATTTATTAACTAACTTTGAGAAAGTCATACAATCTCCCTGCCTCTGTTTCTGCATCAGGTAAATGCAGCTAATTATAGACCATAATTTACAGAATGATTGTGTGGCTTAAATATAATTATGCACACACATATAAAATATTTATAATAGTTCTGACCCCTGTTAAGTGCTCAGTAAGTAGTTATTATTACCATCATTTGTCAAATGTTTATTAGACCTCTGTTTCCATAAGTAGTTGTTAGAGAAAAGTTGATGGAGTTTGACATTTACTATATCAAAAAATAGAAAGAAAATCGCAAAGGATTGTGAAAAAACTATCTACCAAGCAGCCCCAGACTATGTCACAAAGGCCAGAAGAAGAGTGACTCTTAAAAAGTAGTGGGTGATGTTTTCTTCTTCTTTTTCTTCTTTTTTTTAATTTCAAAATATTAAGGGGATATAAATGGTTTTCTTTTTTCAATACCTTGTATAATGCTTTAGTCAGGGCTTTGGATGTGCCCATCACTAGAACAGTGTTCGTTGTACCAATTGTAGGTAAGTTTTTACCCTTCACTCTCCTCTGACTCTCCCCACTTCTTGGTTTTCAATGCCTTTTACACTTCTTTGCATCCAGTGTCTGTTCATTATTTAGCTCCCAGTTATCAGTGAGAACATATGGTGTTTGTTTTTCCATTCCTGAGAAATAGTTCACTTACAATAATGGTTTTTGATTTGATCCAAGTTGCCACAGAAGGTATTATTTCATTCCTTTTATGTCTAAGTGTTACTCCATGGTTATTTTCTTAATCTACTCATGAACTGATGGGCATTTAGGTTGATTCCACATCTTTGCAATTGTAGATAGTGTTTCTATACAAATTCGATTGCAGGTGCCTTTTGGTTATAAAATGGTTATAACGATTTTATAAAGAAACCATTTTGGTTTCTTTTCTTTCAATGATTAGTGATCTTGGACATTTTTTCATACATTTGTTTGGCCATTTCTCTCCTTTTTGAAAAGCTTTTGTTCATGTTTTTGCCCACTTTTTAATGAGTTTATATATATATATATACTTTTTTTTTTTTGAGACAGCCTCAAGTTGTCACCCCAGGTAGAGTGCTGTGTCATCACAGCTCACAGCAACTTCCAACTCCTGGTTCAAGTGAGTCTCCTGCCTCTGCCTCCCAAGTAGCTGGGACTACAGGCATCCACCACAATGCCTGGCTATTTTTGGTTGCAGCCATCATTGTTGTTTGGCAGGCCCAAGCTGGATTTGAACCCACCAGGTATATGTGGCTGGTACCTTAGCCTTTTGAGCCACAGACGCTGAGCTGAGGTTATATTTTTCTGGATGATTTGTTTGAGGTCTCTGTAGATCCTGTAGCCCTTTGTTGGATGTTTCCTTGCAGATATTTTCTTCCACTCATTAGGTTGTCTATTCACTCAGCTGGTTATTTCCTTTTCTGTTCAGACACATTTCTTTTTAATTTAATTAAGTCTCATTTACTTTAGGATCTTAGTCATAAATTATTTGCTGAGGTTGGTGTCTAGAAAAGTTTCTCCTATATTTTCTTCAAGAACTTTTACGGTTTCATACCTTCTGTTTAAGTCTCTTATGTATCTATACATCTTGAATTAAATTATGCATATGGTAAGAAACAGGAGTCTTGTCTCACTATTGTGCATGTGGCTACTCAATTTTCCCAACACCATTGATTGAACAGGGCTTCCTTTCCCCCAGAATATGTTGTTATTTAGTTTTTTGAATATGAGTTGGTCATCGCTATGTGGTTTTATTTCCAGATTCTCTATTCTGTTCTAATCTATATCTCTATTTTTATATCAGTACCATGCTTTCATGGTTGCTATAGCCATGTTTCATAAATTCAAGTCAGGTAATGGGATAATCTTGAGATTTATTCTTTTTGCTTAAGATTGTTTTGTATATTCAGACTCTTTTTGGGTTCCAAATGAAGCTTAAGATTAATTTTTGGATCTGTAAAAATATGACATTGGTATTTTGAGAAGGAATGACTTCTCAAATCTTCTCAAATCTTTGGACATACAAATGTGTTATCTTGCATAGTAAAATGGATTTAACTAAGTGATGAATTAACTAAATATTTTAAGATGAGGAGATTATCCTGAATAATTTGGGTAGAGCCAGAGAGAATCAAGAGGGTCAAGCAGAGAAAAAGGTGTTTCAACAAAAGGAAGAGAGCAAAGGGAGAAAAGGTGATAGATTCAAGATCATGAGCAAATCTGTGAATCACTTTGGTCAGTATGAACATTTTACAGATGTTGATTCTGCCAATGTGTGAGGAAGGGATATTTTCCCCTTTGTTTATGTCATCTAGCATGTCTTTCATCTGTGTTTTGTGGTTCTCATGGTATAGAATTTTCACCTCCTCAGTTAAGTATATTCCTAGGTATTTCATTTTCTTTGCAGCTATTGTGAATGGTATTGACTCCTTGATTTGACTCTCAGCTTGACTGTTACTAATATAGAGAAATGCTACTGATTTGTGTAGATTGATTTTGAAAAGCATTTGATAAAATCTGGCACCCATTCATGATAAAAAATACCTCAAGAAACTAGGCATAGAAGGAAGCAACCTCAAAATTATAAAAGTTATGTATGACACACTCACAGCCAGCCTAATAATGAATGAAGAAAAGTTGAAAGCATTATCCCTACAAACTGGAACAAGACAAGGGTGACTACTGTCACCACTTATACTCAATGTAATATTGGAAGTCCTAGCCAGAGCAGTAAGATAAGAGAAAGAAATAAAGGGCATCCAAATTGAGAAAGAGGTCAAAATATCTCTTTTTGCTGATGTTATGATCTTATATCTAGAAAACCCCAAAGACTCCATGAAAGGACTGGTAGAATAGATAAATATATTCAATAATGACTCCGGTTACAAAATCAATGTACAAAAGGGAGTGGTGTTTTCCCTTTTAGTGAGAAAAGGAAAACATCACTCCCTAAGCATCATCCTGCTTAACATTTTAGTGAGATCAAAGACTGATGAGACACCATGAAACACATATGATGGGCTAAAAAGTGACTCTTCAGAGATGTCTACAGCCTTATCTTTGGACATACAAATGTGTTATCTTGCATAGTAAAATGGATTTAACTAAGTGATGAATTAACTAAGTATTTTAAGATGAGGAGATTATCCTGAATAATTTAGGTAGAGCCAGAGAGAATCAAAAGGGTCAAGCAGAGAAAAAGGTGTTTCAACAAAAGGAAGAGAACAAAGGGAGAAAAGGTGATAGATTCAAGATCATGAGCAAAGGTACGCAGGCAGCCCCTAGAAATTAAAAAAATATAAGAAGAGGGATCATCTCCTAGAACTTCCAGAAATTAACAATTGGGCAACAATCCTAATTTTGTACTTCTGATTTCCAAGACTATAAGAGAACCAATTTTTGTTGTTTCAAGTACTAATTTGGGGTAATTAGTTATAGCAGTAATATAAAATTAATACAACAAGTGTAGATTTGGAAAAGCTAGACTGCAAAAGACACAAGATAAAAGGCTAAAAACAGAGTAGTGTGTGAGAGACAATGGAGCATGGGAGTCATCTGGACACCATTAATGCTAGTATTCTAGTACTAGTACAATCCTTAAATCCTACTGTATGAAAAGTGCTAGGTAGCAAAGATAGGTAAGATTTTTCTCTCAAGGAATTCACAGTCTAGTGCGGAAATTTTTAAAGTATAATGGAACCATTGAGATTGTCATTTTAAAAAAAGGCAAAAGAGAAAAACAGTGGTTCTTTATGATTAGAGAAAGGAGAGGTTTGGAAAGGACTTCATGATAGAGATATACCAGGATTTGTCACTAATCAAATAGTAGAATTATCCCAGAAAAAGCTCTGGAAGCAGGCTACGGCAGATTTTAGAAACAAATAAGTTGTTAAAAACACAAGGAGATTGTAGATTGTCAAATTACTTGGCATAAGTGGAATTAGAGAGCATTTAAGGTAAATGCTAAAATCAGGACAATACACTTAGACTCTAATGGAGAGCCTCCACAATCTACTCCTGATATATCTACTGCTCTCCCTTTCTGCTGTTACCACCCTATGTCAAGGATCATTGTGACTGCCCTTCAATAGAAACTAGTACCCATTCCATGCTGCATCACACCTATATTGGCTTCCTATTGTATTTGGTCTTTTCCTTGAACATTCCCAACTCTTTTCCTATTACGGTTTTTGTGTTTGCTATCACTTGTGCTTGGAACATTTAGCCTCCTGACTCTCACGTAGTTTCTCCTAATTGTCAGTTCCAGCTCACTTTGTTAGGGTTTTCTTCCATGGCTTCTGTACCCAAGGTCATCCCCGTTAAACACTCCATATCATACTTCCCTGTTTTATTTTCATTCTGACATTCATCACTATCTAAAATTATCCCATCTGTTTAATTACTTGATCATCTATGTTCATCTCAGTCCCAAATCCACTGAAGTTTAAGCTTCTTGAAAATGTGTGTTATTAACCTTGCTCTCTCTTGTACTTGTAGTGCCTGGCAGCTGGTATATAATTGGGCACTCAGAGAATATTTACCAAATGTACCATGTTTCCCCCAAAATAAGACCTACCCAAAAAATAAGCCCTAGCAGGATTTCTATGCATTTGTTAAATATAAGCCCTACCCCAATAACAAGACCTAGTGATGGGCATGGCTATGCATGGAGCAGTAAGGAAGACTGGAATACCTTTTATCTGCCACAGCTCCTTTCTCTGAGCCGTTCACACCGCATAGGTGCGTGTGTGGTAACAACGGTTGCAGGTATCCTATTGCACACATTAAAAGGCCAGGGGAAAGGAGTTGACACATCACTAGTGCTAGCCCCACCAACAAGTTTGGCTTCCCCTGTCAGGTTCCAGGAGAAGACTTAACTGTATTTGAATAATTGTAGATTGTTGTATTATACTTAATAAAAATAAGACATCCCTTGAAAATAAGCCCTAGTGTGTCTTCTTGAAAAAAAAAATAAATATAAGACAGTGTCTTATTTTGGGGGAAACAAAGTATTTTGAAGGCTGTTGAATGCCATGGAAAATGGTACACAAGTTGCAAATTCTAATTAGTTTGATCACTTACCATATGGACTACACTTTAAAAGTTGTTTGAAGTCTTTGAGTCTTATTTTCTTGATAGTAAAATGAAAATTCTAATACTTTCTAAAGGGAGAGTGAGGATCAGTAAGTAGCCAAAGCATCTAATAATGTGAATAGTGACATATTCACTAAGTGGCATCTTAGTATGAATAGTGACATATTCATACTAAGTACTTGTTAATATGTTATTATGATTAATTATTTCCTTTCAGTTATGGGAGATGTTAATAAGAGAAGGCCGTAAGTATCCACATTTTCAAAAATCAAAGAATCAGTAGATGACAAGATGAATTAAAGAGAGGTATAGTTCAGAAAAGAAAAGGATCCTGCAGGTGCTCTTTTATAAAGTAAATGCTGCGACCCTGGTCATATTTTCATCTATTAACATCTCATAGAAATTTCAAGACTAAGGAGGCATAAAGCTCAGAGGTCTTGATAATATTTGTAGATTGCTGACAGCTATTGTTATGAACAAGGAACAGAATTTATAACACCTGTCTTAGCTCATTTTGTGCTGCTTTAACAGAATACCTGAAACTGGATAATTTATAGTGAATAGAAATTTATTTGGCTCATGATTCTGGAAATGGAAAAATATAAGATTAAGGAGCTGTGTCTGGTGAGGGCCTTTGTACTGCGTCACCTCACAGAAGAAGGCAGAAAGTCGAGAGAGGGCACAGGGAAACAAATGGAACTCAGTAAGCCCTTTTGTAATTGGCATTAATGCATTCATGAAGGTGGAACCCTTATGACTTAAAACCTCCCATTAGGCCTCACCTCACAGCACTTTGGAATGGGGAATTGAGTTCGCAACAAATGGCATTTGGGGCATTCAAATCAAAGAACAACCATTCCTCAACCAAATTCTGAAATAATGTTTAACCATAATACAAGATTCGTGTAAAATGGAACATAGTGAAGTAGATTGCAAAAACAGAAAAAAATGAGTCTGGGAGAATAAGTGTTTATAATAATTGATGGCTTCTTAAAAATTTGTGATAAATACAAAGTAAGTGAAAGTCATTCTGAAAAGAATTATGAAGAATCAAATTGTCTATTGATTAAAGAGGCTGTAATAATAGTAATACTTTGCTTTCATTTATGCAACTAAAAATCTTGTCTAGCATTATAAAAACTAATAGTCTAAACAAAGCACATCAACCAAAATTGTACTTCCCTCGCATTTACTGGATTCTGTGCTTTAATTGATTTGTAAAGTGCCTGCCTTGAGAGTATGGGTACACAAAATTCAATTTTTTTAAATAAAAGTGAGATAGGTTTTTTTAATTTAAGAAAAAATAATATAGGAAAACCTCTTATTTATAAAATTTATATATTTGAGGAGCTTCCAAAGAAACTTTTGGCTTTACACAGTGACTCACTGCCATACTTGTATTTATTTAGAATGTGATTCTGAAACAGTGCTCAAATCAAGGCAGCCATTATTCTTATTTGATTTGATATTGATTAGAAAACAACTTGAATTGTATTCACTTTTACAAATCATATTTAGACAGGGTCCTATGTTCCTAAGAACATCACTAATAATCTGGAAAGCATTCAGAAAAAAAGGTAAAGGGCATTGTACTAGAACTCTTGGAAGCATCTCCTGGTAGTTAAATTAATAAATTATGGATTTTTAACATAATGTAAGAAAGACACACATGGGGTAGGAGTTACTGGAATTGGGGGACTGAGATAAGGTTTTGGTCTGTTACGTGGTAGCAGTTTCTGAGTGTTGTGACAGCAGTCCTGTGAAAAGAAACAAGTGTCATACACACAGTTTTAGAAGACAGAAGAACCTTTTAAAGACAGGGCGCAGAATCTACAGGGCATATACATGGGTTAACATATGAATAGATATCATAAAAATGAGGACCACACCCTTTTTCAGCCATGACCTCCCTTTTACTACTGAGGAAAGGATAATAAAATTGCTTAAAGCTATAGGGTTCTTTTAGTTTGAGGAAATAAAAGACAAATAGAAAAACAAAGGAACTCGCATACAGTCCTTTTGGGGAAATAATTTTGCTGACAGTAAATGACTTGCAAATTTCTCTGTTCTCTTGGTAAGTTAATGCCATTCATTTATACTGTGACTGTTATCAATCCTCCTTTCACGGGCCCTTGTGTTTACCTCTGTCACGTCTCATTTCACGTGGTAGAAGAATTAACTGATTTCCTCTCTTTTGTCCACTAGACTGGAAAATCTATGTGGATTAAGACTGTATTTTATTTGTCTCTGAATCTCCCATCACAGGTGCAATGACTCTGTGCTTACTAGATGCTCATTGGTATGAACTAAATCCTCCAATTTTCCCAATCTCATTATTTAGATGCTTGAAATTGTGCTCTAGAAATATATGCTTCTGATTTTTAGTGGCTATTTGTATGTTGATATCTAGAAAAAAATACAGATCCCTGTGGTAATTTTCACACTTTGTTTTCCACTGTAATCATAGTTGGTGTTTATTGAATGTCTATCAGGGGTTAGATAATCCCTTTATACATATATTACATATTACACATTAATATATATGTTTCATTGAATTCCCACAAAAAGTTATCCGACAGATACTAATTTGACAGATAGGCGAAATGCAGATGATGAAAAGTTAAACGTGTCTACAGGCATCTGTCTGAAAGTGGCAACTGACTTCAGTTATCTCAAATGCCAAAAACATGAGTACTTGACTAAAGCACCGTTTTTAAAAAAGTTTCAATAATTTATTTTGAAAGAATTCAAATGGACCCCAAAGTTGCAAGTACAGTGCAGAGAGCTCCGACACCTGGACTGCGGTGTCCTCTCCTGCGCTCCCCACCCCGCCTTCCCCACACCTCTCTGTACTTCTCAGCTCGTTCCTTCCCACGTGCTCCACGCAGGACCATGTACATACTATTATACCCATTATAATTCATGGGTATTATAATTATATTACTTTTCTAAACCATTTGAGAGTGAGCTGTCAAAACTTTCTAATGACTGATTATTCCTTCTAGAATAAAATTTAACACCCTCACCATGGAAATAAGATTTTATAAGAATTGGCCACAGTTTACCCTTCTAACCATTATTCCTTTTACTAAGTCTACTCTGGCCACACCGGCATCCCCGCTGTTCTTCTCACCTGAGAGCCTCTGTACTTGTTCTGCTCGTCTGGAATATTTTCCACTAAATAGTCATGGGCTTCACTCCTGAACTCTATTCAGGTTTTTCTCTCTGACCATTTTATTTGAAATAGCAGCCCATGATTTCTCTTCATATAATTTGTCACTTTCTGATGTTCAGTTATACATCTTTTGCTTATTTATTTCCTGCCTATAACGTCAATTGAAAACAGGTGCCTAAGTAAGGGAACTGCATTGTCTCTCTTGGATACCATTGTCTACCCAGTGTCAAGAATAGCACCTAAACCATGGCTTGTGTTCATTAAATATTTGTTCAATTAAAGGAAATGAATAAATAGATACATGGATTAATTATTTTAGTGCATTACTGGCATTATAGCTCACATTAGATTGTGAAAACATGTTGATGAACCATGTCTCATCTTTTTATTACTCCAGGGCCTGTTACAGTGCTTAGCTTGTAAATATGCATTGAAGAAAAGAGATAATGAAAAAAACAAATGAATAAGAAAAAAAAAATAACAGCAGAGACAGGCATCCAGGATCAGTGCTCTTCCTGGCAACCCACATAACTGTTGTTTTTTTTTTTTACTCCCTTAATTATGTACCTTCACTGGTTTTAAGGATAGCCAAAAGGTGATTTGCAAAATTGATTTGCAAATGAAAATGATTGCTGGGTCAAATTTTTCTTTTCTGCCAGCCTATCAGATTTCTTCTATTCAGGCTAAAAATAAATTTTTGTTTGAAAACAGTTTGAAAATAGCAGGAGTACCTTGAAACACTTAGAAAATCTAAACACTACCTTTATTTGAGTGCCTTTTAAGTAAGTAATAAAAATAACCTCCAAAGCGTTTGGTTTTCAGGGATGACAATAAGGAATGCAAACCAAATCACTGTGAGCTGAGATACCATTAATGTGTTAGTTTGCTGCCAATGAGTATTTAAATTGTCATTCAGAAGAAAGGGAATAGTCACAGGGAGCCTGAAAATTGGTTTTGGATCCTTGAACTGATTCTGTGTTTACTCACGGGCAATTGTCTAATGTCCTTTTATATGGTGCCACAAATGCTCCCTCTCCTTCCACGTCATCCGTGTTCTGAGCCCAGTCATGTCCCTGACTGTGAGGCTTAGGACAAGGTTTTCTCTGGTCCTCAATTTCCTCATTTCTAACATAATGACCTATCGCCACTTCAAAAGTTCATACTCTGGCTAAAATGAAAGTTATATGCAACGTGAACCAAGTACACAGCTAATATTACATTATTGTTATTTTTTTGTCCTCTCTTTTCTCTAGGACATTGAAAAATGGAAATAGGAGAATGAAAAGTTGCTAGAAACAACATTTAAATAAAAATAGGACTTGATTTCCAGCTATAATACTTTCAAGAATTCTCAGCCTCTGTGTAGAATAGATAAGGAAATGATAAAAGCAGAAGAGCAAACTCCAACTTTCTCGGAGGTGCCCCCAATCTGCTCCCCTCCAAGCTGTGCATTGCCTTTCTAGTCAGTAGGAACAGCGATGGCTTCAAGGAGACATCTAGGAGGAAATCTGACTTCTGAGTTTTCTTCTTCACTTAGATTGTTGGTCAAGTCCTGACTATTTTTACCCAGAGATGTCTCTGTGATTCTTCTCCATTTCCTAAACAAACCTTGCTTCTTCCTCCCATGTGCATTTCAGCACCTCTTCCTGATGAGCGTGGCCTCCTACCTTTGCACAGTAACTCTACAATTCATTTGCTCTGAAACTATAAATGCTTTTCAAAATCTGATTATGTTGTTGCCTGTAGCAGTGGATTCTTATTGAATAGAAGATAAATTAAAAAATGAAATAAAATAAAATAAATTAACCTATCACTTACAATCCTTCAAGATGTGGTATTAACCTATGTGTGCACACCTGCTTCCCATTACTTTTTTCTAAATTCCATGCACCATCTTGTCAAAACCAAGTCCTCTGAACTTGCTGCATGGCCACCTACCCCTTCACCTCTGTTTTACATATGTTACTCCTTGATCAATCAGTACGAGACACTATCTCATCACTGTTTCATTGCTTTCATACTGTGCATCTCTGATAGGTTTTTTTTTCATTTTTTGTTTATGTATTATCACCTTCCTCCATGACACAAATCCCATTAGAATCATGTCTTGTTCACACATTCAATCTTAGTGTAATATTGTAAAATATATATTTGGTCTTCATTCCTATTTCCTGGCATAGAGGTCCTAAAACCTTTAGAATCTCTTGAGAGATAATAATTTCTTATATGCTAATGAGAGTACTCTTGGCTGGCAGCCAATAGATAGCTTCAGTATGGGGGTTAAAAACCAGAATTATGGGAAGCAGAGCAAGATGGAAGACTAAAGCCATCTCCTTAGCAGTCACTTACATGAGATAGAGAACAGAGGACTACAGCCACCCCCAGCGGGAGTGTCTTGACAAGAAGTATTACTCTGGGGGCACCAAGAAACAGCAGGGGACTCCAGGAGCTGATGAAGATGTCAGGAGCAGTGGAAGAGCAGGTGTTGGCAGAGGCTTGCAGGCCCCCCGAGGAGTATAGAAAGAGGGAAGGCCTGTCCTGCAGTGGTTTTTCAGACTTGGGTGCTCCCGGGAGCTGCCTTGGAAGAGCTTAAGCAAGTGAGTGAACTTGAACAGCATCCAGTGGCTGGGGTTAAACCACAGACAGGGTTGGTCAACTCAGAGTAGTTGACTCAGCTACTAACAGGTCTCTGTCACTGTGAGAGGGTCACCCAGGGAGAACAGTTCGCAGGTTCCTAGTGTGTGGCTGCCTCTAGAACACCTGCTGAGCTTGGGCAACCAAACTTGGGGTGAGTTGGGTGGCTCCTGCAGCCCCTGAAAAGCCTTTTTGTGGCCAAGGAACACTGTTTGGAAGGTAGAATCATGTCTCCTAAGTACTCTGACAAGAGTTTCAAGCTCCCTCCCTGTGGGGATTAAAGGCTACTGAAGCAACCAAGCCCTGATTGGGGGCAAATAAACAGGGAAGACAGAAACAGCTCTCCTTGGAGACTAGATAGTAGTTTCTGACCCCATGTTATATAGCAAAATCAGCTTGTGTGATTTTGTATCTTGTAACCCCACAGTGCCACCTGATGTCCAGGCAATATATTGCATTATATACCTTTTTTTGTATTTTTACCTATCTTCTTGGTGCACCAACTGTCCAAGCAATAATATATTGCAGAATTTTTTTTCAATCTTTTTCCTTATTTTTTTTGCTTGTTTATTCATTTATTTTGTTTTGTGATATTTTTATTTTTTTCATTTTCTCCTTCTTCAATAGTAAGGGCTCCATTTTTTTGCTGTAGTTTTTCTGCCCCTTTCTTTCTTTCTTTTTTTCTTTTCCTAGTTCTCTCCTTTTTTTCTTTATTTTGGTAGATAATTTTTTGGGTTTTTTTTTGTTTTTCCCAATTAAATTTCACAGACAACTAAGATATATATATATATATATATTTTTTTTACATCTTATCTAATTTTATTTTTAATTTTCTTTATACCACTTTACATATCATGATGAAGCCTGCTTTACCCAGGGATGCAAGGTTAATTTAACATATCCAAATCCATAAATTTAATTCGCCATACAAATAGAAGTTAAAAGAAAGACCATATAATCCTCTCCATAGATACAGAAAAACAAGAACACTTAAGAAAATAAGTATAGGTGTCACATTTTTTAAGCTGATTAAAGACATCTATGAAAAACTCACAGACAATATCATAACGAATGGAGTAAAACTGTAAGCTTTTCCACTGAGATTGGAACCAGACAAGGATGTCTCTATTTTACCCTGACTATTCAACATAGTTCTGGAAGTTCTAGTCAACGCAATCAGGCAAAAGAAAGAGGTTAAGGGCATCCAAATGGGGACAGAGGAGGCTCTCAGCCAATGATAATGATCTTATATTTTTAAAACCCTAGAGACTCAGCCAGAAAACTCCTTGAAGTGATTAAGAAATACAGTAATGTTTCAGGGTATAAAATCAATTTCCACAAATCAATAGCCTTTGTTTATGTCAATAAGAGCCAAATTGAGAAATAAATCAGGGACACAATTTCCTTCACAGTAGCTTTAAAGAAAATAAAATACTTAGGAATATACCTAACAAAAGAGGTGAAGGATTTCTACAAAGAGAATTATAAAAGCCTAAGAAAATAAATAGCAGAAGACATTAAAAAATGGAATAACATACCATGCTTTTTGTTGGCAAGAATTAACATTGTTAAAATGTCTATACTACAAAAGATATTAATTCTCCATGTTTTTAATGGCTGAATTATATATTGGCTATATATATATACCACAGTTCCTTAATCTATTCCTAGGTTGGTGGGCATTCAGCCTGTTTCCACATCTTGGCAATTGCGAATTGAGCTCAATACATAGTTAAAACACATTCTTCTTAGTAAAGGATCACAAGAATGCAAAAGTAAGTATCCAACACATTCAATATCAATATGAAACCAGTAGATGATCTAATACATGCCCACATAAGAGAAAAACTCAAATCAATTCAAGGTGGAGGGAAGAGATGAGGGAGGCTGACAAGGGGAACAGTGTTAGGGAGTGTGATATACCTCCTCGGGTGGGACACAATTACAAGACAGACTCTATGTAACCACTGAAAACATTTCTTCTTCACCTATTTCTTTGTATCCTCATATTAACTTGGATTTAAAAAGTAAAATAAATAAACCATTATATTTCCAGATGCCACTTGAAATAATAAGTGAGGGACAGTATTTCTAAAGGTTGTACACCCAGTCTCTAGCCCTAGACTGCCTGAATTTGTAATACAGACCATTTTGTAAGAAGAATTTATGATGAAATATGTGCATAGCCCAGAAATTGCTGATTTAGAAAATAAAACTCTTGGCTTATATATCCTTTTCAAAAAAAAAAAAAAAGTCTATGCTACCCAAGCAATCTACAGATTTAATGCAATTTCTATTAAAATAGCAACATTATACTTTGAAGAACTGGAAAAAAAATTGTTCTTCATTTTGTATGGAACTAGAAAGAAAGATATAGCCAAGGCAATTCTTAGCAATAAAAACAATGCCAGAGGCATCATTCTACCAGACTTCAGGTTATAGTCAACAGTGATCAAAACAACATGGTTTTGGCACAAAAACAGAGACATAGACCTATGGAACTGAGTAGGAAACCAAGATATGAGACTGGGCTCTAGTTTCCATCTGATCTTTGATAAACCATATGAAACTATACACTGGAGAAAAAAAAAACCTATGTTCAATAAATGGTGTTATGAGACCTGGAAAACCACATGTAAAAGACTGAAACTAGACCCATACCTTTCACACTTAACAAAAATTGATTCAAGATGTATAAAAGATTTAAATTCCATTACTAGGCATCTACCCAGAAAAAAAATTATTTTATTATAAGGACATTTGCACAAGATTATTTACTGCAGCTCAATTTACTATGCCGAGATGTAGAAACAACCCAGGAATTGATTAATAAAGTATGGTATATGTATACTATAGAATACTATTCAGCCATAAAAAAGATGGAGATGTTAAGTCTTCTGTATTAACCTGGATGGAGTTGAAACACATTCTTCTTAGTAAAATATAATACAAATTGAAAAGCAACTATCTGATGTACTCAGTACTAATATGAGGCCAGTAGATGATCTATTACATGCCCACATAAAAGAAAAACTCAATTCAATTCATGTTGGGGGAAGGTCCAGTTGATCACCAATATCTATGATTTCATCAGTCCTGCCCATGTAATAATCTCCATGCCTCGTAATGGGATTGCAGGATCAAATTGAAGGTCTATTTGAGTTCCTTGAGGACTCTCCATACTTCTTTCCATAGAGGCTATATTAGTTTGCAATCTCACCAACAGTGTAAAAGTGTTCCCTTCTCTCCACATGCACGCCAACATCTGGAGCCTTGGGACTTTGTGATGTGGGTTAATCTTAATGTGGTTAGGTGATATCTCAGGGTGGTTTTGATTCTCATTTCCGATGATTAGGGGAGAGAAAAGGAGAGAGGGGACTGGTGTGCTCCCATTTAATGGGCACAGTGTAAGGATATGTGACATTCCTCCTGGGTACAGGACACAACTACAAGAGGGACTCTACCTAACAAATGCATACATTATAACCTAATTGTTTGTACCTTCACATTAGTCTGAAATTAAAAAAGAAAAAAAGCAGAATTATCAAGGCTTGGTTAAGGAGATTGATATTTTCAACCCAACTCCTCACCTCCCAGGAGTAAAGAAGGGCTGAAAATCCAGTTGATCACCAGTACTCATGATTTAATAAATCTTGCCTATATAATGATCTTCATAAATCCCCCAAATGACAGGGTTCTAGGAGCTTTCATATTTCTGAACATGTGGAAGTGTCTGGGGGCATGTACAGAGAGGACACTCCTCCCCATATACATTTCTTCTGTATCTGAAAGTTCTTCTGTATCTTTTGTAATATCCATTATGACAAGTTGGCACACACAGGTAAAATGGTTCTATAATGTGCTTTAGCAAATTAATGAAACCTGATGAGTAATCTAAACAGCTATGGGAACTCATAGCTCTGGCTGACCAGATGTATGTGTGACAACCAACTACCTACAAGTGACATCTGAAGTGTGGGTCAGTTTTGTGGGACTGAGCCCTCAATCTATGGGATGACCTGGTTGAACTGAATTAAATCATAGGAAATCCAGTTGGTATCTGCTGGAAAGTTGCTTGGTGTAGGCAGAAATAAAAATAAAAACAAAAACCCTACATATCTGGTATCAAAAATGTGTTAATAGTTAACACATTTAACTATTAAATGTGGGGGGGGGTAGAAAAAAACACTGTTTAATCCTATTTTTACAATGTCTGCAACATTACCTGGAAAATATTATGTGCTTCAAATAGTGTCTGTAATAAAGTGAGTGAATGAGCACATCCTTTGACTAATTTCCTAATTACCTTCTTATTATTGGTCAAGTAGTATCCATCCTTTAATTCTCATTGTAATAGACAGAGATTAATGATGCTTATCAATATGCAGTCCTCTTTTTCATGGGCACACAGATAGACTGTGTGTTCTAGCCTCCCTTGCCGTTTGAATGATCATGAGACTATATTCTAAGCAATAAAATTTGAACAGAAGCAGCGCTGACCACTTCTAGACCTGTCCTATCATGTATAAACCTCTCAAGCTCTTATTCTTGCTCTTATTCCTCATTCACTAGATGAATGGAGGAGACCAATTCAGAGAATCTACGTAGGAGACTCTGAATCTCTGCAGCAATGCAATGAATGAAGTCTGGCCCCTGAATGATGGATTAAAGCCTCTGTTCTCCATCAAGCACCCATGTTGATCTGTGATTTTTGTGACAAACTTTCACTTTGTTACATTATTGAGGTTGAGGAGTTATTTGTAAAAGTGGTTAGCCAATTCTGAAGAATACGAGTAGTTTAGAGGGAGTAAGTGAAATCCATTCTAACTCCCCAACTAAACTCCATGCTCCTTTAGGGTAAGAGTCATGTGGCTGACTCAATTTTGTATCTTTAGCTCCTGGTAAACCCCCCAAATGTATGCTGTACTAAGAATTAATGCATAAATAATTGCTATGATAGAATTTTCAAAATGCTAAGATATTTACTCTCAAATATCACCAAAATCTCCCATTCTCTAACAGATTTTTTCTTAGCCAAGCTTAAATAAAATGATTTCTAGTACTGCTATGATGTAATGGGAAAAGACAGCATGTGACATCACAATCTCATGCTCAAAAACTGGCTCTACCACTTAATAATTTTTCCATCTTGAGCAAGTCATTTTACCTCTAAGAGTCTGCAGATGGGGATGGTAAATATTATGAAGACAGGATATAATACACATAAATCACAGCAAAGTACCCACAAATATGCTCATCACAAAATGGTATGGGTTATTTGTATTTTCATAATTATAAGATAAAATTTTGTACTTCTTCATGGAAATTGTGGAAGAAAGCAGAAGAGCCTTCCTAGATGGAGTACTGGAAAAAGTAGTCCTGGTGAAATGTCTTGCAGAGGAGAGAGGCTGCACCACCTCTGAAGTTTTGGTCATAGTCCACTGCTTGTGGGGAATGAGGTGGCGCCTGCCTTGATGGAAGGAAGCTGACTGTGCTCAGAGGCACTGCAGACACCCAAGGGCTTTGCCAAGAACGTATAGGGCATCTGTAAGCAGCAGAGACTGACCTAGCTGCTGAGAATATGACAGACAGCAAACCAGAAACTTGAAGATCATAAGAACTGAGCAACAACAACAGCAATTCCCCAGTCATTCTTCAAAATTCTATGGTGTTGCATTTATTATTTGTAAGTGGATATTTTGCAGGAAACTAACAGCAAGCTGAGCCCTTGGTGGTAAGATTTTAAGTTAGAGGTTTCTCTAGAGAGATTTATTTAGAACAAGCCTTTGAATCATTTAAAAGTAAACCAGGCAAATCCTCATGCATTTTCCCCCAGGAAATAACCCCATTTCTAAGGGGAAGATGGGATGATATTCTACAACCAATATTGACTTATTGAAGATGTTATCAAATCCTCTGCCTTTCCTCATAATGATACAAAAAGATAAAAACCCACTTTGGTACTAAGTCTTCAAAGGAAGCAGACAAAATATAATACAATATTTTAACCTACAGTAGAAAATTTGAAGCTGACATAGAATTTGCATCAATATAACATTAGAATTCATGTGCTAGCACTCAGAAAAGTATGAGAAGTGGTTTTTACCTAAAGTGTGAGCCATTTATTTTAAAGTTTTATCTGGACACAGCAATAATTGTACCAGTAATACTAATAGCTCCATCATCACTTACCTATGGTAAATAACTCCCCAGGTGAAAAGTGCTTTCACAGACATTATTTATTTTAATCCCCCAAGAAAAACACTACTAGGCATCATGAGAATTCAATAGCATTAATGCCATGTCCATCAAAGAATTGAGGGTTTGATGTCTACAGGAATAGAAGAGGTTCATGAATAGGGGTCACTTGTGGGATTTGTTTTCTGCCTTGGAGGTAGGGGACATCAGTTCCTAACAAATCCGTACATGATTTTACAAAATAATAGCTTGACCGTTAATGGCACTCATAGTTTTATATTCAGTTAAAAATGACAAGTTATACATTTATTGGTAAAAGACTTCATCTTATCAATGGTCCTACGAGAAGCCATGAAATTACTAAAACTTTTTTTATTTTGCTTTTTCTTTTGTTTCAGAATAATAGCTAAATGAGATTGTAGTCAACTTAGGGACCGGACATATTAAAATTTTCGACATTGTCTTTGCCATCAACTGGCATTCATTAAGTGATAAGCTAGAAGATGCAGCTGAAGATATGTACTCCTGAGCCAATGTTTTCCTGTCCATTTCTACCTCTAGATCACTCCCTTCCAATTTGTCTTTGACTTTGTTGGCAGAGTCAGTCTTAAGTAAGTATCCTGCCCTGTCTCTCAATGTTTTAGCTGGGTCGTGTAGCTGGCAGGATTAAGATCCTTAGCAAGTTTCACAAGACCTGCCAATACCAGCTTTGTTTTACCTATTGCAACAATCATTTTTATAATCACTTCTAACGTGATTTAGATTTTATGCTAAAATCTTTATTTTCTCTTATTCTCTAATTCCTACTTGATTTTACTTATTTATCTTGACACAAAGTCTCACTTTGTCACCCTCGGTAGAGAGCCATGGCATAATGGCTCACAACAACCTCAAACTCTTGGGCTCAAGTGATTCTTTTGCCTCAGCCTCCCAAGTAGCTGAGACTACAGGCACCTGCCACAGTGCCCAGCTATTTTTAGAGACAGGGTCTTGCTTTAGTTGAGGCTGGTTTTGAACCTGTGTGCTGAGGCAACCCACCCACCTTGGTCTCCCAGAATGCTAGGGTTACTGGCGTGAGCCACCACACCCAGCCTGGAAGCCTTCTTCCATTAGAGTCAATGTAATATAATTTAAAATGTTGACTCTAGTACTAGGCCAACTAGGTTGAAATCATGGCTCTACCTTTCACTATCTGAAAGATATTGTCCAAGTTACTCAACATCCTTGTGCTTCAGTGTCCTTATGTATAAAATAGGAACACTTAAAGTACTACTTCGTCCTTACGTATAAAACAAGACTAATTAAAGTGCTGCTTAGTTGGGTTAATTTATGTTAAATGATTAGAATGATAATCCATCACTTAGAAAGTTCTCACCGCCAGTTGAAGGAACCAGTTTGACTATGTATGACAGGAAACCCTGCTTAGCTAGCATAACTTCATGCATTTAGATCTTATTTTTTCCACTGATAACAAAATATGGGGGTCCATAGATTATGAAATATTTGAGAATACCTCTGTCTAGAGACCGAGTGGACTGCACAGTCCCGTGTCTGGACGTTGCTTGTTTCGCAGCTTCCTCGAGCAAGTTAGGCTCATATCCTCATTTTTATCTCACCGTTTTAGTATTTAATATGATGCCTGGGGGACACAGCAGAAAGTCAAGTGCTATTTGCTGGATGAAAATCTACAAACAAATCTGCAAAGAATCAAAAGGAACATCGGTCTGATAGTACATAAAGGTTAACCAGAGTTCCTTTCAAATTGGGTGCTCAGACAACGTGCCACAGCTGCTAACCTCAGAAGTAAGAAACTTTGTGATTGTAAAATACAACTTCATAAACTCCCATTACAATTCCAAATACCATAAAAATCAAAATATATTCCCACCCTCTGAGATCTTAATTTAACAGAACTGTTAAGCGCTCAGTGAGTATTTATAGACTTCATTGCCTTATGGTAGAGATTTAGCGGTAAATATTCAGGATTAGACATTTGCTCTCAAGGAACTTGCAAGTGTTTCATATCATTCTTCTCTCTTAACCACACTTCAAATATATTTTTATGATCCATCAAAAGAGCCCTGTCCTAATATCAAGAGATATATTCTGCTTGTCTGTATACAATATATTTTGTGCAGTACATCTCACAGAGAAGAGCTTTCTTTTTTTATTTCATTTTTGCAGTTCACTAAATATCATAAACTTATGTTTAATCAGATATTTGAAAGGCATGTACTGACAGACTTGTACATAGAATCAGAAAAAATTAACCCCACTAAACACTGTAATTTGGTTTAACATTTTTTACTCCATTTAGCAAATTAGAGAACTCATAGCTTGAAATAAAAATTTATTCCCCTTTTAATAATAATAGCTATTAAGTTGTACAGTTTAGTGTTTAACCCTGTGAAGCTTTTCTAGAGCTCACCTAGATTCAGTCAGGACCCTGTTAAGTCCCTATTTGTAAGTGCTAAGACCTTGTTCAAGTTCTCTCTCTCTCTCTCTCTCTCTCTCTGTACTTTCTTTTATTTTAGATCCTTGCTTTCCTCACATGACTTTGAAAAATAAAAGGCCTAAGTGGCAAGAGAATGTTACTCCCAAAGACGTAGACCACTCAGTGTCTTTGAAAATAGCTTTCCATCTCCTGTAAATACTTCCTCCTGTACCCTGGCTTGCTACCTGGAAAGCCTACTCACTTCTGAGACACAGTTCTGAAGGGCCCCAGAATAGGTTCCCAGTAAGTCTTTGTTAAATATAGAAATGAATCGATCAAAATTGAATGGATAAAAGAATTTCTCATTCAACTAATCAATGCTTGAGTGTAGAGCTGACATTAATGTAGGAGCTTCTGTTTATATCATACTATATTTACTGCCCAAATATGACTCTGTGACAGATACTATGGTAGGTTCCTAATAACCAGTGCCAATGAAGACTCAGAGGTTAAATTGGATGGGTAAGCAGCCCAGCACCCAGCAGGTGGCAAAGCTCAGATTCAAACAATATCATTCTGATTCTTCATTGCCGGTTCTTTTCTTTGTACATAGGTTGAACAATGCCTTTGAAAAATACATACATTTTATTTGCAACGTTTAGCCACTAATGCCCACTTTCCGAATGACA
This sequence comes from Otolemur garnettii, assembly GCF_000181295.1. Classification (NCBI taxonomy): domain Eukaryota; kingdom Metazoa; phylum Chordata; class Mammalia; order Primates; family Galagidae; genus Otolemur; species Otolemur garnettii. The sequence goes on along the minus strand of NW_003852396.1, from coordinate 21,847,802 downwards.
CTGAGGTTTATAAGTCAGATACATTGCTAGAGTTACCAACCCTCAATCTGATAGAAACATTTAAAAGTGTGGGAAAAGCTGAATCCTCAATTAAATATAACTTGCTTCATTAAATTGGCCTTAGTTGCTTTCTGAAGGGCTGTGGAGAAAGAGAGCCAAGTGCTTCCCCTAAATAACTCTGAGCCATCTATCATCTGCTCCTGCCTCCCACCTCCTCTGTAGAGAGAACGATAATCATGTATTTATACAGGGCCTTTTATAGCTCGACATATTTTTCAAAGGGTGATTCACTTTGGAGAGGCTTTCTGTGTTTACCAACTTGGCACGTTCACCAGAGTTAAAACTGCAGCTGGCATATGTACGTTCTCCCAGGACAAACCCTGTGTGTGTGACTGCTTCATCCTGAACGCCTTTGGTTTTAGAACTATGCTAGACTCACAGGGTTAGGAAAATTGAGAGACCAAAAAAGAACCTAATGGCTTCTGCCTTTAAGCTAATCATTTAGATCCTTAAAAAATATATAAAGGTTCTAAATTATTTATTTTCTTATATCAAACATCTAATTCACTACTCCTAAGAAAGGCTTTTGGATCATTTATAATATTAGACTCTATATAAAATAAGATTGTTGCAATGAATCAATTCTAAAGTTGAGAAATGAGACATATGACAAGGAGAATGTGTGGACTTAATATTTGTGATATTTATAGTAAATATTAATTACTGTAGCTGAACACATAGCGTTCTGGTGGCGAAGTTAAGGAAGAAAGACATCTGATGGTTCGCAGTCTTCACTGATAAAAGAAAATAAGATATTCACCAGAATAGGGAATTTCTTCTTATGATCTACACTGGGAGGACTTTATCTCAGGCAGAACCAAAAAGGGAAAGAGAGAGAATGGGCTCCGGGTCACATCACCCTGGAGGGGGCCTGCTCCTAGACAAACTTGGATAGGTTATTTTACTCTCCTAAAAAATTAAGACGTGTTTAACAGATTTGAACGAAAAACTAATAATAACAAAATAGTTCCAGGTATACCTAGACTTAGAAACCAAATGTGATGGATACCACTGGTGAGTCTGCATGTCTCTCTCAGGCACCCAGGCTCTCTGCTCCTCCGTCGTTCCCCTACTTCAGAGTTCCCCCCAGATCTGTGCATCCATAAACAAGACACTGTTTAATTGTTCATATGGATAAAATCCACATACATGTAATCAAACGGAATACATTTTTCTGCAAATTGTTTTTTACACCCAATTTTATGTTTGCAAGTCACCCTATCAAGCACATTTAACAGTAGTTTGGGGTTTTTTATTACCATATGGCATTCTGTGATATAACTAGGATACGACAGTTTACTTCACCATTGCACTGCAATAATCATTTAGGGTTTTTTCCCCTCAGTTTTGTCATTTTTTTTGTTTTTGTTTTTTTTAACTGTTTCTATGAACATTCCCATATATGTCTTCTGATTCATGCATGTAAGAGTAACTGCAGGGTACATGCTGATGGCCTAGCATAGTGCTGGGTCAAAAGTATATAAATCCCACCACCCCTAATCTGGTACTCATATTGGATTAATCACAAAGAAAGACTCAATGAAAAATGACCCACACACACTTCTACGCTGCTGGTGGGACTGCCAACTAATACAAACATTTTGGAAGGAAGTATGAAGAATCTTCCAAGAACTCAAATTAGACCTCCCATTTGATCCTGCAATTCTACTACTAGGCATCACCCAGAAGAAAAAAAAATCATTTTATCATGAGGACATTTGCACTAGACCGTTTATCACAGTTCAATTTATAATTGCTAAAATGTGGAATCACCTAAATGCCCACCAACCCAGGAGTGGATTAACAAGCTGTGGTATATGTACACCAGGGAATAGTATTCAGCCATTAAAAAAGATAGAGACTTTACATCTTTTGTATTAACCTGGATGGAGTTGGAACACATTCTTCTTAGCAAAGTATCATGAGAATGTGGAAGCAAGTATCCAATGTACTCAATTCTAATATGAACCCAGTAGATGATCTAATATATGCCCACATAAGAGAAAAACTCAAATCAATCCAAGGTATGGGGATAGGGGAAGAGAAAGCATGGGGGGAGGATGGGTGTCCTCCCACTGATTGGGCGCAATGTTAGGGTGACTGGCACACCTCTTGGGGAGGGACACAATTATGAGGAACTTTACCTAACAAATGCAACCATTGTAACCTAATTCTTTGTACCCTCAACTAACCTGAAACAATAAAAAGAGAAAGAAACATAAAAAAGAAGAAAAAATCCACGCTAACATCCACATTTGTTCCTTTCCTAGATAATGCCAAATTGTTTTCTAGATTGGGATTACTAACTCCCATTTTTGCCAGCGCCCTGGACCTCCACAGCCTAGAGAACAGTTGGATAGCTTCACTTCTCCAGATCTGGTGGGTGAAATACCATGTTTTCTCACTGTGAGTGTAATATGAATTTATCTTATTTCTAATGATGTTGAGGTTATTTTTCTAGGCCTGTTGCTTGCTCAGATTTCTTGACTTCACCGTTAAAGCTCAGTGAAATACAAGGTCTAGGGAAGTAATGCAAGTTTGTGCTGGAGTGTGATATTGCTATGTTATAAATTACATACTTAAGATTTTATAATAAACGATTGGTATAGATCACCAACTCATAAAGGGGGTGTTATTTGTGCCATTATTCTGTAACATAAGAATATCATACTCCAGCACAAAAAAGCGTTACTTCTGTTGGACCCTGTGTTTCAGACATGCTTATGTAAACTGAAAATAGATTTATACCTAAAGTATCCAGCACAAGTCCTGGTAGAAAGCTGGTATTTCATACTTGTCAGAAAACATAATTAGTACCCATCCTCCCCACAACTAAGAACTATTTGATAAAATGAGAAATAACATCTTTTTCTAATGCTTTTCTATAAAAACATACCAAAATATCATTCTACTAAATGCTCCTTGAGCACACATGCACACATACATACACACTCAAAGGCATTTACCTAATTCACTGAAGTAATTTCTATAAAAAGCTAAAGTGATTTTTTCCTATTATATTCACGTTTTGCATTCCAGTTTTACTAAGAGAAAGAGTTTAAAATTAAACAAATAAGAATTTGGCAATTGAAAAAGGTATTCCAAAAAGAAATGTCAGGGACTACAGGGGTTTTTTTCATTTGTTTGTTTAACAATTTTAATTCAGGCAGGCTCAGAGCCCAAAATTATAATAGTAATATACTTTAAATGAGAATAAATGTAGTAAAATCCAATTTTATGTAAATTTTAAAGTAACAAATATTTTATAAGGTAGTAAACCTGTACACATTAGTAAAAAAAAAAAAAAGTTAATGCTGGATACTTTCTAGATTCTGTGGGTAGAGCAACTACTTTGTATAACAGTTAATTTATACATTACTTACATTACATTAATTTACACAAAATCAGCTCCCTGGAAATCAGCAGGGACTCTTCTATCAGTCCCCAAAACGTTGGAGGGATTCCAAGTATAATTTAGTAATTTTTAGGGATCTAAGCCCTACATATTAAAAAAATGTAGTTGATAATACCTTTTTTAAAGGATTATTTTTGAGATTAGAGAGTAGGTATATAAATTGACTAAAGAATAGTAGATAATAATGAACAGTAATTTATCCAACAATGATTTATTTATTTAATAGACATTTATCAAGGACTTGAAATCTGCTGGGCACTGTGCTAGGCTATGGAAAATATATGTTCTAAGGGAAATAAACATAAAACAAACTAAAGCATAAGCCATCTGTACTAAATACACACACACACACACACACACACACACACAGGGTGCCAAAATATATATATATATATATATATTTTAGGAAAGGAAAAAAAACTGCATTAACATTCTAATGCTCAACATAGAATGATAATCTTTGTTATCCTGTACATTGTAACCTGTATCTCTTGTGATTGCACAAGGCAAACATGACTTGAGTGTGTACACACACATACATGTGCACATATAGCTGTACACACACACATATATGTAAAATCAACTTTCATTTAAATATTTCTAAGAGATATGCTAGATTGAATATTGAAATTTTTTTAGTTATAAAAGATATACATTAACAAAAAATCTTTCTTTCAATTTCTTCCACTCACTCTAGTTCAGGCTGTGACTCTCGGCTGTGGAGGCTGTGCCGGGCCCTGTGCGCCGTGGTGTGCACAGCAGCACCCTTGGCTTCTGTCTGCTGACTCACTCAACTGAGGCAGCACCTTATTCCCCTTCCCCACTGTGATAATCTAAAGCTATCATCAAACATTGCCATGTGTCCCCCTGGGAGCCACAGTCGCACCCAGCTCAGAAGAAACAGGAGCGTGGAAAGAGGAAGACCCAGGACTGAAACTTGGCTTTGTCTGCTGACTACGTCTACATTTATTTACAACTATGGATAGAATTTAGAGAACAAAGTATGAACCACTGGGGTTATTCTAAAATGATTTTTCAGAAATTTTAAAAGTTTCTTAATGTCCGTGAAGCAAGATCTGGGCTTGCAGCCACCGGAGGAAAGGTGATAACCACAGTTCCCAGCTCCAACATCTATAGAGCTCATGGCCTAGTAACGTAAGTCCTCGGTATCCTATGCGGTGATGAGCTCACTCTCTGTGTCCTTCTCTGAGTAAAACTCACTTTCCTCATCTGTAAAAGGAGGAGGGATTTCTCAGTTTCCAAGCTGGAATTGAATATCCACCTAAGGAGTTCTGTTTCTCTCTGAATTTACATCTTTGTCACTCTTTAACATAGAATATTATAAGTAATTATGTGTCTGTGTTCCCCTCTGGAGTGTAAGCAGAGGCGATGTCTGGTTAGTTACTGTATCCCAAGTTCCTACCCCAGCATTTAAGATACAGTACACATTTGATAAACATTTGTCAAATAAGTGGCTCATTTTGTGAATTTATGTTTTCCATTTTATTGGCTTGTTTTCTTCTCTCTCTTTCTTTATCTTTTCTTTTTTCCTTCCTTCCTTCCTTCCTGCCTTCCCTCCTTCCTTCTCTCCTTCCTTCTTTTCTGTCTTGCTTATTCGCTTACTTTAATTCTACTATCAATATAACCAGAAGCCATGATGACAGACAGGTTATATAAGCAGACACTATTTCTTATGCTTTTAGAAGCTTCTGCATTTAACCTAATCCTTCCTATAAATGCTCACCAGTAAACGAAATTCACAAAACAGGTGACAGAGACTTTTATGTGAATATTAGAAAGCTTATTTCAAATAAAAAATATCTCTGGGAAAGAAAACGCTCAGTTTGCGTATTTGAAAATTTTACATAGTTATATCTATTTCACTGGATCATTGTGTCAATAAAATAAGGCCTTTTCAATCAAAAATATCTATTAAAATCAAATCAAAGAGATTTATTTTGTTTACGTTTATAACTAGGTGGAAGTAACTAATATCAAATATTTTCACTGTAACCAATTTAGCCTTGGAAATCATGGAATCCCCCCTAGACCCCTCACTGAGGACAAAACATCTTCTGGTGGAACATTCTTGCTGGTGGTCACTTAATTACTGTGATCTACGGTCCTTATGTAAGGTTGAAAGAAAGTACGAGGTTCAGAGCAGAACATCAGGGAGGAACTAGTGAAATTCTAAGACCAGTTTGACTTCCTTACTATACTTATTAGGAATATAAATATTTAGAAAGATTAAGGTTGCTAAGTGAAGCTTCCAATAAGACAAGCTCATTATAGACACAGGGTATGAGGAAAGGTCTTGAGACTGGCAATCTGAGGGATTTGGTTGGAACCTAGCACTACTGCTTACTAACTATGCAATTCTGAACAGACTGCAAATCTCTGAATCTCCCTTGCCCTACATGTAAAATGGACATAAAGAAGTGGGATGCAGCTATTATAAACAAAAATTCCAAGTGACTAGAAAGTTGGGAGAAGAAATCCCATCAGAGAAAACCAATGAATCAAGGAGGGTCTTAATCTATTTGCATAGCTGTAACAAAATACTTCAGACTGGGCAGCTTATAAACAACAGAAATTTAGTTCTCACAAAGCTGGAGGATCAGAAGTCTGAGATCAGAGTGCTGGGAAATTCTGGTAAGGGCTGTCTTCCAGATGGCCAATTACCAACTTCTTGCTGTGTCCTCCCATGGTAGGAGGGACAAAGGAACTTATTTGAGCCTATTTTTAAAGGCACTAGATCCATTCATGATAGCTCTGATCTCACAACCTAATCACATCCCCAAATACCACACTTGCCTAATGCCACCTGGGTTTGGATGTTAACATCTACCTTCTAGAGTGATAATAACATTCCGGCCAGAGCAAAGGGCAAACATTTAACAGTATTCTCACGTGGGGTGGCATTTTTATAGATGGCTTGTTTGGTTTTGAGAAATTATTTTTCAGGATAAGGAAACTCACTGCAACATTGACTCAGTTCCAATACTTGTGCTTAAGAAAGAGGAGTGCCGAGGAGAGGAGCCGAGAGAGATTATAAGCTGGTGCCAAGTCTCAGGGCTTAGCAAACAGTCTAGGGGAGGAAGAACTTCTTTTTTCAAGGGAAGAAAAAAATGATGTTTCCTAAAAATAGTTTTACCTGTGTTGAGATAATTACAACCCTGGAGAATTCGAGGCATTAAGAGGTACTGTCAGCCATACACAACCTCCAGAGTATGAGTCAGCTGTGGCTCATCACACTCTCTCCTAGTTTGATTAATCACAAACTTTCCCACCCTAGGAAAACCATTGAGAATCATACACCGAGGACAGAACATAAGAAATTAATCCCATTATTTTCTTTTAGAAAAGTGGAATATTTTTGGAAGAGGGTCTCTGTTTTTCAAATCTCTAAAGCGAATTGAAAAGTTAGTGGTTTTCAGTTATGAATCATCTAAGAGACAATGAGCTCTAAGCCATAGGGGTTGCTACTCTCTGCACTGCCACCAAGAAAAATAGGCAACTACAAAAACCAGTCAGCCCTCTCTAGAGGGTTGAGTAATACACCCCAGAATGTACATCTCCCCAGAACCTCAGGATGTTACCTTATTTGGAAACAATGTCTTTGCCGATGTAATAAATTGTTAAGGATCTTGAGATGAAGTGATCCCTGATTTAGAGAAGGCCCTAAATGCAACGACTGGGATCCTTATCAGAGGAGGCGAGAACACAGAGAGGAGAGGGCCAGGTGAAGACAGGTGGAGACTGTGCTGATGCACTGAGAAGTGAAGGCCCAGCAAGGCTTCCAGGCAGCACCCAGGAGCCGGGAGAGAGGTGTGGGGCAATCTCCCTGCACAACCTGCAAAAGAAACTAACCCTGCCGTGTAATGCCTTCATCAGGCTTCTGGTCTCCCGAACTGTGAGATAATGCATTGGGTTTTGGTAAGCCTCTAAGTTCACGCTATTTTGTTACGGCAACCCTGAAGAAAATCAATACAGTTTTCCTAGCTTTTATTGTCCCATATGTGATATGTTGGTATAGAGATACACATTTGTGTGTGTTTTTTTTTTTCAGTAACTACACTGAAATAACAATAGTAAAAAGACACACACTTGATTTCAAGTAGTTCACATATGAGTCAGAAGTTGAGCCAGGTAACGAGAAACTAAGAAACAGCCCAACATCTGTTCCTACAGTGGTCAACAGAAGGGCCTGTGGGGAAAGTGTGCATCGTGGAGGTGGCGAGGAAAGGAGTCCTGGGGCAGACAGGAAAGCCATCAAAGAGAGGGAGCCACGGGGTGAGGCACTGGAAAGGAGAATGAGGGCCATGCAGAGCAAGGACTTTACACAGTTTGATATTTCCCAAGAATTAAGTGGTAGAAATGAGAAAGTGGGGAGTCAAGACTAGAAAAGTGGGCTGGGTCAGATGAGGAGGCACACAGTAAGGATTCTGAAGTTTTGTTGAAAGACTGTAACTATGGACTGAATCTCTGTGTCCTCCCAAATGTGGATCTTGAAATCCTAACTTCCAAGGTGATGGTATTAGAAGGTGATGCGTTTGGGGGTTATTAGATCATGAGAATGGAGTCCTCATGAATAAAATTAGCACCCTCATAAAGAGACACGAGAAGGCTGATTTTCTCTAAAGATGGCCAACTACAAGCTGGTCAGGGAGCCTCATCACACACCAGATCTGGCAGCACCCTAACCTGGACTCAGCCTCCAAAACTGTGAGAAATATAAGCAACTCATCCTATGTTATTTTTGTTTTGGCAGCCCGAGATGACTAAAGTAGAAATGTGCTTCAGTTTCCTTATCTGTCAAAATGTGAATTGACAAAGTTATAACTTTATCTCCAATTTCAAGGTTCTGAGAATCTGGGGATATTAAAATCCTTGAAAGTTATTGTAACTTTGGCTCTGATACCAGGATAACTAAGCATTAGATCTGTTCAGATCATTAGTAATAATTATCACATGACTGATAGCAAAAAGTATATGCAGTGAATTTGTCAATTGATTAAATTAAATATGCATTGTTGTGAAGTTCTATACCAAAATATTAGCTTAAGGAAATCAGTATCTCCATTCTGTCCTTGCATCTGAGTTTGTGTCTTAGTGAAAAACAGCCTGAGCCTTGATGATGAATGGATCATCTAACTAGGAAGTAGGTTTTATTTCTGTTTAGAAATTACATTAGAGTTCAGTCACATGCATCTGACCAGCCACCAAGAGAGCACTGAACATGTAGCCAATTTAAAGTGAAGGATTTAAAAGACCATTAGGAAAACTAAGACAAAATCCATAGTCCCCCAAATGCACGCACATACACACATACATTTTTGTGGGAGAAACATCTTCACTGTTCATTTTAGACTGTTTTTATCGAGTTAAAAATTTGGTATTGTGAAGGAAGGTATTTTAAAGTTTGCTGCAATGTAGATAAATCTTTGGAGCTGAAAAACCTGTGTTCTGATCCAGACTCTACCATTTATTAGTATATTTCCTTAGAGAAAATACTGAACTTCTCTGGATATCAGTATCTCAACTATGAAATGCATAATATATATATTATAATGAACAGTAAGTGTGAAGACTTATGAAATTACATATCTCTCTCTCTGCTATGATAGCTAACATATTTCAAGTGTTCAATAAATGATAGCTTTTTTATTAGCCTTATCAAGTAAGTCTAACAAAGAATTTTATGGATTTTTTTAAATCCTCAAATCTTGTGTAATTTTTTATACGCTACATTAGAGACATTGTGTTAAGGTCCTGAGTATAGTCTTGGACCCTTCTATATATTGAAATGGTTCAGTGAACATTATCTTTTATAAATACTTACAAAAATATTTGCAATTCATTTCTACAAAATAGTATGTGAGAGTTGTGTTTAAAATTTTTCTAGTCATTTTGGTGTTTTCATAAAACATCACGTCTACTAATAATACAATGCAATTGCAATTGCATTATTATCTTCTCCTCTGACCCAAGCAAAGGGGAACAACAATCTACATTTCCACCTGAAAAGGAATAGGCATGACCTCCCCCCCTCAAGGTTTAGAATCTTTCCTGAAAACTCCACACCAGCAGTCAGTAATGTAGCTTGAGGGCTATTCAAATCGCAGCCTAACCTGCAGGCCAAGAGACTGGTGTTTGAATTCAATAAACTGGTTTCTCATCCCATCCTAACTCTGCCATAACGCACTGGAAAAGTAAGTTAACTCTTTGGTAACGTGAGAATGAGGACCACTTCATAGAGTTAATATGGTCATCAAATGAAAAGGTACCTGTAGCAACAGTTAGTCTAATGCCTTAGACATAGCAGGTAACACGGTTACCATTGTTTTAAACAGTACCTGTTTTAAACAAGCCATCAGGGCTCCCTTTGTAGCTGTAGACTTGCACATTTAAATAACAGGGAAGAAATATGCTTGGACACCGTACTGTTGAGCTGTTTACACAGTCAGAAGGCCTACCACAACTGCTTATTTTGGGTGTCACATTTTATCTATTGTACAGACCTGGGCAGTTTATTCTAATTTTATGTTCTTTATGGAGTTGAACACTCTGTTGATGGCAAACAGTAAATACCACGGAGCATATCTTATGGTATTTATAGGCCCTAAAAATATCTTGTGACTTTTCAAACAAACTAGACAAACAGAATGTACAATTTATAGTGGCATATGTTAGATTACTATGTATATCCCAAATTCCAGAACTTTTTTTTTCCTCTTGGCAAAGCATCACCTTATTTATTTATACCACTCATTTGCTATATATCAGGATTTTATAAATCCCACACAATACCAAATACCAGGGGTCTAATGCAAAGCAGGAATGTCTCTTGGTATTAAATCCATACACACATGCATGTATACAAATATTAACGTGCCCTTGAAAAATTGACATAGTAGCATTGCCTATCTGGAGAAAGAAACTTTAGTAGTTTGTATGGTTTATATGTAATGGGTAGGATTACATGGGTCACTACAAAAGAATGGAGACAGACTGTGCTATGGATGGTCCATTATTTCACTTCCAAGAAACACAGTTGACAGAGTCCTTTCTGATTCACCCGTGCAAGTTTCAACTGGCTCAGCTTATCGGTATTATGGGGAGGGCTTCTTTTGCTTCTGTCCACGTGGATTTTTTGTGTCTTGATTTTTACATCTCAAACTTTATAATGACCCACACAAATAAACTGCTTGTGGCATTTTTCCCGTTATTCATACATTGTAACAAAATGATATTGCAGTTGTCCAAGGATTTTACCTAAGTCTCAATCAGCATTTTCCTTAAAAATCCAGAGGCTATGGATGACAGTATTCTCTTCCGACATGGGAGTCCTAATTCCAGACCCCACATAATTACCAGTTAATTCAGTGCAGATATGATGTGGCTACAATGGGAGGATGGACGGTGCTCCTTCTCATCAGCAGGACCATTATTAGTTCTCTGGCACTGAGCGACAATCAGAGAAAATCTCCCTCATCTCTGTTATATTATGTTCCTGGAATCTCCATGTACTAAAAAGACATTAAAAGGTAATTGACGATTAATAAAAATGCTGGCCTCTGAAGATTATTTAAGTAACTTTTAAAAAGGATAGGTAACATTTAGACCCAGATTTAATATATTATGATAAAAAAAAAATAGGATCTGGCACTTGGCAGGCACTAGGTTTGGTTCTTGTGCCTCCCACTAGGCAGGGAACATTTGGCACATTCTCCAGACACTGATCTCAGAGTCTGATTCTGCACCACGAGAATAATAAACTTTCCAGGCAGATCATCCTGATGGTGACCTTGGATGAGGCTATCGCAAAGCTTCTCACCCACAACCTTTCTTTCTTTCTCTTGAGTATCCGTAGGACAATTATAAAATTAACTGTGGCAGCTACTATAGAGACGGAAAGAACAGAAGGCCTGGGATAAGATGATCTGCGTACAACGTTTTGTTCTTAGAATCTAATATTTTTCCAGCTGAATAAGTCACTTAATTTCCCTCACGTGTAGTTTACACATTATGAGAATTAATAAACAGTATCTGGTTTGACAACCTCACTGACTTGTTAAAGCTGAATTAAAAACTAGATTTCAAAGTGCTTTGTAAAATACATTCAAAGCATTTAAAAAAATGACTCAGCAATTAACATAGAGGGGTTTTAGGTTTTTTTTTAAATAAAAAGTTTAAGATCTTGGGAACTATGTAGAATATGATTATGCTCTTAAACAAATAATAATAAAAACTACACATATATCTATCTATATAAACATCTATACATATGTTTATATATCTGCATATGTATTTTATATACATGTATAGCTACTTATATGTAAATATATATGACTTTATATAAATATATATCTTTTTATATGTAAAACGTAATATGTAAGTGTATATAAAATATATATACTGTGTATCTGTTTATACATATATAATATGTATATATCTGTTTATATATGTTGGTGTAATTTCATCAGCATGGGTAATTACCAACATTGCTTCCACGGGGCACTTACTACATATGGGGCTGAGGGTGAGAAAGCCTTTGCTTTGGATCAGCAAACCAACCAACAAACTCACAAAATAAAGAAAAAAAGGTAATAGGTCTAAGATAAATATATGTGTGAAAAATTTATGCAAATCTGTAGTGCATAAATATTTGTTTTCACATTCAAGACATAAAGTAAATGATATACACATAATTATCAAAACATTAATGATCGCCACCTCAGAAAGACATGTGCTAGAGAAAGCTGTTTCCATTTTAGTCCTAAACAGGATCATATTGTTTTATATTTTTGTCCAGTGAGAACATACTATTTCTAGAATCCAAAATATATACATCTTTGCACTATGAAAAAACCAAAATTGCTAAACAATTCTGAGGAATTGTTTTCTACTGCACTAGGTATTTTTTACCTGTGTTCTGCTATTTCCCCCACTTTTCCCTCTACAGACATAACTAGTTGATCATAATGTCCTTTCTCATCAAGGCTACACACAAGCTTATAAATCTGCACCCAGTGCAAGAGGAGTCACTATTAAATGATGAGAGATGGTCACATGATATGAAATAATTTGCCATCAAGACATTAATTTACATCCTCGAGGCTATAACGCTGAATGTTCATCTCTGAAAATGCATTGCTTTAGCAAAACTTTAGCTCAATCTGTACCAAATAAATGAATTATTAAGATGATAGTTACAATTTGAACAATGGTTGTTATTTCCATCATGGTGTTAGACAGTAATTAACAAAAATGCAATTGATCCTATGCACCATCAGGTAACAGGGTCACCAAAATAGAAAGGCTATTTTAAAAGAAAGCTTCTAAGGTAAAAAGAAAAATTGGACATAGATATCAAAATAGTATAGACACATTCCCATGACTGTGGGAGAAACGGGAGGACGTGCCCTTACTGGTGAAACGGATTATGATCTCACAAAGATCATCTAACACAGATTTCCAGGGTAGTACTGCTCTTTAAATACACAGTAATTTTTATGTCAATAACTTTACCTTGGGCTTATTTTCCTCGTCTGTGAAAGGAACTAGGGTTCTCCCTCTCCTGCCACAGAAGACTGAAGACACATCAGAGTGCTCTTCTGCACAGGATACAAATGTAAATAAATCCTGGGCAGATAGAAAATGGTCAAACCTGACACCAGGATGTAATGTAGAGGAGGGAAACACGAGGAAATATTTTCAGTGACCTTAATAAATGCTGCAACACAGATCCATACACAGTGCCGAGGAAAAACCAAACTAGGAGCATTCTGGGAAGGATGTCACGGGGAAGGTCATGGTGAAGAGGAGTTTTAAGAGGTGGGTAGGCATTTGAGACGGGAATAGGAAGCATTTTAACTTGTGGGGGCCTCTTTGAATCTTGAAGACACAACTAAGAAAAGGGCTCCTGCCTCAAAAAACTCACAACCAATTAAGAATGAGTTATATGTGAATCACAGAAAATTAGGTGACAAAATACAATAAAACCCAAAATAAAATAAAGCTTGTTGGCAAACATCTCCACCAGGTATTAGACCCAGTAATATGTCTGGATAGATGCTAGAGGATATTTAAGGAGTGAATTAATTTAGACTAAATACTTGATATAGTTCAGCATCACTCAGGAATTCGGTTTGTATGGGAATATTTTTAGACCAAAGAGCATGAATCAGTTATACTAACTCCAAATAAAAGCTGCATTTGAAAAACAGGTAAGTATTGTGATCTGAGAGAAAGCTATTTTTTCAGTCTTACTTTGTTTCTTATTTTGCCTGTCTTTTCTCAGGATTAAGACTAACTCCTTTCTCCAACGTAGCTTCGATGTATGTATGTAGCAGCTATAGAGGGTATAAAAATAATGTGTTCAATAATATATGCTCTTTCACATAGACAGAACTCTCTCAGTAAAATATATATGAGAACATTCCTTTCAGCCACCAAATATGATTCATTTATTACCCGGTTGGCCAGGGTTCTTGGGAAAAGAGAATGGTCATTTCTTTCAACATCCACCCCCCAAATCTCTAACTTTTACCTTTTTCTGTAAAATGTCGATCGATCATACTTTACAAGACATTTGCTTCACCTGTCCCTCAATCTAAATATTTTCTCACTTTGCCTACTATCCTGGCTCGGTAGTTGTTTTCTGTATTAAAAGCAGACCAAACCTTAAAGGAGACAGAACATTTGTGCTTATTTATAGCCATTATCACGTCTTCTCAAGCAACGTGCCTTTGATGTAACAGACATAATTTCAAAGAACTGTAGGAACATTCAAAGTTGCAAATGGCCTTTTATGCTGGTACAATGCAATCAAGAATTTCACTGTGAGCCATCGATTCTGCCGTAAATAATACAGCATACAGCCAACAGAAGGCAGAACAGGGAGATGAGAGGACCGTCTTTAGAAGAGGTCATTTCGAACGCCTCCGTGTGTTTTCTGATGCTATCAACGGCTGAACCCAGAAAATTTTAAGGTAAGAATTAGGAATCATACAGTTAAGGCAGATTGTTTTCATTTAAATAGAATTAGAATTAAGGATAGATGGGAAATGAACATAGGTAGAGTTGACAAAAATATGCCTGTACTCTGGGTTTAGAAAGATATCATTCAATACTTAAGATAATCAAAAATATGCTGGGTGGCACCTGTGGCTCAAAGGAGTAAGGCACCGGCCCCATATGCCGGAGGTGGTGGGTTCAAACCCAGCCCCGGCCAAAAACTGCGAAAAAGGACAAAAATATATGCTAATAAAAGTTTAAGAATAAATGCAAAGGGTTCTCCTGAAATGGGTATTTTGAATGTCATTAGCCCCCTTTGGATTAACAGTATTACTATTTTGGGAAAAGATGCAATCCATAGTTGCAAGGAAAATTAGGGCCGTACATTCTGGCTAAGAAATGTTAGAAATTAGGAAGGCTTCTTCTCTTTAATATTAAGTATGTTATTTTTGATCACATTCCTTTCTGAACCAACTTTTTGGAATACTAGTAGAAGCCTCAGAGAAAAGATGATAAACTTACGTAGGCATATGATCAATGTATAGAAGCAGAAAGTTGGAAGGAAACTTTTTTATTCCAAACTTTTATTTTATAGATAAGGAGAATGAGATTTAGAGGAATTTAAGTAACCCTACTGAAGTCATCCAGATAGTTAGCAGCAAAACCAGAACAGAAACGGACCTAACTCCACTACTACAAAACATACTGGAGGTTTAGAACGCTCCTGTGTCCACTCATCCAACCTGTTCCTGTGCCATAGACCACATCCCCCTCCTGCCTCTGTCATCACAAGAAATTGCAGTTGGATGCAGTTACCGAAATATAAAAGGGAGTGAAATAAAAAGTCAAATATTTCCATTACTTTCTGATGCCCAGTTTTACTTGATTCATTCCCCAGGTGAAAGATTAAGAGAAAAAAATATTTTTATAGTTAACATAAAACAGTTGTTTGAAATCTGAATTCATAGCAAAATATAACATTTCTAAAACATGCCACTGAAAAAGACAAGCCTCCAAGGAGCCCTGTTTTCAGATGTACTTTTTTTATTCTTGTTCCTCCCTTGAACTTCATAGTACAGTCATCTTTTGGAATCTGTGGGTGACTGGGTTCAGAATCTCCTCTGAACACCACAATTTGTGGATGCTCCGGCCCCTGATGTAAAGTGGCAGAGCTTTTGTATATAACCTATGCCTAGCCATTGTCCCATAATTTAAATCATCCCTGGATTACTTATAATACCTAATATAATGTAAAAGCACATGCTTACTAAAAAGATAATTTTTTTCCAAATATTTTTGATTCAAACTTGTTTAAATGCCCAGATACAAGGGCTGACTCTATGTATCAATTACATCTCAATTGGTCTTGTAAGAAAAATTTTACTAGACTCAACTCTCAGAGATGGGATGTTGTTTAAAACCTCAGAAAAGTATAATTGCACTTGGCTTTCTTTTCTTCCTTTCTCCCCCCCCCCCCCCGCCTTTTTTTGGTAAATGGTGAAATAATATATTAGCTCTTTTTCCCTCCTGAACTTTTGGGAGGGGAGTTGGATAAAGCACCTGTACCAGAGAACAGCTGGAGACACTCACTATATCATAAATATCCAACATGTAACAAGTGGTCTTCTTAATCAGAACCTGCTCTCTGCAAAATTATGAAGAAGCTTAGACTCTTGCCTTTATCACTCTGGAAAATATCTACTACCCTAGTTGTCACTTCTCCCTATCCCTAGAAAGCTTCCTAGGCGCAATGTCAGAATGTCCTACTGGACTTTCCTACCCAAGGCTCTTCATATTTAATACATTTGAACACACACATTATTTTTTTTCCCCAATTTCCCCCTTACTTTCTATATAGTCTAACCCCACCAGAAGTTCTGAACACCGATGGGCTCTCTATGCATTCTCTTTTCTTTCCACTACCACTATCTTTGTTCCGAAGACTTCTTTGTTCCTTATGTGGAATGTATAGAACTTTAACTGCGCCCCTCCCTGGCCCTTATCTGTTTTTTTTACAATTCCTCTCCCACTAATGTAACAGTGTTTTTCTGAAATTTAAATCTGTCCACCATCTACCCTGGTTCATAATTCTTCAATAGCTTCTCATCGTCTGAAATTTGATTTCCAAATGATTACTAGAAATTGCTTGGTGATAAACAAAAGCGAACTTAAAACAAAGTAGGTTTCCATTGTCTAAAATGTTTGGAAATGCTGTTCATTTTCCTTTAAAATTAGGTCTGTCAAAAGATTTGCAAAATTGATCCATATGGAAACATAATTGATCCATTTTGTCCAGGCTTCTAGTGACTAGGTTCTATATACAGATATTCAGTCACCTCCTGTGGCTTTGACAACATACTATAACTTAGCATGTAATTGTTATCTGGTCTCCCTAAAAGCCTATGTGAGTGTATAGGACCCTTAAACCAAGTGTTATACTTGAAGGTATACCCTTGAAAACGAGTACTGTATTTTTTCTAACTCTTTATACTTATTATCCATAACGCCTAGCATACAGTAGATTCTCAATGACTATGGGATGACAGTGGGTGGATGGATGATGGTAAATTGATAGACCACCATCATTAATTACTATTGACAGTGAGGCAGAAAATCCATGCAGAATAAAGTTTGCTGAATAAAATCATCTATGCAGAGAGACAATAGTGAGTATCTATGGATTTCTGTTCTGTTTTCATTCCTTGCCTAAGGGAATATTGACTCTTCACAACTGAGGTTACATAATGAAGGTGCACACAAGGCATAAGGAGGTCATCAGGGGACACGAGGAGATTTCAGCTCAGCTTCGGTTTTAACCTTTCTCACTAAACTCCTTTCGTCCCTTCCTCCCTCCCCTCCTTCCCTCCTTTCTCCTCTTCCTCCCTTCCTCCCTCCCCTTTTTCCTTCCTTTTTTCCTTCCACACAGAGAAGTGAATTTTCAGTTTAAAAGACATCCTGTTTCATAATATTCTAGATAATTCCTTTACTTTGAGGGACCGTTTCTGTTTTGTTTTAAATTTTTCATATATCTTTTGGTCTTTAAAATTTGTTTATCCCTTGAATGTTCAAAAATGTCAAACATGTCTACTGGTCAACAAAAATCTACAGAAAAATTCCTAATCAAATTCCTAATCAAACCTTGCATTTTGGGCAAGGTTACTCAAAATTTATCTTCATAACACTTGTTTGATAAGTTGGTCTCTTACATTAATTAGTACATTAGGGCCTAGGTACTGAGACTCGGTCTTAACACAAATCAGTTCCCTTTTCTTACTGTTCTCATTTATTATAATACTTTTTAAAGTTTTAGGGAATAGAATATACATTTTCTTTTTTTTTTTTTTTTTTTGG
>NW_003852396.1:21738620-21822404 GCF_000181295.1 Otolemur garnettii | reverse complement strand
TAGTTCTGGGGTATACTTCCAATCCAGCAATTCACCTCTTTGCTGCTCACCCTGCGCTGCTTATCTGCCCAAGGACTACACGCGGAAGAGATTCAGTAAGTCCACTCTCACCTGAAAACACTGGGAGAGTTGACTCAGGGATGTGTCTCCTCCGCCATCTTGCTCCGCCTCCAGAATATACATTTAATGCCATGAAAAATATAATTATTTCACTGCTAATGTAATCATGATAGCATCCCTAAGGCTTCAATAAGACCACATGGAGAATATTGAATATCATCTTCATTTAAGGAAACAAAGATTCTGATCAGCAAGAAATGAGACATTAATGAAGCTGCAGATACACATTAATTGAAAAAAATATAAGTAGCCAAAGTCTAAAATGCCAGATAGCTAAATCATTAGGGGCCTATTATATGCATTTTGAGGGGTGGGGGAAGGATCTTGGACTGATTCAGTGGGATCCTAAGGGAGGTGTGATGCAGTTAGTAATGGAGACGTCTCCATAGGTGACCAGCACGGACTTAAAATGCTGCTGCTGATTAGTGCATGAAATACGCCTTGAGAACTGGAATGAAGAAACCTCCAAGATCTTCGTTTTTGTTTGTTTTTAAGTCAATTAATACTTTGCTCAGATTATTTTTAATACAAGAAGACTCTAATACTGGGGGAAAACGTTAATAATATCCCCTGTGAGTTAGTGATTCTTTTGTTTGTATCGAATTTAGAACTGAAAAGGACCGTAATAATGATGATGGCGACATGCATAATGCAAACATCATTTACGTTTACAGAACGTTTACAGGTCACAATGCAATTGCTTTGTATTATCTTTTTGCTCCACACCCAGATACCACAGAGTGACTGGTGTTATCATCATTTCAAACATGAAGACCCCGGAGGTAGTGATTTTCTGAATGACACAAATCAGTGTAAGAATTTCTTTCTAAACAATAACTATCACCAGCATATTTCACCGCCTATCAGGTGTCTCTTATTGCCTAGGGACCTTATAGACATTTCTGTTCCTTATAATAATCCTCTATAGAGGGGCTTTTGAGGATAGCTTATTGGCAATAAAAGTCAAAGTCAAAGTGGTTAAGTGACTTTCACAAGGTCACACAATTAGTATATTTCAGGTTACTCTTGCCACACCAGGTTAAACTGAGAAATTGACACTCAGGTCCTACTTATATACCTTGAGGATTAGGAAATTTTCTGTGTATTTGGTCTGATGTATTATCAGATATATTGAACAATAGGTGCTTTATTGCTAATTGAAATGGCAGCTTCTTGTAAATTGACTTAATTGTCCCAAAGATTCCTTCTTCTACAGATGGGCTTTAATTCTGTGAGGAGTTGAAATACTCCAATATAAAAGGCAGCAAAAAAAAAAAAAAAAAGTAATTGCTTCTGTTTGCAATGTGGACTTGAACCCAGCCATGATGCCTCAGGGCCCTCACCCACGGGCTCCTTAGTCATGGCATGGAGTCCCATGTCCCTCAGAAGCCGAAAGCTCTGGCAAAGCAGCACTGCAGGTTGCTCTCATACCTGGCCTAACTGTACATAATTTATCAAAAGCCACTTGGGTCCTCCAGTTTGCAAGTGATTTGAATAGGTCATTTCATTAGACACCTCATTTGATACTTGAGAACCTTCTAGAAATACCTTGTATGTGAATCAAAGTAACCACAGTATACAACGTAATGCAACCACAGGAATGGGAACCCCAATGCTGCCTTTCCTCTGATGAATTAACAAAGGAGAAAATCAGTGCATCTTATATACTTACTGAAATGCAGGGTGTTAATTTTCTTTTTTCATGAGTGAGAGAGTGAAACAAATTAATACAACCTTCCTCTTTCTAATAGGCTTTGAGCAAGTATTTGAACCTAAATCTAACTGGTATTTTCCTATATACCACCTCATCTAACAAAACTAAACACAAGCAAATAATTTAGCTGATTACTTCTGCAATACAGACTCTGAATGAGGTGAGGCTTCTGTTTTTTAAGTTGTTAGGTTTGATTCTTTTATCTATCTGTAGTGAGTTGGAATAAATCATTGGCAGAATGTCTCCAGAGAACTCTGAATGTTTGACTGATAAAATCAACACATGATGGATGGCTTTAGAAATATGAATGGTCTTCTTAAGCAGAATGAATAGTTCCCAAGTTAGAACAAGACTTGACTCATTGGTATCAGCTGAGTTAAAGAAGAAAAAAATGCATCAAGAGAAAACAGGTTGTCAACAATGGCAGCTCAGAAAAATGCAGAGAGAGGAAAACTGGTGTTGGCACCACATATCTGGACAGTGTCCAAGGAGAGAAAAATGGAATCTAGCTGGTGTCAGGGAAATCAGTGCTCCTGTGCAGTCCTATTCCTCCGGCAATATATGCCTCTTCCTGGGAAGGGAGGCTGTACTGGAAGTTTAGAAACACGACGTGACTTGATTTTCTAGGAGATAGATCCTTCATAGACATGGTTAAGTATAAATCTTTATCAGGCTTCTTCTACTCTTCCTTAAAACCACTTCTTTGCATTAAGTTAGAGAGAGAGATATTCCAGAGTCCAGGGGCCTCTGATTTCACATGGATGGGAAGCAAATGTCAAATACTTGAAGGTTTGGGGGCAAACCATTTCCTTGACCATGGATGAAATGTCCAGACTTGGTTGTACTTTGAAATGGAAAAAAAATATGATCAAGTTTTGACAAGAACTAAATAAAAACAGCAGAGCAGTCTACTCACCCTGCTATGATACAAGTGCTATATCAGTCTGAATTTGGCCTGAAGATGCCTCCAAACTCCAGTGCTTACATGAGGGCCAGCAACCTAACAGGACAGGTAAACTAACTAAATGCCTAACACAGGAATACAATGTATATGATGTATATTTTTGTGACAGATAGCTGAGTTCAGCCAATCACAGCAGCTGAACTTCAGCACTTGCAGGCAGCCAACTCTTCAATTTCAAAATAAGGTAAATGGTGAACTATCCCTAATCACACAGTCTCTGTATCTCACTCCCATCTTTTGTCTCTCTTTTCCACTATTGCTCCATAAACATTGTCTGACCACATTGCGGAATGGAGTTCTCTGGAGCTATTCCTGTTCTGAGGGCTGTTGGATTTGTGAATCATTCTTTGCTCACTTACACTCTATTAAACTTAATTAAGGCTATTCCTATTAACACTAAACCCTGGATAGCACTAAATGAGAAGGATAATCTTGGTTTCTGGGGCTCTAACCTATTGTATTAACTAGGATAGGCTAGATTATGGTGGCGAATAGATCTGTAGGGGTGTTAGCTCAACACAATGGAAGTTTGTGTATTGCTTATATTACAGTGAAGGCTGGTTCCAGTCTGGTAGGAGTAAACGGGTTACAGTGTGTCTATGTGGATGGACACTTTGTGTTGAGGGGAGAAGCTATTCTCCACATAGCCATTCATGAACCAAGACCGTGAGAACTCTGACATCTTCAATCCATAGTTCCCAAGGCTTCCCTTGAGACCGTCTCCTCCTTCAAGTGGAAGGAGCAAAAATCATAGGAAACATACGAAGGGTATATGATCGTGCCTGTAAGTGGTGACTATCACTTCCGCTCATAGTCTATTAGCTACATTTTAGCCACATGACTAATCTAATGAAAAGGTCATTGGAAATATATTCTGCGTTTCTAGGCAGAATAGGAGAAAGGATTTTGCCAGCACCATTCACTATCAATCAAGGCAAAATCAATTTTACTTGCAAAATCACTAAAATTACAGAAGGAATATATTACAGATTGAATACAATTTACAGTTATCTTTAAAGCATTTATTCTGTGCGTGTGTTATCAATAGTGCATTTCCCCCTTGTCTTTTCGTCCTTTGCTCTCTGGAAGAGCTCATTGGAATAGAGACAGACAGGTCTTAGATAGGATGCTGGGAGGTTGAAGTCCAGTTCTACATTTCAGCAGCATGGCCTTATCAAGTTTGAGTTTTCGCAATAGCAAAATGAGGACAATAAGATGTAGTATATAGGTGCTAGAAGATCCATACGGGATGGGAACGGATGTTAGGGAGATTCTGTGTTTTGGCCATGTCTGTTCATATTAGAACAATCTGGTCACAAAAGTAAGAAATAATACCTTTGAGTTTGACTATAAAGAGTCACTTGATATTGTGAACATCTTTTGCTTTATTTTTTTTTTACTGTCATTAACTTCATTGAGGTACAGTTTAAATTCAAAAACATTCATCAGTTTCAAGTGTCCAGTTTGATAAATTTGGACACATTTTATATACTATAAAAGCAGTCATAATATATTAATATCTATTTCCAACGTCCTAAACCTTCCCTCATGCCCCTCTGTGGGCCACACATTCCCACTCGACTCCTGGTCTCTAATAACCACTGATAGCATCTATGTCAATACAGTTTTGTTTCTCTAGAATTTCATATAAATGAAATCCTAAAGTTTATTTTTACAGGTGGCCTCCTTAATTTAACATGATGCTTTTGAGTTTTATCTGTGCTTTTACAATGTAAATATTTTGTTTCTTTTCATTGCTGAACGGTATTCTGTTATACAGGTATATCACACCTATGTATAAATTGCATTCATCAATGGATGGAAATTTGTATTTTTCTGTGTTTGGATGATATGAGCACACCTGCTCTGTGTACACATGTGTTTTCATTTATCTTCAGTAAATACCTAGGACTTGGATTTCATTGTCCATCTTGCTTTGTTTTGGTGTTCCCTAATTTATGGGTATTTGTTAACCTGGCTTCTATACTTTGTATTAGGGAAGAAAACGCTTTGTATGAAAGCAAATGAATTTTGATTACTTCAGTGAAATATGTCCCCATGGAATACTTACTGTGTCCTACGGCAATTTCTCAAGCTTAGACCATGTGAGTTTGACAGACTAATGGCAATATAATAGTTACGCCTGGGTATGTTTCTTCCACGTTTTAACTGTTGCTCTAGAGTCTTAATAGCAGTAAGTATTTAAACTTTAACAACTCTGTCACTGAGATATTATTCCATAATCTTGTTAGATGTGGAAACTAAGTTACATCTTACATGAGAGACAATTGGATTTGCCCACCGTCACCAGTGAGGAAGAGGTTCAGACTGAAATCCAAACCCAGATCTGCTTGACTTTAATTCTACATACTTCACATTGATCTCCCTTTCTGAGTCTGAGGGCTGTGGAAGACTTCCTGGCAATGGAGTACATTTATACTTCTCTCTGTGAGCAGAGAATCTAAGGGCCTGAGGCTCCTCCCCTTAGGCTCCTTACCAGGCATCCCTCTACCTATGGCACATCCGGCAGAGCCCCGGATTATCTTCTTCATTTATACCAAATCCACTGGGAACTTTGGTAGTTGTTTCCATCAGATTCCTTCTCAATACTAAATTATAAAAAATAGAAATACTTAATGTTTTAAATAAAATGCATTATAGCAATCTAGAATAATAGAGAAGTTTCTCAAATATTAATCATCTCCTCAATAAAGCAAGAGAATCTCCTCTACTGCACAAATTTCTTAGGGGGGATAAGAACCAACTATAAGTCTTCTATCTTTTTTACCCTTTGTGATCACATTAATCTGACTCTAGAATGTCTAGCCTCAACATCATTCATGACCTAGACTATGACAGAAAGGAGATAATGGGAGTACTATGTATTTTTAAACTGCTTTGTCTTGATAAACAACATGTCTTGAATATGAGACAAGAATTGTGTTTTTCTCATAGTGGTTCTCAAATAAGTGTTCCCCTCAAGTACAAAGTCAATTTGTCACTTCTACTTCCACGGTTGTGGGATAGTATCCCGAAATTATGAAATTATTTTATATCAGTAAGGACTTCATTTCAGCAACAGCTGAAGAATGAGTGCTCATCAATATGATCTCAAATACTATCAGACTGTAATGCAATAAAATAACAGGAATTCAATTATTTTCAATTCCATAAAATTCTCCCATTTATGATTTTTGCTAAGCAGAGTGGGTGGTTTAGGTAAGCAAGACCTAGGTTCATTGATGTGACACATGAGAGAATGGTTAGAGATTTTATAATTGGCTCAACAGTTCTTCCCTTTCAGCAAAGCTTGTGAGAAGTGACTCTGTCTATGGAATAGGAGGATCTGGAACCAAAGACCAACTTTGGTACTTTACATTCACTTGATTTCTCCCAGCTTTAGGTTCCTCCTCAGCCACATGAAGATAATGACATCTACTGACAAGCCTGTCATGAGGGTTAAGTGGCTGCTTCCGCCCCTCATGAAGGCAGCAGATATGGACAGAGAACAGGTGTAGGGGGAACATAAACCTCATTCCTGTGATGAGCTCAGGGGCCTCTGGTACTTTCATAAAGCATAGAAAAGACGAGGGCGGGTCGGGCAAAGTTCAGTAGAGATCACAGGGGCATGTGATCTCCCAATGTGAGAGGCATTGGGCAGAATGACGCTGAAGCCTGGGAAAGGGATACATTTGCCCAAGGACAGGATGTAGAGTCAGCAGGACCCCGGGCACATGGGTGGGAACCTTAGACCACCGGTGTGTCAGGAGTCATCAGGAGTGCCTGAAAAGCAATGTAAAAAAAGCTTCTAGAAAGAAAATGCAAAATCATGTTCTCTCGCATCTTTGTGGGCTGGAGTTGCAGCACTGTGTTATTTTTTGAGCATTTTGTTCGGTTGATTTAAAAAAATACTATCCTTGAAAAGAGCATTGGGAACACCATGGGAAACCTGTAATTGCCTAAACATTCAAGTTTTTAAAGTTGTTGTTGGCAGCTGGTCGAACAGTCTTTTTTTCTACGCTCCAATTTAGAAGAAAATGCTGCCAAGATCTCTTGCTAGCACGAGGACTAAACGGGAGGCTTTCTTGCAGCAGAGGCTCTTTGGGGGTAAAAGTGCGAAGACAGTGCCCACCCTGACTGGCAGTGAAATCTGTGTGCTTGGCTGGCTCCAGCCTCTCTCTTGGCGCCATCTAACAAATATCCTATTTATTGAACATCTACCCATATTGGGTTGGGCAACTGGGAGAAAATAGGAGTGAGAGGCCGGCTCTGCCAATGGAAACTTTACAATCTGGTACAAGACAGAGCCACACCAACTGATGAAGATAAACACTAAAAAGAATGCCTGGGCCTGATTTTTTCCCCCACTTTCTTTGCGTACCTTCTCTTTGTCTCAGGCAATATTAGGTTTTTATCTGTGTTGTAGAAAAGACATGATTGCCTTCATTTTAAAGAAGGGCACATTAAGAGACTTCAATTTGCTCAGGATTACACAGTCAACAAGAGGTAAAGATAAAATATTTGCTGGCTCTGTTGAACCGAGAAACCTAGTTCTTCCTAGTTCTTCACCATAATATCATGTGGTCACATCACATTTATCAATGCAGCAAACCAATTGTGAAATTTTAAATTGGAAGACATTGTTCACCTCTTAAGCACAAGAGAGGACAGAGGAAAGAAAGTCAGGAAGGAAAAAAGAGAAAGTAAAAGGTAGAAAGAGAAGATGAATAAACAAAGAGTGGAGAAAGGAACAAAGAGAAGCGATGATGCTTCCTGAGCTGAAGATGATGCTCCTTCCAGCCTGTAATATTTTAAGAGTTCCTTCACCAGCCTCCAGAAGGTGAAAGATGATTACTCAGTAGGATCCCTTCAAAGGGTGGCTAAAACTATGTAGTTAATAATGTAAAAAATCATTTCCAGAAATAAAGAAAAGTGGGAGGAATAAGATCAAACTGAAAGGGAAAATAGAACCAAAGCTGAAAATGGGACCACCTTATTACAAACTCAAGGACATTGAAACAAGAGGACAATAATACTTAGAGACCCATAGACTGTGACATGAAAGGATATGTTTCTCTAAAATGCTTATATGAAATAGGAATGCCTGTGTCTATGGACTTCATAATTTATCAACCCTATTTTCATATCAGATCTGCAAAATACGATAGAAAAATGAAACCTAGAGTTACAAAATCTTACTTCAGTTGGACTCTCATCTTTGACCCAATTATTTTGAAAATTATTTTATTGTATATAAATCTCAGTGTCTTCCATTGTGCAATTGAAACAACATATCTGCTGTATCTATATACCTTGTTGTGATCAATTATCTTAAATAAAATGAATGGAGGTAGCAGTCACATATTGGTTAGGAACATGGGCTGGGGTCTGTGCCCAGTTTTGAATTCAAGTCCTGCTCTTTAACGCTAAGCAAGCTCTGTCACTTCTCTAAGCTTCTTTCTCTTATCTGCAGAATTGGGCATAATAACAATAACTTAGTGGGCTTAGTGATGGTAACACAGTGGTTACAGTGCCAGCCACATACACTGAGGCTGGCAGGTTCGAACTTAGCCTGGACCTGCTAAATAAAATAGCCAGGCATCGTGGCAGGTGCCTGTAGTCCCAGCTACTTGGGAGGTTAAGGCAAGAGAATTGCTTAAGCCCAAGAGTTTGAAGTTGCTGTGAACTATGATGCCATGGGACTCTACCAAGGGCGACATAGTGAGACTCTTTCTAAAAAAAAAAGAAAGAAAGAAAAAAAGTATCTAACTTATAAGGATGTTACAGGGGTTGATTGAGATTATGTTAGGGTGACCAGACATCCCGCTTTTCAACAATTTGTCCCAGATCCCACAGCTAAAGTCCAGATTTTTGGAAAGAATGCATGAACAGGCGGGAGAACAGGAAGGGAATATACGGTTTTGGGCTGCCATGTGGCTATTTTGCCAGAATATGAGTTTTGTATTATTTTTGTTAATTTTATAATGTTAAACTGTAATAATAACAAATAATTGCTGAGAAGTGATTATTGAGAACTGTTTATCAAAGTTTGCTTTGTTGTCAGGCTCTGCCCTGCCCTGTCCCCCCCCCCGCCATGTTGTCTCGCCTTATCAATGTTAAAATCTGGTCACTGTAGATTATGTACATCATTGCTGTACATAGTGCCTGGTGGGCAGTAAGTCCTCAATAAAAGCAATGTGATGACTGTAAGGATGACAGCACTGCTGCTCCTGGGGACACGACAATGACAGTCCTAATAATGAAGGAAAACCTACTGACCAGCTGAATCCCTTGTGATAACACCATACAGCACAGGACTGCTCACGAGAATTATCATAGTTGTTTAGGTGGGTTTTGTGCTTTTCAATTATTCTTCCAAATAACAGGCATTCAGTATTTTGGGCCGGTGTCCAGTTCTGCCACCATCCGTGACTGTGAAAACCATCGTTCTTTGTTTGGTATGAAGGCAAAGCAGAAAGAAATTGACTTGGAGCTGAGGGTAGTTGACATAACATAAAACAGAAACACCAAACTCTGCTGAGGGAGGTGTGGTTTTAGAAGACCAGCATAACCATCCACCTCCCAGGATCTTATCAGAAAAGGGACGTCTCAAGTCCCACCCAAACCTATTGAATCTGAATTTGCATTTGACAAAATCTTCAAGGAATCCCTGACTTTATGATGCCTTGATCTAAAACCCTTGGTTTACGTGCGGAAGCAGGCCATGAGATCTCTTTTTCTGAATTCTCTTTAGGAAAGGGCAAACGGAAGGAAAACAAACATTTGTAGATCACCTACTATAGACCAAGCTCAGAATAGGTATTTTGATATATGTTTTACTTTAAACCACTCAGTATTTTTGTAAGGTTTGTGCTGTCATCATTTCCTTTTTAGACAAAACCCCAATACTGGGAGAAAATGAATAATGTACCCAAGGTCACACAGTAAGCAAGTGAGAAGTCTGATTATGACCTGATGATTCTACTTCAAAGCCAATCTTTGTAGGAATCTGAAGCAGGCTCGTGAAACCCTAATTTAGCAAACTTGGTTTCCAAAACTCCCTACCAGAACCATTTACTTCTTTTTTCTGAAGCCGTGCCTTGAAACACCTTGTCCAAAGTTCAGACTCTAAATTCAGGCAGTTGTAGTTGAAATCCCAGCTCCTCTTCCAATTGTCTGAGTAACACCTCCTAAACAGGAAAGATCTCTACTTCAAAGAGCTGCTGCAAAAACTTAATGCAGTGAGCATAAAGCACTGCGCTCCATCCTTAATGAACAGGAAGTGTTCAACAAATGCTAGTTGCTACTCCAATTAAATTATTTATTTCTAAACACATTCTCTATTTAATATAAATAAAAATCCCCAAAAAGTCCTAGTCTAAGAACTTACTCCTGGGTTTTACAGCCAGTTGTTATTGTTTAGTGCTCTTGATTATTTCAAAAGCAACTCTAACCAAATGCAATAAGATCTCTGTCAGGTGACCACACCAGGGATTGGAACAAACTGGTCAGCTTATGGAGGTGGTCAACGTAAGGTAATAGGCTACTGTGCTATATGTACATGTGGTGCATGTCCAGTCCATGAAAATTACATCAACTTAGGGAGGTGTTCAGCTATCTATTGTATCAGCAATTTTCAGTTCATGATTTTCCTTGCCCTCCTCCCCTACAGCTTAAGGTGCCTTTGTCATACCAATTACTACCCTGTACTGTAATTAATTAGTGAGCTATGACTTCTGTGATGTCAAGGGCTGCCTTTATCTTTTGAATCCCCAGTCCCCTAGTACAGTGCCTTGCACATCAAAAAACATTAAATGATCTTATCTTGTATTTGCCTAGACATGCTTTGTACTCCCTTCATAATCTTGATATAATCAGAGGAACACCATTTTTAGTTTCCCAGAAGGAAATGCCGTCTTTTATTTACATCTGATTTCAGTAACTATTCTATTTGGGAAGGTAGGCTGTTCACC
This sequence comes from Otolemur garnettii, assembly GCF_000181295.1. Taxonomy (NCBI): domain Eukaryota; kingdom Metazoa; phylum Chordata; class Mammalia; order Primates; family Galagidae; genus Otolemur; species Otolemur garnettii. Next base: position 21,811,633 of record NW_003852396.1, on the reverse strand, counting down.
TAAGAGTCTAAGTTTATTGTTAAAATGCTGCTACAGTCATAAAATCCTCTTTTATTTTAAGACCTGGAAAGAAAATTTCTACTTATAAAATATTATTGGCTTTTCATGCTACAAATAAATAAAAAAGGTCTGCTGTGATTCTAGCTGTTTGGTATAGAGAACAGTTGATATGAGGCACAGAGGAGCTGCCTTTATGTTAGTTGAAATAGCAACCCTTTTGCAACAAAGTCATATTCAATGATTATTTAACAACCATTGTATTTCGCCTCTCTCTGTTGCCATTAGATGGCTAACAATATAATGAAAAATTTCAAGGGCATTCATTTGGCCCATTTCTCAACAGGGCTTCAGTTATAAATGTTGTGGAGCTGAATTTCCACTCTCAGTCCATGCCACAGCCCAAGATTCTCCTATCTCATGGAGCAGGAATACACGAGATGTGGGAAGGTTCAACATAGCTTGGTAGCGACCTGAAATGAAGCCTCTTTAGACGACAGTGTTCAAAATAAGAACCCTTCTTTAACTGTACACCTCAACACTTAATGGCTGTGTTTTCTAAGAGGGAGAGTATCACAAACAGAGAAGGCATTACAAGCCAACTGAATCTCAGCTCACAAATTCTCTAGTTGTACAAAGTTAAAAATTGAATTAAATTTGTTTAATCCCATTTTTTAAATTTGTAGAACTAAAATAACAATCTAACTTTTGGGGATATTGTGAAGATTCAAATGAGGCATCCTGCATAGCAGGTAGAAGATCTTCCTAAATGGTAGCTATTCTGCCTTTTCTAAAGTAAATGTGTAGATTCTGGTCAAATTTAATCCGCTGTAAGGGAATATCACTGTACAAGGTAAGTTCATTTTTTTGAACCCTACTTATCTGTCTCTCTCTATTTCTTTCTTCCTTTCTGGGTGTGTACATTATTGATTATACATACTATAATTAAATTAAGGTTTTCCAATAAATAGGTGAAGGACGTCCCTCTGAGAGTTAGATTTGTAAGATCTATACACGATGCTTTAGATCAGCAGAAGTTGCCTTAAAGGATGGAATACTTCCCAAACTAAAATGAGAAGGGGGAACTTGGGCACTTAATAAATATATGGCTAAAATTAGAATAATTTTTTTTAAAAATGGTGGTGATAATAAGGTGGCAAGATAGCTATGATTTGTTGAAAACCTGTTATGTTCTAGGTTCTGTAGATGTTTTTTACATCTACAAAGCTCTGGAAATACCTAAACCTGAGATTCTGCCCATTATCACTCCAGGTCTACAGAAACCCACGCTTACTTAGTTTAAATTACTTGCTTGGAGTCAAACAACTAGTAACTAGCAGGACAGGAACTAGAATTCAGCTGCTATGTACTCTCTGACTCCACAGCCAGCAGATGTAATATCTACTGGAAGAAATGTCACAAAGGTATTCTGCCAAGAACCTGCTAAAAGGAAATCCAAAAATTAAAAAAAAAAAAAAAGAAAGAAAGAAAACCTGGAGCAACTCACATATAATTCAAAGGAGCTGTCAGGGCTCTGACTAGCTGGCACAGAATTCTGGTCCCTTTGCAAGTTTAGCCTTGAGTGGATACAGACATAGCTGGCTAACACAAACTATTCATATTATCATAAATAAACTTGGTTATGGGACTCAAATATTCATGAACTTAAGCATGGCTAGACATACTGACCAATATTCTAGATCCTCAAAGTTGAATCTAGCCTGTCAACTGTGTTAACCCCATCAGGCCTGGGCTCTACTGAGCTCACCTGTCATGTCAGAACACTTAGCCAACCTTCTGCTGTGACATTGCTGCTTTTTCTTTTTTAAAAAATAACATCTACCATCTTAAAACCACATGGGTGCTAAATGGGCATTTTTAAACAGATTTCATGACATTTGCTTATGTGGATAACATGTTCAAAATTACCTAACCACAGAAAGTATTCCCATTCTCTTTTAATTTTCTTAGTTTTAATATTGCTTACTTTTCTTCCTGTTCCAATAAGGATACCAAAAAAATGTTTTTCAGACCACAAATATCATCTGCATAAAAATGAAGTGGATTCTGCTCACCCTTCCTTCATGCCAGTATTTTATGGACACCCTTGGAGAAAACACAGCCACTTCTCCAGAAGGTGACTCAAGTCCCAAATGCCAACGCCGTCTACCTCCTGACAGCTTTACCAAGCTCCTGCTGCCAGAGGGAGACCAGCCCTTACATGTCTGAATTGGTTGCCAGTTTGTTTTTTCACTGAAACCAAGGGCCACAGGATCAGGAGGATGAATCTGTCAAGACCCAGATGCAGACACTGGCCCAATTATCAAGCAACTGGCAGCAGCTGGATGGCTGCAGGAGCGGGACAATCAAGGCATCGTACACAGAACAGCTTAACATGATTGCCAAGCAGGCGTTCAAAAGCAGCGGGATGTGTTAGCCAGCCAGGACTGTGGCTGGAGGCCTCTGATATTATCCTGTGCTCCCGGCTCCTGTCCATGAGTTTAATGAAAGTAAATCAAGTTGATTATTTAATAAAACAAATGTTTAATGAAATTCATTGCTGATAAAATTAAATGATGAATGTGAAATGAGTTTGAAAAGCATAACACACAATGCAGACTTATTTGTTAAGCCTTGGATTTAACTCGTCCCTGGAAGCGGACAGGTGCTACCGGACAATCTGCTGTCGTATAGGCTATTCTCTGATGATCTCCCTGGAAGCTTGGCAAGTCAGTTGCAAATGAGTTCATAGCTGGTTACCCTGGACTTGGGCACCAGGTACCAGACAGCTCTGCAGTGAAGAGAGACAGATTCCTGGCAGGAATTGAGTCTGTCTTGGTTACCAGCCCTATAATCTTTGCCAAGTTATGTTTTCTTCTGAACCAAAGATTTCTCATCTAGTAATAGGTATGAATGTCTATCTCACATCGTTGTTAAAGAAATCACAAATAAATCTTTTGTATGTATTTCAGAATTGCTCAGATTGTGCTAATACTGTTTCCAGTTTCCCAAGCCCTACCCTGTTACACCCATGTTCTAAATCATTAGATAATTCCAGGAAGGTGTACAGGTAGGGTGGGGAGTTAAGGTCACGGCCATTGAAACCCAGAGACCTCCCAGTTTCAACTGTTTAGAGACTGTGTCCGTAAAATCTATGTGTTCAATTCTTGGCTCATTTACACCTTTCATGAAAAGAATTTCTACCACGAAAATTAACAAGATAAATACGACTAATCAGTACAAAGCCTACCAGAGCACAGGGGTCTTACTATCCATCAGGACCTTTTATGTCTCTGATATAGTCATATGTGGCTTCATGACAGGATTACCTTCTGAGAAATGCATTGTTAAGCGATTCTGTCACTATGGGAACATCACAGAGTGGAATCACACAAATGTAGATGGCACATCTTGCTACATGCCTAGCAGACGTGGTATAGCCTACTGCTCTTAGATTACAGACCTGTACAGTATGCCACTGTACTAAATGTTGCAGGCAGTTGGAACACAATGGCAAGTACTTGTGTATCTAGACATCTAAATATAGAAAAGGTATGGTAGGCTCGGCACCTGTGGCTCAAGCAGCTAAGGCGGCCAGCCACATACACCTGAGCTGGCGGGTTCAAATCTAGCCCAGCCAACCAAAACAACAATGACAGTTGCAACCAAAAAATAGCTGGGCATTGTGGCAGGTGCCTGTAGTCCCAGCTACTTGGAAGACTGAGACAGGAAAATCACTTGAGCCCCAGCGTTGGAGGTTGCTGAGAGCTATGATGCCATGGCATTCTACCCAGGGTGAGAGCTTGAGGCTCTGTCTCAAAAAAAAAAAAAAAAAAAAAGAAAGAAAGAAAGAAAGAAAGAAAGAAAAGAAAAGAAAAGGTATAGTAAAAATATGATAGTATAATCTAATCAAACCTTCATCTCTGTGGTCAGTCATTGAGTGAAACATTATTATGATGACTTTACAATTTACAAATATAGAAAGATATTAATGGGTATGGTTTTCTCTTCAGTGCCTTGATCATATCAGGTTTTTGAAGGAAGAATCAAAAGTGAAAATATCACATTTATAAATGGGAACTCCTCTGCTTTCTATTTAAGCAATGGTCTTATTCTGAACCTTTTATTACCACCCGTAAGTCATCTTTTTAGAGAAAAACAGGTTTGACTACAATTTCACTATTTGTTTGAGATACTGAATGAGATGTTACACCCATATTGAAATATCAATATTTTCATATTAAGTCAGCTGTACTATTCTAAAGGTTATGCATTTTAATTGATCTTTAATTAAAAATACAGAATAACCATAAATATTTTCTAGAATATTTGTATATTTTCTCTGGAGTTCACAATCTCCAGTAGAAAGTCACTTAACTGACACATATTACATTTTACCATACCATTGCATGAATTAACAAACTGAGGTATGAATTCGCTTACAAATTGACTAAATCTTTTAAAGAAAAGCTTTTTTATTTTTCAAAAATAAGTCATCTACTTGGTGTACATGAAGAATATAATTCCTGCTAGAGGGAGATAGCCCCTAGTTTAAATCCATTTAAGATAGAGAGATACATAGACAGACACAGAGATAAATTAAGAAAGATGATAGATATGCTGGAGAGGAGAGAAAGCTTTTGCTCATAGTAGAATGTCAGTGTGTCAACTAGCCAATATAAAGTGCTAAAGTTTCCAACCACCTTCTGCACCCATCAGAGAAGACAGCAAACTGTAGAAGGCAGGAAATAACAAAGGATGCTAAATTTATGAGAAAATTCTCATGGACAGGGTATTTTCATAATCTCAAGGGATCCCCGAATCTCTGCATCAACTTTTTATTAGTTGAAAGGGACTAAAATAGCCATTATGTAGTGGGGGAGACTGGATACTATGTTGGCTAGGTAATCAACAGAATGAAACGAATGAGCAGACGAACATTGTTTGCCTCGGGATGTGATACCCACGAGAGGGCAAACCATCATAGGGGATCTGAATCTAATCGTGAGGAGATAGTAGATACATCACAAGTTAGGGACTATTCTAGGGAACGGGCTATATTCTTTAAAAATGCAAATGTTGAAAAAGAAAAGTAAAACAAAAAAGCAGTGGCAAGTTGCAGGTTAAGGAAACTACCCAACTTGAGACTGAATATTGTAGTGAGAGGGAAAAATACTATGTGAGTCCTTATGACTGGGAGAATACCAAAACAACCAAGAAATGTAAAATCTGCACAGACAGAAACAAATGAAGCTGAGCAACACCGCTAAGAGCAAGGTGGAACGTGTGGGGGTGAAATCAAAAGGGACGCTGTCCACTGTGCTTCTTGGAAGTGAAATAAGGGACCATAACACAGTTTGTCTCAAAACTCTTGTACTGACTCATGCTACCAAGGCCATATTTGAGTTGTTTGACAACAGTGGCATACAGACAGAGTGAATGAAAATATTGTATATCTACAGAAAAGAATTCTTGTAAAATAATTTAAAGAAGTTTATTCTGAACCAAGTATGTGCAGCTATGGCCCAGGAACCCATCCACACCCACAAGCCATGAGACAGTGGTCTCCTTGTGGTTGGGTCACAGTTTGCTTTCAGAGATGCACAGGGCACAGAGACAGGAATTGCACACAAGTCAGAAATCAATACATACAAGGTGTACATTGGTTTGGCCCTAAAAGGCTGGGCATTTTGAAGAAGGGTATTACTTGTTTTAGGTGGGTTTAAAAATTCTTTGATTTATAATTGGTTGAGGAAAGAAAGCTTTGTCTAAAGGCTTGGAGTGTTTTAAATTAAGATAAAGAAGTCTGTTAATCAGAGACAAGGCGCTGGGCATACATCTAATATATACCCACACTCAAGTGATATATTAAGTAAAGAGATGATCTCCGGGGTGGTTTCAGTTTTGTCTTGTGTAGCTTTAGGCCTATTAATGAGTTACAAAGGATATCTCCAAGAGAGCAGAGATGTCAAATCTCTCTTTCCCGGGTCAGTGACTCAGCTTTAGGGTACTTCTGGGGTTCCTTTGGCCAAGAAGGGTCCATTCAGTCAGCTTGGATGGGCCTTGAGATTTAATTATAGTTCACATGCATCAATATCAAATTTATGGTGTACTCTAACATTGGAGTTGATGACTGTACTGTAATTTTATACAGGGGTTGATGTCTATCCTGTAATTATTTAATAGAATCTTCCTATTCTTAGTAAATGCATATTGATGTCATTAGGTTTAAAAGTACATAATTTGTATAATGTATCCATAAATGTCCAGAAAGGATGCAGAAATCATAAATCAAAGTAAAATGTTATCAATAGGTAAAATTTGGTGAAGGGTATTGAGTGTCCTTTGTATTTCATTTTTATTTTATTTTTTCTGTAAATTTGACATTATTGACAAATAAAATTGTATAATTTTTTTTTTTTTTGAGACAGAGCCTTACTCTGTGTCCTGAGTAGAGTACAGTGGCTTCATAAGAGCTCACTGCAACCACAGACCCTTGGGCTCCAGGGATCCTGTTGCTAAGCCTCAGGAGTAGCTGGGATTACAGGCACAAAGCATGAAGCCTTGCCGTTCCTTTTTGTGTGTGAAGATGGAGGACTCTGTTTCAATTAGATGAGTCCTGAAATCCTGAACTCAAGCAATCCTTCTCCCTCACCCTTCCAGAATGCTAGGATTTCAGGCATGAGCTATAGTGCCCAGTGGCAAATAATTTTTTAAAAATACTTTGGCTGTTATTCTAGACAAGTAGTTTATAACATGGAATTTTTTGGAGGGGCCATTTTGAATGCAAATGCAGGATAATGCAGGGCAGGATAAAAATGTTTTAATTCTTTTAAGTCTTCATAAGTTGGTCATATTCTTCTTTGCCAACAGTCTTGTCTCACACTCTCAGAACATGTTTACTACTTGTTCTCTGATTCTTGGATTAGAAATGTTGTCTTTCTGACCTCAGCACTCTTGCCCTTTCTCTGAAGCCTAACCTGACAGGATATCTTTTCAGGTCAGGGTGATACAAGCCGGGTATACTGACGTTCACCCCAGAGCCTTATCAGATTGATTAGATCACCAGCTGGGCCTGGTGCTCTAAAGGAAGACGCAAAGGTCAAGCTCAGAGACCTGATGAAGGAGGCCTTAGAGCCTGGGATAGACCACTGTACCTTAAAAATTATAGGCATCGTTTATGAAAGTCCATAATAAAACTTGTGGTTGTAACTTAAAGGACAGTGTAATCTTTGGTCCTTTTTGGTGTATACAATAAAACCTCTATAGTTGGCCACCTCCCTACATTCCCATCTCCTTAAGTTGACCTAATTTTCACAGACCAGTCATATGCCACATGTACTCAATGGAAGTTCCTTATGATGACCACCTTTGTATGTTGACCAGTTTGTTCCAGTCCCGTGGGCGGTCAACATACAGAGCTTCTACTGTATTAGGAATAGATTATTCAACAGGACCACCAGAGAAGGATGTTTTGTTTCTCTGTCTCTTTCTTATTCTTGATTTTAGGACACAAAAAAATAAATGTTAGAAATCACTCAGGCATGAAACAAATGACTGTGCTGAAATTGTGAAGTGGCTTCAATTAAAAGAAAAACAAGCCTGTGTTCTCTTGCTGAAGTAGTAGTTCTATGATAAGAATAGACGTTAAGGGTTTTGATTCAGACCCTCAGTCAGGTGATGCCAATCAATTTGTTCAAGAACTTAATCTCATGATAATGTTTAACTTTTCTATATAAAATGAAATGTCCATGCTGGTAGACAACAAAAATAATGGCCAGCTCATTAGTCTACAGAGATAGAGACTAAAATTTAGACATTTGTGATCACACTAGGATAGGTAAATCAATCTCCTACTTCTAAACTGATCTCTCTATTATGTTACGCCCACTGGATTGTGATAGCTTTGACATTGTTAATGCTATGAGAAAACAGAGATACAAAAGCAGGAGACAACACCTATCCAGTCATTTGGGGGAGGTTGAACTGAGTGAGTATTATGACAGGTAAGGGCAGGTAAAGGACGAGTTGTTTTTTCTCCTGCACTATCTTACTGCCTAGCAATGAGTCGGTGCTCTTTACATGCATATACTGAATGGTGCATGAAGTGATCGCAATGTTGCCATCTCACCAATCACCTCCTATGCAGCTATGGTGCGTCCGGCACTGTATTACGTGCTCTACGATTCATAACACAATGTCCTGTTGACAGAGTTCGCTGGGGAAAACATGCAGAAAAGCACATCATTGCATTATTACGTGATGAGGATAACTGTGAAGCTGTGACCTGAAGATGATCTGAACCTTCGCAACAGAGGAACTAAAAAGACATAGGGGATCATGTATTGCAGTGCAACCAGAATAGACAATTCATAGAAAAAGGTGTTGTCATTCAAAAATTGTCAACCGAGGCTTTAGATGACATGGCTAATTTCAAACAATCATCTGGATTTTCCTTACCTAATTGAAACTACAGGGCTACAGCCTTCTCCTCTGCATGGGGATACGTTAACCTCTAGGGAATGGATGTTCCTCCATCAGTCATCCTAGGAAAAGCTCTGTCCTGAAGGAGAAAGTGAGTGCTCAGAAGGAGGGGGTTAGGGGTTGAATTGTGTCCCTCCCACGTTTGTAGGCCGAAGTCCTAACCCCTAACTCTAACCTCCTAACCCCAGAATGTGACGACAGAGCCTTTAAAGAGGTAATTAAAGCCAAATGAGGCTGAGGTCATTGGTGTGGGCTTTACTTCCACGTGTGTGGTGTCCTTTTAAGAAAAGGAGGTTAGGACACAGAAAATGCAGACTGCGGGATGATCACCAAGGGAGGACACAGTGAGAAGACCACCTGAGACCTCTTTTTTCTGAGAAGCCTCAGGAAACAACAAACAAACAACAAAAAGAAACCCATTGATGTCAGACTGCTAGCATCCAAACGTGAGTGAAAATATATTTATGATGATTAAGATACTTCATTATGGTATTTTTAAAAGGAAATCCTAACAAGCTAATATAGGAGGCTTTAAATTAAGATGGAAAAAGTCATGTTCTTCTTCTGGAACAGGAGCTGGTTAGTTTACACTAACTTACACTCCACGGGACTGAGACATCAGGGCACTTGTAGAAGGAGGTCGGCTGCACCTGCCACGGGAGGCGGGTCACACGTGAGGCAGAACTCTGCAGGGGGAGGCACTCAGGATGCCTTGACGTGAGTTGGGGTCAGAACTTACACTCTGCATTGTACATTCATCCTATTAGTGTTGGAGCTTCAGTGAAATGCCATTACCATTATAACTGACACTTGGTTCCTTGGGATGGTTCGCATCCTTTAACTGGAGCAAGGAAAGAAGGAAACTCAGTGACAGTGCATAGTGAGTAAACTGTGTCAGGGCGCCATTCTCCTGGAGGAGAGGCGTCAGAGAGTGGATGATCTGGGCAGCAAAGTGAGGCCCACTGTGCTCTTAGGAGTAACTAGGAATATCGTAGAGGGGTCACAGGTCTGATTTCTAGCAGGCAAGGAAGTCTTCTTAAAATTAAATTAAACGTGATGTTATTTTCTATGACAGCCTAATAAATTCTGAAGTATATAGTTGACTCAAGGAACATGAGAGACACAGACGTTTTAAGAGTTCATAGAGAATTAGATTTGAAAAGATGAGTCCTGGCTTGGTATTGCAGTAAAATACAGACAGAGATGATGTGTTGCAAAGGAGTGAGACACACACGGTGAAATCCAGAGGTCCCCTTTTTATATCTCTATAGTATTTTTTATCATTTGTGAATATCTTACACAGGGTTTCAAATTATTTGCCTCAACATCTTTTTGAAAACAGGCGTGGTACTTCTACAGTCTACATCTTGTCATAATAATCATTTTCAAATGAACAGCACTTTTACCATGGCCATTTTACAGATAAACTATTAACTGATCTTTTTAAAGTTCACACTATGGTAGCAGCAGGACTCCTGATCTAGTGCTCATTTCACACTAGGTTCTAAGAAAAGTTCCGAGCATCCAGAAAATTTTAATTTATTTCCAGAAATAAGACATCCTCTAATACTATATTCTACAGTCTTTCTTCCCAAGCCCAGTTTTGATTTCATGGTAATAAATCCCATTCTCTCACCCACTAATGGATCACTGAATAGCGTTTAGTACAGCAGTTCCCAATATAACTCTCTCTTTTATAATAAATTTTTAATTTTAGAATAGCTTGACATTTATAGAAAAGTTGCAAGGAAAATACAGAGTTCACATATACCCCGCACTCAGTTTTTCCTACTAATAAAACCTTGCCTTAGTACGGTGCATTTGTTAGAACTAATGAACCAATATCTGTCCTTTAATATTAAGTATAGTCTATGTTTTATTCATATTTCTTTAGCTTTACCTAATGTCCTTTATCTGTTTCAGAATCCTATCCAGAAATCACAATCTAATTAGTTGTCATGTCTCCTTAGGTTTTCCTTCAGCTGCGCCAATTTCTCACTTTCTCTATTGTTGATGAGCTCAATTATCAGGTACTTCACAGAATGCCCTTCAGTGTGGATTTGTCTGGTGTTTTTTATCCTTACATATGGGTCATGGGTTTAGGGAGGAAGACCCCAAAAATAAAGTGCCATTTTTGTCACATCATATCAATGGCACATGCATGTTTACCAACACGATTTATCACTATTGATGTTCACCTTGAATCACCTGGCTGAGGTGGTATTTGCCAGATTTCTTCAATATGAAGTGATGCTCCATTTCTCCTCCTGTCCATACTGTACTCTTTGGAAAGAATTAACTATGTTCAGCCCTGTTTAAGGCTCCTTGATGCTAGGACATCGATATATAATTAGACTTCTGCATGTAAGATTTATATAACTATTTATATGAATAAATAGTTGACAATAAATAAATATGACATACAAATATAATAATTTTTTACATGCATTTAGAAAATGCAAGAAAAAATAATAATTTCCATATAGTACCACAAAACATTCCCTTTAGGGAATGTCTATAATTAGACTTCTGCATGTAAGATTTATATAACTATTTATATGAATAAATAGTTGACAATAAATAAATATGACATACAAATATAATAATTTTTTACATGCATTTAGAAAATGCAAGAAAAAATAATAATTTCCATATAGTACCACAAAACATTCCCTTTATCTAATAATAGACAAAAAAGGATCTTTCAGGCATGGACACACCAGTTTCTTCTTTTGCAGTTTTTGTTTTAAAACATCAGATCACGTTACTTGCTTAAAATCTTAATGTCTTCTTATCATCATCAATAGCTTTGGCTCCATAGGCTTAAAATTTCCTTTATAGTTGAAATTTATCTTCCATTCTACTCCTATGCCATCCCATGACTCTGCCATCCAAAATATTAGATGTCTTTTGAACTTGAGATTATATTTCAAAACTTTTACAAGTCTGTTCCCTCTCCCAGAATGTCATTTCCTGCCTTATCTATCCAGCTAAAACCTGTTCATCTTTTAAATTCTGCACAACGTTCCAATTGAAACTATCCTAACTCATTGTCTTCTGATATCCGACTTATAAAGGTCTTAGACTCCTCACAGAAGCCCAGAAGGCCAGGTGCAAAAACTCTTCCAGGATTATCACAATATATTGCAACTTGAGTGTTATAATCCTCTCCCACTAGATAGTGGGCAACCTGGGGGCATGTCAGGACCTTGCTCTTCCCCGCAATTTGGCACAGGAAGAAACACACTCTGAATGAACAAGGAGGTTGTGATGTTAGAGTATGTCCTCTCTTCTTAGCCAATGAGAAAGAATGTTCTTAGACTTTCCTACCTATGGGCATTGACTATTGCATATGCTCTGCCATATTGTTCATTTAAGAATCGAATTTTCTAATATACACATTCAATGTTATGCAAAAGTTGGACTCAACTCCAGCTTGTGTGACTCCGAGGACAGGCCTCTGTGTACACCACTGTAGTGATTTTTAATTAGTAGAACTAGAAAAAAAAATACCCCCTTGCATGAATAATGAAGACATAGTTCCCAGAAACATGAACAAGATTCAAAAGTCCAGAAGGATTAGAATGTCATACCTGGAAAAAAATGTATGAGATTCTTCAAGCAATTTTTTTGGATTACAGATGACAAAGATACTGTGGCCCAAAGAATTAAAGTATCCAGTGAAAGATTGGAAAGATTTCACATTTCCTAGTGAAAATGCTGTGAACTTTATCATAAGGCTTCTAATTTCCACCCAGATATCTTGCAGTGAAAAACTGAAAAAGATGCCAGTGAAAAGATGTGCTGGATTCCCTTAGAAATCACAGGAGAAACAATTACTATCTGATTAAGCTAGTTCCTTTCTTATAGTAAATAGCCCTAAATGCGTGAGCTATGTAAGTGTGGATATATCAAGGGACTTTTTATTATTTATTATCTTGCCCTCCTTTTTCTCAATATCCCTGTATAGTCTCTCACATCAGTTGAAGTCAAACATTGCCATCGCTGTCCTCAGGATTTCCAGGTTATCACATTCTTCTTACTGTTCTCTAAACCCTTGACCTGCAGAGTTCTTTTTAGAATATATCGAGTTTGTGTTGTTTTGGTTTGTTCCCTCCCCCACCCCCAGATAACTCACAAAGTAAGTAATCTTCAAAGATGTGTGAAAATTCAGGTACTGACTGCTTTTACGTGGTTACCATGCAGAAGCTGGGGTCAGGGGGCAGCCTAAATAGTGCTGGGCTTCAAGACATGCCACCCCCAAATGTGGGAGCTTGACATTTGAGGAAACAACGAAAGCAAGAAAATGACTCTCGCCTTGTTCCCTGAATCAGGCCCTGTAAGAATTCTCTGTTGCTCTTCCGAAGAAAACCTTCACTCCAGAGGTGTCCTCCCATATCTGGAGAATGGGGACATCCTTCTTTTCAAGACACAGGGATACTAAAAAAAGTCTAAACGGAGGGCTTGCCAAGTTCTCCCCATTATTGGGGAGATAATTGCCCAGTAATTGAGCTAATAACTGCCATTATGGGCTCATAGCCTTTTGTGCTCCAATCATACTTCTGTGTAACTTTCCAGTCTTTATCAAACTTATACGCAGATTTTTGTGTGTCTTTGGGTCTTTATTTCTGAAGTCTCCTGTGTCATGTAAGACATGTAAGACTAATATTAAATAACTATGTTTTTCTCTTATTAATCTGCCTTTTGTTATAGGTACTGTAAAAGAAATTTCTTCTCTCCTACATTACCTGCAAGTTATTCATACCTTATTTTTTTCCCCTTAACCATAATAGCTATTTGGTCAGTATGCTTACATGATTTAAATTCTGTAGGTTGGCAAGCAGTTCTTGCCCTACAACCCCTGAGTGACTTGTGCCACCTCGACTGACTTGTATCCCCCATCCCTGACCCCCTGTACCTCCCCATGGTACAAGGTCAGCTCCAGGACCCTGATATCATCTGAATTCTACTATAATTGGCTGGTATCTCTACCCCTACCAATTATTAGTATTTTTATAACCAATCACTTTCATAGTTGAATTCAATATGCCTTGTTCAGATGTGTTTTGACAATTCCGATTCTTAAATTTTTTTTTTTTCTGATTTTGAGACAGAATCTCAAGCTATCACAGTGGGTAGAGTGCTGTGGAGACATAGCTCACAGCAACCTCTAATTCTTGGGCTCATGTGATCCTCATGCCTCAGTTTATTTTTATTTTTATTTTTATTTTTTGTTTTCAGTTTTTGGCTGGGGCTGGGCTTGAACCTGCCACCTCTGGTATATGGGGCCAGCGTCCTACTCCTTTGATCCATAGGTGCCACCTCAGATTCTTAAATTTTTAAACTTTTTTCAGCCATGGCTTCTTATACTCCTAAATGGCTATATTTTTTGCCTTGAAACACTGTTGTAAAAACTAGAAATAATTTATGCAAAATACCCACTGCATAGTAGGTGCTTCATAGCAATGTATCTAAACACTAAGAACAAGAAGAAAAATGAATATTTATAAGTTCCTTGATATTTCCATTTTTCTCGATATTTCTTGATCAGATGAGAATACAATTCATATCTGAAATAGTGAAATAGAAGGTGCAGAAAACATAAAGGGAAAAGAAAGTTCTTGATAACTTTTTCCTAACAAAATTAATAATAGCACTGCAAGGCTGAATAAACGGTCTATATTCCCAAGACATTTAAAATTTATTATATAATGTTTTCTTTTAACCAGGCAAATACATAATTCAGTGTAAGGTCAGAAACTTTATGACTACTGAACACTTGCAATCATTAGAACCGTGGCTGGGATACGTCAAGTTCATATTTATTGGGCACATTCCATGGAGCTGGCGATGTTGCAGGCACTGGGGAATACAAGGATGAATAAGATCATGTCCCTGACTTTGAGAGGTTCATCAGTTAATATAAATTACCAACCTATAAGCAATTATAGTAAAATGAAATGGATGCAACAATAACAGAAGTCCTGTCTGAGAGAACATGATGGAGGCTTCGGAGAATGGATGGACCCTAAGGAATAGGGGAAACAGAAGTTAGCCAAGTTTTTGCAAAAAAAAGAGCAACATTCTAAATATGCTGGGTTGCGTGTGTGCACTGATACGGACCAGAAAGGAATCAGAGCCAATTTCAGCCTTGTCCCTAATGCCGTTGGTCTCTTCTGAGCAGTTTTAGCTTCAGAGCTGGGGTAATTGTTTGGCATTGGACCTGCTCTTCTACTTTTTTTTTAGCCTACCCTGGGAAATATTCATGCTCTTGTTAAACAAAATATAGTTTAGTGGAATAGAGAAATATTTTTTAAAAAATAGAATTCCTCCAAGAAAGCATACTCAATAATGGACTAAGCATTTTAGATCTTTCAGTTGAATTTTTCTGTTCAGATTTCATAATATCCAGGTGACTGTTAAAGCCATAACAATTATGGTCACTTAATAATATTTCCTCCTCCTATTTCCTGGGCAAGGCAATTTATTTTCAAATGCATAAGCTGCAAATGGAGAGTTATTATTATGGTAATGTACTAAAATGCAAAACAAATGTGGTCTTGACACATGGAAAAACATTCCCCCAATACTGCCTAGAAAAGATCTGCACCTCTATGGATATTAAAAAGACATGCTCCTTAATCAATATGCCCAGCCTTTTGTTTATTCCACACATACTTCCTAGTTTTCCTGTGTGCCAGGCATTGTGACACAAACATGGCAAGGCGTGGTTTCTGACTTTTAGATTCTACTTGAGAGAAGTAATATAAACACTCTATCATGGGGCAATTTTTTAACCTGAGTTCTGCACAGAGGCAGTGGTCAGAGGGCCTATCTATGTGTGCCTGGTGGTGTCACGGTAGGTCTGAGATGAGATGAGAGCAAAAGGAAATGGGCTGAGTGGAGTTTGCCAGATTAATAAGTAAGGAGAGGACATTCCATCTGAAGGAACAGCATCTGAAAAGGCTCAGAACACAGAGGTAACATAGGCGTGTGCAAGACAAGGTTGGTGGAGAAGAGAAGGAAGCAGAGACTAAAGCTGGAACTGAAGGTGGAGGAGGACGGCCAGTGTTTCCAGGTCTGAGGTTGCAAAGTCATGGTACTCTCGGGATTAAATGAGATAGTTTATTGAGAGTCTTAGTACAAATGCCTCGCCTATAAACCAGGTTGAATGTTTAATACATGTCGGTTCCCATTCATTATTTTTCATTCTCTTACTCTCATATACAAATCTCAATTCTGTATTAAAAAGCAGAATTAAAGATGCAATCTAAACATCCACCAGAGAGTTACACATCCATTCTGCAACTCTGCAGCTCCCTCGTGCTTCAGCCACACTGTTCTGTCACTTTCCAACATTTCAGTGTTGCGCAACTATTTACAATCATTTAAATTCACTATCAACTTCCTGAAGAGCACACACTTCAAATCTTACCCTGCAGGCCTTGACTTCTAAACTTATACTTGGATTTTTTTTTTTTAATTATAAATGGTCTTCTAATTGCCAAATCTATTCAACTCTTCTCTCATCGGGAACACCTAGCCAGAATTTCCTTTCTCTTTTCTTGATTTTCATGGCACTTTTCTTCGTGGACTCTTCCTTAATTCTTAGGAAAGTGGAACCTTCTTGTTTCCTGTCTCTTCTTCTGTTGGTCTGATAAATTTAGACATTTCTTAAAGTAGCAAATTTTTTCATCTCTTCTTCTCTCATAATTCTACAGACTAGGGTTAACGGCTTTGTCTGATCCCCTCAGGAGGCACTAATCTCTAACCCTAACCCTGCCCTTCCATAATGACTAGAACCCCCTGCCCCAGCTTCCTGTAAGACGTCTATCTCTACACGGGTATGAGAACATTTCTCCTAAATCACTCTGGCTAAGGTAGATCCTCTTACTCTCTGTATTTTTTAAACGGGTCCTCCTATGTCTGTAAGAACAGTGTTTTATCTTTCTCTTTGAAATTATAATCATTTTCTAATTCCAGAAATTCATCAACTCCCAGAGACTGTTCCTGTTTCCAAAATTTTAACTTTATAATAAACTGTAAAGACCACTGCCTAACTCTAGCCTCACCTGTTCCTCAGTTTCCACACCACCTACAATTTGCATCTTCTCCAGATCATGTTACACTCCGTAGCCACAATGGCTCTGTATATGATCTATTCACTTCCCAGTAGGGACACTTTTCATTGTTACTATTGAAAAAAAAAATACAATCCAAAGCATTTCAGCCCTGCAGCCAGGGCTTTTACTTTACTCTGTAAAAGTAGAGTGAAGGAGAAGCGTCTTCAATCCATTTCCCCTTCAAATACATGACTTTGTACAGAACTCATTCCCAGTCCCATGTGGGCTCCAACTTTGCTGACTCAGCTTCTGCTGTCTGTTCTGCCTGGAATGCCATCAGTCTTGACCTGCTAAAGTTCTATCATTTATCACAGTTCAAATTCTACCTCTCCAAGGTTGGCCTGGTGCCCTGAGTGATATTTTCTAACATCCAAGACAGAAAACAAATTCTCCTTTTCTAACTCTAAAGTAGAGACAGTTTCCCTCCTAAGTGTGTGTTAGACGTATGCACAGAAATAATTCAGAGCAATGGTTGTCTTTCATTCGGTCTGTTATTTTCAGTTTCCACATTATCATCAACATTCGAGCGGGGCCGTTGACTTTAGGTATAAGATTAGCGAGAAGGTTTATTACTCCAAATTAGACCTTCTGATGAGATTCAAACTCTCCTATATAATTATTGCTAGCAAGAAATGATCCGCCACCATACATATAATTGCAGTCTTATTTTTTTAAGGGGGATGTGGGGGGAGAAGAGTTAGATGGGGAGATTGATTCATTGAAATGAGTCAGGTAAATAGCATTTAGTGCTGGGGGATTTAAAGGTTCATCCATTTCTATTTATTCCTGTGACTTAAAGAGCCCAATTAAGTATAATGGGTTAAAGTATTAAAACTCTCTTTGATTGTCGCTACTTACTCAGTGAGATACTGATTAAAGCTTAGGGAAAAGACCATTCTATTCATAGAGCTGAGGAAGGGAGAAAGATCAGAAACGATTTACAGACACTTCTCACCTTATATTCTTCAAAGTCTTTAATGAGGGGGAAATATGGGAAATTGAAAATCTGCTTTTCAAAGCTGACCTAAGAAGCAGAGGAGGCAGCAACAACACGGTGTTAGGTCTGGGGGTGTGACAACATACACGCTCTAGTTGCTGGACATATGCCCCACCCCAGCCTCCCCCATCTGTGCCCTATTAAAATAGAAATGTGCTTTTATTTTATTTATTTATTTTTTTTTGCTTTCCTTGCAACCCCCTTTCCCCCACCACTGGCTTATGCCATTTCAAATCATTTTAAACAATAAATTCTTTGGTAGAATTAGTTTAACTGAGATGTCAAAGTGCCAAACAGAATATGGGAAATAGCAGGAAATATGAAGTTACAGAGACTTGGTCTCAAGTCATAATTGTACCTTGTTCTTTCCTTCATTCATGCAAGAAATGTTTTATAAGCCAGCTATGGGACCTTGGCCAACTTAATTAACCACACTAAGATTCAGCTTCTCTTTTGTAACATAGATATAATCATTGTGACTTGCCTGGCAGGGTTGCCAGGAGGATGGAAGAAAATTACTAAAGCGAAATCACTTGTGTACTCTAAACACTCTGGAAATCCGCACATTTCGATACTAAGGGAGCAGCAACATGGGGAGCCTCCCAGGTCCTGTACTCCTGTGTTGGTCCTGTGCTGCTTCCCACTGTTCCATCCAGTGAGTGTTTGCCACATGGAGTATATACCCTGGGACCTTCAGGGATACCCAGAAGTGTTCCATCACGGTTCTTCCCCTAATGCAACAGGAGGGGAGAGGGAGAATCATTTACCCAGGAAAACAGCAATATAAGATGGAAAAAGCCAATAGTCAAATAATTAAAGCAGGCAGCGATATGTGAGTTCAGAGGGAAGACTGGGAGAGCCAGGCTGCAATGCTGCCTTGCTGGACTCCCATGTCTTCCGAGTAGGGTGACCAGATTTTAACATTTGTAAAGCAGGACAACATGGCTGGGGGGGCGGGACAGGGGGTGGGGCAGGGGATGCGGCAGGGCCTGACGACAATGCAAACTTTGATAAGCAGTTCTTGATAATCAGTTCTCAACAATTACTTGTTATTGTTACAGTTTAACATTATGAAATTAACAAAAATAATATAAAACTCATATTCTGGCGAAATAGCCACATGGTAGCCTAAAACTGTATATTCTCTTCCTGTTCTCCCGCCTGTTCGTGCATTCTTTCCAAAAATCGGGACTTTTTAAAAACGCCGCGGGACGTGGGACAAATTGTTAAAAAGCGGGACATCTGGTCACCCTACTTCTAAGGGACATAGTCTCCCTGGGCCATCCCGAGCCGGCATGACACAGCACCAGCGGATCTGGCCTGGCTGCTCTCCTTAAGAAGCACCTCCCAGGTAAGTTACTGGGAAGTCTCTCCTAGAAGAGAAGACTCTGCCTTGATGAGCTGAAGGAAAACGCAGCCTTCCAAGGGGACAGAGCCTGAAGGCGACACTGTGTCTCCCGCACATGTGCTGCGCATCCTCCTCCTGCACCCTAAGGCACCTGTGCCCTGTTTCCTCCCATTCAGCCTTCCGCTTCTGACCTTTGCCCATCTATGCTTTCTTGTGCTTTCTCATCTGTGGTGGGAAAAAAAAATGTTGTGCAAAAACAAAACAAAACAAAAGTACTTGTGAGTTGTAACTCAATCTACAGCTTGTCCTTCTATGCCAATGACAACACGCAGGGCTATTCCCTTAAACGCTCTGCCCTTCCCGGTGTTCCCTCTATGTAAAGCAATTGTTCTCAGCCTTCCTAAGGCCACGGCCCTTTAACACAGTTAAGAACTGCTGATGTAAAGGGAATAACACTTACCTCGCTAGTTGGAAGATGCTGCCCAACACATTGATGTATTTCTTATAAGAGGTACTAACTGAATAGCTCAATAAATAGTATTATTTATTGTTGGTTCTACCACACCACAGGGTGGTGAGAAGGAGCTGCTAAAAGGCATTTATTGTTATTTAAGATAAAACTACAGTCAAACTTTCCTCTTAGCTCATTTCAAAATGTGTAGTTTGCATGAAATTTCCAAAATTGGCTAAAATACTTCCTAAGTTTTAAATAGCAATTCTATTTAGAAAATCACACAATGGGATTGTTTCTAGATTACAAGTGTTTTGCTATTGTAGTTTAACAGATAAGAAACAGAGAAATCATTTCCACTGATGAATTCAGAACACTAACTTTTGAAAAAAAAAGTTTTTCTAACAAAAAAGCTAATTTATTTTTCTTTCTCTTAGCTGCTAGGAAGCTCACAGTAAAACCAAAATCTCAAACCCACCAGGTAAGTAAATGAACGCTGATCAAATTCTCAGCTTTGTTTTTATTGCCAAGTTTTATAAATCTTATATGATTCCTTTTTGAGTTGCCTCACATGCTAGCCTGATATCTTTAAAAAGACCAGCTTTAGACAGTTAACTTTACTCTCTGTCCACATATGACTCAGGGCACCGAGAAGTCCGTTTTCTGACTGAGAGGCAGCAGGCTGTAATCTTAGTAACAGTACAAACAGCCAGTCAGGTCTCAACCCAAATAATGTGTATCTTTGTAAAAGAGGCATTGTTTACACAGAAACAGATGGCGTTGAATTGCTTTAACCTGAATAGCATTTATTCATTTAAATGATGATTTTTATCCCCACAATGTGCCACTTTAGCTCATGACAGTAATGCACACTGCTAAAAACCACAAATCTACGTCAGAATTTGCTTTGATTTGCAAGCAGTTTATTGATAGAAAGTATCAGAATTTAAACGTGCACTGCCGTGCACTGGCTCATGTCATTTGTGACTCATAGTGTGGCAGCTCATTTAGGGATGTCGGAGCCACTTTCCATTCCCTTATGGAAAATTACGTAAACCTGCTGGATTTCTCCTTAAGCCAGTTTTAGCCTTTGTGAATTGGCCTTTGGCCTCAAATAAGCCTGTGTCAAATTCTAACTCTGGCATTGACTGCTGGGAAGTTTGGAGAGATACAGTACTCTTAAAACATGCCCCCCCCCACCAAATCCTCAAATTCTTTGAGACTGCTTCTATCAAAAGAGGAGATCTATGTTTCTCTCCTTGAATCTGAGGCCCAGGACTGCTGAAGAGACTATGCTGGAAGTGAGGGTGAGCCCGTGTCTGGCTCAGTCTTCATCAAACTGACAGCTTCCATTCTTCTGTCTCCCAGGGTGCTCACTCACATGAAACCCAGCTTCCATGCAATGATGAAATCCAGGCAGCCTTTGGAGAAACCTAATGGAGATGAACAGAGGGCCTTGGTCTGGCTTCTCGGCCACGTGAGTGAACCACATTGAAAGTGAATCCTCCAAGCCCCAGAAGAATCGCCTCCCCTGATGTCTGGTGGATCCCGGAGAAGCTGTCTCAACCAATCATTACCTCATGTATGAGCAAATAAGAGGATGCTACTATTTTAACCTGGTAAATTTGGGGACGGTTTGCAATACAGCCATATATGAGTAGACCATGAGAACAGAGGGATTCATTTTTTATCCTACAGAAAACTATCACTAGGCCGTTGGCCAACTTCAGGATGGTTTCTATGCCTTATCTGAATGTTATAAAATTATTTTCTTGAAAATTCAAAAATTTCTCAGCAATCTTCCTTAAACCCTTTCCAATCCAATTTTTCTGCCACCTGTGTACTCCCCAGCTCTTATTTATTTTGGTTAGGAAAGAGGTTGGTGGACTATTTATAATTATCCTACAGTTTCAAGAGGAAAACATAAATATGAATTTGCCTTATCATTTTATTATCTATTTTAGGTTACATAAAACAATTAAAGCATTTTTGTTTATAATTTTTTTGAGTGTGATACTTCTTGAAGCAACTTCCAGCTTCCAGTCCAGGCTTCCTCTTGCACATCTCAGAGCAGGAAAGGGTTTCTCTCCTTCCACTTTTCTCATTTCTTGTTGACTTTTTTCATTTTGCATCACAATATGCACCTTCCCATAGAGCCTTTCCCCAGGGTCAGAAGAGGGTGGTCTTCCTCCTTCTCGTATTTCCCTTCTGCACGTTGCTCACAAGCTGAATGATGAGACTGTCCTGTAAGAAATGTGTGTCTGTGCTTTTTTTCCATTCTCTTTCTTTTCTAATAAGTAAAGGATATAGCTGTTCAAAATTGGAATTTCACCAGCCAGAAGAATAATTTCTCCACCATTTCTAGAACTTCCTTGTAAATCCACAGTACTGGTTAGCTCTGTTCACTCTTCCTATAAATTTTGTGTATTCTAAAATAGCTGTTGGTTTTTCACACTCAATAAGCCATTTCTTCCTATGACTAGTGATCAGCTGTGCTTGAGAGTCAAAGAGCACACTCAGCATTGTCACTAACCTCTTGTCCTGGGATGAGAGGAACATTGTTTTCATATCACATTGTTAGGGACATAATTCATATTCCTGAAGTCTTTTCTTTATCAGATCACTTGGAAAATCATTCCAGAAGCCATAACTGTTCCTATAATATATATTTTCATTGTGTGCAATTCCTGAGCTCCAGACATCTTCCAACATTGGAGCAGAACAGAAAAATCACTATGTTCAATATAGAATCAGAATTAATAGCATAGATTGTAATAGTTATTGTTTATTAAATTACTTTGTACTACACAGTGTCAGATTTTCCACCTTTATTTCATAATAGTTTGATTAATGCATTAGTAGGGCTTAAGAGCCTACATAGTAGTAATAAATGGCATGATTCGGATAGGAACTCTGATGGGTTACAGCTAAAGTCAATATTTTCTCCTTTCATGCTATCTGCCACATAATCCAATGAAGGGTACATTTAAAAATCAATCACAATGGCAATCACTGATTGGGCTTAGAAAAAAACATGGCTTTAATAGGACTTTATTGATAAAATTAACTAAGTTGTAGAGTAGACAAGGCCTTTCGACAGAGGAGATGGTATAAGCAAAGGCTCTGAGACACAGTGTTTATTTGCCAGAAAACTGCATACATTTTAGTATGACGAGGTTTTTGAGTTTCTGGAAAGGAATGAACGGAAAAGAGACTGGCAAGGTGATCTAGGGAGAATGCAGAGAATATGTGCCCTTCGGAGGAGGCTGAACTGCTTTTTGATTACCCGGGACACACTGGGAGGCATTAAACAAAGTAATGTGGTAAATCTCATATTTATCCACTTAGATATCTCTAGCATACCTTTATGAGGCTAATTCAAATCCAACACTAAACTTTATCCTAGATTCCAAATACTGATACTGATTCTATTGGGGTTTGGATCCCCCTAAGGGTCATGAAATAAATTACTGCAAAGGTTTCAAGAATTTCTGTGCCTCCAAACTGCATGTTGGAGAGTTATAGATCACACATTCCACTTTCAAATTATTTTATGTTAGTGAAGCTGTTAAGCATCATAGTCTGTGTCATCTGTGCTTTGGAGAATCAAGAGATAACCTAGATCCACACTTTGCGGTGAGATGAACAGGAGGGATAATTATAGTGACTCAGAGAGACATATTCAACTTTTACAATGTTCAAAAGTACTCTCTAAATGAAAGAATTTACATTTAAAAATTCTAATTTTAATAAAATATCTTCCAATATTAATATCTACCTCTCATCCTCTTCAAGTGTTTGTGAGAGAATAGATTGTTTCATAAACAGCTTGATTTCCTAGTTTTTTGGTATTTGGCCAGTTTTTCATTAGTAAATGTTCTGTTATTATATGAGTAATTTGTATAGATAGTTGGGGTTTTAATTTTTTATATTTTCATTTTTCATTTTGTCAGAGATGGGATTTCACTTTTTCATTCACCCAGACTGGAGAGCAATAGCAGGATGACCATAGGTCACTGCAGCCCCAAACTCCTGGGCTTAAGTGGTCCTCCCCTCTCAGCCTCCCATGCCTGTCACTGGGATTACAGGCATGAACCACTATTCTGGGGTATAGTTTGATTTATGTTTATTTGGTAGACCTTTTAATTGTTGTCTACCTCAAAAATCTTATATAGTAAGTCTTCACTTAACACCACTGATAGGTTCTTGGAATCGTCACCATTAAATGAGATGACATACAATGAAAACAATTTTACCATAGGTTAATTGCCATAAATAAGAGGTAAGTTCCTATTGCATGATTCTGGTCACAAAAACATCACCAAACTTCTAAAGAAGACCCAAACACTTCCAATATAGATGTGATAAAGTCCATTTAAATCCGTGTAATGGATAGGTACATTTAAGAGAGATTCATAAAAACAAGGAATATAGTTATTCACTCAATTTTTGATGAATCGGTGAGTGAGGACAGTTGTAATGATGGTGAATTAAATCAAGGAATCAGTGTTTGCAAAACAAAATTATAAGGATGACCCCCCCCCCGATACACACACAGCTTAAAATCAAACAAGAACGAAGATGGAGGGCTCACTTCACGCTCCCCTCCTGCTATTGCCATGTTTGTGTGATCGTCCTCTACTTTGTGAATTATTATATGATAAATTGTACTTATTCATTCATTCATGCATGCATTTTCAACCTTCTTATCACATGGAGAACACACAAACTCCTTGTCGACAGTGGCCCCGGCCAGAAATCAAACTTTCTTCCTCATTAGCATGGATAAGTGAAAACCATACATTAAACAAAATAATATCATGTTAATACCTGTTGTATACACTTTGTCATGAAGTATATTTATATCCATGCTCAATTGTGGCATGAAGCTATACAGGTAGAGACCAAGGAATATCAAGCATTCTAGAAACATAGAAATAATCTTCTAGCTGAGCAAATGGCTCAGACCTGTGGTCCAAGCACATCAGGAGGCTTCCTATGGGAAGGTTGCTGAAGCCAGCAGTTCAAGATCAGCCTGAGCAATATAGCTAAACACTATCTCTACAAAAAAATAAAATTAGCTAGATGTTGTGTAGCACACCTACTGTCCTACCTACTTGGAAGCTGAGCCTAGAAGATCTTGGAGCCCAGGAATTTGAGGCTACAGTGAGCTATGGTCATACCACTGCATTCTAGCCCAGGTGACAAAGCAAGATTTTGTCTTAAAAAGAAAATAAATAAATAATCTTCCTTCCCCTTCCTCCCACTATTTAAACAAACAAACAAACAAACAAAAACACTAAAGGTCATATTTTGGCATAGTGCCTAGAATATGACCTAACTTTATAGGATTTTGTTGAATTAATGATATACTGGATATTATAACATATTTTTGCACTACTATTTTAGATATAAACATGACACTGCTTCTCCTTTATTTTTTCATTAATAAAGTAAAAAGTAATCTTGTAACAAAAATAATTTTCAATAAGCTAAGAAGATATTAAAGAAAAAAGAGAAACTATGAATGAGGAAAAGGGAGAAATCAAATAGACTGATACCAAGGCTTGATATTTTAATGAGATTAAAAGGTTATATTCACTATTTTCCTGTTCTTCCCTTTGTTTCCTTGAACTAAGCCTACACTAGACCAACACTGCATCCCTCATCTTATGTTTATTACTGCATCACCAGCATTTTGTCATACTACAAAAATTGTTCAATAAAACATATGTTTTAATATGTTATAATATGTGACCATATTTTAGGAATAAGCCGAGTGATGTAGCTTTCCCTGAGCCTTAGGTTACTCATAGGACTTTGAAGACCTGCCTTGCGGGTAGTAATGAGGATTTACAGAGATTGTGTATAGGAGTAAAGTGCCTAACCCAGCAAATACTCAGTAACTAACCCATCTAATGAAATTTTTGAATTTAGGGAAGACAAAGACCCAATGGTGTAGCCAATGATAATTAGCTCCTATCTCAAATACATATGTAATACCTCCACAACAATATTTCAACACAAATAAGTAACATTCCCTCAATTGTGCATAAAATATGAATAAAATACATTTAAGAAACTTAGCTATTTTTATTTTTCCACAGCATACAAGGTAAATGCAAGTATTTCTGTCTTAAAAGACCACAACTTTAATGTAATCTCCTTACTTTCCAGTTTCAACTAAATGGATGGCTTTAGTCTGTCTGTTCCTATAAAGAAATTCTGAAGACAAAGCTGAGAATCCCAGATATATTAGAGCTTGAGATAGTCCTGTTGTACTTGTCAAGGTTTTCCAAAGAAATGCAATGAATTGGATAGATAGACAGATAGATACTGGTTTATGAGATTTTGGAGGCTGAGAAGTTCTACAGTCTGCCCACCGACAAGGGAAGAGAACCAGCAAATCTAGCAATGGATGGAGTTCAGTGCCCTGAGAGCCAGAGAGACAATGTGTCCATCTAGTCCTGAGAACCAGGACCATCCTATGCTACGGCAGGCTGATGTCCTGGCTCAATTGGTCAGGCAAAGATATCTTAACCTTCTTCCACTATTGTGTCCTATTCAGGCCCCCAGTGGATTGGATATTGCCCGCTCACATTGGGGAAGGCCATCTGCTTTGCTCAGCTCAGCAATTGAAATGGTAATCATGACTTGAGGAGAAATTTCTCTGAAGAAGATCAGCACATGGCCTACAGATATATGAAAAAATGCTCACCATCCTTAATCATCAGAGAAATGGAAATCAAAACTACTTTGAGATATCACCTAATTCTAGTAAGATTAGCCCATATCACTAAATCCCAAAACCAGAGATGCTGGCATGGATGTGGAGAAAAGGGAACACGCCTACACTACTGGTGGGAATGTAAACTAATACGTTTCTTTTGGAAAGACATCTGGAGAACACTTAGAGAACTAAAAATAGACCTGCCATTTGACCCTGTAATTCCTTTATTAGGCATATTCCCAGACAACCAAAAATTGCATTACAATAAAGATATTTGTATCAGAATGTTTATTGCAGCCCAATTCATAATTGCCAGGTCATGGAAGAAGCCCACGTGCCCATCGATCCATGAATGGATCAATAAATTGTGGTATACACACCTTGGAATACTATGCAGCCATAAAGAAAGATGGAGACTTTACGTCCTTCATGTTCACATGGATGGAGCTGGAAAATGTTCTTCTTAGCAGAGTATCACAGGAATGGAAGAAAAAGTATCCAATGTACACACCCCTATTATGAAATTAATTTAAACCTTTTATATGAAAGCTATAACCTAATAACAATCTAAGGATACGGGGAGGGGGGAATGGGTGGAGGGAGGAGGATTCGAGGGTTCACTTCTGTGGTTTATCTTACAAGGGTACAAGTGAATCTTTCTATGAGTAGAATATGAACATTTTAACATAATAACTAAGAAAATGACATGAAGGCTATGTTAACCAGTTTGATGGAAGTGTTTCGGATTGTGTGTGAAAACCCCACACTGTACCCCAGAAGTGCATTAATGCACACAGTTACCATTCAATTAAAAAGAAAGAAAGAAATGGTAATCACGGTCAGAAACACACTCACGGCCTTACCCAGAGATAATGCTTAACTAGATAACCGGTAGCCCTCTCAAGCCAACACATAAAGCTAATGGTTATGCCCATATGTGCTAAATCTTGGGTAATAAGTAGTCTAAGAACGCTGAATCTCGATGGGAGAACTTGAGTCACAGCTATGATCTCTGTTCCCTTGAGAAGCTTATCTATGAAGAAAATGACCAAATATTCCCTGCCCTGTTGATATGAGGATTTTATTACAAGAATCAATACTGTCAACTTTACTATTTTAATACCAGCTATAGAAGTAGCAAAAACATTAATATTCATCACCAACATAACAACCCCACTGCTTCCAACATCGCCTTTCACCGAGGTATCAGATTTTATGTACATTATATCATTTGATTCATAGTAACCAATAAGACATATTTGATTATTGTTCTTATTCACAGCTTTTCTTGGCATAGGAATATGTTTTTGATTTAATATTAACTAAATCAAGCAGGGAAAAGTACATGATGCTTCATGATGTCTCTCACATAAATTAAAAGTGCAATTGGAGAAATGAAACATAAGAAAATATGGCTTTCAAATCAAATCAAATGATTTAAATAATTATCTTTTTCTATGGCCTCTTTGATGCAAAAGCAGGATTCTTTTGCCCTCCAAGTAGGTTGCCAGATTTAGCAAATAAAAACACAGAATACCCAGTTTATATGTAAATTTTAGCAAAACAATGAGTATTTTTTAGTGTAGATATGTATCAAATATTGCATAGTACATATGTAGCAAAAAAAATTTATTGTTTGACAGAGATTGAATTTAATTTGATATCCTGTATTTTATCTGGAACCCCTATTTTCTTTTTCTTTCTTTTTTTCTCCATTCTTGGGATGCTTTATGAAGAATACTGTTTTCCACTTTGGAACCCTTATGTTCAATATCACCTGAAAAGGGCAGCATATCCAGAATTTAAAAGTACAAGGACGGAGGAGGAGACAGGAAAAAAAGACACCTAATGGATACAATACACACTGACTGCAAAAAGCAATTCATAGAAACAAAAGATTTGCACCCCATAATATTCAAAATTTTTTTAAAAGAAACAATATATAAACTGTTTATGAAATTGTACAAAAAAAAATGAAAGGAAAAGAAAATAAAGCACAGATTTGGAACCCAGGATCAAATTTTACCTCTGACATCTTGGACAAAGGCTTATGGCCTCTCTGTTTGAGTTTCTTCTCTTTAACTGAGCATCACAATAGCGCCTGCCCTGGTAACGTTTGGGTGGAAATTAAATGAATTTATACATAGATTTTAGCATAGTATTTAGACATCATAAAAAATGTTAATGTTATTCATATTTTTATTTTCCTCTATCATAGACCAAATTGTGGTTGTTCATTTCTTCTTTCTCACAGACTAAGAGATAATTTGGGATCATTTTGTATCCTTTTTATACTATATCTACATTTATAGCATTATTCTCGACATATGATATGTATTCAACAAATATTTGCCAAGTAAATATCTCTTTAGTATGTTTTTAAGTCACCTCTAAAATCTGATTTATATTATTCTGTTCCATAGCACATTATTCATTAAAAAATTAAGCTTATTATAGTCCCTATCTGAAATCACCTTATAAATTTCAGAGTAGCGAAGACTAGATAATTCCTTCCATAAAGTGGAATTTCCTTTTGTTTTCTTATGACATTTAGGAGGCGGAAGACAGTATCTACTTCGGAGAGAACCCAAGTAACTCAAGTGCCAGAGTAGATGGCTCTTCTGTGACTGGCCTTCTCTGAACACTGTCTCCTGTTCTAGCTGTCACCTTGTCTGTCATGGTAAAGGTTGATCTGGGTCACCCGTCATATGCCAGCCACTTTCTATGCATGCATGCCAGTGTGCTTCCACTCCACTCTTAACGTTCTCTTCTGGACTGAGCTTTGTTGATTTTATTTTTGTAATCATTCTCAGCCAATCATTTACCTAAAGCTTAACTAGAATAATCCTGAAGTTTTATCAGTCTTGGTTCTAACTTATAACTGGCTCCCTGTCCTTCTAATATGTGTAGAGCGCTTTCAAAGATTACTGATGTTTCACAGAGCCTTAACAACGATATTGTAGGTCAAAGTTGGTCTATTTATTCACTTAGTTGTTCACTCTCATGGTAATAGCTGCTAAAAAAAAAAAAAAGTATTGTAGTTCCTGCTTCTTATATACTTATGTAATACAAAGAGACAGATGGAAAGCAATAATTATTTGTTACTTGCACACAAGGGTCAAGCATATGCTGAGTGCTTCCCGTATGCTAGCTATTTAATTCTCACAACACCTCTGCAATATAGGTATCACTTTCGCATTTTATGTATAAGGGAAGAGTCAAGTAATTTACCCAAAGGCAGAGTTCTGCAATGTGGCAGAGATAGAATCAAAATCCACATCTATTCTCTTACAGTCTATTGTATTTCCACTTCATGAAGTTAAAAGGACAGTATGTTTTACGGAGAAACCTGAGTCCAAATCTACACTCTGCTATTGAATAGCTGTGAGCACTGGGTCAATGCAATCAATTCATTTTAGTTAAATACTACATTTACTAAATACATGCTTTATATATAAGACATACTAGAAATAAAAGTTGAAAAGGAAACATTGTAAGCTCTTACTGAGAGCCCAGTAGAGGGAATTATCTACATATACAAATTCGTCACTACAAAACAAGATATGGTAAGTCTTGTAACATATACACAGACAATTGGTTATAAAGGAAGAGAAAAATGCATTTTGACAGGGAAGATAAGGAAAAAAGAAATTTGAACAAGGGCAAAATACTGAAGGACAGGCAGCCATGATGGTTAATTTTGTATGCCAATGTGACTAAGCGACGCCCAGATTACTGGTAAAAAATTATTTCTGGGTGTTTCTGGATGAAATGAACATTTGACTCAGTAAATGAGTAAATAAGATAGCCCTACATACTGAGGGTGGATATCATCCAATCTGTTGAGGCCCTGAATAAAACAAAAAAGCAGAGGAAGAGAAAATTTGTTGTCTGTTTGAGCTCAGGTATCCGTCTTATCCAGCCCTTGGGTAAGGGTGCTCCTAGGTTTGGGGCCCTCAGATTAAGTCTGAATTATACAGTTGGCTTTGTTGGGTCTCCATTTCAAAGATCTCAAAACTTCTTGGCCTCCATATCCATAATTGTGTGAGCCAATTCAATACCACCGTGTGTGTGTGTGTCCTACTGGTTCTGCTTCTCTGCTGAACCATGACCAACAGCAGTTTATGTTAGAATTTAAGAGATTCTTGAATTAGAGAGTCCTGGATGCAAATCCTGACTCTACCATCTGGCTATTCTGACTGTTAGCCAAGTGCTTAATCTCTGGCAACCTTGGGTTCTTCATCTTCAGAAAGGAATAATAAGATTTTCCCTTAACATGAGTGTTCTGTACTTCTGAGAAGCAGGTATTCTAAGTGGCTTTTGTCAAAGCACCTAGCACACTTCCTGGCGCAAAATAAGGACTCAAAAAGATTAAAACTTAAGACAAGATAATTAATATTTCTGATGAACAGCGTGTTAGATGGGAGGGTAGGATTTCATAGATGAAGTAAATAAATCCTAGAAGGCAAGAAAACATGGAAGAAAAATGCTTATGAAAAAAATATATAACTGATTCTATGATGTAGGCTGATCTGCAGAGGAGGAATTGGAATCCATTTCCCAGCAGGTGGTATGAGATAACCTGTGCGAGGAGTGACAAGGTGGGACAGCACACAGAGGCTGAGAATCTGTGCTGGAGCTGAGCCGGACACAAGGCATTGGCAGATCTTGGCAACTACTTATGTATTGTCTGGAAAGGGATGAGTTAAATATAGTTATGTGCTTTCCCCGTCTGTGTAATAGAGAGGAGGAGGATGCCCTTCAGGGAGAAAGCAAAAGCAATACAGAGGGTACAGTTTCTAAAAAGAACATCTTCAGTTTGGGGCAAAGCAAACTTTAGTTGATGATGATGAAGCAAAAAAAGGAAGTTTTGTAATAGCAAATGGAACCGTAATTGAGGGTTCAGATTGCTCTGAAGTCTATAGTTACATGTTCTTTGTAATACTCACAACATACTATCAGGAGACATAATTATTGCTTGCATTTTAAACACAAGAAAACTGATGATTAGGAGGTTTAATAATTTGTCCAAATCCATGAAACTGCCATGTGGCCAAGCAAGAATTCAAACCTGGGCTTAATTCTATATCATGACTTTACCTACTGTGAAATACTGTCTTAAAAACAGTTCATCTGAATAAAGCAAGCAGCTGTAACCAGCTTAGTGCATCATGGTAAGGAACAAACTAGATGGCTTCAGGAAATAGTAAATTACTATTAAAATGTTATTGTTTGATCAGCAGTTATTTTCCTAATCATAAGGATTAATCTCTACCAAAGAGCCTCTATATTTTAACATCTCCATTTGATTATCAGTTTATTTATTCAATGGCTGAGTCCTAACGTAGTTGATTTTTGGCCCTGCAAGAATCTCAACTAGGAGAGAAGCATTTGCAAAGCTGTGGTTCATAACAAGAGAAGATCGTAGACTGGAGGACGCTTGATCTCCCCAAACCAGGGGATTGTCAATCTTCCCTGATCTGAGAGAACTAGAAATTCTGCTTTCCAAAAGGGGACATTGGGCTCGCCTACTGTAGCCCAGAAGTTACAGTGCCAGCCACATGCACCAAGGCTGGTGGGTTCAAACCCAGCCTGGGCCAGCTAAATAATGACAACTGCAACAATAACAACAACAACAACAAAAATAGGCAGACATTGTGGCGGGTGCCTGTAGTCCCACCTACTTGGGAGGCTGAGGCAAGAGAATTGCTTAAGCCCAAGAGTTTGAGGTTACTGTGAGCTGTAACATCATAGCACTCTACTGAGGGCGACACAGTGAGATTCTGTCTCAAAAAAGGTAGGGGGAGACTTTGGTATATCTTTAGCTATCTGACACGTATGTCTTAGTAGATACACCCTTATATTCACAGGTTTGTGGGACCAAAGACAGTTATTCAGATCTTCGTATCAAGCAAAGAAAAGAGTTTATGCACAAATTGAATCAAACCAAACTCAGATAATTGTGTTATGTAGAGTTAAAATAGTTGCCTTTGGCTCTGTGCCTGTGGCTCAAGTGGCTAAGGCGCCAGCCACATACACCTAAGGTGGTAAGTTCGAATCCAGCCTGGGCCCACCAAAACAATGACAGCTGCAGCCAAAAAAATAGGCGGGCACTGTAGCGGGCGCCTGTGGTCCCAGCTACTTGGGAGGCTGAGGTAAGAGACTTGCTTGAGCCCAGGAGTTGGAGGTTGCTGTGAGTTGTGATGCCATGGCATTCTACCCAGGGGGACAGCTTGAGGCTCTGTCTCAAAACAAAAATAGTTGCCTTTGATAAAAAATAATTGAACAAATACAACTGTCAGTAAGTCAAAGTAAGCATCTAACTTATTTACCCATGATTGTTGTATTCAGTCAGAGTTAATTGACCACTTACTCTATTTCAAACATTGCAAGGAAGTTCTTTAAGACACCTTGCTGTGGTCTTTGTGCTATGCTTCCTGGTCCACCAAAACCAAATCCCCATTGGCACAGCATTAGGTGGGGCTTTTAGGGTCATGGAAGGAGGATTAGGCACATTAAAAGAGTCTCAAGAGACCAGAGTTCTTCCTTTTTATGTGAGGATTGAGAGTAAAGGCAACAACTCTGAGAAAAATGCGCCCTCACCAAACCAAACACGCTGGACTTCCTAACATCAGGAATTGTGAGAAATACATTCCTGTTGTTTATAAGCCACCTAGTCTGTGGTATTTGTTATGGAAGCTTGAATGGACAAAGTCACATATAATATGAGTAATTCTCACAAAACCTGACGAGTTAGATGGTTTTACCAGGGCTGAGACAGGTTCTGCTAACTTTTTCAAAAGCACGTAGAATGTGTTGGAACCAGGTTTAAATCTGGAACTGTGTGTTTTCTCCTTTAGACCTAGATACTGATGATGAAAATGAACAAAATTTCATCTGTATTTTCAAATGAAACACAGTCTAGAGGAAGAGCCAGACATGCAAACAGATATATTACAACAAAATAAAAAAGAAAGAGAAGATGGGAGAAAACTCACGTACTCGGGTATGGCGCAGGAAAGGCACCGCACAGAAGCTACCTGCTGAGCTCCATTACAAAGGTTTTGATGAAATGTTTCAAATTGTATGTGAAGCACCACACTGTACCCCAGAAATGCATTCATGTACATAGTTACCATTCAATAAAAAAAGGGGGAAAAAAAAAGAAACAAGTCCAATTGTGATGAATGTATTACTTAGTTCAAGGTGAGCATTTCACACTGTATATCAAAGCAGTACACTGAACCCCATAAATGTATCCATGTACAAAGATATGATTTAATAAATAATAATAATAATGATAATAAATTTTAAAAACTCACAGATAAAAAAAGAACAAATTGATATGTAAATTTTAAATGGAAATAAACAGTATAAAGGAAAGTAAAGGGTGCTCCAAGAGCCCTTCGGTAGAAAAGAGGGAGAGGAAGTGGAGAGCATCCCAGGAGGAGGCCTCAGGCTCTACAGAGGCCCTGGGTGGGAAGGAGGGGTGCACACTGAAGACTGGCAGGGCTCTCCTTGGGGTTAGCAGACAAGGTGCACATGGACAGTGGTGCTGGGATTAGAGGTGGTCAAGTCCAGATCAAGTCTATTGAAGATTTGCAGGCGAAAGCTGTGTTGATTGGTTTGATGTAACCATGTCAGATTGTGTAAAAAAATCAACACGTTGTACCCCACATATGCATAAATGTATTCATGATCTATGTGTATATGACACTGATTTGCAGATCTTTTTTGCTAAAAAAAAAAAAAAAAGAAAAAAGAAAGGTTTAGTAGGATTTAGTCAGACAAATGAAGGGAGTAGAAGGCACGTCAGAAAATAGAACAAAGTTGCCAAGGCATGGATGTGCGTGGAGAATGGCGGGATTTCATTTATCTGTTGTGTGGGATATGAGGAGAAAGAAGGTCAAAAAGAGGGGCTACCCTGTGATTAGCTGGAGCTCAAGTGAAAAGTTTTGAATTTTATTTTGGT
Source organism: Otolemur garnettii (assembly GCF_000181295.1). NCBI lineage: Eukaryota > Metazoa > Chordata > Mammalia > Primates > Galagidae > Otolemur > Otolemur garnettii. The sequence goes on along the minus strand of NW_003852396.1, from coordinate 21,777,531 downwards.
GACAGGTGGGGACAAATAAAGAAGTTATGGTGATGAATTCTAAAGTTCTTAAATTACAGGATTTTAAAAGAAGGCATAGTATAAAAGCTGGCAGGCATATAGAAATTCCTTTTCTATTTCCAAGACTGGTATAAGTAAAAGTAAAGCCATCCATCACACAAAAAAACTATTATTATGATAAAGTCACTGCCTACCCAAACAATTATGCCAAGGAAGTTGTTAATTGCACTGGAGCAGCTATGAAATAAGTTTTCTTGTCTCATAATTTTATAAAGCCACAGCAATCACCACTTTTATCTATCCCCAGCAAAGATGATGCACTTTCAATGTCCTAACTATGGCTAAGGACTTGGTCTGTTTGCAAGTTTAACAAACAGAATGAATAGATTGGAGCCCATAGTGTGTCTATGGTAGGAGACCCTCTAAAGTGAAGTGATGTTTATTAAAAAGGAAACCATGGTTACCAAGGATAGCAAAATTAAAATATGTAAACAGTAATATAAAAGGTACTTACTACACATTTTTGATAATAGCATATAAGTGCAGCATTCTTGGGGTAACTCCTGCAACATATTCAGAGACAAAAAATTGTACATCCTCTCGTTTGAAAGAGCTCTAGTCCATGCTGTGGTATCATCACATGAGCACTAATGGGATTGGAAATGTGCAAAGTATGTCCTTAACAGACTGTCTACTAATTCAGTGACCTTCAGTGGATAGCAGGGAGGTGGAAAAAAAATAAAGGACAAGTCAAAAGAAACTGGAGAACCAATTACTAGTAATTTTAAGCAGACAATAGTTTTCCTTAATCAAAGACTTTAAAGGTTAGAACACCATAATGTTCAAATTAGTAGCCAAAACACAAGAAAGGTAAAATATTGACTTAGTGTTTAATACTGTAAAACCATACTTCCTGGAGAAATGTTTATTTTCTTTATAGAGCCATTATTATTTCTCTAGGCTGTATCAAACTCCCCTGCCCTTTTTCTTCCCCAAGAAGATAAAGCATAAATAATTAATTCATCCAAAAGTCATCTTCTGGCATAATGCCCTAGCTTTAATGCCATGTAATCTAAATGAGGCAAGAGGACAAGGTAGGTTAGAGAAAAGAGTATTCGTAAGGAATGGGCCAGCAATTCCTGGCATCCTTTCTGTAAACTGATATTGGTCAACCCTTGGAAATGACATCTTAAAAAGTTGTGAATTCTGGTACTCATCTTTTCTTGATTAAAATGCAAGATCTTAATTATCTAAATGTCTTTTCACCAACTACACTAGGTTCTGCAATCATAGGGCCACTGACCTACCCGTCTTAGCACCTGTCACAAAAAGGCAGCTCCCAGCCAGCCTCCTACTGGGGAGCTGCTTTCCTCCCTTCCAGAACCCAAACACAATTTTCCTTCCTCGTCTGCTTTGATTAGTGTTCAGTGATTTGCTAGCACTAAAAGAAGGAATGGCACCTGTGCAAACAGGATATGTATAATATTGTTACCCCTCTTTTGATGTCACTTCACTGATATAACAGTGAAGTTCTGTTTCTTTCTATACACTGTCAATCATAAATGATAGCAGTAACTATATAGTGAGTGCTACCGTGAGCCAGGCACTATGTTAAGAGCTTTTTCCTATCCATCTAATCCTCACACAAGTCCTCTGTGGCACTATGGGAGCATTCTCATTTAACAGCTGGGGAATCCGTAAACATACAATAAACATCCCACGATTCCACAGCTATTCCTGAAAGGTCGAGATTGAACACAGTATTATCAGACATTAAATGCCCTTCTCCTAATGAAGGATTTCCAAATTTCTGTCCCCTGAGAATTAATTCTTTAGGTTGCTCCACAAAATAAAAGATAAGTGATCTCAGGCCAAACAAGCTTTAGAAACAGCACATATTATATTTTCCCATTAGAGATTCAAAATGCCTAAAAATAAAGTACTAAAAGGTCTTATAGTAAAGAGACCTGTTTAGTGTGATTAGCTATAATTTTTTCCTAAATAAATTTCATAATAGAAAATCTTTTATTTCCTAATATATTTTAAACCACCCACTTTGGATAATACCACCCTACTTTCTTGAGTTAATGATCTCTGAGCTCTGTTTTCTACTTTATAACTGCATGCACGCAGATGGCTTGCTTAGCCATTCTACTGAATGAAAGTGATGCCATCCTTCTCTGACCAGAAAGCTCCTTTCCCTAAGATGAATAAAGGAGTAACTAAAGGAGAATCCTCTCCCCTTGTACTCTGACTGGAGCTTGAGGGTATAACAAAGGTGGCTTGAGGGCCGCACCAGAAAGACTCCCAGGAACAAATCACCTGTCATGTAGGATGAGAGTCTCATCTGGGACTATGGTACATAGAGCTGAACATAGTTTTGAATTTTGTATTCAGCTCTCCAACACATTGATAACTGCTACAAAGAAATCTACAGAATGACAACCAGGAGCATGGCGTCACAAAATTTATAGACTGCCAGGAGGCAGTGAGTCCAACATAAGTTCTACACTCTCAAAAAATTCACTATTCTAACAGACCAGTCTCCCCTATTTCTTGAAAAGGTAGCTACAAATTAAAATTCAGGTTCTTCACACTGGCCTTTGAGATCCATGGCAATATGTACTCTATCACCTCCTGTGACTTTGCTTAGATATGTTAATTCCTTCTTTTCCAGTTCAAGGGTATTTTCCTTCTTTTTCTAAACATTCTGCAAGAATACTGGAAAGGGCATAGACTGTGTGAGCAGGCAGGATACTATTTAACAGCCAACGGCATATTAGGGAGTTATTTGGTATCTGTCTGGTGCCTCACTTTCCCTCTCTGTAACCTAAATGAAGGAGCAACATCCGTACTGGTTATATCTGTGAAATCACCTGGTGCCTAATCAGTGCTTAATCAATGATGCTGGCTTTCCTTTCAATGCCAGAACTGTTTTTCATGCCCTTTTCATTATCTGAATCATAATTTGCTAGGATTTCTTCTGAAAATCTAAGGGTGTTATGAGCTTCTATATAAAGTTTGCCTGTAAAGCTGATCAATGTGAAGCAGTAAAAAAGATACAGGATTTGAGATCAGACAAACCTGGACCTGGGGACTCTTCTACCCATGCATCTCGGAACTATGTGACTGGAAGGAAGTTATTTCCCCTCTCAAAAATTCAGTTCCATTATCTCTAATGTGTGCGGGGGGGTGGGGTGGGGTGGGGTGGTGGTGGTGGTGTTTACAACTCCTACTATGTAAGATTGCTTCAGGCGTTAAATGAAATAGCAAACAAATAAATCCCTAAGATTGTGCTAATGTTTAACATTTCTTGAAGCGTTCGACAATGGCATCATGTCTTGACAAGTAGAATGTCTAGATAAGAAAATGTTTCTTCCAGTTAATGTTAGAATTAAACTAAAGTAAATCTGCAGGGGTGTTCTAGAAGTTGATGAGATTTAGCAGAATTGATTTTAGCCCCGCCATGTGGATTTGGGCACTGTCAGACTCAGGAGGCACTAAGGACTGTGTAAAGAGAAACAGATGCAATATTTCAGGCTTCCAGAGTTCAGGCAACCTAATCTTCCAACTCATATTCCCAGAGCAAGGTTGCTCATCCTTGTGGTGCTGGGCAGAAGAACAAAGAACTCATGAGCTCTCCATGCCATAGAATTAGAGTCTGAAGCCTGGAATTAAATCAAAGGTGGTATTTTGCCTTTTCCCTCTTACTGGCGCTATGTACTTGACTGATTTGTTCTCAATGCCAAAAAGTGTTTCAGAGAATAGCGGCATGGGCAGAATTTCCTCATTCAATGAATGAGTCCCTGCGACTCGGGCTTAAGCTTTTTCCATCCGGCAAAGCCCTCACTTCCTCAGTCCTGTCAGGATGTACCATTCCAGGTTGACCTTCTAAAGTTCCTTTAATATTTTGTTCAAGAGCTTTCTTACAGAACGTTGATACTGGTTGGCCTAGATTCTAAAACTCCATGTAATAACCCTGGGTTTTACTACCAGACTTCCTGATTTCTACACTTCCTGAGTTATGTCAGCATTCAGAATGACAAAGAATTGCTCCACTTCTATTCTAAACATAATAAAATGCTCTCTGATCCTGTGAATAACTGCTTTGTGCAAATACAGTTTAGGCACAAGTCCTGTAGAGTTGATTATTTTCACATTCCTCAACTATTTAACAGCTTTATCAAGATATAATTGACATACCATTCAATTCACCCCATTAAAGTGTACAGTTTTAATCTATTTAAAACTGTCATTTGTGCAACCATGACCAGAGCCAGTTTTAGACCATTTTCATCACCTCAGAAAGAAAACCCCTCCCCATTAGTAGCCGTTCTGTATTCCCCCTCCACAGAAGGCACCCACTAATCTGGATTTGCATCTTCTGAACCTTCCATAGAAGTGGAAACATACAATACATGGCCTTTTGGAACTGACTTCTTTCACCAAGCATACTGTGCTCAAGGTTCACCCATGTTGTATCACATACCCACATTACATTCTTTTCGGTTATCAGATGATACCCTACTGCACAGATATACCAAATTGTACTATTCCATTCATCAGTTGATGGATATTTTTGGATCTAGGGAAAAACGTATGCAGTTATGGGCAGACATATGTTTCACATTTTGTGGAACTGACAAACTATTTTTGAATTGGCTGTTGTAAGCCAATACCTCATTTTAAGTAGAAAGAAGTTAACGTTTTTTCAACCCAATCAATGATAGCTCCTATTATTATTAGGAAAAGGTGAGCCAGAAGAATCAAGGGATGGCAGGTCACAGACACAGTCAAGGACAAGTCCAGTGTGAACATTCATTCTTTGACCGCTAGTCCTGTATCCCTCCCCCATCCCTTTCTGTTCTGGCTTACTGCACTCTATAAAATTGCTTAATTCGTTTCACCTTACATTTTAAGCTGCACTTAAACTATTTTTATAAAAGGACTCAGTCTGATATGTAAGGCAATTTGTAAGAGAAAGGACAGGATGGAAAAATTCTAAGTTAAATCTCAATGAACTGAAATGATATTTCTCCAATTTCTAAAGAAAAAAAAAATACAATGAAACAAAACCTCTGAGATAGAGTGAATAAAAGCTAATTGAGTAAATTTTTGTGATGAACTGAAATACTTACCTGGGGTGAGTCTTATAAAATTGTGAGAAAAATCAGAAAGAGCCAAGGTGAGGTATGGCGACTGTGAAGCTTTAGTGTGTGTTAATAGAACTGGAATTGCATGTTACAACTGCACATCCCTCAGACCTGTGGCTGCTCGCGGAGATTCTGACAAGGTGAACAGGGTGGGGCCAGAGAAACTTCCCCTTAAACGTGTACATGGGGAGAGTTTAAAACAGGAGGTTTATAGATTGTATTTTGGGTAAGACTAATGTGGTGAACTGAGCCTTGAATTTAAATAGGAGAAATTTGAATCCTTGATTACCCATTGACCTGTGATCCTGTGACATTTCTTAGGCTAGTTGGGCAAATTCACACTTTGCTCATCTACTCTACGGGGCTCACAATAGCCACTCACAGAGCTTCCATGAAGACCAGTGGTAAAGCCCGTGGCCTGTTTGTAAAGGGTCTGGCTCTAGCTAATGTTGGCTTCTGCTCCGCCTCCCTAAAGGAAAGGCAGAAGGGACTGATCCCAAGAATGTCGTATGTAACTGAAGCAGAATGAATGTTTCTTTGTCTCACCTTCTTTCCTTCAGGCCAAGGAACCTCACTCCTAGCATTGGGTCCCCACTGTGAGCAGCCACCTCAACCCACAAGAAATTTGAAAACACTCTTATTTAGGTGAACTAGTTCCAGCTGCAAGCCTGATGGTGAGAATAAGGTACTATATATGCCCAATGTTGATTAGTATCACTGCAACTCATTATTCTGATCAGCCAGAAGCAATTTACAATCATCTTTAAGCAAGTGCACATCATTTTCCATAATTGACTTGCGGGAGCTCTTACACAACAACTTGTTGTAGCTGTCAATCACTGTCAGAGACTAGGAAAAGAGGAGACCCCTTTGTAGAGAAAAGCGAAGGCACAATGCCTGTCCACAGTGCACTGACTGTGGCCAGACGGGCCTCCACATGGGACAGTCTGGCACTGTGTTCATTTCGTGTTGCTGTTGTCCAGGTCTGGGAAAATAGTCTCTCTCTTTCTTTTTTTTTTTTTTTTTGAGACGAAGTCTCAAGCTGTCGCCTGTGGCATCATAGCTCACAGCAACCTCCAACTCTTGAGCTGAAGAGATCCTCTTGCCTCAGTTTTTCTATTTTAGTAGAGACAGGGGTCTCACTTTCACTCAGGTGGGTCTCCAACTCGCGAGCTCAGGGCATCCACCTGCCTCGGCCTCCCAGAGTGCTAGGATTCTAGCCAAAAACAGTCTCTTCTAGAAAGAGAAAAAGATAAGCAAGAAGGTGGAGTTCAGAGATACTATTGCCTGATGAAAAGGAACAGAGAGAAGAGTGACAGGGTGGGCCATACCCAACACAGTGCTTCCTTGGATTTTAATTTTCTGTTACAATTACCCTCATCTGTAACTTCTTTTTTCTAGGGATAGTTTAAAAAAGTTGTCTTACAAATTCATTCTTTCTTTAAAAGAATTATACATTTCAGGTGACTCCAGAGATGTTGTACAACATCCAGACATATAGGGCTTAAATATTTTCTGAGACACACGGAAATAAGATTATTTATTTGTATTAGATAAGGAAACATCATCTAATTGTTGTGGCCATAATACCTAAGAATGTGAGGAGCACAAGAATTAACATAGCTATTAGGTACATGGCCTAGAATGAAAAATCCAACAATAAAAACAAAACAGGAAAGCACTATAGCAAACAACTGGCATAAAAAAAAAATTTACTTTTGAAATTTATCATTTATTTATTTTTGGTAAAATGACATTAACAGTATCAACTATAAAAGATTTTGGGGTAGCATCTGTGGCTCAAGGAGTAGGGCGCCAGCCCCATATGCCAGAGGTGGTGAGTTCAAACCCAGCCCCAGCCAAAAACTGCAAAAAAAAAAAAAGATTTTCAGGCAAGTTGTAAGCACCAAAGAGTGCCCTTTGAAAATTGCAAATTTGGGGACCTAGAACAACATGCAGTAAAAGCAAGGGTCTCGACAACTAAGTAGTGTTGGGTTCTAGTTTTTCCAAAAGTTGATAGTGGGACTTAACAGGCATCCTGTTCGTTTCTCTGATAAACCTGACATCATGTGTTTTAATGATGGAATCACATAACATGCATGATGTGTGAACAGAGCTTCCTGTATTCATTGGGTGTTTGATAAATAGTATTTGTAATGATTATTGAAGATCCACATAAATATAAGGGGAAATATCCCTTTTGTCTATAAGGTAAAATTTTGTGACAGCAGAGTTATTTAAAAACAACTTGAATGAACTTCTCGATACATCTGTGCTTTTAGTCATGGACTTATAAAATATTTATATAACACTTCTCAGGTGTGTAGCACCACCCTGTGCTTGGCCCATGTAAAGAAAGTGCAATATTGGCACAACTCTCAGGCAGCCACGGCACATCCAGAAATGGGAAACTCACAGCAGGGAAGTGAACCTGCCGGCTGAGAGTGTGCTGAGCTGCACGGTCCGGATTCAGTGTGTGAGGATTTAGAGATGGTGTGATGCAAGCTGAGCTATTTTCTCCTTTACCTGGATTAAAAACATGGAAAGGTGGCTTTGTTTTCTATACAGCCAAGTCATTAACGCTGTTTTTATACAGATCCCACAGCAGGCTGGACTCTGTGAAATGAATGTATGCTGGATGGAAGTCACCTGAGCACAGAAAATATCGGGTTTTTTGTTTGTTCGTTTTGTTTTGTTTTGTTTGTCACCCTGAGAGTCAGGTGCAGTGCTTTGCACATAAGTTCTCAGTAACTATTTGTAAATGTGTGAATAAAATCAACTTTCCTTCTCTTTTTTTTTTTTGTTTCTTATAGCATAACTATGTACATTAATGCAATCATGGGGTACAGTGTGCTGTTTTCATATGCATTTTGAAATACTCTCATCAAATTGGTTAACATAACCTTCATGTCATTTTCTTAGTTATTGAGTCAAGACATTCATACTCTGCTTTTAGAAAGATTCAGTTGTACACTTGTAAGATTAACCATAGAGGTGACCCCACCAATCACCCTCCCTCCCTTCATCCACACCCCTCACCTTCCTTCTCCCACCTAAATGCCCATTGACCCACAAATAGATCAATAAACTGTGGTATATGTACACCATGGAATATTATGCAGCCCTAAAGAAAGATGGAGACTTTACCTCCTTCATGTTTATATGGATGGAATTAGAAAATGTTCTTCTTAGCAAAGTATCTCAAGAACGAAAGAAAAAATCAACTTTTCTTTTTTTTTTTTTCCTTTGACCGGGGCTGGGTTTGAACCCTCCACCTCCGGTATATGGTGCCAGTGCCTCAACTTCCTAAAACTTAGAGTGCTGTATAAATTGTACTTGCACCTTTGCACCTGCTTGGTTTTCACTTTTCCATTCTGTATCACAGATTAATGCATGGCGTTTTCATGAACTTGTCAGTATTTCCCAATATCCGGTTAAGGAAGTAAAAAGGACTTCACTTTACTCTCCTGTCTCTTCGTCAGAACGCAGCTCAATGGCAAATGCCTACAATTTCTGTTCCTTGATTGGTGATCTGTCTTTCCTTAGGTAAACTTTAGATTCCCAGACACCCTGAGCACTGGGAACTCTCACTGTTGTGTGTATGTGGGCGTGCTCTCATGCACATGCATGTGAGCTTTTTAACAACACTTGAAATGCCGAGACTTTTCAAGCTGTAGAATTTTTACAGGTGCGGGAGGATTCTCAGCCATTATTTCTGTAAGTTTTGACTCCTCTCTGCGTTTTTATCCCTTCTTTGTGGAACTCATAATAGGCAGATGTAGAGACTCTGGGTCTGTCCTCCACAGCATTTAACTTTTCTTCCACATTTTTCAATTTTCTCTCTGTGCTGCAATCTGAAAGAATCTTTCAATCTTTCAAAACCTTAGTTCACGGTTGAGCTAGATCAAGTCTACTTTTCAGTCATCTTTCTTAGTAGCAGTGATAGTTTAATTTCCATACTCTCTATTTTTATTTCATAACTGCCTAATTTTTATGTATGCCGAATTCTTCTAGTGTTAGAGATGGGAGTTCCTTATTCCCCACAATACATATATCTCAGGATAATAAACAGAATTATTTCTTCCACTTAGATCATATCACATTTGTTTTCTCTAAATTTTATATTATCATTTTTTATGACTCAATCCTTCTCTTCTCCCTTTATTTTTCTCATTGATATTTAAAGATGGTCAAGGTTTTCTATATTGAAAAGAAATTTCCCTCCACTATTATTCTTCATCCATCCCTCCTCCCTTCCCCTCATACCCAAAGCTATTGAACAAATTTTCTACATTATGATTTATTTTTTCCACATTTTCGTTCACTTTGGTTTGATTTCAACCTCTTTAAAACTGATACCTCATTGCTTAATATTGGTAAATAGAACAAATTTTTATTTTTTTCTCATCTTACTTGAAACTTTTGCACATGAATTAGTGCTGACGACGACTCTCATCTCAGTTTCTTTGATATTACTGTTGGCTTTCTGCTCCCTCTCTGGAATCTTCTTTTCAGTCTTACTTCCACTTTCATACCCATTTATTCAGCCACCTATGTTGAGACTACACAGGAATTTTTTTTCCATTTTTACTCCCTAATTTTCCTATAGAACCTACATTAGGCATCTGAATTTGATGAATTTCTATATACAAAGGTGTTCTGATTTTTTTATAACCAGTACAGAACTCTCTCATGTGCTCTAGGCCTCTCTCTAGTCCCTGAATTATAACTTAGCACAACCATCCTTCTGGCTCAGCTGACCAGAAATTTAAGGCCACTTCTTGCCACCCATGTTCCTCTCACATCTCCATATCTAATCCACTGCTGTTATGGTCTGAATAATTGTGTCATCCCCAAAGTTTCATGTTGAAATCTTACCCGTAAGGTGCTATTATTGGAGGTGAGTCTTTAGGGTAGGGATTAGGTGCGCCACCCCAGAGAGCTGCCTGGCCCCTGTTACCATGTGGGACCCAGCTAGCAGGTGTGTCTATGCACCAGGAAACAGGACCTCACCGGACAACAGACCTGCCACCTTCTTAATCATAGACTTCTCAGCCTCCAGAAGTGTGAGACAGACATGTTTCTTGTTGATAAAGCCACCCAAACAGCCACGGCATTTTGTTACAGCAATCCAAAGACAATTACCATTGTTTCTCTCAAATCTATCATTTTTATTTTCTCTGTCATTTCTACTTTTTCTGCATTACAGGCTGTCTTGATTTTTCACGAGGTTCCTAATCAATGCTGCTGTCTACTTTGCCATCATCCAGTCTGTTCTCCACATTTTAGTCAAAGAGAGCTTTTAAAAATACAAACCATAGCCTATCTTTATTTAAACACTATGCGAAACTGACTACAGCTACAAATGTCATTGTTCATCTATTTTTACTCATTTCTTTACTAAAAGCCTGATGTTGCCTTCTGTCTATTCGTTCATAGATAATGTTTTCCTGTGTGGATTTTAGCCTCCAAAGCACATGCAAAACACTGAAAAAATGTTAAGGAATCAGTCCACTGAAACTGTTCAGGCTTATTGCTTACAGTCAATAAGCCTTCTTTTGTACATTTTTCTGTATTTGTTTAGAGGGTTGGAGGATTCAGAATTTCCTTTGTAAACACCTTGGTCATCAGGGAACTCTTCCTACCCTCGTCTCAGTAATGAGCGGACATCTACAGAAAGTAGAAAGAGGACATTGTTTTTGTCTTCTTTACTTCCATATTTTAGAAAAAATTATTTTTCTGCCAAGTACCATATGTTTTCTAAAATATTTCTAAACTTAGTTCTTTAATCCTCTCTTATTCCTTCTTGAAATTTAGAAGGAAAGAAAGTAATACAAACCAAAAAAACTTAATATCAACACTTTATTTTCTTTAAAGGTTAAATGGTTCATCATGACTTTCAGATAAAATTCGCAATGGTTCCCCCCATCACACTGTAAACTTAATTTTATAAAAATGGCAATAAGGCCTCTTTGCTTACTGCCCCTGGCAATGAGGGACCATTCGCATCTTTGGTGAATGTTTCTTGCCCTGTAAGCTTATATCTTGCTTTTCCTCTGCAAACCTACCTTTCTCTTCCTCAATAAACTTTATTTCATTCTTGCCTTAAAAACATAAAAATAAAAATGGCTATAAAATCAATATGTATTTCCTCATGCATGCCAAGTCTGCCTTACATTGTACCCCCTTGTACTCATCTCCACAGAGTAAATGGAAGGAAACTCTAAGTAAGAATTTTGGAGAAAACACTACAACATTGGTCTGAGCAATGATTTTTTTCTGGATTTGCTCCTAAAAATTCACACACACACACACACACACACACACACCCCAAAATGAATGAAATCACATCAAACTAAAAGTGTCTACACAGAAAAAGAAATAAATAACAGAATGAAGAGGAAACCTATAGTCTTAGAGAAAATATTTGCAATCTACATGTTTGATAAGGGGCTAAAATCTATACTATATAAAGAACTTAAACAAATCAATAGCAAGAAAATTTACAAAGTAGTTTATAACTGAGAAATATAAGTAAGTTACAAACTTACATTGGGTGGAAAATCTAAGTTTTCTTTTGCATATTTATCAATGTCTTAGATAAAATTCTTTGAAAATATTGAACAATATGCCAAACTTGTATAAAGAGAGGGAAAATACAATCAAAATTCCAAATAACTTACAAGCTACAAAAAAATATATAACCAGATTAAAATTTAGACAAAGAACCTGAATAAACATAGAATTTTCTTAAAAAAATGCGAATTTGTATGTATGTGTATGTACACATATATATGCACATATATATGCATGTCTGTTCAATATCACTAATCATTAGAAAAATGCAAATTAAACCTACAGTGAGATATCACCTTATAACTGTCCGATGATTAGAATCAATACGATGAAAGATGTGTGTCAGACTAAGAGTATATAGAGAAAAGGGAACCTTGCAAATTGTTGGTATCAATGTAAACTAATTCAGATATTATAGAAAGTATATGGAGGTTTCTTGAAAAGCTAAAAATAGAGTCACCACATGAGTGAGCAGTCCCACTGCTGGGTAAATACCCAGAGTATCTGAAATGGGCATATCAAGGAGATAATCTGCACTCCATGTTCTCCGCCGCATTATTTACAGTAATTACGGTATGGACTCAAGTATCCATCAGTGGACAAAGAAAACAGGGTACATAGACACAATGGGATGTTATTCAGCTCTTAAGAAGAGATTAAATTCTATCATTAGTGACAAGATAGATGAACCTGGACGACCATACGTAAGTTAAGTAGAATAAGCGGGAACAGAATGACAAATGTCACATCATCTCACTCACCTGATGCATCTAAAAAGCTGAATCTCATGGAAGCAGGGAGTGGAGTGGTGGTTAAAATTAGGGGCTGATGCTGGTCAAAGCGTACAGATGTTTCAGGGAGACAGGAGGAATAAATGATAAATATTTCAGGTGAGAAATATGTTAATTAGCTTGCTTTAATCATTCCACACACTAAACCTATACATAGCATCACTTTGCACCCCATAAATATGTATAATTATAATTTGCCAAATTTCAATAAATTTTTTTAAAAAATCATTTTCAAGACTGACTTAATCTTGGATGCACCCTTATCTAACTATACATCCGGTTTAGTTTCTGATCTTCATCCAGTCTCAATGCTTTCCATGATGGCAAAGGTCCTACTACACTCTGAAGCAGCTCATTCCAAAAAGAAGGACCTCTCTGACTGTAATCCCCATTCCCCATTTGATCTAAACATCTATCTAATTCAGGTTGATATAGCCACTGTGTGTCAAGTAATTACTGTGGTTTGTGGACTATGTTAAGTGCTTTATAATGCTTTTTGTGACCTTTACAACACCCTGGTATGTAGGTGTATATTATTTAATGACCATATTTAAAAAATAATCCCTATGTCCATAACTCTTTGCAATTTGTCTTCTCTGCCCCTTCCACCCAGAGGTTTTTTCCCTACCTTATTAAATCTTTTCCTTACCTTCTTAAAGCTGAACCCTAATCTCATATCTTCCTTAGAGAAATAGAACACAGAAGTGACATTGTGCGAGTTCTGTATCCGAGGCTTCCAACCTTAACCACTGGACTAAGAGCAATAACAAATTATTAACTTTAAATCATAAAGATTTGGAATGGTTTTTACATAACAAAGATTAATTGAAATAGTAGGTATTATAAATTATAATTTCATTTTATAAACAAGGTTTATTTTACAAAACAAGCCTTGAATGTAAACGTTTCCAAATCCATTTTCCATGCCTGAAAACAAAATGATACATTGCTTCTTTAAATCGATTTCATATTTTCTAAAATACTTTCAAGTATTTCAAGGTGAGAATTGGTTTTCCAAAATCTTTTATTTTTCAGACTAGACATTCCGTTTTTTTTTTTTTTTCACTTTTCTTCATGTAACATGCCTTCTGTTCTCATCCACACACTATTCATTCTATTTAAAAACCTAACAATGACCTACCTCTGTCGAACTGTGAGGTGCCATAACTAAATTCTAGGTAGAACCAGACTACAATGGAACGGAGAAAGATTTGCCAAACTTTGGTCTGCAAGTCTTAAGCTGAAAATGGATTTCAGATTCTTAAAAAGCGGAAAGAAAATCAAAAAAGAAAACTGTTTTCTGACACATGAAAATTATATTAAATTAAAATTTCAGTGTCTGTAAATAAAGTTCATTGGAACACAGTGACGCTCATTTGTTTATGTATTATCCGTGTCAGTTTTCCCATGACAGCAACAAAGTTGAGAACTCATGATGGGAAAGACCATATGGCCCACAATACTGGGAACGTTGACTAGCTGGTCCTTCTCAAAAGAATTTGCTGACCCCTGAATACGAGGCAACTGCACCTGCCTTCTCTTGGGTGCTCTACTTCTGTTATTTCATCCTTAACTTATATAATCTTTATGGGTAGTGAACCACTTTTGGAAGACATGTGGGTATTCACCAAATAAAGCCATCCTTTCATTCATTCTTATAAATTCTTCTATTTCAGAAATTCCGAGCATCTCTCCAATCTTTAATTATCTTACTGGGGCTTTATTTTGTCCTCCAACATGTTGAACTGTCCCCTCAGTTTAGTATTTTAGTATTCACATTTTTAAAATTCTTTATTAAATCATAACTGTGTACATTTATGGGGTACAATGTGCTGATTTGATACACAATGTGGAATGCTTACATCTAACTAATTAACTTAACTATCTCCTTGCTTACTTATTTGTTGTGGCAAAAACATTCACACTCTATTCTTAATAGTATAGAAATGTATCATTACATTATGCACATTCTGGCCGTCCTCCCGGCCTCCATCCTCTCCTCTCCAGTCTTCCCTCTTCCCTCCTTCTTTCTGGACTATAGTTATGTTTTACCATGCTATGAACATGGAGGTCATTATATACTGATTTCATAGTAGTATTGAATAAATATTCACAAACTTAAGAAACATAGATGTGATGTCTTCGCTTGAAGATATCAGCCTGGGGAAAGCTCGTATGAGGAAGACTTCCATGCCAATTGGAACAACAGAAATAAACAAATGAGACTTAAACTGAAAAACATCTGTACAGCTAAGGAAACAATAAACAAACAAAAAAATAGACAACTTTCAGAATGGGAAAAAGTATTTGCATATTATGAATCAGACAAAAGATAGGATAACTAGGATCTACACGAGAACTCAAATTAATCAACAAAAATAGACCCAATAATATCATTGGGCAAAAGACATGAATAGAACCTTCTCTAAAGAAGACAGAAGAATGGCTAACAAACACATTAAAAAATGCTCAGCATTCCTAATCACTGGAGAAATGCAAATCAAAACTACCCTCATATATCATCTAATCCCAGTGAGAATGGCCCACATTACAAAGTCTCAAAGTTCCAGATGCTGGCATGGATGTGGAGAGAAGGGAACACTTTTCCACTGCTGGTGGGACTGCAAACTAATACAACCTTTTTGGAAGGAAGTATGGAGAATCCTCAAAGAACTGAAACTAGACCTCCCATTTGATCCTGCAATCCCATTACTAGGCATCTACTCAGAAGAAAAAATAATCCTTTTATCATAAGGACATTTATGGGTGCTGCCTGTAGCTCAGTGAGTAGGGCGCTGGTCCCATATATCGAGGGTGTTGAGTTTGAACCTGGCCCTGGCCAAACTGCAATAATAAAATAGCCAGATGTTGTGTCAGGTGCCTATAGTCCCAGCTATTCTGGAGGCTGAGGCAAGAGAATCACCTAAGCCCAGGAGTTGGAGGTTGCTGTGAGCTGTGATGCCACAGCACTCTATGGAGGGCAATAAAGTGAGACTCTGTCTATAAATAAATAAATAAATAAATAAAAATAAGGACATTTGCACTAGACTGTTTATCAGCTAGTTTACAGCTCAATTTATAATTGCCAAAATGTGAAAACAACCTAAATGCCCACCAACCTAGGAACGGATTAATAAGCTTGGTATATGCATAACATGGAATTCAGCCACTAAAAAAGATGGTGACTTTACATTTTTTGTATTAACCTGGATGGAAGTGGAACACATTCTTCTTAGTAAAGCATCATAAGAATAGAGAAGCAAGAATCTAACGTACTCAATTCTAATATGAAGGCAGCAGATGATCTAAAACAATGGGGGGTAGGGCCGTGAGGGAGCCAGGAGGGGGAGGAAGGAAGGAGAGGGGAGTCACGGTGTATGGCACACCTCCTGGGGGCAGGGCACAATTGTAAAGGGACTTTACCTAACAAATATGCAATCAGTGTAACTTTACTCTTTGCATCCTCAATTATTCCCAAACAATAAAAAAATGACCTCTAGTTAAAAACAAATCTGATGTCTTTGATGAAGAGACTGAATAAATGTGGAGCAGAAGAGAGTCATCTAATGCAACACGAAAAATTTCCTGGAGGTTTGTTTGACTACCCACCTGTTATAAAGTATTATCAGTAATGCCCATATCTTGACAAAATTGTGTTCCCAAGATCACTATTCCCTCATTTCTTCATTTACTCAAAACATCTTATTAGAACTCTATTATGCCCTGGGCACTGTGCGCTGTGCTGGGGAAGTACTGATGAACAGAGCATACAGGTGTCCTACCCATTAGAACTTTCAGCACACTCAGTAATCACACTCAAAATAAGTGATTCCAGACAGTAATGATCATTATGAAAAAAGTGCCTTCAGTTATTAGAATGCATTATAATCTCATGAAAGAAGCCACTAAGGTTGGGGTAACATGACTTGTCTTGGTACATTGATGTTGGTGCCCAGTGATCGTTGTTCCTCTGACACATGAGTCTGAACCTTCCATGTGTCTGCAGACCTCTCAGGGGTTTTGTCACAACATAGATTCTGATTCAGTAGGCCCGGATTGGAGGCTGAGATTCCATATCACTAACCAGCTCTGAGAAGTTGCCTACTATTCCTCTACCCACCTCATTCCGAATAACAAGAGCTCACTGTGTGCTCACAACTTAGCTCTTTAACAATCAGCCCCTGCCCTGGGAGACCATGACATTGTAGAGTTAATACAGAAGCATTTCAGCAGAGAAAGGCAAGGAGCACAGTGGAATCCACAGGCTCCAGGCTGGAACAGATGGGCATTTACACACAGACTTGCTCCTTGAAAGTAATGGTGCAATCTGTGTCCTCACCACACTGTACCTCGGTCTCCCCATCAGTGAACATGGAAATAACAGTTGGTTATGGGTTTATGGAGAAAAACTAACTCAAAGAAATGTAGCTGTTATTGTGTTTATTGAAAGAGTAATGTGGACAGAGCTGTGCTTTGAGAAAATTATTCTGATGGCAAGATACAGTTTGATTTTAAATGGGGAGAGGTCTGGGGCACTTGAGGCCCTTGGATAAATCAGATGTCTCTTCAGTTCAACCGAATAGGAGGAATAGCATGCCACTCCTCTGATACTTAGTCACCATCTACTGTGGCTACAGACTACGCTAGATGCCGGGGTATCGAGAGCTGAAGCAAGCGCAGTTTGCAGAGTTCGGGTGTGGAGACCTGTCAGTAAGCAGCCATTAAACTCTGAGGGATTTGATGAACTTGGATTTATTTTACAATATGCTGGTGGAGTACCGTAGCAACTGTGATGAGAATATGGAAATCAGCTTGTGATATATATAATAAAGGTGGAGGTCATAGCATAAAATATGGATTATAACAAAAAGAAAAGTATCAGTGATCGTTCGGAGGTCTCAAGATCTGAGAAGACTATGATTTCATTAACAAAATTAAGTAACGCACACAAAAATCAGGAAAAGAGGGACAAAACTGAGTTTCCTTTTGCACTGACTGAATTAAAGATAGTTTGGATCATCTCGGGGGAGATGAACTCATAGTCATTTTGAAACCGAAGCAGCGTGGGTAGTATAATTGAAGCTCACAGAATTCGGGGAAAACTAATAGGCGCTTTCCGGTTATTTTTGTGACAATATAATTTATATGACATGTTTGTGTAGATAGTGTGCGTTTGCAGAGAAAGGCACTTATGTTTATGTTTGGTGTTTACCCTACATCGGCAGTTTACAAAAATTACTACCCTGCTTCTATGCTATTAATGACAGTCTGAATTTGGAAAGCTTGATAAGTTGTTTACAAGGAAGTTCAGAAGGAGAAATCAGTGCATGTTTGCAGAATATTGTGAAAACATTTTTCTCAAGATGTGTCACTGGAAACGGCAATTAACCAATGTAGGGAAACTAACATATCTTTAGACATTAAGTCACACTGAAACAAATATCCAGACCGATGGAGTTTAGCTTCTGAGGGAAATAAGTGCAATTACGTGGGTATATAAAAAAGTTTCACACCATTCACACGTGCCACTCACGAATTCTCATTAAAGGTCTTGGAATAAGCCCAGAGAGAAGCTTTGATACTTGTGGTATTTTAGAGACAAATACGATGAGGACTGGGAAAATGAGGGCCTTACAGACTCGTGAAGAAATGACCAAGGGTCCACAAAGTTTATATAAATCCCTGCCTGCTATCAACTGTGCCTGGGCCAGCCGCTTTCACACTTGCTTCTGTTTCTCTCTCACACTAGCCATGTGCAGTGAATATCATGTTGTCCTTGTTATTCTGCAGACAAGATAATGCTGTGAAATAGGGCTTCAATAATTTGATCAAAATCATTCATGGGTGGTGCCCTCATCAACCACTTCTCCCTTTCATAACCACTACAGTTTCTGCTTAGGGATCGATGTGGTTTCAGGGAAACGGAATTCAGTTTTGGCTCCACAACTGAAACATGTGAGCTAAGCCTAAGCTAATCAAGGGATTGTATTACCCACAGAGTTTGGTTAAGGATGAGTCTGTCATCTAAGCTGCTCCAATCAAAGAAAAGTCCAAGAACTTGTGGTGGGAATTCTAAACCAATGTCACTTTCTCATGCTGGCTGTGCCAAAGAATGCTGCCAGGAGCCCGGGGTTGGATCAAGCTTTGCTGATTTGGGCAGTGGAGGGATTCTGAACTTTTTAGACATCTGGGCTCATAAATAACGTTCAGCATTAAAAGAAATGAGGCTCTTCCACTTGCAATTGTAACTGCTGCAGGAAGTCACCTCAACCAGTCCTTTTACACCAGAGTGGAGGTTAGTAAGCTGAAGGAGCGTTTGTCCCACGTGGCACAGCTGACTTGTGACAAAATCACGATTCTGCACACCCTGTCCAGAGACCTTTCAATGCAGCATGCTGACTTCCCAGGGTTCCACAGTGAGTGAAGAAAAATATCTATGATTTCTAAAATATTAGAATATTTTATTTCTAAAAGAGCTGTGGTTTATTACAAAGTTTTAAATATTCAAGGAGAAAAACAGCAAAAGAGAAAAAAATACACCACAGAATTAATGCTTTCACCTTTTTTTAGGAAATAGACATTGCTGCTTTGAATCTTCTTTGAAGCTGGATGCGTTCCCTGATGTACTTCCTTATGTCTCTCACTATGCCGAGCCCCACATCCGTCGTAACAGGTGTTCCAATATTCCTTTAATATGTCTTCTGTACTAGGGTATATATTTGTGATGGCAGGGACACTTCGAGCACTTTGGTGCATGACATATTCTAAATAAACTTCTATTAGTGAAATTAAGTACCAACACCCTTTGTGCTTGGTACTCAAGTTTCCAGGGTAACTCTGGGCAGGCATGTACTGTGGTCGTCCTATGCAGTCCATCTGGAACAACACTGTCAAAAAGACTGTGGGCAGGCATGGACTGGGTTCTGCCCGTGTAGCCGAGCTAGACCAACCCTGTCAAAAGGAAATGCAGGAGCCATAAATGTGAGCAATGCATGTAATTTGAAAGTTTCTAGTAGTTGTGCTTAAATCAAATCAGTGCAATTAATTTTCAAAATCTAAGATGCCCTAAATACTATCATTTAACATCTTGATATGAAAAATATTAACATCCTACATTTTATTTTGTCCTAAGTCTTTGAATTCCACTGTGTATTTCATCTTTACAATACATTTTTCTTCCAACGAGGCACATTTTATGGGATCAGTAGCAGTATCTTTGACAACTCAAGGTTGGGCATAATCTTTGACAGTACATAAAAATCACTCTCCATGAGCTAAGTGATGATAAGATATTATGTAAAAGCCAGAGTTGCAGAAATTTATATTAAAAATTCACAGTACTATTACTCCATATGTAAGAGTTCCGGTGTTACTTTAAACCCTCCAAAATAGCCCTCGTTGCACCAAAATCTTTGCCTTCGCAATGCCCAACCACAAAAATGTTAGTATCGCTGTGGAACAAGCATCTAGTCTGCACCCAAGACTATTGTTCTTTTCACCCAAGACTTTTTTGTTTAGTTTTGTTGTTTATTATATAAATGTATTTTGTAGCACAAATGAGTCTAGTTAGGAATAGACTGTATTAATCTTATTATATAATTTAACATAGTCTGTGAAAAACCTTCTACTGTGGTTTCTAGTCATGTTTGAAGATTTCTATTTCAGTAAGTTATTTGAATATTACATAACAGGCTCGGTGCCCGTACCACAGTGGTTATGGCACCAGCCACATACACTGAGGGTGGTGGGTTCAAACCTAGCCTGGGCCTGCTATACAACTGCAAGAATAAATAGCCAGACATTGTGGCAGGTGCCTATAAGTCCCAGCTACTTGGGAGGCTGAGGCAAGAGAATTGCTTAAGCTCTCTGCTCCCCGCCCCCCCAAAAAAGCACAGTAAATATTACATAACACACCATGGCTGAAATCAAATTTCTGTGTCTAGTCACCCAAAAGCCATTTATGGAATACTTCAGTAACATGTAGGATATAGAAAATAATATTGATTTCTTGACTTCAAATAGCTCATGATTTAGAATAACATGTGACAAGGTAAATTAGTGAAGAGAAAGATTTTCTGAATGAAGTTAGCACAGGACGCATTGAAGAGACACAGTAGTCAACGGTAATTTTATCTGTTGGTGGGGAAAGAAGGAGGAAAAGACTTCCTATGAAGGAGAAGAGCTTAGACTGATTCTGAGAAATGAGCTTAGAGCCACTAGGAAAAGAGAGCTAAGCTCACTTATCCTACAGCTCCAAGCTGTGGCGGGGGATTCCAGCGGGGAGGGCTGGCCCATACCCTGGTGGGGGAGTAGCATGGGAAATCACGCTGAAAAAAGCACAGAGGGAAGTTCTGGGCTTGGGGGGCACTCAGCCAAATGCAAAAGGCCAACATTATTGCAATTTACATATTTCCATTTTGAAACTTCCCCCCAACCCTTTTAACCCATATGGTTTTGATAATTATTTTTAAATGGAAATTCAGATAGCAGCAGGCAGTGAGGATTTGAATTAGGACTTCATATTGAGAGGCTCAATGGGGCACTTGGCAAGTTTTTTTTTTTCCCTCTTCTTGATAAACCAGCCGAGAAAGTGGCATTTCTAGTCCTAATTGTAGGAGTTCCACTCCCTCTCACTCTGACCACTAGTTTTTAAGGAGGCTGCTTCCTGTCTCCTCCTGCACCCTCTAGACACGGGAGCAAGAAACACTTGTTAGGGGTACAGAGTCGGCTTATATGTCCAAACCCAAAGGACATCACAATCCAGGGCCAGGGAGTCAGTCATGTGGGCCAGCACAGTGGCACCGTCTCAGTGGTGGCTCTCTAGAACAAAAACAGCCCAGAGCTTGGCAGATTGTCCCACGTTTATACATATTATTAGTGTGCAATAATGGTTCCCCAAGAGAGATCCATAGAAATGTTTTCACAGGTCTGAAGAAAATAAATTTTAGAATAAGGTAGTATTTAAGTGTATGTGAAAAAAGTTGCCAAGTGTCCTTTCTTGGAAAGGATTATGTTTTGTTTTCTATATGTCCAGGCTAATTTTACACTAAAATTCTTTCCTTTTATTAAATAGAATTTCTAATAGATGATAGCAATATTTAAACACCATTACTTTCTAAAATGTAAAGTTGGAAAAGCTACGCTGAGTTTCCAGTTTCATAAACTTTGTACATCCACAAAATATGGAGAAACAATTACACAGAAAAGAAAGAGGCTTAAGCATCAAAGGGACAGAATGGCATCATTGTTTGACCACTTACTAAGGGACGACCTTGGGAAAATCACAGCACTTTGCTTCTCTGAGCCTTGTTTGTTTTGTTTAGAGTTGTAACACTTGATGTTTAATTAATAGGGCCAATGTGAGAATTAAATAATGTCACACACACAAAGTATTTCAAAAATATTTTTTCTTTCTTTCTTGCATTATTGTTAATTACTATATCCTTTAATGAACAGAAAGGATCTGCAGATTGGCTTAGTAGTCTCCCCAACCTTTTCCTATGTACTCTCATCCCATAAAGAGACAAGGTAAGGTATATTCCACTTAACCTCTGCATTCATGGAAGAATTCGTTTTAATGGTATTAGTTCCGTTTCTGTTCTAATGATTTACTAGTCTATCTGCTACATCTTCCGTGGTGGCATGAGTAAGCATTTTTTCCTCTTTACCTTTGGCACAAAGGACAATGCATGTGTCAGAGCAGCTGGCATTTAAATAACTGCGAATGGTCCAGGAGGAAGGAACACATGTACATTATTACAATTATAATGCCATTCCCATCTGTTATGCAGAAGAAAGTTCAAGACTGAACCTCTAGCTTGGTCACGCTATAATTCTGACTGAATGCAAACACATATAAGAACCATGTTAGGTAATAGCATGGCCTTCCCCAGCCGGAAAGTAAGGGTCTCTTCAAGTCAGGGTCAGAGAAAGTAGAAGAAAATGGTAAAAAACAAACAAACAAACAAAAAAAACCACTGAGGATATAGACAGAAGAAAATTCTTTCTAAAGTATCAGATGGCTTGTACATTACTAGCAGCAGGGAAATCTTTAGTCAAAGATTAAATTGTTTCTGCCGCCTCCCACCATGTGACAGTTTATTACTGACAGTTTATTTCTCCTGTTGGCGTTATGCAAAAGGTGACAGCTGATTAAAGGGAAGATGAGTCATGTAAAAAAAAAAATTTCTTGCTTTGGGGAACAGAAAAAATAGAGAAAATTCAAGATAAATGACCTTTCCTGAGACATCAGATAACAGTAGCACAAGAAATAGTAATCAGAACAAATAAAGGAGTTTTGAAGAGGGTTAGAAAAAACCACATAATTAGGAAAATTAATTGTATTGTCTAAAAATAACAGCAAAAGTTCAATTAATCTGTCTTAATGAGCACAATAACACGTAAGGCTGTAGATTTCAAATATATTGGATTAAGTTCTGGCAATTCTCAAGAAGTATATTTTCCCCTGATCACCCTGAAAGCCACCCACACAACACAAATTAACATTAGTAAAACACTTGGTAGAAAACATCAATTCCCAAACAAAGCAAATTTCCTGCAACATGAAAATAGAAATGTTAGGTTGCTATTGAGCAATGGACGTTTTAAATCATCTCATAAAAGAGACTGACCTAATTCTCAGTCAACGTACATGTACCAACATGGATACAATTTGGGATAGGAGAGGAGGAGAGCGGAACATTGCATTATCCGTCTGAAGCCTAGTTGTGGATTTTATTAGCTGGCTTGCTTTGCATAAGTAACTAAAGTTTTCTAAATCTCTACCTTC
Organism: Otolemur garnettii; assembly: GCF_000181295.1. NCBI lineage: Eukaryota > Metazoa > Chordata > Mammalia > Primates > Galagidae > Otolemur > Otolemur garnettii. The sequence goes on along the minus strand of NW_003852396.1, from coordinate 21,754,222 downwards.
TAAATTGTAAAGTGGAAACAGCAATGTCTACATCACAAGTTTGTCTTAATGATATAAAGAGATACAGAAGAAAAAATCTGACTTTGCTTTTGGTACCTATTAAGTCATATTAAATATCATTTCCCCTCCCATCTATGAGCTAGTAAAGCAAGGTAGGAAAGCATGAAAACCATGCTTTTCTGAAGCCAGAGAAACCACTTTGCCGTCTATTATAACTTTACTTCTTTTAATTTCATCCATTGATTACCAAGATGTAACTAATATCAACTACACAAGGTTATAAGGCAGAGTTCCTAAGTGTCTAACAAATATTATTGCCTATACCACTGTTTGTTCCCTATTCCTTTTTTTTTTCTTCCCCAGAGAAGGCTAAAGAGTTTTTGTCTGCAGGATCCTAAGCTCCAGTTAACTTACTTTTAAGCCTTTCCAATGTCACGATGTCCTCACTGCAGCCTCAAATTTGTGTGTGGACATATCAGCCTCCCCTACCATGCCTCTTTCTTTGTCCTGGGTTGAATGCATTTCTTCTCCTCCCCAGCTCATATGCAGCTTAACTCGTGTGAAAATAACAGAGTTCCAGAAAGATTGTTTTAATGGATTTGGTTTGGATAGACTTTGCCTGTTTGGTAAATCACAGCCAAGAAGGATGCTGAGGTTGGCCCTGTTCTTTTTCTTCCCATTGTCTACAAAGCTCTCTCACAATTGGCTCAGGCACCAAAACCAAAATTTATGTCATTTTCTTATGCATAATCACTTAAATAATTGTAATAGTAGGCTGATTCATTTAAGAGAAAAATGTTTTAAAATTTGTACCTTTCAGATGGTAATGACAGCAATGTGTTGATGTTGAGAATGAGATGATGGCAATATCAAGAGAGGGGCTAGATGTGGTGCTGGTAGTGATAATGGTTATCAATAATGGCAGTCAGTCATGATGGTTGTGGAGATTCCTGATGAACATATTTGGCTTGTGACATTTTTTAAGGGGAAAAAATACTACTACCAAGGTCTGTTTTGAGCTACCAGTACTTCAGTGAATGTTGAGCTGGGAAGAGATGGGGAAAAAAATCATTCCTCATGAGGTGGTATGAGGCAATTCCAGAACGTCACTGGTAATGGTGGTGGTAGTAATAGTATTAACACTGATGACAGCAATAGTGGTGACGTTCATGATGATGGTTACAGTATTTGTGGGAGAGATGGTGAGGATTGTGACGGTAATGACAGTGATGTTAATGTTTATGGTGGTGGCGGTTATGGAGGTGACAGTGGTCATATTTGCAAAAAGTTTTATAATATGCAAAGAACTTTTGTCTGAATTACTTTATTTAACTTGGGAGAAATATCTGACTCATAGCATTTTTATCTCTTTTTACAGGCTAGAAAGCTGACCCTTAAGGGGCAGTAAAGCTTAATAGAAAGAATAAAGCCTGGGAGGTAGGTGGCTCTTCTTTAGAATCCTAGCAGTGCCCTTTCCTACCCATACATCTCTGCATAGTTATTGTTTAAGCCCAGTTACATCATTTTTAAAATAGTGAAACTAACATATTCCTTAGAATTTTCACGAGAATATCAAGATATTGCAATTATTTTTCAATTGCTATGAGATTTTCAGAGATAATGTAAGTAAAACATGTAACCACTTGTCATAAGAGAAAAATAAATAACTGTAGGAATCATGGTTTCCATTAAATAGAAGGTATTATTGTTTGTTGGTACTGTTATTCTTATATTGTTTTGATCTATTGATTACCTTGCTGCATACTCAACAGATGAGCACTCCCTCCTCTAGACTGAAGAGAGCTCACTTGTCTTACATAATGGGGGAAGAACTTAGCTTTCCTCAAATATCTCTTGGGGGAGGCTGCTAACGTGCATGATGCAATGGTACATTTTAAAACTATTAGGAAAAGAGTATAATTGTGATGGATGTGTTAATCAGTTCAATGTAAGCATTTCACATTGTATATCAAATCAGTACACCAAACTCCATAAATGCATCAATGTACACAGTTATGATTTAATAAACCCCCCCCCAAAAAAAAGAGAGAGAGAGAGAGAATATGGAGAAGAGTGGGGAGAAGAAGCAACAGACCAGAAACACCATGGAATTCAGTGAGGACATACAGCAGGCTGAATTGAATAATGCCCATTCAAAGGTACACTGTTCTAATACCTACAACTTGTAAGTGGTACCTTAAAAGAAAAAGACACATGCATGCACACACACACACACACACACACACACAAAAGATCTTTGCAGATATGATGAGATTAAGGATCTCAGCACTGAGAGATTGTCTTGGACTATCTGGGTAAGCCCTAAAGTCATCACAGATGTTCTTATAAAAGGAAGACAAAGGGATATTAGGTAGAGAAGGAAGAGGAGAATGTGATGTATTGACATAGGCAGATACTGAAGTGATGTGGCCATAAGCCAAGGAATGCCACCAGCCACCAGATACTGTCAGAGGCCAAGAATGGATTCCCCTTAAAACTTGTGGAGGGATTTTGCCCCAGCAATACAAATATAGGATTTCTAGGCTTCAGAACTATGAGTTAATAACTGTTGCTTTGTCACCAAGTTTGTGGTATTTTGTTACCACAGCCATGGAAAACTAATATAAACAGTAAAATTTCTTAGCGTTTCACCACAAGATGTTAGAAATAGGATGTTTAAAGTGGATTTTAACATTGTTTGCAATGCTTTACATCAATCCTATTTTGGCATCCCTTTCCTAAAACAAAATTAAACAAAATAAAAACTTCAAAGTCAATTGTGCCTATAAATGCTTTACATAAGTGGATTTGAATTTCTGTTTTATCTTCAAAGAAATGCTACATTTGTATGTAGGGCAGGGAATAGCATCACAGAGATGGAGCCCAGGAAGCAGAGAAGCCATGAAAATGTAAAAACAGAGATTTTAAAACTTTGGTAAGAGAACTTGATTTTGCACAGACCATAGAATTAGAGGAGTTTCAAATCAATAATTTGAGTGGTGGAGGTCACAGAGACAGGGGCTCTTAAATGGTATATGAGAGACATTATACTTATAGTATTTATTATATAGTTACTGTTCTTCTTTGTCAGCTTGGACTGGCATAACAAAATATCATAAAATGAGTGGCTTAAAGAATTGATATATGTATTTTTTTTTCCCATGGTACTAAAGGCTGGAAAGTCCAAGATCAAGGCACCACAGATTCAGTTCTGAGTGAGAGTCCTTTTCCTCATTTGTAGAAGTTCACCATCTCCCTGTTCTTTATATGGCTCAGAGAGGAGGCTCTTCCTGTTTTCATAATGGTGTTGATCCCATCATGGGGTATCCACCCTTGTGACCACATCAAACCTAATTACTTCTCAAAGGTCCTAACTCCTAATAGCATCACATTGAAAGTCAGTGTTTCATGCATGAATTTTGGGAGGACACAAACACTGACTGTTGTTATTACTTACTTAAGGCTATGACAGCTAACAGTAGAGCCAGACGAGGAAGCATGAAGAAGTGCTAATGGGTACAGAGATTAGAATGAGGTAGAAAAGAGTTTAAATCTGCACTGTACTTAACACAAACCATATGTCCTTAGATAAATTATTTATCTTTACACATCAGTGTCCTTATACATGAAATGAAGTATCATCTTTCCTCATAACATTATAGTGAAAATAAAGTAAATAAAGAACTTAAAATGCTTAGTATTCATACTTGCACAAAATAAATGTTTATCAAAATGTAACAATTATAATTTTCCTTATTATTTATTCACATGTTCCAGATATAAATCTAATTTACAGTCTAATCTACTTGACTTGCTTCTCTTTGTCTCAACATGTGGCATCTTGATTAGAATCTGTTAGGCACTAACCTAAAGTTGAGATAAAAAATCAAATCATATTGTTCACGAGTGCTACAGTTAATCCAGGGAGGTCTGAGGCAGCAATGTTGAGGAATTTTCTAAGTCAAGGAGAAGAAACCAGCCTGGCTTACCTTTTGGGTAGGTTAAATTAAATACATGATAATAAATAATAAACTTTATCAATTTAGACAATTAAATAGTGATAGGAAAATTTGGAACTTTAGACAATTAAATGGTGATAGGAAAATTCGGATAGATGCTAAAATTATAAATAGCGTCTATGTTAGTTATCTATTTACATATAACAGATTATACCACAGTCTTTGCCTTAAAAGAACAAATATTTATTATAGTACTTTTGTGTGGGTTATAAATTCAGGAAAAGCTTAGCTTGGTTGTTCTGGCTCCAGGTCTCTCATGAAGTTGTGGTCAAGTTGTTGGCTAGGGCTGTAGAGTCCACTTCCAATCACAAGACTATTGGCAGAAGGCCTAAGTTTTTCATCATGCCAGCCTCTTCACAAGGCTACTTGAATCTTTTCACAACATGACAACTGGCTTCCCAAGAATAGGTGATATAAGAGAGACAGCGTGGTGAAAGCTGCCATGCCCTTTATTATCTAGTATTGGAAGTGATACAACATCATGTCCTCCACATTCTATTTGTTAGAAGTGAGCCACTACATCCAGTTGTCACTCCAAAGGAAGTAAGCTATGCTCTACCTCAAAGGAAAAGCATCAGACTTGTGGACATATCTTTAAACCATCATAGTGCCAAAAATATAGCCATTCAGGATTAAGTAAGCCATGCAACCATGCAACACATCAAGCAAATTTCCTGATCAGACTAATAATCATTTCCATGTTTTCTTCATTATCCTTGTTTTCTTTTTGCTCTTCATACTTTTTAATTTATTTTTATTTCTTCTTGATAGGGAATTTAAATCTCTACCCTCGTGGAGGAAACAAAAAGAAAGACAAAGTTACCAGAAATGAACGATAATCTTTTGTACATAGAAAATACTGGGACAATTCACCTAGTGTGGAAAGATAGGTATTGTTTTCATAAAACTTTCTTAAGATTAATAAACATTTTAAAAATCATACTTACTAGTAAAGGCTACCCATGCCTTAGCACAGGAACATAGGGAAAAGGACTTGGTCCTCATAGAGGCCATCTGTTTAGTTACTCCATCTAGAGCTATAGCCTTCTTGTATTAGTCTGGGTTCTCCAGAGAAATAGAACCAATAGGATATATAAAAATCCATAAGAAAAGATATTATGAAAGAAAAAAAAAGAAAAGATATTATGGGAATTGCTTGTGCAATTTTGAAAGCCCAAATATCTCAAGATATGCAACCTCCAAGCTGGAATATCAAAAAAGCCAGTGGTATAATTCAGTCTACATTGGAAGACCAAATAAAAAAAAAAAATCACCCTTTCTTTTTTTGGTCCTATTTAGGTAGGTTCTCAAAAAAATTGGAAAATTCCCACCTGCATTGGTAGATGGATCTGCTTTACTCAGTAAAGTAATTCCAATGCTAATCTCTTCCAGAAACACCCTTAAAAGCACACCCAAGAAATAATATTTTACCAGCGATCTAGTTTTCTTTAATCCAGTCAAGCTGACCCACAAAATTACGCATCATACTCTTTTAATTTGATTGAAAGATAATGCCTACTCGTTAGGAAGAGAAATTGGAGACTGCTGTTAAGAATGGATTGTAGAGCCTTCAGTGACAACTGTGTTTGTGCTGCCCCCTGAGAACAACATAAATGTGGATTGCCGCCCTGTAAAGAGTTTAAGTCCATCCAGGAAAGCTGCCTCTGTCTATGTAGCTGCATAGTCCTTAAAGTTCCATAGTCACTTTTAACTTTTAAACCTGGCTGAAATCTCTGAACTTTTATCTTTAATCATGTGAGAATTATTTTTCCCCTCTGTTTCATGCTACCCTACATTTCCTTAGTAAAATGAGATGGTTCCAGTCTTTTTGCAAACTTGGAACATTCTAGAAACAAATATTTCTGCTAGGACAAATAAGTAGACAATCCACAAGGTTACTGTTGGGAATATTTGAAAACTGAAGAAAAGAAATACAGGAAATCCCAGTGAGTAAAAGCCAAGGAGAATTCACGTCCTCAGAATAATGGCATTACCACCAATGATTATGGATTCTAGTCAATTTTCAAAATTCAAGTGAGCTGACTTCCTGATGACTCTCACAGAAGGCAGTCATCACATTAAGAGGAAACTTGAACTGCAATCCCTCTCATTTTCTTTTCATTTTCATAAAAAAGTCAGCATAATAGGAACTGATAAGAGAGCCAAATCACTAAAATATGAAAATCACAGAATTAGCATTTATCCAAATTCCTCAGCTGAGCCTATCCTGGAGAAAGCTTGTTCTAATCACATTGACTTGCTGCTTCACGACTGTGGAGTTTCTTATGAGCTAAAACACCCCTTATTCTTATAGCCAAAATTAATGACTCGACCAAAGAATTAGATTAGTGAAGCAGAAAGCCTTTGAAGGTCTCCAGGAAAAACCTCAACATTTTTAAGCTGTCGCTTCATGAAACAAACCTCAGTGCTAAATCCTCTGGAATTAATCAATCTAATGATCACCTCCTCATGCCTCCCCTCTCACACTCAAAATTTTGCTCTCTTAAAATGTTAGTTTTTCTTAAAGGCCAGGACAATGTACATGGACACTGTCCTCTCTCCCAACTAACTTTAGGAAAGATAAATAAGACCCAATGACTTCATAAGAAATGCTTTAAGTGAATTATATCCATGGCCCCTGCCTTTGAAGACCTCACTGTGGACTTGGCCCTACCATGGTTGAGGCCAGAAGTTGTAGCTGTCCTGTCCCATTTAAGAATTATTAAATTTTACTGCTCAGTTGTCTATGTGAAGATATAATATCATCATGAGAAAAACTCAGTTGCACTGATTCATTACTGTTTATTGGCTGCTAAGTAGTTTTTTGATTATCAAATGGATTCTTTTTATCCCATTGAAAATTACCTGTTTACTCTGATTCTAGGAATAAAATCTTGGATAGTCAAGGAGGTGAAGGCTTTGGATAATCTTTATGAAATATTAGTTTGGCAGAAATGAAGGAGCAATTTCAGGGTGCAAGCCACAGGCATATACAGTAATAGCTCTGCTGTGATTAATACAGGCCAGGGCAAGTCATAACACAGCAGAGTTCTATGATCTCTTTCCATCACCCTGTGACACAGACAGCCCATGTCCTTCATCAACAGATGCAGAGATGCCACTTAAAAAGTTCAGTTGTGATTTATCTTAGCATATTTTGTTTGAATCAATGCTGTATTGAAAAATTATCTGTTACTCTGCCATCTACTTTTCTTTCTCATTTGCCCCCAAGCTCACTAATTCAATATTATTCATGTGTAAATATTCTCCAATGTCAGTTTGCAAGCTCTAAGTTTATCTGTGTATAATGTTGTAAATGTATGTACTTTAAAATCAATGTTCATTATTCACAGATTTCATGTTTGCAAGTTTTCCTTCTTAAGAAAATCTATTTGTAACCGCCAAGTCAATACTTGTACTATGAAGTCATTCATGTACCTGTGCAGAGCAGTGAAAAATCTGAGTCCTATCATGAGGCTGACCAGGGTGATGTCCTGCCTTCTTATTAGAGCTCTCACTGTAATACATGTCATTTTCACAGTATTTATATTTAGTGCCACTTTGGGTTTTTTTGGTAATTTTGTATTTTTCTACTGGTTATTTCACTGTATAAAATGGGTCTCCGGTGAAGTGATGAAGTGCTATCTAGTGCCCCTAAGTGCATGAAGGCTGCGATACGCCCTGTGGAGAGAATACATGTGTTAGGTAAGCTATGTTCAGATTAGAATTATAGTGCTGTTGGTCATGAGGACATTGTTAATGAATCAACAGTGTATATCAAATAAGATGTCTTTCAGCAGAAACATCCATAAGATAAGGTTAGATATTGGTCAGTTGACAATATATAACCACAGACTCACAGGAACCTAATCTTGTAGGTCTTCTAGGGATAATAGTTTGCCATTCACTCACTCAGTGTTCTCGGCTAATTTATACAACATAACCACCTTGAATAATGTTTATTGTCTATATTTATTTGTAGGAAATTTATCAGTACCTAAAATATAGTTATTCACATGGAATAAGGGAGAGGTATTGACCTCAAAGTCAGATGTATTTTAGATTTAGGTTCATAATTGACCTAATCATTTGATTCCTCTGGGATTCAGGAATCACAATCCATTCAAAAACACAATAAAACACAAAGAAAAAAAAAAGAAAAAAAAAGCACAAAGAAAAAATATACATTATATGAAAATACAGTGATTGATATCTGATAATCACCTTTCCTTCCTTCTGCTCTTGGTTCTTCTCACCTGATAAAAAGGACTGTGTTTTAATTGGATTGGATATGTTATCAATAAATTGTTAATTAACTGTGATTGTGTTATTTGGGTGATTTTCAAATAAAAAGTACTTACTGTTCAGAGATACACACTAAAATATTTACAGATAAATTATTATGAGGTTTGAGATTTGCTTCAGAATAATGCTACATCAGTGAGGGGGTAAGGAATAAAGTGGCCTGACACTGTTTGAACCTGGATGATGGATACATGAAGTTCCTCATATTCTCTTATCTATATTTTGTAGACTTTTGAAATTTTTTACAGTAAAAATTTTCAGAGATGAAGAATAAAGGAATAAGTACCATTCCTCTGTGGGAAAATACAGGGGAGGAGCTGTATAGATGTTGTTTTATCCAACCCCCACAAGTACTATTTCTTTCTTAATTTAGATTGGAGCAAACTGAAAAAATAGTATCTCTAATCAATCTGACATAATATCTATGTTTTAAACATGTTAGTATTCATTCTATTAATTTTGGTATCATTTATTAGATACAAAGCTGACTAGAAACAGGGAATGAATGTTTTCCATTGCTATTTTTTTAAATGTTTTTTTCTAGTCTTATGGGGTGTTGCATATACATTTAAATACATGTTTTCCAGGATTTCTGGGATGGTTAATGTGATCTGTTGACATGATTGTGGTAAAAGACATGCCCAGATAATTGGCAAAACATTATTTCTGGGTCTGACTATGAGGGTATTTCAGAAGAGGCCCCTGTTGGAGTGCCTGAGGTGAATAAAAGAGCCACCGCTGCCAATATGGTGAGCATGGTCCAATCTGCTGAGGTCTCAGATAGGACAAAAAGAGAAGCGTGAATTCAATCTCTTCTTAAACTGAGAAATCCAGCTTCTCCTGCCCTTAAACACCAGAGTTCCTGGTTTTCAGGTTTTTCTAGGACTTCTATCAGCAGACTCCCTATTCTCAGGGCTTTACCCTTCAGCTAGGAGTTCCATCAGTTTTCCTGCTTCTGGGGCTTTCAAATTCACATTGAATTATACCACCAGATTTCCTGGTTCTTCAGCTTACAGAAGGCATGTTGTGGGATTCTGCGATCTCTACAATCACAGGAGCCAAATCCCATAACAAATCTCTTAGTTGTCTCTACATCGACGTCGACATCTATCTTTACCCTATTAGTTCTGTTTCTCTGGAATATTCCGACTAATATGGTCCCCTATTCATTTGTGCCTCATGCCAGAAATCCCAACTGCTGGGATTGCATTGCTGAAGCTAATACCCAGAAAGCAAAATATCTGAGATAAAATTTGATCAAGAGTGCTAGAACTCAGATCTACATATGAAAAATACAATCAAATCCTATGAGAGAAGATTGCTGGATGAATTTACTCAGACACTAAAAAAAAAAAAAAAGTAACAAAGATTATTCTTTCTAAAATAAGTTCCAACATTATCAAATTAGGATCATGATATGTTAAAGCAGCTGATGTTAAAGTTATTCTTAACATGTTAAAGTTATTCTTAACATGTTAAGGAATATGTTAAAGTCCCCTAGATACCCAATCTTCTTATATTTCAAAAAAATAATTTTCAGAAAAAGAAAGTAGCTAAAAGGGGAGAACATACATCCTACATTCCAAACATAGTCTCTCTCTATTACCTCACATAGATTTATTTACACTATGCTAGAAAATCTATCAGACCTCCTAGGCAACTAGAAGAATAAATGAATGTTCATAAACACATCCATAAGCACACCATGCACACAAACACAGATTAATACAGACATTTAAATTAACTAAAAAGTCCCTTACTGTAAACCCAGAATAGGCATAGGTCAGCTGGAGATGGTTTTATCTAAATCTGTTTGCAAATCCGTAATTAAATCCATGCACCCTAGCAGCTACACAAAATATAGTCCTGTGGTATTACTCTTGGTTAAGGATTAATTAGATTAAAAGCTTCTAAGATTAATTCACTGAGATAAGAAATGATAATTTAGTAGTCTATAAAACAGAAGTCTTCTTAACCATATTGCTTTTCTAAAGAAAGCTGTAATTATCTCTCTTTAGTCAAATGTAAAAGTATCATTTCAGCTTAAAATATCTGCTGAGGGAAGAAAAAAATTCTATTGAGACACCAATATCTACTTAACACAGAAAAATGTTCTATCATGCAATTAAAACATTGAATATGAAAAACATAAGTTAGAGGCATAGCATCACAGATGCTATGAATTAATGCAATGCCCTTGTCTGTTTTTCTAAAATGCAATCAACATTTGCTAACTTAGATGAATATTGCTTTTTAGGGTGAAAAAGGAAATAAAAGCCACACCAAAACAGTACCAAAAACAAAAGCAAAAATATTTTTTAAAACAACCAAACTTGCTTTCAATAAAGCAAACTGCTTTTAAAAGTTATAGTGAATCAATATTAGCCAGTAATGAACTGAACTGTGTTTTAGCTTTTAGAGTTTTTACACACAGTTCTTTACTTAACTTATAAGACCTTCAAAAACATGAGCCTTAAAAACAGGAAGAAGGTAGGAAGAACTAGTATAGCATTTTTCAAGTAAATTACAGAAAAAATATATATATTTAAAAGTTATATGTTAAAGTTCTAACATATGATATTAAGAACCAATCAAGAAAGAATGGAATTGTTAGTATATAAATTGATAAAAATATGAAAAAAATCCATGAGTAAAATTTCATACTACATATCATAATAATTTTCAGAAAAAAATTATATACGTAAATACACACACATAAAAACAAATACTTTAGAATATATAGATTTTTTTCTATAATTTGAGGTAAAGAAGTCATTATAAAGATTGTATCAAAGGAAGAAATGACAAAAAAATCTTGAATGATTTGAATGGTTAATGTGGATTTTTTCTTCATGTTGATCAACTCGAAAAGTAATCAAAAGTGTATGATTACATTTTTGTATTTATTTAAATGGTTAATGTGGATTTTTTCTTCATGTTTGATCAACTCAAAAAGTAATCAAAAAGTGTAAGTTAAAATAATCAAATTATTTTCATATATAAAATTAATAAAAAGAATATGCAGAATGTGAAAGAGTTTCATCTACTAATGATTCTCCTACTCAGCTAATGGAAGTTCAAATTGATAATAACCTTTCTGGACAGAATCTTGTCAAATGTATAAAAAACACAATATATAGCAATTTCATTTGGGCAATTTTTTCTCCAAGAAAATAATCAAAATTATAATAATTATAGCAAACACTAATTTACTTGCAAAACTCTATGTGTCCTGTGCCATATTTAGTACCTACAATAGCTCATTTAATCCTTACCACAAGCCTGAGGTAAGTCCTATGATTATCATCCCAGTTTACACACAGGGAAATAGAGACACAGAGACAATGTAAGAAATCAAATCCTTGTCTGCTCTTCCTTTTCTCTTCACTTCCTGTTACTAGTCTCATTTAATTTCCCTATTATTGTATTTATACATAATTGATGATGTTCAGCTATATTCAAAAACAACTTTATAAAATTTTTGAACAAAAATATATATATGCATACATGTCCCTGTATAAATATGTGAATATATGTATAATGTGTGTGTATAAAAAATATGCAATTACATATATTTAAATTTTATATGAAGAATTCATAATTGAAGCCAGATTAATGTATAGGGGATATTTTCTACCTTATGTGAGAAGGGACACTCAGAAAGGGGCTTTAAGGTGGGACAGAAGGAAAACCTGGCTTGCTGAACCAGGAAGTCTGGAGGGCCCACAAGAATGTGTGTAAGAAGTCACCTAGTAACCAATGACCAATAGAAAGAGACATTCAGTGACCAATAGAAAAGGGCAATACTCCCTGGAGGCCGCAGAGAGGCCAATTAAAGACTTGCTGCCAATCTGAAATGGAGTATTTAGAACCCCTTTGTGTGACTGTCTCTCACCTTTTCTCCTTCATGTGGACCTATTTCCAACTCTGTTTGAAAGTGCTCTAAACTTGTCTCTTTGTTCTTCCTAAATAAAATCTCTCTTTGTTACACTGAACCTTTTTTGGTGGCTTTTGCTTTCTATCCACACTGCCTGTGTGCTGCAGTTTTATTTTCAGTTCCCACTCACTTTTGCTTTGGGTTAGTGCCATGCCTGGGTTGATCTTTCTAGTTCAGCTGAGTAATTGAACCAGGTCAACTGGGTTCAGGGAACTGGGACCTCCAACCTGCAACTCCCTCTCCCTCTCCCTCTCTCTCTCTATATATGTATATAAATTGTTTGAATATCTTTTGATTTTTAGAATGTTCTCATAGCCAAAGAAACTACAGGTTGGTTATGAAATATACCTACCTAAGTTCTGACTCCTAAATCTATATTTGTCTTCTCCTAGATCTGGCAACATTCAGGAACCAACTAGTATCAATTCAGAAAGTCAGTTGTTACATTTTCTTTAAAATTGTAAGCCATTATTTAAAACAGAGTCATATAAATTTAAAATTAAATACAGGTGATGACTACTCAAAATTCATCATTTATAATAATTTTACTAGGATATACGCAAGGTTATTTACATCTATTATATCTGTATGGTAGAAATACCATAAAATGGTATCCCACAGCATGTTTTCTCTTAAAGTCTGAATTTAGTTACATTGTGTTAGTAGCATGAAACTTGGCTGTTGTAGTTTTATCGAAGACATCAATGAAGTCTACACATCAGATGTGATTTATTGTTTTGTCGATTGTGCAGATTGAAGAAAGCACTGAAGAAAATGTAAACAAAGCACAGTAAATTTCCAACTGTGTGGTGTCTGCAACCTTCACATCATGAATGGTACAAATAAGTGGGGGAAATACTGTTCTGGTATTTAGAATTTATTAATAAATTAGCAGCAAAGTCACTGTCACTGAAAAATGAATGAAATTTTTCCATGGGTCTTCATTATTTCACTTTTGCATTACTCATTAACATCAAAGTTCAACTAAAATCAACACTACAGCTACATTCACTTGTCAGTGGACACTGGAAGTTGGCTACACAATAAAAATTTGGCAAATGTCAAAGAAATCATTCTGGGAAAATCAAATGGCTATACAGAATTTTCAGTAATGGAGGAAGTCCAAGTGCCCCTTGACCCATGAATGGATTAATAAATTGTGGTATATGTACATCATGGAATATTATGCAGCCTTAAAAAAGATGGAGACTTTACCTTTTTTATGTTTACATGGATGGAGCTGAAACTTATTCTTCTTAACAAAGTATCTCAAGAATGGAAGAAAAAGTATCCAATGTACTCAGCCCTACTATGAAACCAATATATACGCACCTACACTTCCATATGAAAGCTATAACCCAACTACAGCCCAAGATGAAGGGGAAAGAGGAGGGGGAGGAGATGGGGGAAGATGGGTGGAGGGAGGGTAATTGGTGCAGCCACACCTATGGTGAATTTTACAAAGGTACATGTTAAATCTACTAAGGGTAGAATACAAATGTCTTAACACAATAACCAAGAAAATGTGGTGAAGGCTATGTTAACTAGTTTGATGAAAGTATTTCAAATTGTATATAAAACGAGCACATCGTACCTTATAATTTCATTAATGTACACAGGTATGATTTAGTAGCAAAAAAAAAAGAGTATTGTTTGTATATTAAACTATTAATTGTAAATTGTGTGCTAAACATGCTTTATAGTAGTGAAATTTATAATAAACATGTTCGTTTTTTCCTTTAGTAAACAGGTAATTATTCACCAGGGTTACCGCTGCCTAGACTTCACTGAAAATTGTTACTTAAGTTTCCATTTTCTTCATTTTCTTAAGTGACTGAGTTTCCTTTAACTGATTTATGTGTAAGTTGTTCTTTCAGACAATTTGAAAAATTGCTTATGATATTCCATTATTTAGGATATTAAATTTCATACACATATTACTTCAAAATTAAGATACACTGTAACAGTGTTTTGAATTTCAACAATATATCAGGGGCAATTCTCTATGTTATTAAGTTTTCCTTTCAAAATGTTCTATTCTTCCATAATAAGGCTTCATTCTTAATTTATTTGACCAGTTCTAAATCCATATTGTTGAACAAATAACCTATATATTTTCAATCTAAATAACTGAACATTAACTGATAACATTAATAATCCTTATTAAGCAAAGACATGACCACTCAGGTCAAAGATATTTGCAACCCACATATAAAGTCTGGATTGTTCTTAACAAGAATTACCATCTTATTCAGGAAATCAACTGCTTTTGTTAAGTGTTAATTTTTTATACTTTGTCTTATATTCTTTGTACTTGTAATTCATTTTTAACATTTTCTCACTTACAACCACCAAAGATAATCTATTTTTGTTTGGCACAATTATTAATAAATAGCAGTAAAAGTAGCAACAATATCAGTATCTTCATGATAGAATGTTTCTTCCTTATTAGTTTATGATTCTCAGGGCTAGAGATGGAGTACCAGAGGTTTCTCATTAGCATGTGAGGTTTATAAAATTTCATGCTGAAGCATCATCATAAATCTCACATATAGATTGCTAGATATGAAAAAAACTAAATATACATGGATAATTAGGGATAAGAAAATCAACTGGAAAAATAAAGAACAAAAAAAATGGCTTCCATTTTTCCCACTATAGTGACTTCTTGGGCTGAGGTTAAGAGTCCGTAATTACATTATTAGGTATTTACAGCCTTCATGGTACTTCCTTCTGCCAGTAATGCCTGCCCCATGGCTCCCCCAACCCCACCACCATTTCCTGGGAAAACCTTATTTATTCTTCAAAACTCAGATAAGATTCACCTTCTCTAGAAGTCATCCCTACTCTCCATCCTCCCAGCATACACATACTGGGAGCACTTGTGCTCTATACAACTTTATTACCATCCCCCAAAAGGATATGTTTAAGTCCTAACACCTGCTACCTGTGATGACCTTATTTGCAGATCAGGTTTTTTGTTCATGTAATCATGCTAAAATAAAATCATACTTGATTAAAGTGGGATAGTGGCTAATATCCTTAGATGGTAAATTTGAGATTGGGTGTGTGGCTCACGCCTATAAGCCTAACACTCTGGGAGGCAGACGTGGGTAGATTGCTTAAACTCAGGAGTTCAAGAGTAACCTGAGCAAGAGCAAGGCCTCGTCTCTACTAAAAACAGAAAAACTAGCCAGGCATGGTGGCAGGCACCTGTAGAAGGACATAGAGGCTGAGGTAAGAGGATCATTTGAGCCAAGAGTTTCAGGTTGTTGTGGAGCTGTGACACTACAGCACTCTACCAGGGTGACAGAGTGAGACTCTGTATCAAAAAAAAAAAA
>NW_003852396.1:21709677-21738549 GCF_000181295.1 Otolemur garnettii | reverse complement strand
GGTAGCAGGTTCAAACCCAGCCACTGCCAAAAACTGCAAAAAAAAAAAAAAAAAGAGAGAGAGAGAGAGAAGGTAAATTTGGACACAAACACACATGGAGAGAGACTCCTAGATGTTGACAGAGGTGGGGGCAGTTGGAAACCATCAGGAGCCAAGAAGAAACAGGAAAAGATCCTTCTTCAGACCCGTCAGAGAGAGCCAAGTCATGCCAACACTGATTTCAAGACTCTGACATCCAGAACAGTGGGAAAGGTAATTTCTGCTATTTTAAAGCACCAGTTTGTGGTATAAGCAGCCCTCAGAAACAAATACACCCCCTAGATCATTCTCTTCCTTCATTCATTCAACTAATTTTCCTAAATGTGAGTACATACCAGGCAGGATACGTGCTTGCTCTCCTCTTACTTCCATACTAATCAAGACGGCTCTTCAGGATAGCAACTTTGCCATTTCATTCTTCAGAGCCTGCACACTTCCATGCGCAGAACAGGCTGCTAATAAATAACTGCTGATTATATGATTAAATGTCACGCTTGGTCTTTCATAGTGAGTTCTTTTTTAAGTTTGCTTGTATCTCCTAGCGACAAGAGATATTCAAAGAAATTTTGAAAGCTGAGAAAAAAAAGGGAGCAGTCTTTTAATGACAATCACCAATCTATCTAAAGTAAAGAAAACAACAGAATATGTGCATTTTAAACAAGACCTTAGATTTTTTTGTTGTTCTTCTTCTCATCAACTATGCAAATAAAATGCTGTTTCTCTTTGATTGTATGCATCTTCTTTGCTTCATCAACATAAAAAGAGCCAAATGGACTTTCAATGAACTTGAAGGAAATGTTTGTGAAGGCCTGAGAAACAGTACAGCATAATAGATAAACTCTGAAATCAAAGTGCCTGTGTTGGACTTTCTGCTCAGTCACTCCCTAGGTATAACTTGTGGGAAGCATTAATCTCTCAAGACCTGTAGTTCCTCACCTATAAAATAGGGTTCATATGTAGATGTTACATATACAGCATATGTGAGGATTCAAAGAAATACTGTATTTTTAATAGAATGCCTTAGATACAGTAAATGCTTGATAAATGGTATTGAGTTACTTCTGCCGTATGACTGTCATTAATAATTGACTTCTGTAATGACTATGATGCCTTCTATAATTATTTTGGTATCAGTCTATCTTCATCTGTTTGTGCTGCTATGACAAAATATCTGTGCTTTGGTAACTTGTAAAGAACAGAAATTGATTTCCCTCGGTCCTAGAGGCTGGGAAGCCTTTGATGAAGGCAACCACATCTGGCCAGGGTCTTCCTCTGTTCTTCACTTGGTGGGAGGTATCAAGACCCAAGGGGGACAAATGCTATGTCACCTCCTGACAGAAGACCAGAAGAGAGTAGACCTTCTCCTGTAAGCCTTTTTATAAAGGCGTTAATTTATTAATGAGACCAGAGACCTCATAACCTCAACACCTCCCATCAGGCCCTGCCTCTCAGCTCTGCCACACTGGGGATCATGTGTCTATACATGAATTTTGGGGGACATATTCAGAGTACAGTAGGGCCCACTAGAAATTCTTACAATTCAAAAGGATAAAATATCTAAGATCCTAAAAACAGGTGCTATCATCTATTTATTAGTGTCTATTGAACTTATGGCAATTATAAAAATAAGCATAAAAAGAAAGATTGCTTTTACTTTCAAGAGGCAGTCTACTTTTGATCAGGATTCAAAGACAAATTTTACGCCTCCAGTACCACTGGTCTATAAATAACATAGAAAGGAAGAGTTTGGGATTCACTAACTTTCTCTCGGAAAAAACTATAAGTCCCTAGCTAAACACAAGATCCTACTTACCTCACCACTTTCTATTTATTGGTGTGCTTTTGTGTGTGCATGTATGTGTGTGTATATTTATATCTCCTACATTTTATTTCCCTTTTATTGGTTCAGCTTGCTCGGTTTCTTTTTTCCTCCTTTATTGCTCCTTTGACTACATTCTCTTTATAAAGTTATTCTTTCTTTGGGAGGTGCCTGTGGCTCAAAGGAGTAGAGCACTGGCCCCATATACTGGAGGTGGCAGGTTCAAACCCAGCCCCTGGCAAAAAACTGTTAAAAAAAAATGTATTCTTTTTTAAAATTTCTGAATACTACAGGGGTACACACATAATTTGCTTTTGTATAGCTCAGGTTAAAGTTATAAGTGTGGCCCATCTCTAGAATGTGTGCACTGTCCCTATTACGTGTAAATTAACCCAACCTCTCCTCCCCCTCCCACCTACTTGATTTTTGTTGAGTTATAATTACATATGTGCACATAAGTGTTGATTGACTAGTTCCAATTTAGTACTGACTACATGTGGTGTTTGTTTTTCCATCTTTTTTTGCTCTCCTGGGTGGAAATTTATAAATTCTATTTCTATTCCTTTTGAGATTAACTTTTAGATTTTTAGTTTGCATCTTAGTAGCTTAACATTGTTAGCTATACTATAACCCTGGGAAAACTGAAGGATGTTACCATACTTCAATCTAGTTATTTCTCCCTACTATCTCCTCATTCTTAATTTTCTATAACGTGGTTCTGTTTTCTTACTTATCCAATAAGAATTTATTTTATATAGTCCCTTCAATTAACCCATTTGTCATCTGCTTCGATTTTCTCACCACTCCTACTTGCATCTCGTATCCTTTTCTGGGAATATTCACCCAGAATACTTGTTCAACAAAGTCCATTTAAAGGTGGTCCCTTAGAGTTTGGGCTGCCATGGGAAGGATGTGTGTTTGTTAAAGATGGGGCATCTGGACAATGCTTATGATGTTTAAGGAACTAGGTTGTTGACTTATGATTGGACAACGATGTGAGGAAGGAAAAAAGAGGCTGGAAAGATAAGTAAGTTATAGACCACATGAAAGTGTGTGTATTTTTAAGAATGGCATGTGAAGAGCGGTGCCTGTGGTCTGTGGCTCAAAGGAGTAGGGTGCCGGCCCCATATGCTGCAGATGGCAGGTTCAAACCCAGCCTTGACCAACAACAACAAAAAAGAATGGCATGCATGGTCAGGCACCATAGCTCATGCCAGTAATCCTGGCATTCTGGGAGGCCAAGGTGGTTGTACTGCTTGAGCTCAGGAGTTTGAGACCAGCCTGAGCAAGAGCAAAAACCCTGTTTCTATTAAACAATAGAAAAATTAGCTGAGCATCATCCTGGGTTCCTATAGTCCCAGCTACTCAGGAGGCTGAAGCGAGAGAATCACGTCTGCTTAAGAGTTTGATGTTTCTGTGAGCTCTGATGACACCAAGGCACTCTACCCATGGTGATAGAGACTCTGTCTCAAAAATTAAAAAAAGAAAAACAAACAATAAAGCATGGTGCCAAGCGCAGTGACTCATGCTGCAATCTCAGAGCTCTGGGAGGCTGAGCTAGGTGGATGGCCTGAGCTCAGGAGTTAGAGACAAGCCTGAGCAAGAGTGAGACCCTGTCTCTAAAAATAGCTGGATATTGTGGAGGGCACCTGTAGTGTCCTAGCTACTTGGGAGGCTGAGGCATGAGGATGGCTTGAGCCCAGGAGTTTGAGGTTGCTGTGAGCTATGACACTACAGTACTCTACCAAGAGGGACAAAGAGACTTTGTCTCAAGAAAAAAAAAAAAAGAAGAAGAATGGTATGCAGTTTGTAAACAAGTACTTCTCCACAAATGGTCCATAACATATAAGTTTTGTGTATATACTCATGTATATTATTTACATCAATTCTAATGTAATCATATCTTTGGATAAGCAGTACCTTTTAAATCAGATATGAAACAGAATATCTTTATTGTTGTTTGAGAAATCTATGGTTGACTTTTTATTCCCCTGCACAAATACTGTTTCCTCTGAGTCATCTTTCTCATTAAACAGTCTTGCCTTGGTATACAAAAAAAAAAAAAAAAAAATTGCATCTTTTAGAAATGCATATATTTGCTCGGCACCCATAGCACAGTGGTTATGGCACCAGCCACATACACTGAGGGCGGTGGGTTCAAACCCAGCACAGGCCAGCTAAACAACTGCAACACAAATATAGCTGGGTGTTGTGGTGGGCACCTTTAGTCCCAGCTACTTGGGAGGCTGAGGCACGAGAATTGCTTAAGCCCAAAGAGTTTGAGATTGCTGTGAGCTATGACGCCAAGGCACTCTACCCAGGGTGACATAGTGAAACTCGGTCTCAAAAAGAAAAAAAAAATATAGAAATGCATATATTGAAGTGGTGAAACTGGCAAATGCTGTTTTTGATTCCCTTTCTTGAATATAGTTGAACTAGTAGTCATTTTTCTTGGCTCCCTTGGAAGATCTCACTTTCTCATCCATGTTGTTAATGAGAATTCAGATTTAAGTCTATCATTTTCTCCCAAGTAATCTAATTTTTCTCTTGATTGCATTTAAGATATTTTCTGTGTCTCTGGTATATGACAGTTTCCCTATGATATGCCCTGGTGCAAATTTCTTTTTATTCTACTTGTGATTTACTGGGCTTCCTACAGGGTCCGAATTATCATATTTAATCCCTTTTTAAAATTATCTACCATTATCACTTAATTTTAGTTTCATACTAAAATTATTAGGGCCTTAGTATCTCTCCCTTCCCTTTACTCTTCACCTTCGGGACTCTAAAAATTTACAGGTTAGTTGTTTCCTTTCTGTGTCCACCCTGTCTCCTAACTCTGCTTGCTCAATTTCCATATACTACCCTCTGTCCTGCATTTGCACAACTTCCCTGGACTCCATCTTTTTTATTGCCCAAGTCCCAGTTCATTTCGGCTTTGTCTATTCTGCTGTGTCACTCATCCATCCGTGGGTGATCTCTTCCTGTCCCTTGCTCACAGTTTCCTATTTCCTCACATTTCTAAAAAGTTTTATTGTGAGCTTATGTTTACCTCTGTGTTCCATTTATAAAAATTCTTTAGACATAACAAGATAAGATTATATCCCTCTTGATAAATTTTATCTTTGATTTTCTAGTTAAAAGGAATACCTATTTTCTAGCCGGGCACAGTGGCTGTAATCCTAACACTTCTGTGGCCAAGGCCAGGAGAATCACTTGAAGCAATGGCTTTGAGATCAGCCTGAGCAACACAGCCAGACCTCATGTCTATAGGAAACACAAAAATTAGCCAGGCATAGTGGCTCATGCTAGTAGTCCTAGCAACTCAGGAGGCTGAGGTGAGAAGTTTGAGGCTCAACAATCTAAGATGACACCACTGCACTGTTCTCTGGGTGACAGAACAATACCCTGTGCAAAAAGAAAAAAAAAAATGTACCTATTTTTTATTAATAGTACCCCAGAACTACTTGCTACTCATTGAATATGATTTCTGGGCATGAATCAGATATATATCTCCGAGACAAAGGATAAAGTTAGCAAGGCTGAAACTGTATGACCTGATTAGGGGGAGTTAATTCTCCAAGGAAAATCAGGACCCTGTTACAAGAAGGAGAAATAAATGTGAATAGATAAAAAAATATAATTCACTTCACTAATGTACAGAACTATAGTGAAGACAGAATGATGTAATGGTAGAAAGTCACTGGAATGCTGGTTGCAGCCATACTATGGTCAAGTAGGAGCAGTAATAGTGCAGTGTCCCTAGATAACTGTGGGAGCCCAGGTCCAAGAACTCTCACAGAGAGCAAAATCAATGAATGCTCCAGTCCCCGATGTAAAACAACATCGTATTTGCCTTAAACCTATTCATATCCTGTAATATACTTTAAATCATCTCTAGATTACTCATAATATCTAACATGATGTCAACACTGTAAAATAATTATTATACTGCATTCTTTAGGGAAAGGTGGTTAAAAATTGTTGGTACATGTTTGGTAGAGTTTTGGCCCCTGGGCGTAGAGCTCACAGACAGGGAGGGCCAGCTATCCTACAACTTACAGGTGTTACAAGTACAACTCTGGCAGGCAGCAATAATAGTCACGGGCTTGGATGCCAATGATTAAATCAGAGGAGTGGATAATTTTCATTCTTTGTGTCATTAAGTCCAACATCTGGCACATAATAGTTATGAAGAACATTCACGTTGAAACAATAAGAAAATACATTTTAAAATACCCTAAGCTTTTTAATTTAGTAGGTTTTGAATATTTCTAGCTACACTTAATTTAGTAGATTTTGAATATTTCTAGCTATAAACACTAATAAGGGGGCCTGGTCCTGAAGCACAAAAGAATACTTTTCTACCTTGGGGCTGTTAAGGGGTGGAACTATCTGTCTGTTTGTTTCCTGACTCATTTGATATCCCCACCCCTTAATAGCCCCAAGGTTGAAAAGTAATGTATGTGGTCCAGCACTAGGCCACCGCATTATAGGACACAGAAGGGAGGCAATTTCATTCGAGAAAGCAAGGTTCTAGAACTGAGATTAAATTTTACACTGGATGTTAGATGAGTGGGGAGGGTGCCGTCTGTACTAGCAGTCCTCAACCTCTAGTGCATAGGTGCTAAGTTCTCTGTTGAATGGAAGGAAATTTCCCTGTGGAGTCCTCTGGGACGTCTTCTTTTTAGGCTAGTGATTCTTTAAATGTATCATGATTGAATAACTAGTTACACAGTATGACTTCAGTTTCACCTTACATGAAATATATATGGGTGATACTGGACAAGGGGCACCCCAGCCAGCTCAGCCCAGTGGGGTTGGAGGACCTGCTGCCTCCGTCTTGGTGGTGTTGGTGGCGGCAACAGGCTGGAGCGTAGGCAAGTGGGGAGAGCTTCCCTCCCCCAACAGAGGCTCCAGTAGAGCAGCGCCAGAGGACCTGCCGGCTCTGCCTTGGCAGCAGCTGGCACAGAAACCAGCAGGCTGGAGCAAAAGGGGGAGCTTCCCTCCCCCAACAGAGGCTCCAGTAGCCAAAAGAACCAGACACGTGCAGGGAAAGACACTGGCGCCGTGCTGTCTCCTCATGTAGACTTCTGGGGATTCCTCCAGTGCATCCCTGATTGGTCTGTTTTCTTTCTTTCTTTTTTTTTTTTTTTTATTGAATGGTAACTATGTACATTAATGCACTTCTGGGGTACAGTGTGGATTGGTCTGTTTTCAAAACCTACTCATGATTAGTCTGTTTTCAAGACCCAAAAGCTCATTGGAAACTGCCCCTATATAAGCCAGAGACCCTGAGCACAGACCTCAGCAGATCTCAGGAGAAAGAGCAGAAGAGCAAAGAGGTTTGGCTCCGCAACACTTGTATCCTGCTCTATGAGATTTGCCCCTTTGTAAGAGCTGTAAGCACTCACAAGGAGGTTTGCACCTTTGTAAGAGCTGTAAACACTTGCAAGGAGATTTGCCCCTTTATAAGAGCTGTAAATACATGCAAAGGGGTTCGCCCCTTTGTAAGAGCTGTAACACTTATACCTATTGAATAAAACTTATCCTGTGGTCCGTGGCTTCATTCCTCGATCCGCCGAGACCAAGAGCCTGGAAATTCAGTATCAAAAATCTGGTATCATGGGTTTACATTAAATTGCTCTAAAATGATGGAGATTTGATGAGGCTCCAACACCCTACCCCCATTCCAACTGTGCTGTTTTTCTTTTCTCTTTTAAAAATGCAAGTCTGATCCCAAAGCCTACCTATTCCCAAACTTCCAAATATATTCTACCATTCCCAAATTTTCCTAGTAGTAAAGGTGGCTATAATTCTGCATAAGAAAATAGAGGGTTAAAAAAATTTAAAAAGTTGTAAAGAGCCTATACATTTCTTTCTCTCTTTTTTTTTTACTTCTCACATCTATATGTAATCTATAAAATAACTCCAGAAGGACAGAAATTGTATTGATTCCAGTGATCTCGTTTCTCTTTCCTGTTTCCATTACACTTTCATTGCCCTAAATTAAGAGCCTCATCATATTTCATTTGGACTATTTTAGGATCTTCTTGATTCTCTTACCTAAATGTTACTACTCTAGCTCCAGTCCGTCTCTAATCTTACAGCCAGTGGGATCGTTTTAGCAGGAAAATGTAATCATGTTCCTTTCCTTAGTGGGGACCCACCTGGAACCCTAGAGGTTTAAGCTTAAGATATTTGAGATTCAATAGGTGTATAAAGCTTCCCTTAACGCACTAACTACAGAAGCTTCTGAGAAATGAATCAAGCAACCACAGATTCCCTTTGGGGGTGAGTCTACTTCCAAGAGAATGACCAAGGATAAACTTAGCAAAACTTCCCCTCTCAGGGAGTTTTATTGGCCCAGAAGAGGTAGTAAAGCCACTTGTATCTATGTAGACAAACAGTATCACAAACTTTCACCAGTTCCATTTGTTCTAAAATTTTTTTTTGTTTTTCCTAAACACACCTATTTGTTCTGCTCCAAGTCCTTACTAAGTTGGGTATATATGCTTTTAACTTGAACTATTTAACAGCTATCTACTTCTGTGCATAAAAATCAACCTTCCCCCCTCTAAGACTTTCTTATCCTGGCTGTTTCTATAAGACTAGGCTCCTGCCTAGGTCTCCAGCCATTCCCCTGACAATCCTCCTGGGGTGCCAAATCCCATCAGGCAACCTGTTGATGGGTCTTATCCTCCTTCATGTGTGCAGAACAATCTTTGCTCTGCTTGTCAATCAGGAAAACTATTTATTGCTCAAAGTCCTGCTCTGATCATTACCTCATCTTTGAAGTTCTTATTATTGCCCTCTGTCAAGATCAAATTATTCTCCCTTCCTCTGAACTACCTACATCCTGAATGCAATTTTCCTTTTGCTCCTATCTCTTAGTTACTTGTGGTATTAGGGTCATTAGTAATTATTTAATCTAAATTTTACATCTAATAACTTCTCTAGACAAGAAAAAAATCAAAAGATGTTTCTGAACACTGCTAGGCATCAGAAATTGCAATGGGGAGATAGTGTAACTACACAGAGAGGATGTCTGCTTTTCTGGACACATACCGATTACTGACTATTTCACTCCTCTCTGTGACTCTGAGACAGAGAAAGCACAAAGGCAAATTTATTAAACGGACAAATGGGCAAACCACCTTGCAAATAAATGGATATGGTCTGAACCAGGCAGAAAATTCAACTCATTGTTTTAAAACTAATTTAATTATTTTGTTTGGATTTGACCAGTATTTGCAGAAGCTAAACAATAAAAGCATGTTAATGCCATTTCCATGCAAAACTGTCATATTAAAGAGAAGATAATCACTCATTTGAAGGGCTGCAAGGTGCTCTGAGATATGAAAGACAGACAGGCAGACAGGCCTCGGGCATCTCCCCCACCCTTCCTCCCTGCCGCTCTCCAGAGGTGTGTTCACATAATTCCACAGACTCCATTACTGCCAGCCGTGTCTGGACTTGCTCTGAATAGCTCTGATAATAGCAAATCCCTCACTTTCCATCGAAAGTTGTTCCATTAATAACTGTAAATATTTTTTAGCAACTGAGGAAAAACTTGTGTTTGTATAGACTTTCAATGACTTGCTGTTTCCTTTTATTGACAAAATAAAGACTAACCTTTAAAAAACGAAAAAAAGTAGAATTCCAATATACTAAGTAAAAGGGAAAAAACACGTTTTCTATTTCTGATGGAATAACAAGACTGAATAAACTAGACTTCACCTAGTTCAACCTTATTATTTTACAAATGTGGTACTGAAGTCCATGGGAGGAAACCAACTACCTGTGGGGGTGGGGCCCGAATGAAGCTGCATGTGAACCCTTTCCCCTCCTCCTCCTCCTCTGCTCCTCCTAAGACAAAGACACAAAGGATCTAGTTAGCCCCACCCCTGAAGTTCCTGCCAAAGGACCCTAACTTCCCCCCACCCAAACTGTGGAATTTGAGCATTCCCTACAGCCCCATAAAAAAGGGTCTCTTGTTGCCCACCCCCAGCACAGACGTCACCTTTGTATAATCCAGGCAGGTTACCATCCTATTTTAATAAACCAGGCCTGAAAATTACTGCTCTGGTCCTCTCTGGGCTCCCAGCTTGAACCTGACACTGCCCAGACAAGCTGGCTGCTTAGTGGACAAGCCAGGGCCAGAATGTCTTATCTGCCCAGCTCCTACATCGCCTTTCTATAATTCCATCTCTTCTAAGAGCTTGATCTAAGCAAGATTTCGTCAAGGTTTTTTAAATCTCTCTCAGCATTTGACAATCTCCATTTTAATTATTTTATTTTTGTTTTTGTAACAAAAATTAATTGATGTTAGTGCATTTACCACATGTCAACTGTCACATTCTCCCCAACCCCCAACCCCAGCCCAGCCTGACCAGGCACATAGCCATTGCTAATTTCACTCTTCCACTCTTCCCTCAGTCCTACTGAGAATAGGACTTTTTCTTCTGACTGGTTTTTAGGGACTTTGGAAGATTTACACTATGGGTTTAAAAGTCCAACTCTGAGAAACAGAGGAAAGAAGAAAGATTTAGGGAATATAGTTATAGTCACATGTCATTTAAAGACAAGTATAGACTGAGAAATACGTCCCCAGGCAATTTCATCCTTCTGTGAAAGGCCCTAACACGGGATAGACTTACACAACCCCAGACAGGAGCCTGTTGCTCCCACCGTTACTGTGCTGAATACCGTAGGCCTTTGCAACACAATGGTAAGTATCTGTGTATCTAAATATAGAAAAAAGTGGTATTAAGAGATAAAAAATGGCACATGTGTGTAGGGCACTTCCTTTAAATGGTGCTGACAGGACTGGAAGTTGCTGGAGGTGAGTGACTGAGTGGTGGGTGAATATGACGACCTGGGACATGACCGTAGGCTTTGTAAACACTACACACTTAGTCTACACAATCTGTAAAAAACAAAGTCACTGTGCTATGAGGTTACAAATGGTATGACATCACTGGACATAAGAACTTTTAGCTCCACTATAATCTATGGAATGACCTTCCTATATGTGGTTTGTCTTTGACCTAAATGCAGTTATGTAGCACCTGACTCTGTATCACTTACAGGAATCCAGAGAGAAGGGAAATGGCAGAGGCTGACATGCTTCTTAGCCTGGAAAAGACAGACTTTTAATGGTAAAAGGGGGGATGGAGAGATATCCAGTGACACTCCAGAGGGTGTTGTCCATAGGTGAAATAGGAAGGGACAACTGGGCTTATGGCTTAACTTCCTCTTTATAAGCAAATAAAGAATGAAATTGTGTTATTACTGCTGTGCTTAGCCCTGTTTGAACTATTTGTATAAACATGGCTTTGCTATAAAAGCTTTATCTTTGTTTGAGCTAAAGTTGATACATTGTAATTCTTGAATAAGTAGGTTTAAACGCATTTAGGAATATTATATTCTAGATCAGGGTTTGTCAAGCTGTGGCTCCTTTTTGTATAGCTCTTGATCTAAGAATGAATTTCTACCTTTTTGAAGGGTTATACAAACAACAACAGCAAAATAACTGGTAGTCAAATCTTAAAATACTTATCAGCTTGCCCCTTTGCAGGAGATATTTGCTGACCTGTTTATAGATAGCAGAGAAGGCCTCTTTACATTTTTCTAAATATTTGGATTTCAAGCTTCCCCTTGAAAACATGTCAGAACACTAGGCGGGTGTGGAAGATGGCATGGATGGCCAGCCCATGACTATATCCTAAGTGAGACACGCAGTCCCAGATGGTTAGAGCTGGGAGGCCAGGTCAGTGCTTGCCAGGAGATTGGAATGTAGAGATTGTGAGGACCCTGCGGCTGTTCTCAAGAAGCTTATAACATAAGGGGAGAAGATCCAAAGTGGAATGTTGTCTAAATTTTGGGGGGGCATTTTTGAAAAGGGACCTGTCAATATTAGTATAAGAGCCAAGCTTTGAACAAATCACATGAGTTCAACACACGGTTTCTTCATTCATAAAATGAAAATCCGATATTTTCATAATATTGTTCTGAAAAATGAACTACTGACCGGAAGCAGCTTAGGTAATTTGACCCCAAAATGTGATTCCTTAGTATAAAAAATATTTTCAATTAAAAGTCCCTTCCAGATAAAAAGGCATTGGAAGAGGCTTTCCCTCTATTCACAGAAACCTTAATGACCCTGTCAAAAGATCAGAAAGAACAGGCTTTGGTTTCTTTCCCTGTTATCTCAATACATAGCAGAAAGCAACCAGACCTGGCCCAAATTATTTAAAACCCAATACCTATCTGTTGGGTTACTTTACACGCAATTCACTTCCCTCCATTCTCCCAATTTATCTATCCATCATCCTTAGCAATAGTTTGTTGCTCCTAAACAGATTTGCCTACATTCCTCATTTTACCCTCCCCTCTAGAAGGCATGTATAAAAATATCTGGGTCCCATTGGGATAGTGGGTAATCGTTCTGTGATTCTCCTCAGGCACACGGTAAATAAACCTTTCTCTTATTAATTTGCCTTTATTGAGAGTTGATCTTCCAGCGAACTTTCAGGGGAAAGGGCAAGTTTCCCCTCATCCCTACAGTTCTTTCATATCACCTGGCACAGATAAGTGATAAACAGAAATTTTCCATTGTACCTATATAATCATCTTATAATTTAAAAATATTATCACTTCTTAGGATTGATTGTGGAGCAATTAATATCTTTCAGACAGCTCACCCAAATGGCTAAAAGGTAAATGATGGAGTTTTTTAATGTGTAGGAGGCCTGGGATGCTTAGTTTCCTCCCCAAGGAGGTTCATATACCCAAAGAGAGTAGAATTATTACTTCTAT
Source organism: Otolemur garnettii (assembly GCF_000181295.1). Lineage (NCBI taxonomy): Eukaryota > Metazoa > Chordata > Mammalia > Primates > Galagidae > Otolemur > Otolemur garnettii. Next base: position 21,725,870 of record NW_003852396.1, on the reverse strand, counting down.
TGAAACTGCCCATACAAACTAACATTGGGGTGCAAGATAAGAACTGGGGTAAGAGCCTAGCTAAAAGTAAGGCACAGGCATAGCTAAAAATAATGACAGTAATTAGTCCTTAGTCACTGTTCCTCTGTCTGCTACTCTGTAGTCACATAGCTGGTAGTCATACAGATTCTTAACTTTCTCCAAAGATATTATCACCTGTTTGAAAGCTAGGGGTAGTTTTTGAGATGTCCTCTAGGGCCTCCAGTCTGGTAGACTGGTTGAACTACCAGACCAAGAAACTGATTCATCAAAAAAAAAAAAAAAAAAAATTATTTCCATACCCCTATAATTTTACCCCAGATTTAGCTAATTAGCAAATTGAATTGCTTAGTCCTTTGCCCACCAAACTGTTCTAAAAACCCTATTTCCCAAATTCTCAGGGAGGTAGATTTGAGAAATTTCTTGTGCCTCTCCCCTCTGAGCTATGCAGTATAAACTCTTTCTCTGCTAGAAACCCTACTATCTCTGGGTATTGGCTTTCTCTTGGGCAATGGGCAGATGAATCTTGTTGGGTGGCAACATACTTATCTGAGATCACCCTTGGGCACCTGCCCTTGGCTTACGGGACTCTTACTGGTGGGCCAGTCCTAGAGACATGACCTAAAACCGTTCTCAGTTGTCCAGCCAGCACCGTCCCTACTGGTAGGTCATTGTTAACCCATGGTGCTTGGACCTGTTACAGTAGAGAAACTGTTTCTGGCACCAGAAGATACCCCGATGAGTATTTGAAGTGCGCATAATGCCTTCTTACTCCTCTGGGGTGTATGGCCTCTCTGGAGGCATTTCATCTCCTTCATGGATCTTGATTGGCTTTTTCTATAGTAATATAGTATGAATGTGTCTGGAGATTTTCTTCCCAACTAGACAGAGAGTACAGAGTCTGTCTAGAAGAATACTCTTGAATTTTATTATTAAAATTAATGGCCAAAAAAATGGGTCTTTTAAATTAAAGAGTCCTCAATTAAAAAATGGATTTTAGAGATCTTATTCTAAATAATTTTCTTACGTTTATTGACAAAAAATTCAAAACTTAAAGAACATGTAACAATGTGTGTCTAGCCTTAAAAATTCTCTTCACAGAATTGAAGAACAAATATCCAATCTGATCTGAAATAAAGATACCAGGGTGGGGATAAAGGCAGAAGGCTGTTTCCGCATAAAGTCCTGAGCTTTCCTCTCAGCATCGAGGCTGAATTCTCAGGCAGGAATGAGCTGACTATGGTTTGGTATGTGCATAACTCGTGCATTTGTGTGGATTCTCCTTGCTTCAGCACACAACTTTTGATTTCCAGTACTGGACAGAAATGTGGTTCATTTGAGGTTGAAAGACTAGATTTAGAATTTTGATATGTGACAAACCTTACCAAAAATAATCATCCCATGTACAGTGTATATGCCATGGAGATGTGATTAGAAATCTGTCTTCAACTCTAGGGCTCTGTGTGAAAGGAACTCCAAAAAGCCTTAAGGTTCAGATGGATCATTCGACTCAGTATCCCAAGTACTCCTAGATAACCAGGCTGAGCTAGAGTTCCTGTTGGTCAAATAAGAGGGAGTCTGTGCAGTATTGATTGCTACCTGCTCTACCTCAGGAAAAGTTAAAACCCGAACAGAAAAATTTCCAACAAGCTGTGTGGGTATATTTGGACTCTGTCAGTGACCTCCTCACCTGATTGGTTTTCAGGAATATTCACTTATATTGCCCAGAACTTCAGATTAGTTCTATGGGGGCTCTTAAATTTAGATATTACCTATCTTGTAGTTCACTCTTTCTTCACTTCAGCACTATGACAAGGCTGTGAATAAGAATACTAATGTTCTCAGCGTGCAAGCCTTAGAACCGGAAACTCATCTACCGTGGATACTGGCCACTAACTACAAGAGTGGTTTCACTTTTACCCTAGTCTACACCCTAACTCTGTCCCTTCGCAGCCAGAGCACTGGCCTGCCTTTTCCCTCCTCATGTGCTCACACCCCAGGAATAAAATTGGGTAAAAGCCAAAACAGGTTTTGGAACTGTCCTTAGAAATTAACAATGGGGTACAGGGCAAGGACTCGGGTACGAGTCTAGCTAAAAATAAGGCACAGGCACAGCTAAAAATAATGATAGTAATTAGCCACTGTCCCCTCTCTGCTACTCTGTGGTCACATAGCTGGCCGTCATAAAGATTCTTAACTTTCTCTGGAGATAACGTCACCTACTCAAAACCCAGGGATAGGTTTTGTGGTATTTTCCAGGTCCTGCATTCCAGTAGATTGGCTGATCCACCAGACCAACACATTGACTCCACCAGAATTGTGACCCCAGAACTGAAGCAGCAGAAGGAGATGATTTCCACACCCCTATCTTTTTGCCCTGATCCTAGCCAATTAGCAAACCTCACTACTTAGTCCAGCGGTTCTCAACCTGTGGGTTGCGACCCACAGGAACTGTATAAAGGGCCACTGCATTAGGAAGGTTGAGAACCACTGGCTTAGTCCTTTGCTCAACAAACTATCCTGAAAACTCTGTCTCCCAAATTCTCAGGGAGGCAGCTTTGAGAAGTTCCTCCTGTCTCCCTGCTGAGCACTATGTGGACTAGACTCTTTCTGCACCGAAACTCTGCTGTCTCTGGCTTCCTCTTGGGCAGTGGGGGAGATAAAGCTGGTTGGGTGGCAACAGCATTATTAGCAGGGTAAGTAGTGAAAGGATAGGTACATAATTATTTCAAACATCTTTCCATTCATTTCTTAGAGCTGAATCCCCAGTGTTGAGCAAAGATTTAAACTGCAAACAAGCCACCAAAAGCCAAGGGGTCCCAAAACATCTCTATGGGATAAAGATAGCTGTGGTGTTTAATACTTGCTTGAAACAACCAAAGAAAAATACAAATAACACGACAAACATAAAACTGAAAGATCAATAGTTTGTATGAAAGGTTTTATCGAAACTTCTTTCTGCCCTTCAAAATGCCAGGTACCCAAATGCCAAATAGCCAGGGGTCACTCAGCAATTTTCTGCTTAATTAATGACTACATAAATCTTAGACCAGACATGTGGGAAAGATAATCTAGATATCTTAGCATCACTTCATTTTATTAATGCCCATGTTTGAGTAAAAGCTGAGATAAGATTTGTTACACGAAACTCTTTGACAGCATAACATTATTTATCCTGGTAGGTATGGGTAAGTAAGTGAGTTAATGTTGCAGCATTTTTAAAAGCCAGCTGTTTCCCAAGCAAGGAAATATCTGGCTGTCGTAAATGATCAATTGTATAAAAAGGTCCAAGCTTTGCAAATTTCTAAACAAGATATTCAGTGAAGTCCTCCACCTACCTAAACAAGCTCATTCTAGCAACAAAATTGTAGGACTAAGAGCTTTGGTTTCATGCTTGTAGACATGTTTTTCTTGCCCCAGAGTGTCACTAAATTGGAAATGTCACAACCCTTGGGGGCACATGAAAAATGCATATTATTTCACATCTGTTTTTCACTTGATCCCAATGGGCCTGATATTTCTCCAAATTGCTGTGTGAGAAAAACTAATTTAATTTGATTGAGGTATAAACAGAAACTTACCAGCAAAGTAGAACGCTGGCTTTCAGGTTAAAATGAAAAACTTTACACTATTGTTGTTAAGAAATACTTCCAGGAGTACTGTTCTCTTTTTAAAAACTCACTCACTTTGCTTACATTGATTCAACTTTGATTCATCTCTTTAAGATCTCGTTTAAGAAGCATTTCAAGATTTCATCTTTCTTTTTGTGAAGACTACCGTGCATGTTTAATCTATAAAAGCATATGACCGAAAGATGATAGTTCAGCAGCAGATAAACTGAGTTGAAGGTACAGCTCTGTTCCTAATAGCTGTGTAACCTGGGTGAAGGTATTTAACCTCTGAGACTCATTTACTCATATGCAAAAATGAGAATAATAGGTAGATATGAAGATTACATGCGAGATATACACACCCTGGGATATATAAATGCCTAAGCAGAACCTAAAGAATACTAATTCTCTTCACCTTTAAAAGCAAACTGATGATTCCAATCAACTGAATTGAGTCTTAGATTATGGAAAAGTTACCTGCTCCTGGTTCCTTCCTGTTTAACAGCAGAGTGTTTACATTTTTATAAACACTTCCTGTGTATCAGTGCTCTTGTCTTCACATATACTAAAGTCTAGAGAATCTGAAAAGCACAGATTTGACTATCAGGACATCAAGAAGAGAAATCACTCCAAATGCAGGGAATGTGAAGATGCTGTGTCGCAGGGACATGTTGAAAGGAGGACAGACTACATCCCAATCCATCAACCCTCCGATCGTTTCCCCATTCTGGCCAGTCTCCCCAGGGGGAAGCGCCAGTTAGATTGAGCGCAGTCCATGCTGCAGAGGGGGTGTGCGTGCACTGATAAGCTTGCCTAGCCGTGGACAGGGCATTGTCCGCAGCTTTCCCTTAAGCACTGCCTATTTATTTCACTTCTACCCCAATCAGAGGAAGGCATTTACTACATTTTTTGCTGGATGTTGTCACAGGAGCCCTTTGAAAAGCACCATGTTTGCAGCCAGGCTGAAAAGGTTGGCAAATGTTGCTGCCTTGTGACTAGCTCACCGGGCTGCATCAACATGCATGGGATTTCCTGGGGAAAATTATCCCTTCACCAGGCAATTAAAATCCATCTGGTTATTCCACCAGCTAAAGAATTCAGCGAACTCTATGCCAGCTATCAGGTGCGGATGTCTCAGATTTCCTTTGAATGAGACATTGGGAGCATTCATCCCACAATGATATATCCTCAGTGAAATACTGTTAAAAATACAGAGTAGGAGGAAGGGCCATACAATCACAGAATTGTTCAGTAGGAGTTCTTCTTCATTTTTGTACCATTAACCTCTTTGGCCATCTGGTAAAACCTATGGATATCTTTCTCAAAACGGTCCATAAAATAAATATTTAGGAATGCAAAGAACTAACTGTAGAATTCTAAATTTTGTTAATACCCCAAGTGTTAGGTTCAAACAGCAGGTCTGAAAGTTAATGCAATTTCAATATAGTAGTAAGCATAAATGTTATCTCAAGATATAGAGAATATCTCTGATACGATAGAAAATTATTTTTATTTCTATTGGTGCTAAAGTGAGGCCTTAGTCCTATTGCAGTCATTGTGCACACATTCATAAAACAAGGAAGTATGTTAGTTTCAGTTAGAAATTAAGGATAAAAAAGACATTATTTCTCCATTTATATACATGGCCCTCAACTTATAAGGACATCCTAGTAGGAAAAGCACTTGTCTCAGGGTGGAAAGATTGAGTTGGCAAAGTAATGCTGCCACATTCTAAGGGTGTGATATTGGCAAGTCATTTTAAGAACTCTGAGTCATAATTTTCTCAATTTCATGTTACATGGAGTTTTGTAAAAACTGAACGATACGGTAACACCAGTAATAATACTTACCCTGTGTCAGGCACTATGCTAATTACTTTAAAGGCGTTAACTCAGGCCATATAGGAGAAAATTCCTAGTATAATCAAAAATTGTGCCCAAATACATACAAACAATTCTTAAATGATACTGGACATCTTAGAAAATCCATTTCACCTAGACTTTGCATAGGGAAAACTTTAAAGCCTGCAGGAATCTAAACCCAGTTATCAAAGGAGATTCTACTGACTGCAGGGTAGGTATTATTTCAGCAGGAGGAAAGGAACTTGAAGGTCTGTTCTAAACTCCCCACTTTGCTGAGTGTCACAGTGAAGAATAGAGGGGTTGCAGATGTCCCATTGAGATTATCAGGCTCCTTCCCAAAGTTCCTCCGTATAGTTTTGTGATGATGGTGGTTCGGATAATAATCAAAATATTAATCACATCAGCACAGACTAGTCAGAAAGAACTGCTGACCATTCAAAAAAATGCCAGTATTAAGCAAAGGGCATAATACACTAAAAAAATAATTCCAATGTCATTTTAATTGATTTAAAGCATAGGAAAAGAAGAAAATGCTCTATACTTTTCCAATGAAGTAGGCATATAGTTGATACCAAACACAATAATGACTGGTTAAAAAAAAGTACAGTTCTCCTATAGCCAAAAAAATTTATTCTAGGACTATAAGTATGAACCACTATTAGGAAATACATCTTTATAAGTTATCATTTTAATAAAATAAGGAAAAATTATATGAGAATTTCTTTCAATATTTAAAAGCTATTTGAAATTTTTTGATTAAAAATTATGAAATATGTATATTTCACTGACATAAAGTATCTATTAGCATATTACAGATTCATAGTCACCATCGTACTTAAAAGAAAAAAGCTGGATGAATAATTATGTTATTTGTAATTACAAGTCCTATTTATACAGTTTTGGAAATAGCCAAGATATTAGACGAGTAGAAAAGAGTCATAGTCTAAAATTTAGAAGAAGCTGATGATAAATATGATGGTATACTTGAAAACTCAAGGGAATGATTTTAAAAACGATTATTAATAATAAAAGAATTTTATAAAGGTCTAGGCACAAATTATATATAAAATAATATCCTTCATATATGCAAACAAAATCCAGTTAAAGCACATAATAAAAGAAAAACAATCTATCCAGAACAGCAATAGAATAGATAAAATACTTAGTAATAAACATAACAAGAAGCGTCAAGATGTATATAAAGAGAAATTTTAAATGCTCCTGAGGTACCAAAAGAGGATTAGAACAGATGCAATGGCATCTGAAGTTTGCCCTGTTGTTCAACAACACAGTGATATTTGCTGTAAATTACTCTACAATCTAATATGGTACCAACAGCACAGAAGCCCAGCTTTTTCTCAGGTTGTAAGGAAACAAGCTGATTATAAAATTTATGTGAAAAAAAAAGCAAGAATCATTTGGAAACTGAAAAAAATAGATTTGTGTTTAGGGAGATAAAGCTACCATATAGTGAAACCTTCTCAACAGTGCCAATAAATAAAGTCATGTCATAATGGCAAGTAAATCGAAAGTCAACGTCTCATGCTAGAAAGTCTAAAAATCAACCTAGGTATGTACTGGAGTCTAGTGTATGATAAAATAGCATTACTAATAAGTAATGAAAAGATGAATGGTTTAGTGAAAAGTTCTGTAACAACTTGATAGACAGTGGGGAAAAATTCATTCAGTACTATTGATATCTCACTTTTAATAGGAAGACAAATCTAAATGAACCCAATGATTTAAAATTGTTCTTTGAGAATGAAACCATAAAGGTATTGACAGAAAGCTTGAGATGTCTGAAAAGTAATATCAGGATGGAAAAGGCATTTATAAGGATAATGCAAGACTCAAAAGCCATTAAAATAATGTTTAATGCAACCATATAAGTAGATGGCAAAAAAGCACCATAAAAGCAAATAAATGAGTAAGGAAATATTTCCAGATTATAACATAAAAAATAGAAAATTGGATTCAATAAGGTTGTAATATATTTTTAATAAAGAAATTAAAAAAATATCCAAAGCTAACAGAATAATGGAGAAAGGATAATGACAAGGAGGTCATCTCCATACAAGAAAATGCAAATGGCTGTTAAACATATGAAAAGTTCAATCTCGTTTGAAATAAAACATTCAATTTAAATTACTCTGGCATGCCATTTTGAACCCATCCAATTGTTAAAAATAGGAAAGCTGGATAATTCTTAGTCTTGAGGAGTACGAATCCAAACAAGGACTCATATTACTGGCAAGAGTAAAATTTGCATATCTATGGAAGGCAATGTCACGTTATTTTAGCAAAAATAATATATATATATGTAAACACTATATTACTTTCATATAAATGAAATAACTCATATATAAAGGTATTTGTTGTGGATATATTTATTATGCAAAAGACAGAGAGCAGTCAAAATGTCCATCAGTAAAAAGCTGGCTAAACAAATTGTGATACTTTCATATAATGTGCCTCTTTAATCACTACTAAAAATTCTTATACATAGTTCAGCCACATTTACATATCTTCAAATTTTTATGTCAAGAAATAAACCCACAATATTTATAAGTTCTTTAAGTCAGATTATCATTAATACATAAAACTCTTCTAGACAATTTATTGTATTCTATAAATTTAAAATAGATAATACATGGGTAATGTGACATAAACTTGATTTTCAAAAACGCCAAAAATCTCATACATTTTCACTATTCGCCTCTCATCTGTCATTATCAGCATTGATTAGCAAGGTTTGATCAAGCAACCTTGATGAGCAAGGTTTTCATCTTATCAGAAGTCTGTATGGTCACTGACTTCAGAAAACTCATGAAAATGTTTCCAAGATGGATCTGACAGAATCAAATGAGTGTTGCACTCATTGATTTATTTATAGGGTTAGAGAAGTAGTAGGTAGGTCGGTGGGTAGATTTAATTAACAGAGATAGATGGAACAATGAAAGGATACACAGATGGAGACTCAGTCTGTAATTAGGTTTTCTTCTTCATAAATGTCACTCCCCAATCGCTTGCACACACACATTCCTACCTCCCCTTCAGACCCTGACACTATCCTTTTAATCAGAAAGTTTTAATATCATATAATATGAAAGAGTTTAAATCAGTTATACTTCCCCCTAAGGCAAGATTCTCAAAAAATGGGTTTCAAATAAAAAGTGGATTTTAAAAGCAATTCAGTGGGTCATAAACAGCACTTTATTTGAATAGAATAAAGTAGAACATAATAGACCACATCAACATGCATAATGGGTTTAACTATTGTTTCATAACAGATTCTTTACATTTCAATTGTAATTCAATTGTAATTTTATGTAAGTGTGGACTAGTTTGCTATATATATATATATATATATATATATACATTTCTTAAAGTGGTACAAGATAAAAAGCCAAAAATATTTGAAAATCATTGCCAGATTTTAGGTACCAAAAAGCAGATGGGAGGATTAGATCTACGATGTAGATAAGAAAACATTTTCTAGGGCTTTGCAAATTACATCACAGCTATAGCAATTAATATTTACACCGAATTTACCAAATGTTTTTACATTCATCTTTCAGTTGCTCTTCTAAGCCATTCCCTGTATTGCAGATAAGGCAACTGAGATTTAGTGGAATGGAGCACCTCTTCCAAGTTCGCTTAGGTATAAGCTATAACGTCAAAGTAGGAACGGGCTGGGCTGCGTCCTGTGCCTTCTCGATTGACAGATATGGCAAACCAATTTATTCATTTGGTTGAATATTTGAAATTTATTCAATTTCTTCACTCATTCGAAAAATGCTTGTCGCACACTCCTTGTTAATTTCAAACAAATTGTTTATGGCGAATGTTCCAGCCATCATGCTGGGAGCAGGGAGTACACCAAAGGGCAAAATAGACATGACCTTGTTTTTGATAAAGCTCACAGGCAAACATCAAGAAGCCTGGCAAATGGCAAAATAGGAGTGGACCTCAAGAAAGCCTCACTTCTGCCTGATCTCAGTGATGTCTAAGACTAATTACGATGCTGATGACCCAGCAAGGATTTGCCAGTACACCACCAGCTTGAGGCCTTCTCAGTGCTCTTCCCTCCCTGCAGGCTCTTGACATGGTTTGAGTTAATTTTCACCTTCAGCTTCCTCATCCTAAAATGGAGAGTAGAGCACCTACATATCAGGGCTATTGGAAAGGAGGTTAAAAATAATGCAGTGAAAATTTCAGTGAATTCACACAAATTTTATATGAGTACTTGCTTAAAACACAGGAACTCAGAAAACCCAACATAAAAGTTAAAAGTGATGGATGTGGGGACATCCCAGTACACGCCTAGCATGTCAGGTCGCCAGCATGGATAATGCCAATTTGTAGCCCTTGGCAAATATAAATATAAAAGGGGTCTGCCAGTAATATGTTTAAGGAGAATAAAAATAACAGAGTGCAGAATAAATCAAGAGCTCCACATTCCCACCAGTGCCCAAGTATTTCTTTTGTTCCAACTACAGAAATCTGTAAAGCCAAGTTTGCTCACTATTGACAATCCCTTGATCCGGTAGTGACTGGTCCTACTCAAGGTATCCGTGCCAACCTACGTGTAAAATGTTTCCCTCAGGATGTCAATGAATGCTGAAGTTATGTGACAACGGTCTTTTTAGTCTCCATTAAACATTTATTCTGACCCTGATACCTTCCCATTGTCAGAGATTTATCTCTAGGGTAAAGACCACAAATTCTGTGGAATTAAATGATGGCTAGAGGACATAGAGCCACTGAAAAGAGAGAAAAGTAGTAGGGATTCTATGAATCTTTGGAGACCAAAACCCCACTGTTACTTTGGGAAAGGTTTCTGGAAGCTTTAGCATTTCAAAATGAGGCATCAAATGTTTTCGGCTGCTTAGTTTTAGCGAGCTGAGACACTTGTGCTTTTGAAAGAGGAAAGGAAAAAGGAAGAGCGATTAAAGATTCTCCTCTTTCCTGTCCATCTGTCAGGGCGAGCCAGGCTGAAAAGAGATCCCTGAGCAAAGGCTTTTCATGAGGGTAAAGTACGAGACAAAAGAAAGGAGAGAGAAAACGTTATTTTATCCACATTAAACATACTGGCCTTGAGAGAAAAGTAAGTGGCGCCCATTCAGGAAAGACTTGCATTCCTCCCGTCTATTTCACTGAAGGTGTAATTTACTAGATGCTATACAAATGGTCTCAAAATTACATTCTAAGCACATTGATTTTTCTCTCCTTCCCCTCCAAATCTCAGGCCAAACCATTAACTTCCATCAAAGACCGAGCTGTGGAATGTTCAGGAATCCAGGCTTCCAATTTATTAGTAGTTCAACAACAAATAAAGTGGATGATTCTGTACTAGAGGCTAAGGCACTTCATATTCCCTAACCATAACCTAATCCTAGAGTTTTCCCCTTCTCATCTCCCCTGCAGAATCTTACTTCCCTTAGCAGAAAAGACTTGCTCCAGACTCTAAGATCCAAAGACATCTCCACCTACTTAATGCTTTTAAAGAAAAAAGATAACAACTTAGACTTTGGAGTAGAGCAAATTGTCACATACTATACCTCAAATAGGAAAGAATATTTTAAGGAGGGAAATATTCTCTGGTGACATAATATCTAAAATTTTGTTAGGCACAGTTATTTTTAATGTGCTGACCTTTGTTCTATCATCTACATAGATTCCCTAGGAAAGAACACAAAGTTCAGAAAGAAGAAAACCAAACAAGTTGTCATCAGGGCCTCCTCTGACCTCACGGTGCCTTTATTTATTTATTTAGAAACAGAGTCTCACTCTGTGCTCTTGGTAGAGTGCTGTGGCATCAGAGTTCACAGCAACCTTAAATTCTTGGGTTTGAGAGATCTTGCCTCAGTCTCCTAAATAGCTAGGACTACAGGCATCTGTCACCACACTTGGCTAGTTTTTCTATTTTTATTAGAGACAGTGTCTCGTTGTTGCTCATCTGGTCTCCAACTCCTGAGCTCAGGAGATCTACCCACCTCGGCCTCCCAGGGTGCTAGGAGTACAGGTGTGAGACACCATACCTGGCCATAATGGTGCCTTTTTACAAAAGCAAACCTTCTCTATTCATCCAACCCCAATATTTTTTGATTAACTGAAGAAAAGATCCCCCAGAGTTGTACTCCTACAACTTTGAACATCACTTGGTTCTCAGAGCTAGGACGAATTTCAGTTTCCACCATCCCCAGATAGTTTGGGCAATACTTAACCATCTGGAGTTAAAGCCACTTCTACGTCCTTCTCATATCTTCCAACTTAGAGTCGAAGTTTCTCCTTTTCTTTCTTAGGCAGTTGAAATAGTCCAGAAGGATATATCTGCGTCACATACCCATGGACTATGCTGAAGAACTGAGAATATCCAAGATGAAAAAGGAAGAGAAGGATGGTGGGAAGTCTAGAACTTAGAAACGGCTGGAGAGTGAAGGACAGAGAAGAGTTCAAATGACCCAGGTCCCTGGAGAGGGAGATAAAAGAGAGGCCTGCCCGGCAGTACACACTGGGCCACAGCAGTGAGTCTGGAACGATCTGAGCAATGAAGACTCATGCTGATAGACGCTACTGCTTATAAACTTGTGTTAGCTGGACTTACGGGCTTGGCATCACATTTTTAATATCTCCTTACAGCCAATCCCTCCCCTTCCCTCTCCTCCTCCCCAATGAAGTAATTTAGATACTATTTCTTTAAACCTAAGATAAGCAAGTAAATGAATAAACACACACATACATATCTATGTATTTAAATAATTTACCTTATTTGGGGGCTTCCATGACTGTATGTGCTGGTGACGACTATGATGACAGGCAGGCATCTAACATTCCATCAGTGTAAATGACAAGAAAGATAAGCTGATCATTTGATCAATTTATCTAAAATCCCATCTTTACAGCTACCAACCCACCTCCCAAGATAAGAAACCTAGTGCCTGGCTTCACAGGTAGCAAGCAGAGGAACTACATGGAAAAACATGAACTTTAGTAGACGACTGCTTAGCTGTTCAGTAGTAACACCTGAAGAGTTTATTTAAAAAAAAAAAAAAAAAAAGGCAGCCGAATCTACACTCCCTATCAATAAGACTGGGATTGCTAGGATCCACACATCTTATACTTAATAATGTCAATATTCTCCAGCTGATTTCAATATACTGTTAAGCTCGAGAGCTACTCTTTGAGGGCAGTAGTTCTTAAAATTTGGCTGTGTCAGAATTTGGACGGTTTGTGAAGCAGTATTACTGGGCCTTATCTCCAGATTTTCCTACTCTGCAGGTTTGCGATGGAGTTTGGGCTTTGCGTTTCTTAGAAATGGCCCAGTAGAGAAGAGAATAAAAAGAATGCCCCAGCAGTACTGGTGCTGCTGGTCTGGAAACACACTTTGAGGACAACTGTATCAAACAAATACCTGTGGGCAATGTGGGGAGTGGGCAACCCAATCAGGGGGAATGGAGTGGGTGGGATATTTATATCGAAAGTTAAAAGTAGAGGCCTTGGTCTTAGACAAAAGGAAGAACAGAAGGAGTCTAGAATGTAACTTAAAGAAATTCAGTAGGGGGTTTCCTTACAGAGTAAAGAAGCATACGAATGGAGGTGCTGCTCTGGATATCAGACATCTCTTCCTGACTTCAATACACTGTGCCTGACCTGAGGAGTCCCAATAGAGTGACTAATTCTAAGAAGGATGGGCTCCAGCATGTCCCTTGGTACATTAGGATGGTGACAGTTGCATCCTATAGAACATGAAACTAAGTACTTTGGAGATTTTAAATGAATCTTAGGGAAATAACCAAGGTAGAGACTTTTTAAATCAAATAAGAAAATTATGGTTAAGGGAAATAAAAAATATTCTTAGGGCAATGGACCTTTATTAAAAGGCTTCCACAATTTAAAAAAAAAGGTTGTAGGATAATGTTAGGCTGAACCTTTTAAAATTGCCAATACTTGAGCATTTTTGACCTACAAAATGGTAGCTTATAATGGTTCAACCTACTAGTAATCTTAGAAAAAAAGGATGGTATATTTCATTGAAATCAGGTGAAAATCAATAGCTTGAAGTCCCATGAGCAAAGTTACTATTTTCTTCTCTCCTGGCCCTGATTAACTCCTATGTCTAGCACATCATAAGCACTTAATAAATGTTGGTTGCAAAATAAATGGTCTATGTGGAAATAAGGTGTTTTCAGGTCATTGGAATCCCCTACATAAATACATTTGGAGACCAAATTTGTTTTGACCTTGTCTATGTTATGCTGGGTTAATCTTTGAACTTCTTTGTCTAGTTCTATAACTTGATTTTTGATTTTTTTTTTAAATTTTACTCCCATGAAGTCACCCACTGGACCGTGGTTTCTACAAAACTGTTGTCTAGACCATGAACCAAGAGTACTTTGCCCTCCCAACCCTAACTATCTTGCAATACGGAATCATTTTGTTGTTAGAATTGTTTCATAAAGCTTCCCACGGACCCCTTTTCACCTTTGCCAAAGTTCTGGTTTCTTGTTTGAACGTCCTTCATCTTTTTCAGTTGTCCTTTGGCTGCATTCAAAGCTTAAATGGCTATTTTACGTTCATTGGGATTTATTTTCTAGGGAAAATTGCACTTTATTACAGAGCTATTCATCTGTGAATTGGGGGAAATATAGTACTATTCTTACCTTAAATAGGTAACTTTTTACTCCTTTTGGTTAAGGAGTGGGGGAAAATGAATTTGGGCTCTTTTGTAGCTGATTTAGCAAGGACGCTTCATCAGATGAGGGCCATGGCAATTCCTCAGCATCAATACAGAACACATATTACTTATTAAATGTAAACAAAAGGGCCATACTTGAGAATTTCAGTGCACTATAAATTCGCAGCAGATAAAAACCATGTGAGATGGAAAGAACTCACAGCTGTGTAAATCTACATAGCTCAACATGCTGGGACCTCACTTCCCACAAAGAAGGTGCTCTGAAAAATAGCTGGTATACTACATTTTTATGTACTGATTCATATTGTCAGTGTTATAGAAAACAAATAGCTAAAAATTAAAGAGTGCCTTTAAATAGCATTTAATAATTCATTTCAATATATACCATGCCATTGGGTTTTCGTTACTAAGAAAATTGTGAAGAAAATAAACCATGGCATTATGTCCATATATTATGGGCAGGACAAGAAATATGACTCACCCTGAGTCCTCGTAATAAGTAAAGTTGGGCTTAAAAGGTAGAAGAATTTAGCTATTGAGGCAAGATTTTGTCTTAAATTCTAATATCCTCCCTCTCTGTTTCAAAGGGCAGGAATCTAGCGTTTAACTCTCAATTTTAGATACCAGGTTTGTTTTAACCGAATATTGTCTTATTGGAATATCTTTCCTGCATATTGGCTTATATGTATTTCATGCCTACATATACAAGATCTAGATCTGAATTAGTGACAGGCATAATTCTGTCTCTTTGAGATTTTAGTCTTATAGAAGAGCCCCCACAGGATTTTAATCAAATGTAAATAGGAGGTGTTTTTGTCTTTCCAGTTGTTGGTCTTGTAGACTGGCAGCCTTTTGTTATATCCTCACATGGGGGAAATAACAGATAAGCCCCTGAGGGTCTCTTTTCTAAGGACACTAACCCCATTTATAAGGTATCTTCCCTCATGTCCTAATCACCTCCCCAAAGACCCTACATCTTAGAACTATCACACTGGGAATAAGGTTCGAATGTATGAATTTTGAAGGGATGTAAACATTTAACTGTAGTGTGCTGCCTCTATATGCTGGGTATGACCCTCTGAGGGGATATTGGGAGATACAGCATTTTAAGTCCCTCTGATGTGACCCTGGCTTTATCTCTGTGATATTCCAATGAGGATTGTTTACTCTCATGATCATTGGTTTATGATGTGGAATAGTCTATAATTTGTTGAGTCTGAACATTTTTAAATAGAGCAGAACATAGCCCCAGGGCTCAGTGATCAATTCAAACTTAGTAGTGAGAAATAACAGCAAAGCAACAGGCTAGATAAAGGGTAAACTTAGCACTTTTCAACATTTAGCATACAATTTTCTGTGTGATCTAGGCTTTGCTGACATTTCCGGTTTGGTTGTATCATCATTTCCTCTGCTGTCTTCAGGATTTCGTGGAAGCAAGGGGGCGGGGAAATGAGACTGAGGCCACCATGACCTGAGACAGATTTCTAGAAAGTACTTAAGTGTCATGAACAAGTCCTAACTTTAAAAACTTGAACTTACCATCTCCTTTATGTAGTAATCCCTACCTTTTCCTGAAGAAAATTACTGCTCCATTTATGTGGCGTTAATAAATGTTAACCACTGTATGCTCTAAGCACAATATTCAGTACTACTGCTTTGCTGGTGGGTTTATTAGAGTATATTTTTCAAATGTCTAATATTTTTCACCTGTCCCTTTTATAGCTAAGCTGTGACTTGAAGACAGACCTGTCATCTTCTTTATCTATTCTACCACAATTGCTCACCACAGCTTCCAGCAACAAGCATCTTTTGTGTTAATCACAGCAGGGATAAAGGCGAAGAATGCACAGTGTCTTAGTGTGTACTCTGTATACCTTCTAAGTACTCAAAATCTAGCTACAGAGGTGGAGAGTGCAATTTTTACGTGTTAAACATCAGGAGGTATCTGCGATGTAGGCAAGCTTGGCTGTAGAAAATTCCCACTCAAGAGATGAAGAAGGGTAA
>NW_003852396.1:21440149-21709233 GCF_000181295.1 Otolemur garnettii | reverse complement strand
CCTCAAGCTGTCCCCCTGGGTAGAGTGCCATGGCATCACAGCTCACAGCAGCCTCCAACTCCTGGGCTCAAGCGAGTCTCCTGCCTCTTCCTTCCAAGTAGCTCGGACTTACAGGCGCCCGCCACAATGCCCAGCTATTTTTTGGTTGCAGCCATCATTGTTGTTTAGTAGGCCTGAGCTGGATTCAAACCTGCCACCTTAGGTGTATGTGGCTGGCGCCTTAGCCACTTGAGCCACAGGCACTGAGCCCCAAGAGCATTTTAAAGAAATGAATTGGGATGTTGATTAATTATAAGATCTATTACTATTCTTTCAGGTAATTTTTTTTTATTTTTTATTGAATGGTAACTATGTACATTAATGCACTTCAGGGGTACGGTGTGGGGTTTTCACACACAATCCAAAACACTTCCATCAAACTGGTTAACTCTTTCAGGTAAATTTAAATGTCAAGACCCATGGTGGAAAGGCTGAGACCTGACTCAGTTGGAGAATGTCAAACACTGCTGAGGTAAAGCAATTCAAGTCAAACTACAAAAGACATCACCAACTGTCAGGGTCCCAGTAATGATCAAGAAGATCACAAAATAAAGATTAGAAGGAAGATAACAGAGTTATCCACAAGCCCCAACATGTAGGAATAGCTGCAAAAAGCAAAAAGATTCCGGGTTTTACTGTGAAAAGGACTGGTATATCCTAAGTAAGAAATATTCTTGGCTCTGGCCTCAGATTCTCCCCAGAGAGGGAGTAACGTGGGTAATAGACACAGGAACAAGGCAAATGCTGCTTGTTAAAGAGCAGAAGGTTAAAAGTTCCGGCCATTGCCTTACTGCCCTCAGATTTCTTCCCACTAACTCATGGGGCATCTGAAACTTCTATAGCTCTGCATTTGGGGGTGGGGGGTAGGAAGGCTGATAGTTTCTTTTTCACTAATGCTACAGGAAGCACATAGAATAGAATGTGAGAGGCGTGATGGACTCTAGAAATAATCTCACCCCAAAGCTCACTTTAGACATGGAATACTACGAAACGAAGAGTGAGATGAAAATGTCTGAGGCATAGAGGGTAAAACATTAGAGCAATTGAAGTTGGTTTATTACCTACTCAACAACAGGTGTGGTGTTAGGCCCACTGTGGTTACCTCACTTAATATTCAGCCTGACTCCACAGGTAGGGCTTTATATCTTCACTTCACAATTAAAAAGGTGACTTTGGGGGATTGATCAGTTTTCTTCAGATTGCACAGTTAGTGAACAACAGTAGAGCCAGGAGTCATACTTAAGGCTAAGAGAAGGCAACACCAAGGATGTGGATCAAATTCATCCAAGTTTTAAAGAGCTGGCAATGGGCACATTTTCAGTGATACAGGCGAAAGGCCTATATGCCTCTGGCCAAAAAAGCTGTTTGAGAGAAAGCGGTGAAAGGACTTTGTGCAGGCATACTTGTGAGAAATGGAGGCAGAGTCCCATATGGCCAGGTTGGTTGCGGGCCTACAAACCCCCTGACCTAAGGTCGGCCTGGGCAGTTGTGGGCGTAAAACCTACCTGACTTAAGGCCCACACAGGAGTGGAGGTTTGCACACAAATTTCTGAATGCCCTAGAAGTTTCTTAACTATGCCTTATTCCAAAGATTGAAGTAACTGCCTCCAAAAGCAAGGTCAGTAGAACAAACGTTCAAACCATCTTTCCTCCATAGCCTCAGGCTTCATCAGACAAGAACAAAAGAAGTAATGGCTAACAACATGTTCTCCATTAAGTTATGTTAAACCAGGTTATGTTGAAAGGGTTATGCTTAAAGGTGTATGTTGGGTGGATTATCAGATTACTAAGGAGGAGCTACTTACAGGGAGGGTGGTCACAAGATGTTTAAATGGATTAATGAAGTCATTGATGTCCGGTGCACATGTGCAGAGGGATTGTAATGTGTATTAATGAGGCCATTGCTGTATAGTGTGCATGCACAAGATTGCCTATATAAACCAACAGTGAATAAAGAAAGCTCACCATTTTGTCTGAGTGAGCAGGTGGTCACCTTTATTTAAAACACAATTTCAATAAGCGTGCTTATTCTTCGCGACATTGCTTTTCCGTGAGACCCTAACGGCAACACCCTTACGGCAACACAGTGACATTTTTTCCTCAAACTCTTATAAACAACCTATACTGGCTAAACATGTGCAAAATCAGATCCTCCAGTGTCGCTGTGTATTCTTCCTGTCATTTGTGCTCTTTGTTTTGTTTTTTATCCATCAAGAGGGTTTCCATCCATTCTTGTATATGTTGAAGTTTCGTCCATTTCTAGCAAGGGCTCTGGCCCTTCTCACAGAATCACTCGTGCCCTGGCTCAGAGCACTGCCCGCTTGCTCACTGGAGAAATCATTAAAATCAGCAGCTCCACCTCATAGACTTTAAAATCCATCTCTCTGTCCTCAGAGTTGGACCAGAAAGATGTTTACAAAAACATTGGAGGCTCTCAAGTATAGTCTGCCGTTTCTACCCCCCTCCACCCCTTCCCCACCAAGCTTCAGAATCTGCAATCTTTAGATGGACTCAGCTGCCCAACACAGTGAGACTCTGTCTCAAAAAAAAAATAATAAGAAGAAGCTGTAATGTGAGCTATTCCAACAGCTGGACCCCTCCCATCCTGCAGACAGGCGGGCTGAAGCTCAGACACTTGTGTGCCCCGCTGGATCAGGCTCTCCAGGAGAGTATCCCAAGAGCATAGCCAAATAGCAACAACCACAGGCCCAGGTAGAGAAGGACCTGTATGTGAACACAAACTCGCATTTTTGAGGACACACTATGTTCCAAACATTGGGTTATGAAGTTTACAAATTAAATTTAGCTTATTTGTAACAACTGTATCAAGAAGAAAATTATAACTGGGCTCTTACTATGTTCTAAGCACTATTAGAAATGTTAAACAGGTATTGATTTGTATAATATGAGAGCTCAATGCCTTTAAAAACAGATCAGTAACTTTTAAAATCATCCTTAACCGACAAGCAGCAGCACATTTTCCCTTCGTCACTGTCCAGTGAATGTGCTTCAGAATCCTGTTTAACTACGGTTTGCATTTTATTTTACCTGGGATTAGGATCAGAATGGATTATGTTCTGACAGACAAAAGGTTAAGACTTGTCAGTAGCCATCACAAAAATCATAGAAAGTGACCATTCAAGAAACTGTAATGTGGCTCCGCACCTGTAGCACAGTGGTTATAGTGCCAGCCACGTACACCGAGGCTAGCGGGATCGAACCCAGCCTGGGCCAGCTAAACAGCAACAACTGCAACAACAACAACAAAAAAAAAAACAGCCAACTGTTGTAGCAGGCACCAGTAAGTCCCAGCTACAAGGAGGCACAGGAGTTTGAGGTTGCTGTGAACTGTGATGCTACAGCACTCTACCAAGGGCAACATGGTGAAACTCTGTCTCAAAAAAAAAAAAAAGAAGAAGTTGTAATATGATCTATTCCAACAGCTCGACACCTCCCATTCTGCAGATAGGCAGGCTGTAATCCTGACAGGGATATGGGTGGACCCATATAGCTAGTTAATGGTTAAATCAGTTTTCAAATTCAGTTCTATTTCCCATTTCCACATCCTTCCAGGGTAATCGAGGTCTCTTGGAATGTAATAACACTGACTTTGTTAATTACAGAAAACAAACAAAACAGAAAGTCAAACAAGTAAAATCTGGGAAGCCTCAAGAGATCCACATTGACTGTATAAAATACTACTTTGATCATGGCCAAATATTCGATGTCAGCATCCTAGGTGCAAAGCCTACAATGCTTCTCTGTTGCCTGCTGAAAAATATTCACATTCCATATTGTTTTTAGATGCCTCTGAAATATGTTAGACCTTGGCTTACCTGTCAGCTTTACACTACATGGCACTTTACCTCAAAATAAATGTATTGGTTTCACTTGCAATTATCCAACGCAATCCCCAACTATTCTTAAATTTTCCCTTCCTCCATATCCCCACTGAAATTTTATATCCAAATGACTCATGTTCTCATTCATATACATTATATATAATATTATGTATATAATATTTTAGAGATAGGGTCTCAATCTGCCTTCCTGGTGAGAGTGCAGTGGCATAGCTCACTGTAACCTCAAACTCCTGAGCTTAAGTGACCCTTGCCGCCTTAGTCTCCCTAGTAGCTAGGGACTACAAGCAACTGTCACCATTTCTGGCTAAGTTTTATGATTATTAATTTTTGTAGAGAGAGGGTCTTGCTATGTTGCCCAAGTTATTTTAAAAAATGTATACATATATATATATATATATATATATATGAATCTTTTTGGTTGTATGTATTCTACATAGGCCTATTTTAGAATAGTGCTCACTCAAAGTTCACTTAGAGAACAAAGAAATCTGGTGTTACGACACATAATACACAAGACACAATATAAATTCTTGTACCCAACTATAATTACTTATCCAATTATGTAGCATATTGTCTATGCATGGAAATTCCTACTCCCTAATGGATGCTAAAAGAAACAAAAAACCCTTCAAATGTAGAGATGTGCATATAATCCAAAAGAATCCATACAGTTTTTCAATTTCTATCTATTCTGAACAATACTAAAGTGACAGGAAACGTATGCCGCCGTCTCCTACAGTAAGCGCAGGTTTCTGAGAAAGCTCTATTTCTTAGGAGTGCTCATGACCCATTTTTATGTAAGCAAAGAAAACTATAGCTCTTGCCACTAAAATTCAAAGCGCTATACACATGGCATAGCGAAACCCAGGAAGATTCAGAGAAAATCTAATCTACCGCAGTGTGAGCAGTAGACAATGATACTTTCAACAAATTACTTTAATTGGTCGCCTACAGTAGCAGAAGGAAGTAGCTGTGTGCATGTTGGCGTTCCCTTGGGAGAAGAACTGAAAGCAGCTCAGAGATTGCACAGAAAATCTACTGTAAATCAAACGTTCTACAGAGCCCATTCTGTACCGTGTTACCTAATTGCCATGCAATTTTATATCCAAATCACTTTGTTGTCTTATTACTTGTTTAAAAAAAATACTTGCAGAATGCATTTAATTAAATATATTCTTCTATAATGTTTTAGGAGAATTCACGTTAATAGGACACAATATCAACTGATTAATATGCTCAAACATTCTTACCTACACAATTTGTAACAGCCGGATAAATTTATCCAAACTACAGCAATTTGTGCAATTTAAAAGGCTAGGGAAAGGCCTCAAGAGGTCGTGTAATCATGAAAGCTCATAATTTCAGTGAGGACTAAGGTCTTTTACTCATCAGTGATTTTTTTATGTTTTCTATAATGAACCTATAACAATTTTGAAATAAGAAGAAACCTTGTTATTTTTAGATCTTTAAAGGGCTTTGAAATAGTAAAGTTTAAGTTCTACCAGGAAATAGAAGATGATTATCAGATGCAGCTAGGAAAGGCTTTATGGGTAAGAATGTGCACCGGCCCGAGCTCCAGCCACGGGAAAACACATTTTAGGAGGAAGCGATAGTGTCGGCAAACATCCGATATTATATATTTAAGTCAGTAAGTTAGTGAACAAAGTTCTGGATAGTAATTGTCTGTTTTCGTAAAAGCATTTGTAGTGCGCATAATTGGGAGAATGATGTAGGAATGGTTTTGAAAACTAAATATCTTTAAAGTAGAGCTTCCGCTCACTATGTTCATACATGCTGAAGAGTCTGAGGTAATCTGAGAGAGAGGTAGTCTGTCTAGTTTACAGATCAAGAAATGAATACTATAGAGGTTTTAATTGTGTATTTGCTCATTCATTCAAAAAAACTTTCCTGAGAACCTACACTGTGGCAGGTGTCCTGTGTTGAGTGCTGGAGAATCTGAAAGAAACTCAGCTGGTCATCTCTCCTGTCATGAGAAAGTCCCTGCTTCAGGCAAGAGAGTTTCTGGGGACACCTGAGAACCTTCACTTCTGCCCAGTTTCCATGCATTTCTGCTGGTCTAAGGATCACACAGACACCAGCAAAGGGAAATCCCAAGCAGTGGAGCCTGAGGATGGAGGGGAGTGTGTGGGAAGATGGAGTGGGGGCAGGGAAGCTCCTCCTAGGGCCTTCCATGTGCTCTTGATAATTTGGAACTTTAGCTTCCAGAACAGTCATTAAAAGCCATTAAGAGAGGTTGAGGCAGTGGAGACAGGATGAGATTCCTGTTTCTGCAAAGGACTCCTTGTTTGTGGCCTGGAGAGTGGACTGGGAAGAGGTCACCTCCTAGAAAACAACTGAAAGGCTGAGCAGCAGCTGAGAAGTAGCGGTGGCTTGATCCAGGATGACAGCATGTGACTTAGCCTAGTTTCTCCAGCTAGCAAGTGGCAGGTGTGTTGTGTGAATCCAGAATGTTCTGGCCACGTCATCAGTGCTCTCTTCCATTGTTCCTGAAGGACCATTTAAGGTCAGCAACGGCAGTGACACCTGAGAAATTGTTAGAAATTCAGGCTCTCGGGCTTCCCCCAGACCTGCTGAACCAGAGTCTGCACGTCAGCAAGATTCGCCGGTGATCCATATTATATTAAAGTATGTCATGCACAGAAAATGGCGACATTGCATCTTACAAATGGAATGCGTGTGTTTTCAGCGGCAAAATTTAGCAAGGAAATCCCACTTCTCTCCCAAGACAGTCTAATGTTCTTATTAAGACATGCATATTGATAAAAATGCCAAAATAAAAAGATACAAATTCATTAATAGCCATCCTAGGCTAAAATAAAATTCAGGTGATTTTAATGACCATAAAGCTCTGTTACGATAAATTTCTCAGTTTTATTTATTTTTAATCCATGACTGCAACACCCTTAGAAGAAAGGAGATTGTTCAACTATTTCACTGATTCTAAAAACTTCTTTATGAAGTTGTTAAAGGATAATAATAATCATAAGAAGAATGTCAAGAAGGGGAAAATGTGTGGATGCAAGGTCACCTTTATACATTGAAGTGCTGACCATTTAAGTCTTACGTTAATTCAATGTGTTGTTTTTATCAAAAGCCAATTTCCAACTTTCACATGATGATACAGACTCACAAACCAAACAAAAGATTTATAGATTCTTACAGGTGTTCCATTCCTAGTTAACTCAAAACCAACTATGAGGGCAGTGCCTGTGGCTCAAGGAGTAGGGCACTGGCCCCATAAACTGGGTGGCGGGTTCAAAGCCGGCCCCAGCCCAAACTGTAAATAAATAAATAAAGATGTATGTTTAAAAAAAAAAAAAAAACTACTACTTTGAAACCCCTAATGACAGTTTCGTTCAGGGTTGTTTTGTTATAAAGTTGATGAGAAAAAATAATTGATTTCAGCCGGGGCTGCTGTTTGTGTGGCATGGGCATGTCCCCCCATGTCTGTCTGGGTTTTCTGTAGGTGTTCAGGGTTCCTCCCACAGCCCACAGATGCGCCCCTCAGGGTCAGTGAGGTTTCTGAGTGGCCCCAGTCGGAGTGAGGGTGTGTGCGTGAGTGTGACCTGGGATGGAAGGACATCTTGCCCAAGATTAGTCCCCCATTGCACCCTGAGTTGCCAAATAGGTTCCTGCCACCTGTAACCCTGTACTGAAATAAAGGGGTTGAAAAATAAATGAATGAATAAGAATTATTGTAAAATATGGCTCAGCGCCTGTAGCGCAGAAGCTAGGGTGTCAGCCACATACACCGGCTAGTGAGTTCAAAGCCTGGGCAAACAACAATGACAACTACAACAACAACAAAAATAGCCAGGTATTGTGACAGGCACCTGCAGTCCCAGCTACTTGGGAGGCTGAGGCAAGAGAATTGCTTAAGCCCAAGAATTAGGGGTTGCTGTGAGCTGTGTTGCCACAGCACTCCACTGAGGGCAACAAAGTGAGACTCTGTCTAAAAAAAAAAAAGAATTATTGTAAAATAAAAATTTATAAAGTATACAATAATCACACAAATGCATCACAGTAAGTGATGTGGGAGGAAAGTCCTTAAAAGAGACCTGTGTCTTTGTGATTGTTTCTGAACTGCATGAGGAGGGGACGGGCTCCTTACAACTTAAGCTTTGAAAACATTTATTGCTTGACTTAACTCACCAGCACTTTGGTAAGTATTTATCTTACCATCCCTCCGTGATTCATCAAAAATTGGGCAAACAATCATTTTGCTTGTTTTTATTAATCTTTCTTAAACATACACATAGTTCACATTTATTTTGCTGTTTTAATACTAGTAGTGTTTTAAGGTCTTTATTGCGAAGTTTGGTAATGTTTCTGGCACCAGAAATATGCCATAGGAACTTACCTCTTGTTTATATCAGTCTAGAGTAAAGATGTTTTTGTTGTGGGTCATCTCAGTCATAGTCTCAGGTTTCAAGGTGATTTTAATGATGTTATATGAGGACTTAATGTAGAAAATGTAAAAGAATAAAATTTAGTAAATGTTCATGGCTAAATTTGGTTCAACAAATTAATATCGAGGGTTCATTTTCCAACTAATTTATATGGAGGCCTTATATTGAATAATCAAACAAACCCTGTCCTCAGTTGATACTGTTTTAGGAAGAAAAAAGTAACATAGTCGCAAGTGATTGTATTAGATTCAAGCATTACAGGTAACATTGTAAGACCTTAAATTTTAATAGATATAAATAAGAAGTATGTGCGTTTCAAATAAGCAAAATACAATGAGCACTAAAAACAGAGAAATACAACATATCCATGATGACAAAGTAGAAAAATCATCAAACAGTTATAGTTCACAATTACTTTTTGTCATTCAGTTTTTTTCATCACTGACATTTTATTGCTATTTTCTCTTCTAAGAATCATTATAGTTAAGCTTTACAGCACCCTTTTTTATCTTTTCCATTTTATTTATTTTTTAAATTTATTTTTATTAAATCATAGTTGTGTACATTAATGCAATCATGGGGTACAGTGTGGTGTTTTCATATACAATTTGAAATATTTTCATCAAACCGGTTAACATAGGCTTCAGGTCATTTTCTTAGCTATTGTGTTAAGACATTTAGAAAGAATTTACTTTTAGAAAGAATCACTTGTACCCTTAAAAGATAAACCATAGATGTGATCCCACCAGTCACCCTCCCTCCCCCCTCCCTTCCCCTCCATCTCTTTCCCCCATATTCTTGGGCTATAATTGGGTTATAGTTTTCCCATGAAAGCTATAAATTAGTTTCATAGTAGGGCTGAGTACATTGGATACTTTTTTCTTCCATTCTTGAGATACTTTGCTAAGAAGAACATGTTCCAGCTCCATCCATGTAAATATGAAAGAGGTAAAGTCTCCATCCTTCTTTAGGGCTGCATAGTATTCCATGGAATACTATCTTTTCCATTTTATAGATAAGGAAACTGTCATGAAGCAAAGTACAGTAACTCGTGTGAGGCCACACAACCACTATGTGGGCAAGTAGAACTGGCCCGTTTCTGTCTCACTGGAAACCCTATGCCCACCCATACCCATAATAAAATATATTAATGATATGCATATCAGCAAATAATAGAAAATGAGGGTAAGAAGATCAGTTCCTAGTTCTGAAATTTCCTCATTCGTCTGAGTTATGTATATGAGTGACATTATGGGAGTTATACAAAGACATTACATTACCATCTCTATCCTTTTTGACCGTATCTTATCCCTACAGATGTTTCCATTCTCTATTGCATTTATGCCAGTGAAGTATAGTTATCAAGTACATGATTTTCTCATACCAGTCTACGGACATAAACAAGCCGTTCAATAAATAAGTGTTGAATGAAATTTGAAAAGGAATGGAATCATCCACTTACATGTCATTATTTTCATAAAGATTATTACCCCATGGAAAAATATTGACTTTATGTTAAAGAAAACCCTCCATGTTCTAGGGCACCACATCCCTACCTGTTAATAATTATATTTTCTGAGAAGTAACATATATGTGATCAACAAAACATTTATGTGCTGCAAATTCAATATGAAACAACCAGATAACAGCCTAAATTCTCTTTGAAAAACCAACTCCCACATCTGTAGTTCCTAGCTCCTCTTAGGAAAACAGTTCTGTGGCCTTCTGTTGAATACTTTGCAAGTTAAGCCCTGCCAGTATTCTAAGCTCTTCAATAATGACAGCTTACTGCTCTTTCAGGGATGTCTATGTCATACAGATACAGAATCTCACACAGATGGGTGTAAATAGTTGATTTTGGTCTCTATTGTCAGTAAAGACTAAATGAGTGGTTGCAGTTAGGAAAGAGATCAGCTGAGATTTGGAATCATCTTTGTAACTTTTGCATATTACGCCTGTTCCTATCTGTGTCTTAAAGATCAGTGTTTTCTATAAGATACAAACCAATGTGCCTAAATTAACAATTCTGGAAAAATGATTCAGAATCTAAATGTCACTGAAATGTGTACTACATGCTTAGATACGTAAATATCATGGTGGTCAACCTTAATAAAGTGGAGATGTATTGGAAAAAAAGAAAAACCAACTCCCAGGTGTCTTTTTAAATTCACAGTAAGCCACAGAGTTTGAAGAGGAGATAGAAAATCAAAGCACAACATGCAAGTCTTTATGATCAGGTGCCAAATTCACACCCATTCCTTAATGTGACTCACATACTCTGTAAGTTCTGAGCTGCCTAACATTACAAGCATTCGGATTTTTTTCCTCTGTAGATGAAAATATACATGTCTGTGACTGTGTTGAACTATTACGATTAACATTTCATTCCTCCGCCTTTCAGATTTCACACAGCCCTCTCTGCAGCGTCGTGTCATTGGTCCACATGATAGAGAAGCTCTTATAACCGTGGCTATTTGGTAGTCTGAGTCTAATTACTTTGGCTAGAACCTAGAGTACACCTTAGCTACTAAATTATCTTACAGGTAAAGACTGTCCAAGCCAGGTCTAATTACCAGGATAAACAATAGAACCGCCAATTGAGCCACCCCGACATCCCTTCTCTTGGAAACTGTCTATTTAACGGTCTCAGCATGGAGCCAGCAGGACAAAAGCAAAATTGAAGCTAATGTGGCTGAAAGTCAAGCCGTCCATTCCTCTCCTTTTGTGTCCAGTGAATTCATAGGCATCTCTAAAGCTAATTGTAGCATTTAAACCTACTCATTTTGAGGCATTTAAACCTACTCATTTAAATGCACTTTGTAGCATTTAAACCTACTCATTTTGAGGTATGCATTATTATTGTCGTAATCTTACATAAAGAAACTGAATCATAGGGCATCAGAATTCAGATCCAGGCAGGATAGGACCATAGGTAACGTCTTAACCATAGGTAACATCTTACACACCTTACCCACTGCTTCTTCTATCTGTACCACAACTACCTTCAGCAAGACTGCTTTTTGCAAGACCGCTACCAACTGCTGTTGCCTGCACTAGTTACCCCTCTATTAAGCACGTCCTAAATGCCAAGCATTGTGACAAGAACTTTACTAATATTAATTTAGTAAGCCTCTGAGGAAGCATTCTCATTCCTGCTATTCAGATAACTCAGGCTAAGGAAGTTAAATAACTAATATTGTGGAACTAACAACTACATTTGGCCAAGAATCCAATCCAAATCTCTCAGATGCCCCAAACAGGCTCTCAATATCCAAATGTGACTTTTCTTACTTTATCCCAGTGGTTTTCAGCCATGGGAAATTACACACTCCAGAGAAAATTTGGAAATAGGGGGGGCTATTTTGTGACTACCCCAAAGCACTGAAGGAATTACCCAAATTTAATGGTGATAGGTGGTGACCTGCGGTCCTCAACATCTTTCAATGTGCTGGAAAGACTCACAGCGTGGACTGCCCCCTCCGTGTCCATGGGGGCCCCAGTGCCCCATTTTAAAACACTGAGGTATCTCTTCTTTTCCCATCACAGAAGTATTTCTCTGGCTGTGCGGATCCAAAGTGCTTTCCCCAACAGTTCATCCTTCCCATCCAGCGGGGCTTGGGGAAATGACGAAAGTCTTTTATGATGAGATTACACTAGGTACTGACTTTTTGTCCAGGTCCCAAGCCAGTTATTATTGGTTTGAAATAACAAAGGAGGACAGCTGACATGTAAATTATGCCACTCAGCCTCTTTGATCCTCTTTGGAGTAATGTCAATTATTTCTGACCACTGTCTAAAATGTTTGATGAGAGAAATATGAGATTGCTACAGTGTTGGTTACCGGAAATGTTCGCTGCTGCTGTTGGTGTTGGTGTTCATCGGTTTGTTTCTTTATCATCCTCTTGGCAATCTGTTGGGCCTCCTGTACCTACTACAATCCCCTGGGGTCTTCACACAAAAAATAATAGTTTCAATCCTTAAAAGGGTGTAGTTAACACCCCTTTTAATCTACTGTCCTGCCCAATGACTGTTGGAATAATTATTCTCACATATGTTGTTACTATATGCTAATGAATAATGATTTAGGAAGGAAAGAGACGTCACGGTGAAAAGGAGTGGCCAGAATCTAGTGTTGAAAAGGTCTTTAAGGATAACTTAGCTACCTCCTAAGATAAGAAATACGGTTGAGTCTCCTGATGTCAGATATTGTGGTAAATCAAAGGCTAGCTATGCCTTGCTTTTGCTTAAGAAAATAGAAAGAAAAAAAGCAACACTAGTGGGTGGCGCCTGTGGCTCCAAGGAGTAGGGCGCTGGCCTCAGCCCTGGCCAAAAACTGCAAAAAACAAACAAACAAACAAACAAAAAGCAACAATAGTGTGCCTTAGAAGGACTTACAGAAAGATTCTCTTCCAGATGCCGCATTAATCATCCTTGTGGAATTGGGGCATATTTTTCCACTTTATATTCTCACAACAATCCTATAAGGTCAAAGTAGCCATTTCACAGATGAAGAAAGTAGGATGCAGAAAGTTTAGTACCTTATCAAGGCTGCAGAACTAGTAAAGGCCAAAACCAGGATTGTAACACACAGTAACCTATCTCCAATTCCATGTTCATCTCTCTACACCCTGCTGATTGTCCAAGTTCACCCAATAGAGGAGAGATAAGGACACTTATGTTCTTCACACTATCTGAGGATTTTTCCCCAAGCATTCACATATTATGTTCATTTGTTCCTCATAATACTATCGAGAAGCAGTTGTGGAATAAAGAATGGATGTTTGCAGAGGAGAGAAGAGAGGATCAGAGACATGAGGGCTTAGTCCACGGTCACACGCAGCTATTAAGTAGTAGAGCAATGATCAGAGGAGAATCAGGGACTAGCATCACATGACAATTTCCAAAACAACAAATATTGCCTGTTTGAGAAATGGAGCTGATGTTTATAGCCTCAAAAATATACTTGCATTTATAAATCAGCATTGTCTCTAACCATAGAATAAAAAGGTTATACTTAGCCATGTCAATTGTTGATTAATTCCTCAATATATTTTTCTCTGCATATGTTTTAGATTAGCTGAAATGATGCCTTTTGCTTAACCAAAAACTTGTGTTTCCCCACAAAAACCACTTAAATTATCAGACCTTAGCATTCTCATTGGTAAAAGACAGAAGTTATAAAGCATTTTGTTTACAGTTAAACATCAAGAATTAAAAGAAATTGAAATATACTTTATGAATTTGAAGTGACTAGATACAGACTTAGTCTCTTCCATGTTTCTTTTGGTTCCTCCCAAAACTTTTTAAAATAATAAAGTTGCACAAAATTCACATAACAATACTCATACATTTGTTAGTGATCCTGTTTATAAAATATGTAAATACCGTGTTTGCCCAATTTGATATTAAAATCCATAATCCAGGTTATGATCAACAACATTGTAGTGTATATTTTTTAAACTTGAATTTCCTATTAACTAACATTTGAGAAGACTTAGCCAAGTGTATGGGAAAGTCTTGCTCTGAAGTTGGTTTTCTCTCTTGGAAATCAAAGCCTGTATGCAACTATTGCTTTGTTTTTGCTCAAAAGCCACGATAAATAAAATAATCATTTTAGATCAGCCAACACTACCCATAATTTTTTATTTCTTTAGCATGCCTTTTTTTTATTAAATAATAGCTGTGTATATGAATGGAATTATGGGGTACAATATGCTGGTTTTATATACAATTTGAAATACTTTCATCAAACTGGTTAACATAGCCTTCACCGCATTTTCTTGTTATTGTGTTAAGACATTTATACTCTACACTTAGTAGATTTAACATGGACCCTTATAAAATGCACCATAGGTGTGGTCCCACCAATCACCCTCCCTCCACTCATCCTCACCCCTCCCCATCTGTCCCCCTCCTCTTTCCCCTTCATATTGGGCTATAGTTGGGTTATAGCTTTCATATGGAAGTGTGGGTGCTTATATGGTAGGGCTGAGTATATGGGACACTTTTT
Organism: Otolemur garnettii; assembly: GCF_000181295.1. NCBI lineage: Eukaryota > Metazoa > Chordata > Mammalia > Primates > Galagidae > Otolemur > Otolemur garnettii. The sequence continues at coordinate 21,694,891 of NW_003852396.1, read as the reverse complement.
CTTCTATTCTTTCTATTTCTAAATGGATCCTAAAAGGGCTATGACTATTCCTTTTAGTTGTGGTTTTCGGTTCTTAACTAAATGTTCGTTTATATAATTAGTCATTTTTTTTTTGTTTGGTAAATATTTACTGACACTTGTTATGTGCCAGAACTGCTAGACATGAAGGGGATATAATTTTTAATAAGTCAGATACAATCTCTGTACTCTCAGAGTTTATGCTTTAGACAGACACATATTTTATACGTAACAGAGATATAACCTTAGATAATGAATGTGAAGACATGGGGAAACTAAGGAAATACAAAAGGGGACCTGACCCCCTGGCCAGAGTGGTTCCTGGAGCAGTAATGTTTAAAGCAGATATTCCAAACCACATCCAGGGCTCTATTAACTACTGCTGCTGAGTGTCTTTAAAAATAAAATAGAACTGAGCATCTGGGAAGTCACCTTTGTCCATTAGACTCTGTCAATGAGAAGACTGGGGTTATACAGAACAATCGTCTGCAATTAATTTCTCAAAACTGCATTTAGGATGATGCTGTATTTGAGTAGCATCTTGGGGAAATTATGATCGCAATATTTTTGAAAGGATTTGTTCATCTCTGAATATTAAATAAATATTGGAATATCTCAAAAGGGATGTAAAATAAGCTTTCAGTGACCTGTAAAATGACTCTCTTAATGGAATTCCAAATATCATTCAATTTTTTATTAAATGAATTAATTCAAAGAGACATTCCACACTTAGGAAGGAAAAATCCTCTGAGAATCATCCTCTAAAGACTGTAGCATGAAGAGCATCAGAGGGAAGCTGTAGAAAGTATCTCATTATAAAATTGTAGAAATTTGAAGCGCATAATCATTTGAAACTTATTGAACGCCTAGTTGATGCTTGCCACTTTTATCCCAAATCTCTTTATCAGTCTCTCTTTATTCTCAAACTATCCTCCATAGGAGGAATTTTTAAACCTCCATTTTGAACCTAAGGAAATTGAAGCTAAGAGAGTGGAGTTATTTCTCAAGCTCACAGAGAAAATAAGACATCAGTAAATGTATACATCGGTTTGTGGTTGCTGACTCTTGTTTAAGCATACATTGATTAAACAACGCTTATTTGAGTTGGCAATGGCTGAATGCAGGAAGGCCTATAGCCTAGATGGGACTGTGTTAGTGTTGAGAATAGCACCCCAGATAACCACTCACTAAAACAAGGAGCCTTCCTTCACTAACACCCTCCACATTCTAAACTGTTCCTTGAACACCGATTTAGAAAATTAAGGATCTGTGCTTAAGAGGACAGAGACAGTTTTGGAAGACATATAATCAAATATGGTCTCTCTGACTAAAGTTTTGACATTCCTCGATAATGCTTTTCAGCCTAGGCATGCAGGCTCACACCTGTAATCCTACCACTCTGGGAGGCTAAGGAGAGAGAATTGCTCAAACACAGGTGTTCCAGACCAGCCTGAGCAAGAGTGAGATCCTGTCTCTACTAAAAAATGGAAAAATTAGCTCAGTATTGTCTTGGGTGCCTGTAGTCCTGGCTACTTGGGAGGCTATGGCGGGAGGATCACTTGTGCCCAGGAGTCTGAGCTCTCTGTGAGCTGTGATAATGCCACAGCACCCAAACCAGGGTGACAGAGTGAGATTGTAGGCTCATCCCATGCCATTCTAACCTTGGCAACCATGTAAAACTCTTGTCTCAAAAATAATAATAATGATGATGCTTTTCAAGAATTACTTTGTAAAATGTATGCAAATCCCATCCTATGCCACTTCAACCACCTATTTTATTTCTAGAGGTATGGTAAAAACCTCCTTAATTACTCATCCCTTTCCCCTCCATACTCAATACACTGATACATGGACACACAAAGACATATACATGTTTGCTTGGCCAACTTCTACTCACCCACTCCATCTCCACGTTCACACTACTTCCTCCAAGAAATCTGTTCTATTCTGCCAAGCAAAAATTATATTCCTGGCCTATGCACTTTTATGGTATTGGAGATTCTCTTATTTTAGCATTTATAACCTTGTGTTGTAATTATGGGTTAACTAGACTGTCTCCTCCACTGAACTATACTTTGTGAAAAGAGGTAGATCCTAGTTTTGTGGAGCCTCAAGTGTATATAGAGGGGGATGGGAGGATTCTTTAATCAAAATAATTCAAAATGATGAATATAAAATTAGTTGCATATGTGTATATTTATTTAGAATAAGAAATCACATTAAATTAGCAATTTGAAATGTTATGAAGTTATGTTATCAGAATATTATTACTGTCATAAGTAACCTAATTCTACCCCTGTGGATTTTTGAGGGGATGATTGCCTCTCTATGACCTAGAGACAGTAGTGAACTTAGCTGTTGAAATACCTTTTCAGAAAGGATGTATTGATATCAGGTGCATGAAACCAAAGGTCATGAAAACCAAATGAAAGTCAAAGGATCTTTGTCTACCAAGAGGTGGATAGATACATAAACTGTGACATCCATACAAGGGAATGCTACTCCATAAACAAGAAGGGATACACCATGATTCATTCTGCAATATGGATGAGTCTTCAAATAATTATGCTTCATGAAGTAAGCCAGACAACATAATACCTGATTCCGTTTGTATAAAATTATAAAAAATGAAAACTCATTTATGACAAAACAAAGTCAGAGTTGCAAGGCAGGCCACCAAATGGGGACAAGATTAGGACAGGGCAACAGGGAACCTCCGGGCGTGGTGGATGTGCTTATTATCTTGATCAGGGTGATGTTTCCATAGGTATAAACAAATTTCAACACAGTCAAATTATCAACTTTAAATATGTACAGTTTATTATGTATCAGTTACACCTCAATAAAGCTGTTTAAAAATCAAAGAGGCATGCATCTACTGTTGTGTTGTCAAAATAAAATATTTAGCTGGGCACGGTGGCTCACTCCTGTAATGTCAGCACTGTGGGAGGCTGAGGGGGGAGAATTGCTTGAGATCAGTCTGAGAGAGACCTCAATTCCTAAAAAAATGGAAAACCTCAGGTGAGTGCCGCAGTAAGCACCTGTAATCCCAGTGGCTTCTGGAGGCTGAGGCAGTGGGATGCACACAGCCTGAGTCTGAGGTTGCAGTGAGCTATGATGCCATTGCACTCTGCTCAGGGCATAAGGTGGGGCTCTGTCTCAACAACAACAAAAAAAGGCAAAGAAATAAAAATTTTAAAAAATAAGCAAGGAAATAAAAGAATAACAATATTTAATCAGCATTATGCTATAGCACAGGGTCATGAAAGAGTTACTTTCCCTAAAGTGCTCTCTTTTGCCCAGATTTGTCTGTCTGCTATGGAAGTCCTTACAGAGCCCTGCCAACTCTTGAGTATCCTCTAAGATTTTTTAGGATACTATTTAGGTTAACATCCTCATCAGCATTTCTAAAGAATCCCTATTTCTAGAGTGTGCTCCAGGCCAAGAGGGATTTGACAAAGAAAATAATAGCTTATGTAAAGAAAGAGTAGTCCTGATTCTAAAACAAATACAGAATTCTAAAACAAATGGATGGGGTAAAACCCCTTTGCATTAGATGAACCTTTAAACACTTAGGACATAAGGTCATTGTAAGCTTTGAATTTTCAAAAGAAGATCCAACTAATTATTAGATTAGGAACATTCCAACTATTTAGTAAATACTATGTTATTTGCAATGGAAACCTCTACAAAATTAACTTCACTCGTAAGTTCTGCAGGAAGCTTTCTAGAAACAATCTGCACCAGATATTGGGGGTTCCTCTGCCTACTTTTTGCCCTATTAGAATGTTTTTTAAATGACTACATGGAGAAATGTTAATAAATTAGAAACAATGTTAGAATAAATATAGCTTGATTTCATTCATTTCCTTTTGGGAAAAAGAAATGTTTAAATAAAACTTCAAGACAAGAGGAGACAGTCACAACCAGCACATTTAAGTTGCATATTTTAAAAATGCCTGCATTTATCTGAGTAATGCCTGTCGCAAAGTTACAGTCACCCCAGGTGATAAGTAAGAAAGGTATTAATCTTCGCATTCTATTGGAAAAATAAATGTCTTTCATAGATTCACTGCAGTTTCACATTCTTGATTTTTCTTTTATCCCCCACCCGTCCACCTTTCTCTAATAACAGCAACCTGTGATTCTACACCTTAACTTTTTCTTGTACTTATACAGACAGCTTTAGAAATTGGAGTATGTTTTTTTGTTTTTTGGGGGTTTTTTTTGTCTTATATCAACATTGACTTCTTTCTGTTTGCCCCACACACTTGCTTCAAGGTTCCTTCTGAGCCTTCATTTAAATGGTTCTTTGAAATGTAATCTTGTGTTTGCTTTGATGAGTTACCTCTTTTTCTCAGTGGATTTTCTGGCCCCTCCTTTGTATATTTGATTATTTCCTCTAAAGGGATATAAATAGTATTTAGTATTACTTCTCTTGTCCTAGAAATATATAAAAACTTTAATCAAAAACACTATTAGAGAATAGTTACATATGTTTTTCTCCCAAACTAGACTCTGTGAGTTTCTTCATGAGGGACCAAAGATGATTTGCAATTGTTAGGAGTTCACAACAGGGTCTAAATGCTGTCTCTAACACTTGCTAGGATTTAGTTTGGCACAATTTATATAATCTCTTACTGGCTCCTTGTTGTTTGTTTTTTTTTAATGTATAAAATAGAAATCATGATATTTGGCTTTGACATAGACTAAAGAAGATATCATAAAATATTGCCTTCAAGGCATGCCTGGCACATAATATATGTTCGATAAATGATCACTAATGTTGATGCTGTTTTATTTCTATTATTGCTTTCATAACACAGCTGATCCCCAGGAAATCAAAATCTGTGTTTTGCGGAGCCTTCCGTTACTCCCCAGGAGTTAACTCCTTGCAGATTTTCAAGCAAAAGAATATAACAGAGATCATGGAACGATATTCCTCAAAGCAAACTGACCCTCACAAACATATTGGCTTTATGTGACAGACCTTGCCATAGTGCAAATGAAGAGAACTGAAGCCGAAATAAGCCATCTGGCGTCGGCTGAGGCATCAAGCCCATAGGAGATAATGAAAACATACATCACTGGTAACCTTTTAGGCCAGCTGGGCTATTGAACATAACAGGAGCATAATGGCTTTCCTGGTGTGTCAGAAATTCTCCACCCCTGCCCACAGGTAGTTTATCAAAGTGTTCTATACTTACTGCTTCCATCTGCATTTACCTTTAATATGCTCTATAAAACCAAATCCTTTCCCTCAAAACCTTCAAGGCCCCAGGAAATTGTTGTGCCTGCCATACTTGCTAAGTGTCAAAGACACTGAAAGTTGAAAATCAAGCCTGCTACACTATGGAAATAGAAAAGAGAGGAGGGAAGTCATGTTAAAAATAAACAGTTTTAAAGATTTCATGAAAAAAAGGCGATGCAATTTGCAACTTCATTTGTTCCAGTGACAACCTGATAAAATGTTGGTGGTACACATGCATCAGAAAATGTGACACAAATTGAAAGTGACTACATGTCCCATTATCCTAAACTCCCCTGGTAAGGGAAAATGATTGTTAAAGACAGTTTCTAATACGTCTTAGAAGCATGAGGCTGTGTGTGGGAAATAATACCCCCGATTATCAGGAAAGATAAGCCTTCGAAAGGAAGCGAGGGCTGCAGGGATTCTGTGAACTGAGCCTCACCCTCACGGTTCTGATCACTGGCTGTGCAAACATTTTCATCAAGCAGTATTTAAATATGCAAAGAAAGTTATCAATGGAACACATTTAAAAATTCGATATAGAAATGACACTCATGAAATAGGGAAGTCATTAACACACAAAAAAAGGGCAATGCGGTCAGTCAATAATAAAAGCCTGCCAAAATATTTATTGCAGGTTTTCTGAAAGAGTTTTCACATAGGCTTAAATGGCAGGCATTCTAGTCTTGGAAAGCAGTTATTTAAAAGAAACCTTAAAAATATGACACATCAAATTGAATTTTCTCTAGAAACTTTTGAAAGGAAGGAGAGTATAATTAGAATCTGGTATGTGGTTTTCTGAATTAACTGCATTTTTTTTTTCATAGTACAGCTTTGTAACACTAGCATGGTTTGTCTCATACAAGGAATTATAATGCCAAGAATAATTGTACATTGGGAGGACCTAGAATCTTAAGAGTTGGGGAAGGTAAAAGGTTACTATACTTAAAATAACATCATATCAGAGTACTTATTTTCTTTATTTTATAGTTAGAAAAGTTATCTTAGAGAAATTAAGGATACTTCCCAAAGCTACCCAATGGATAAGTGGTAAAGGTGGGATTTGATTTAAGTTAGCCTCACAGGAAAGACTTGACTGTTTCTTCTGTTATCTCTTCATATAGATTCTGAATCCCTCATAATCCCTCATAATCATAAAGTAATTCAGAGACTATCTTCAAAGTCATTAATTTGAAAAGTATATTCACTTATTTACTTCATTCAAAAACATTTACGGAGAAATCATGCTTAAGTGTCATGCTTGGTAACCACTGATTGATGACCATAACAACACCTCTAGGAATACAATTACTCTCAACTTTTCCAGTTGCATGCAGCAGAAACCCATTCCAAATGAACTGCTGCAACACAGAGGTTTATGACAGAACACAGGAGATGTTCCCGGGAGCGAGGGAAGGGCTGCAGGAATCAGGGCACCTTTGGGGCTCTAAGAGATTGGGTTTGGGTGTTTTCTAAGCATGGTTCACATGCTTCGTCTCTCATCTTCAATTCCGTTTGGGAGTGCTGCTGTAATAGAATGGGTAATTTATATGAAAATAAATTTCCCAGATCGTGACTATGGGGGCTACAAAGTCCTGGCATCTTGCAAGGGCCTTCTTGCTGCATCATTCCATGGCAGAAGCCAAAAAGAGGGCAGGAGAGAGAGAGAGAACAGGGAACCTGACTTACCCTCTTATAATGAATCTACTCTTGCAATAAGGGCATTAATCTATTAACTCTGTCCAAATGGCCTAATCCCTCTCCTTAGGCCCCACCTCCCAACATTGTTGCATTGGGGGTTAAGTTTCCAACGCAAACTTTATTATTATTATTTTTAAATCACCACACAAGCTTTTTTGGTACACACCCTCAAACCATAGCATTATACGACAGACAGAATTCTGAACATTTCATATGTGTTGTGTTATTTAATTTTCACAATAACTATATGAAATAAGTTACATTTCTATCTCCAAGAAAGACTAGCAAGTTGAAGGCTTAGTGATGTTAAATTGCTGAAGGTAGCATGGCCGGTAACTAGGAAATGCTGGATTGAGTATGATGCATAGATATCTGGATCTAGTTCTTACAAGGATTTACGCCACCTCTAGGTTTGGAACCTTTGTCTGTTTGTGTTAATACAATAGAAATGCCATAAACTAGATGGTCTAAATAACAAACAGTTGTTTTTTATAGTTGTTGGGGTAGAAAAGTCCAAAGTCAAGCCAGTAAATACAGCGGCTGGTTGGGGCCTGCTTTCTGTTTCAATTTTACTTTATTTTATTTTACTTTACTTTACTATATTTTACTATAGTTTATTTTATTTTTCACTTGGAGACTACTGTATCTGGATGAGTATAATATATACCTACCTTTTTTTGCTCAAACTTTCAAGAAAACATCTTTTCTGCTTTTTTAATTCAAATTTTATTTATTTATATCTCTGTACTTGTTTTTTGTATTATAAAAGAATTTAATTATTTATTTTAGAATGTATTTGGTACAGGAAGTTTTATGTAACAGATAATTACAAAATAAAAGAACAGATACAAGGTACAAAAAATTTTTTGTACCAGTAAAACATTTATGATATTCATATGTTTGCTATTTGTCAGTCTTCAGAGAAGGTTCTATTCATCTCTCTTGTTCAGGGATATAAAGGATTGCTGGCTCTTATTTTTTTTGTTGTTGATTAATCTGAGTTTCTGATAGAATCAAGTTATCAAGCTTTTGTCCAATTCATGCTATGCAAATATCTTTTCCCATTCTGATGGCTGTCTATTTGCCTTGGCTGTCTCCTGAGTTGTACAGAAGCTTTTCGGTTTAATTAAGTGTCATTTGTTTATTTTTGTTGTTGCTGCAATTGCCATGGAAGTCTTCATAAAATATTTCCCCAGGCTGATATCTTCAAGTGTTCTTTCTTTGAGGATTTTTATTGTCTTCATGCCTTAGATTTAAATCTTTTATCCATCTTGAATCAATTTTTCTAAGTGGTGAGAGGTGAGGGTCCAGTTTCAGTCTTTCACATGTGGTTATCCAGTTCTCCCAGTACCATTTATTGAATAGGGGTTCTGTCCCTTAGTGTATGTTCTTGTTTGGTTTATCAAAGATTAGGTGTTTGTAAGATGTTAGTTTCTTCTAATAGTTTTCTATTTGGTTCCAGTTGTCTATGTCTCTATTTTTGCCTAAAGTCTGGTAGGCTGATTCCCCTGACTTCATTGCCCCTAATTATCAGAGAAAGGCAAACCACCTTTAGATATCACTTGACCCCAGTGAGAATGGCCCACATCACAAAATCTCAAACCTATAGATGCCTGCATGGATGTGGAGAGAAGGGAACACTTTCACACTGCTGGTGGAACTTCAAACTAATACAACCTTTTTGGAACAATGTATGGAGAATTCTCAAAGAACTCAAATTAAACCTCCCATTTGATTCTGCAATCCCGTTACTAGGCATCTACCTGGAAGAAAAAATAATAATTTTATCATAAGGACATTTGCACTAGACTATTTATCACAGTTCAATTTATAATTGCCAAATTGTGGCAACAGCCTAAATGCCCACCAAACCCAGGAATGGATTAATATGCTGTGGTATATGTATACCATTCAGCCACTAAGAGATGGAGATTTTACATATTTCATATTAATCTGGATGGAGGTGGAATGCATTCTTCTTAGTAAAGCATCACAAGAATGGAGACGCAAGAATCCAATGTACTCAATTCTGATCTGAGGACAGTTGACGTGAACAGCTGTGAAGTGGGTTTTCTTGTGTCCACTAGTTTTAAAAGCCATGATCTTTGCTACTTTAATGTCCACAGTTCTGGGGGGCACATATCAAATATAAGTGGGACCTCATCCATATTTGCAATTTGGGACAGCTCAACATTGTACATCTATCAAAGATTGATTACATAGGGATAAAATTCCAAAACTTGATTGTCATTGGCTGCTGGGAATTTTAGAGCAAATTTTGTGTCCTCATGCTCAAATCAAAGAGATTTCCTTTCCCTGTAAAGGTAAAGCACCATTTAGCTGTCCCGGAGAAATGATCAGTGTCTTTTTCTTGTACAATCCTTTTACCCTCTTCTTGTATCATCTGGTTAAAACAGAGATCCCAGTTTGACACTGCTCCAGAACCCAGGTCTTCACCTCCCGCTCCACCTCCAGCCACTTTGGAGGTTTCTCTCTCCTTGCTCTCTTCTGTCTTGGCTTCTGAAGGTCTTCTTCCTGTTCTCTCCACAATCTGATGCCACTCTTTGGGGGAAAAGGTCCAACGTGTCTCTCAGGAGCTCTGTTGCCAAACTCTTTAGCCTATTTAATAACTGTTAGCTTAAAGTTTGCTGTGTACACAAACCATTTCAACATTTTCCAAGGGATTTTCCAATAACTTTTGTAAAAATGTGAGCTAAATTGCTACCTTCCCCCTAAAGTGTATAAAGAGAAATACGTCACTCTTCCTTGGCCAGAAATGCTTTTTTGTTAGTTCCTGGTAAGTTCCGTAAGACTATCATATTCCACGGTGTGTTTTGCACACAAATATAGTTATTGCTTTCTAGAGTTACACTTCTAACACATAAGCACAAGTGAAAGAATGAAAATCTTTTTATAGACATGTAATTAGTATTACCCATGGTTGATGCACATCCTTATTTTTCCCTCACAAGTTTGGGTAAAAAAAGCTAGAATGCAATAGCTCTGCACAAGTGCAACTATAGCACATTATAGCCTCAAATTTCTGAGTCCAAGTGATCATCCAACCTCAGCCTCCCAGGTAGCTGGGACTATTAGTATGTGCCACTGTGCCCAGCTTCTGGAGTCTCTTTTATAAGGCAGCTAACTGCATTTATTAGGCTCCACCCTTATAACCTAAATACCCCCTGAGGGTCACACCTCCTAATATGGTCACAATGGGGACTGGAATTTCAATGTAAATTTTGAGGGGACACAAACATTCAGTCTATAAAAGAATCATTTTTCTCTTGTTCATCATTACTATACATGTCATGGTTTTTAGGTCCTAGATGTCCTACTTTGTCAATATTTTAGTCAATGCCCTTTAAAATAAGGTTTTGAAGCAACTTTTATGTATCAGATGTAAAATAAGGAGTATGTGATGTAGACTGTCACGTTAATGAGGTTACTGGGGTAATTTAGAACAATAGCATCAACATAGTTAATTCTGTTTATGCTTTAGGTCACATGTAATGCTTCAAGCCTTTTCTTACAGTGTGATGCCAAGGCAGGCATTTGTCTCTTTTTGAAATTATATGCTTGACAATTCTATATTTATATTTTCTTCTATACTAAGTTTTGTATAAATTCATTGCTGGGTTAAAATTTTTTCTCACTCCTGATCATCTGTCTCAACAGCAAATATGCTGAAATATGATCTTTTCATTTTTTGTATTAGATATTATCAAATCACTTACTGCACATTAGAGATTGTATGTTCCTTATCATTTGCCATTGTTTCCTATGTGTTTCTCCCCTAAACAATGAGAGTAGAGACTCTGTCTACTTCATTCACCACTGAATTCCCAGCGGCTTGCTAGGTGTTTGGTACCTCTAAAGTAGTTACCCGATAAATAATTAAAAATAAACAAATAGATGAATCTACTGATATTTTAATACATAATGCATACATTTCATCTAATTCAGAATCAGATTTTGTTATTGCTGTGCTTGGTTTCATTTTTAAAGTTAAGATGAAGTAGCAGGCAATACTGATGTTTTCCCACTTCCAGCTCGTGTGGCAGGTGGAAACATGTTCAGATCTGTTCCTAAGGCCTTGGCTTTGTTCACAGAGTTCCCTTTGCTTCTGTGATTGCACAAACTTCTGTTTTTATACCGGGTAATCTTTTCATCTCCAATCTGAAATTTTTCCATTATCACATCATCTGTAAGTCTGTTCTGCTCTCCCCATGGTGAATTCTTCCATGCTCACGTTTCTATGGTGTAATTCAATTATTGGCCTTATCATCTTTCATTATCATTGTTTGTTTAAATGCTTGTACCTTGGAGGACGAAATCTGTCCCTCCATCTATCTTTATATCTTTGGAAACTAATAGAATGTCTGGAACATAGTAGCTATGACCATGTTTATCACTATTATGATCAGCAAATCCCTATTTCTTGTGGAATTTACCTATAAATTCTTCACCAACGATCCAACCACAGGTCCCTATTCTGATGATGACAATGATTTTGATGCTGATGGAATTTAGTTGCTAAAAACAGAGCGCTGAGAAAAATCCAGTTTATAGAAGCAAAGACAGAATTGTACAAAAATGAAGAATTTTTGTGGGGGGAGAATTATTAAATGAATCAGTGAAGAAATAATAGGAGAATATATGTTTTAAAATTGTGCAAGTGTTCTCAGCCAGAACTTATATTTTAGTGTGAATCTGCCTGGCAGATAAACTGCTCAGTTTACATTTTACTTTTATTTCCTTTTTCCATTTTCTTTTTTTGACTATCTCCCAGATTTTCAAAACCATCTATCCTTTCCTCTGTCTTCCCTGCATCTCATTTGTTATTTAGCCTATGACACTAACTCTATTGAAAATTGACTTTGTATGATAAGATCAAGGGGTGATACATATTTCTAATGAAAGACTAAGACTACATTTGAAAATTCAAAATAAGATACTATATAATAATAATGTTTCATACATAAAGAGGTAGCTGGCTCTAATCATAATAGCTTGGGTTCAAATTCTATTGCTCACTAGTTGTGAAAATTACATTAGTTTACTAACTCTCTGAGCTTAAGTTTCCTCATCTGTATGCCTGAATCATATCTACTTCATGTGAGTATTGAGAAGAAGAAATAAAATCACTTATTCAGAATATCTGACTAATTGGTACTTAATAACTACTGAATTTATTTCAGTTAAAATAAAACTATATGCTCCTTAGATATTTAACTTATTTAATTCAAGTTATACCCTGTTTTATCATTTTAAGGAATGTATATTTGAAGAGGTAATTTGTTTTTGGTTGTCAAGCCAGTAACTGGAGCAATCAAGATCAGAACACACAAAGAATAGAGAAAAAGGTATTTAAAAAGAGCCAGTGTGAGAGCTGGGGTGTCAGAAAGGCTGTTGAGAATATAGACAATGCTGTAATGTGACATACGAGGAAAAATGTATTCTGGTGCCCTGTAACTAGTGAGTGATGATAAATTAATAAACATTTTCCAAAAGACGAATCCCCATGCTTGATTTCAAGCAGGGCATGGCCAACTCTCATTTGTTTAATCACCCATTTTAAAACAAATACATGGCTTTGCTTAATTGGCATCTGAAATATTAATATATCTTTGAAACTCTGAGAGCTTCTGCTTAGAGCTTACAAGGAATTATTCATCTCTTTGGAAACTCAGTGGACGTTTCCTTGGGATAGAAAGTTGATAGAGCTTTGCGAACATCTGAGAATAATCCTATACTTCAGAGAACAATAATCAAAATAAAGATGATCTCAGACTAATAAAACAGTGGCTTCATGAGTCCATTCCACGCAATAGCAGTCTTTTCCTAATGCTCATTAAAAATCTGAAGAATGCAGGGGCTGTTTAAATTTTATTCTGGAAAATTAAGTCCATTGACAGCAAGTATTTATTGGAGAAATATTAACAGAAGTCTAGGTATTTATGGAAGTTCTTTCCCTCCCCCTCCTTTGCGCAGTAAGGGAAGCCCGAGGCGATTTTCTGTGAAGCCGCTCTGGGCAAACCCTGAGGGTCTTCTCTGCACAGCATACCCAGTTGAGGCAAGCCGAGTAGGATGTGATGAAACTGGAGAGGATGAAAGCGTCACTACTGCAGGCCTGCTTTAACTCCCACTCAAGACGCTCCCACAGAGCGTCTAGTAAACAAGATTCACAACACACAAGCCCTTGTGTCAGAGCCTTTGATCAGCCAGCCACGCACAGGTGCCTGTACTTAGAAGCAGGGAAAGTCACACCACAGGCAAGGTCAGTCACCCTTGTCAAAGCAGAAAAGGCGTTTTTGTTCGGGGATCTAAGAGGTGTTTCTGGAATCAGATCCTGAGACCTCAGGATGCTGTGACAGGCATCTCATACATTTGAAGATTTGGGGTGGAAAGGGCTTTGAAGATTACCTGCATTCTGTTTCCTGTACACAGCGGAGGGAATTTTGTGAAGTATCTAAGTCAGAGTTTTCCAGAGTCAGGACTCCAAGCACCCAAGCACATCTCCCAATATTTGATATGTGTTTCTGCCTCTTGAACAAAATTACATAAATGCTGCTTTTTCCAATAAGTTGCTCATTCTTGATCACCTATGATGCTTTCAGTAGCTCTGATGGAGAAGGCTAAACTCCAGTTTTCACGAAATAGCCAAATCAATACTTATTTGAATAATCAGGGTGCCCAGAAAAAAAAAAAAAAAAGAAATGCAAGATTTCCAGATAGTGTGCTCTTAGTGGCTATGCTAATCTGGGGATGATAACTCTTTACCATTAAAGAGTAAAAAGGAACATATCAAAAGTATCCAGCAGGCTGCGATGGCTGACACATCCTTGGTGTTTAATGAAACTAGTTAGAATGGATGGCACATTTTTTTGAAATGGTATTCACTCTTTTGCTGATTTTTGTGCTTTATTCTTTCACTGTCCATGTGGAGGGGACTTTATTACTCCTTTAAAATTTAACTATTACAAGTCCGCCCTTCGTTCAGCCCCATCCAACACAGTTAGCTATCTGGAGTGCTGGCTTCTAGAAGTGTCACCTCATCTCTGATGTTCTTCTTCCTCCCCCCTGGTTTTTCTCCTTCTGTATGGAAGCATACACTCATTTCAAAGTGAGTATCCTTTAGTATTAGGAAGCTGAAGGCGCTCAGGCATTATCAGTCTATGCATGAACAGGTGATCTTTGATCATCAAATATACTCATTTTTAACTGAAGTCAAAAACCTACCAGGTTCTGAATATATGTATTACAAGACAAAGAAAAAAAAAAAAGACTATGCTATCAAGTCTGGCAATCAAAGTCTCTGCAACGTAAAAAAGAAGTTACAAAAATTTATGTCAGAAGAAGAAATGGTTTTCCTGGATTCCTGATTTAGAGTCCCAACTCCTGTTTTCTAACACAGAGACAGAGGGGCAGGCCAGGCCAATTCATTTGCCCCAGCCAATGTGCCCTCACCTATGAAAAGAGGTTAATCAACATCCTTCTCCCAGACCCAAGGCGAGGAGTTTGCAGTAAAGACACAGAGAAAGCCGCATTCACATCCACGAATCCTGAGAAAGTGCTAGCATAGTAAACCCTTTACATTGTGTTTTATTCAAGCCCCAATACCCGACATGAGAGATAAAGCTTATCCTCATTTAACAAAGGAAAAGCCAGAGCTCAGATATGATGTGTCATATCTGATGTATGTGTCAGTTACTTTTTGACCACAGAATGCCATTTATTGTTATTATTATCCCTTCGACATAAGTGAACGCAGATGCGTGGCCACTGCCAAGGAAGGCTTCTGCCAAGCTGTCACTCTGTGCCTGCCCTTTCCTCTCATTGCCAGGATGTGCTGTCTGCACTGGGGACTCCCTCGTCCAGGCATCGTTCCCTTCTTATGCCCCTGCAACCTTCATCATAGCCGCACAATTGCCAAAAACAGAATAATAAGAGAAATACTCTCCACTCACATAACAAGGCCGGAAGTTGCATTATTCCTTAATTAGTTGGAAAATGCTTCTTTTCTATCTTCCCTCCCTTAATTTTGTGCCTCTCTCTCATTTCCTAATCTGTGATGAAAAACTACATTTGTAAATGAAATCAATAGAAAATTTGAGTGAATGGATATCAACTTCACTCTAAGGGGAAATTACATTATTCACGATACCAACTCAAAAAAGAGTGGCAGGGTTTTGAGGATTAAGTTAATGTAATCTTGAATTTAGTCCATGTATCTTTATTGAACAATGCTACGTACTGGGTATAAATCAGTCAATAAGAGAGATGCACTTTTGTCTCTTGTGGGTTTATACCTTATCAGAGAAAAAAAATTGTCTGTGTCATTGAAGGGTAGGGATGGAAAGTATGAATTTGTGACTGATAATAACAATAGCAGTAATAGTGGCTGTGGTTGCTACAGCAATAGTTCAACTTTACTGATTTTTTACTGTATTGCAGGCATTACACATACCTTGCAGATATGAGCTCCTCTAATTACTGTTCTAAATTATAAACTGGTCATATAACTTTCCTGTTTTGACTGTCTAGTTGTTTTTGCAGATCCACATTAATGGATAAGCCAGCTAGGCATATGAAAGACATTGGAATATCATACACTTAAGCATCGCTAGAAATAAAACTTGATAGGGTAAATCACATTTGCTGAACCCTTTTCAGGAAGAGGAAAAACAGTGGTTGAAAAATAATTTGTATAGTAGCTGAGCATGAGCGTGAGAATGCTCACTGAGGATGCTTGAGTCCTGAGAGTTACTCTGCAAAGGACCTTCAGGAGAGGCTAGGTCCTGTTCACTTCCACCTGTGTTTGTTTTTGTCAGATGGAACCAGATCTCTCTCCACACTAGCTGGGAGCCTGAGCACTATTGTCACTGCCTCCTGCTAGTCCTCCACGCAATCTTGAGAGTCGCCTCTAAACATATGTTGGAGAGGACTCAAAACGATGATTCAGACAAGCACCAAGTTATCACCCTCTTTCTTTCTTTGCACATCTGAAATTCAGGATTATTCTGTCAAACAATTTCATAGCTTATAAATCCTTCCTACTCTGGGACCTAGCTTTCTATCCTCACCTGCCACCATCTGTCCCTACATGCATGCCACAACTACCATCTAATTCCTTTCTCTAAATATTTACTTGTCTGGAATCTCTACCAAGCCAGAGCACCATTAAAACAATTATTTGTCCTATCCATCTTTGTACTCCACTGCTGGCGTCCTGTATAATGTGTAAAATGGGTGTCATAAATATTTGCTAAGTAATAATTTTCTACTGAAAGAAAAATCATAGTAATTGTTTAGTAATTCATACCTACTACACCTAAGAAAATCTTATGCACAGATAAGACATCTGGTAAATATTTGTTGAACATCTATATGATCATCTTATCCCTTGTTCCTTTAGATAATTTTTTATTTCCTCCAACAAGAGCAAATCATCTTCTTGTTCTTCAAATCATCTTTTTTGCTAGCAAAAGCATCTTCTTTTTCTTCAAATCCTCTCTTTTGCTAGCTATTCTTATCTTTCAGAACATCTAGAATTTTTTAAAACTCTGAAGGGTGTTCAAAATGTGTTATTTATAGACTAATTGGCAAAGCCATGTAAGTGCAATGATGGCAGCTCGATTTCTGGGTAGAGCCTTATTTGGTTCATCATAATTTGACAAGTTGGCATCTTTGAGGTTAATGAGAAAATTCATTTTAAGTGACATCCGAGGCATTTAGGAGAGGAACAGTCGCACTAATAGGAATTGCGTGTTATACATACTGCATAGTTTTTGCAACTTTTCTTTAAAAAACATGGGGAATGATTTGCTTTGCTTAACTCTAGATAAGAAAAGAAACAAAAGTCAATACCTGACTTCTACAGAGAAATAGAATTTATCTTTGAGTATAAATATTACGCATAATCACTCATTCATGAATACACTAGATGATTTAACAGATTATCGCACATTGCCAGTTGTGTAGTCTCCCCAGGGATATGACAGATAAAATACAGGCTGATCTGAATGTTATTATAGAACAGGAAGTACTTAACAACTTAATGTGGGAGGTAGAAGATTGAGGTGAAAGCCCAGGTTGGCAAACACAGGCCTTCTCTCCTGCCTTCTATGGAAGCAGATGCCAGAAGTGAGGAATTTGTCTACATATTTTCTGAAAATCACTGTTTATAATCATTGCAGAAAAGTGTCACTAGTCTTCCTAAACATCCTTTTAAAATAAGCTAACCCCTCTGTGTATCAACAAGCCACCCTTTCTCCAAAGGCATTCCATTAAAGAGTCAAACAGCCTTCAAGTTAGGCCCATGGGAAGATATAATTCAACCAAGATCCTCTACTAAATGGATATTTACCAGCACCTACTCTAAGGCAAGCAGTTTGCCAGGTGCTAGAGAAAGAACAGCAAGGGCAGACTTACAGTCACGTCCTTAAGGAACACGCAGTCTAGTGGGAAGTGCTTGCAGTTCTAGGAGGCTCCAGGTTAAAACATTCATGGGGACTCTATACACGAGAATACAGCCAGTGACGCTGTCAGGAGGAGACGAAGCTGGTTATCGCCGGGTGAAGTGGAACCTACTTCTAATTATCTCTGTGAAGATCTTTGTACTGACACCGGTTATTCTGGAAGAAACAGAACACAGACACTTCCTCTGTCTGAAGCACAGAGCTGGCTGTTTTTCCAAGTTGACTATGGCTTTTTCTCAAGTTCAGCTTCTTGTGCTTGTCATGAATGACCTTGTTTGCGGCTTCTTCAGCTGGCGGATGTATATACTTGACAAAGTGTATATGGAAAAGAAAGGACTTTGAAATTATTCAATTTCAGTACTTAAATATTAATGAGTAATAACAATATCCAGCGTTTATGCCATGATTCAGTATTTGCAACGCGCTTTCAATATGCATTATCTTAGCAGTGTTCCACCCTACCTGGGCGTCAGAATTATGTGTGCAGGTTGTTAAAACCGCCCACACTTGGACACCAGTCCTACGGATTCTGATTCAGTAGGGGTATTTTTAAGCAGCTTCATGGATGATTTCGAATTGCAGTCAGAGATGGAAACCACAGTTTTATATAATTTATTTTTCTGCAGTGTCCCTGGGAAACAAGCTTTATTAATGCTCCATGAACTTTCACGCTTTTGTGTTGAGAATGCTTCTCCTCAGGGACCTCCTCAGGGAAGCCTTCCCTAACCACGTCTCCCACTAACACCACCGCCACCCAGGCAGATCCAAATCACAAACAAGTGCCTCCGGCATACTTTCCATTTGTCATCCTCCGCGCTGTAATTTTGATCTTGGCTGCTTATGTGACTCTCTCCTATCTGCTTTGGAGCCCCTTCAGGGTATGAGCTACTATCTACTCACCCTTATAGCCTAACATTACCTGGACATGATAGGAGTGCAAATAATAATGACTACAGTAACCTATTGTGCTTATGATGTGCCAGGCGTTATTTATAGCATTATACGTGCATGAATTAACTTAATGTCTATGACAATCATGTGAGGTAGGGAGGGTAGGTACTGTCGTTATCCCCATTTACACATGAGAAAGTGGGCACCAAACAGCAAATGACCTCATGTCACACTGCAGGTTTAGTGAAGGTGTTAATATCATGTCCACAGCCCAGAAGGAAGAAAATGCTTTTTGTTTACAAATGAGAGAACTGAAACCTGTTCCATCATGCCAGTCCTTTAAGTGTTGAGCGTTTATTCTGTGGTTTACACACTTGCTCTTCCAGTAAATATAATGGCAATAAATAGACCTGGAGCTAGAGGGATTCTTCCAGTTTGGTGAATCCTGTACCTGGTACTTCTTCTACATCGTGCTATTATCTTTGCTAAATGGGGGAGGCTGAAGGCACCAGCTGAACCACCGCAGCCCATGTGCTTCCAGTAGAAATCAGATGATGTTAAGAAGCAGGCCCAGCCGTCTGCTGACATACTGATTTACCACCGGGAAAAAAAAAAAATGGATGACATTTGTTCACATTTCCAGATTATTTAAAAATAAGGAGCAATGGGAGTTATTAAATTGGGCAATCTGGGTTCTAAGTAGCATTTATATACCTTTTTTCCCCCCTGTATGCCTTCTTTAAAATTAAATTTTTAATAACCTTTAAGCCTTGCAGCCTTGAGGGAATAATTTCTTTCACAGTAGTTCAAAGGTTTAATTTCACAGTAAAGCTTTTGAAATATGGTATTATCCCTTTTGTTCTAGAAAATTACTGTTTAAAAAAATCATATTTCAAAGTAATGATTGTAATGAGAAAAAGATATGAGGCCTAACTTCAAAAGGGAAAAATGATAACCTCGCCTGTGATGTCCTCTAGTGAGCCTTTCCCTGGTGGATTCCAATTTGTAACAGTTTGAAAAATCTTTGGAATTGCAGTCTCTGCCCAGTAATACAGCCTGGACTGTAGTCCAGGAAGGGGGTGGGGGGTGGATATAGACACAAGGGAAACCATTAGCTTTCATACATACATAAAACACAGTGTGTCTTCAGTCTTGCTGTGTCTGTGCATTCTACAACGCTATTTCCAAACAGGTTACCTGTGGTGTTCTAAAGCCATTTTCTTGAACATGAATGTTGTATGTGTAGTTGCAGAAGAGGCAGTGGAAATTGCAAGTGGAGCAGAGCCTAGCAGGGACGGGGAGCAGAACCAACAAATACTAGGCACTCAGCTTGGGCTGGAGAGACACTGCCCGGCAGGCTTTACCCCGACAGATACACAGCATGTCTCAAAAACCGCCCATAAGTTTCCACACATAGGCAAAATGGGAAATTGTAGCTAAACGTACCTTTATTTTCTAAATATTTATTACGAAGTAAATGTTTTGTATTTATATTTGTATTTGTAAATGTTTTGTATTTATATTTTGTATTTTGTAAAATATTTTTTACAAAGAGGTGGCCAACATGTAGAGAATATTTTGTAAATATTTCATAAAATTTTGGGACTCACTACATGTGAACTTTCTTAATATTCAAAGCATCCCTGTGAGAGACACATGCTATTAGTCCATACCACTTACATTAACTTCATTCTACAACAAGATATAACTCATCTAGTTTGGTTACTTAAAAAACAATCCTCACGACAACTTCTAATTAGAGGTCCCTTAGACTATTAACCTTGTTATAGGAGAAGTCAAAGACATTTGTTAACTTGTAAATTAAAAAAGACGTACGAGGTGATGATGTGATGAAATGGAAACAGGTGAGGAAATGCTGTGAGGCCTGGAGCCAAGAAATGGGGCAGCCTTGGGAAGCCAGGAGAAGCCACGACTAGACCCTCCCCGGAAGCCTCCAGAAAGAAACAGTCCTGCTGACATCTTGACTTTGGCCCAGTGAGACCCATATCAGACTTGTGACCTTTGGAACAGTAAGAGAATAAATGTGTCATTTTAAGCCACCAAATCTGTGGTAATTTGTTATAGCAGCAATAGAAACTGATGCCTCATATCAGATCCTTAAATCGAGAACTTAAAAAAAAATCTATTAATGTCTTTAAAAAATAACAATTGGTCAGCAGTGCCTGTAGCTCAGTGGGTAGGGCGCTGAACCCATACACTGAGGGTGGTGGGTTCGAACCCAGCCCTGTCCAAACTGCAACAACAAAAAAAATAGCCAGGTGTTGTGGTGGGTGCCTGTAGTCCCAAGTACTTGGGAGGCTGAGGCAAGAGAATCGCCTAAGCCCAGGAGCTGGAAGTTGATGTGAGCTATGACACCACGCACTCTACCAAGGGCGATAAAGTGAGACTCTGTCTCTGAAAAAAAAAAAATAATAATAATAACAATTGATGCCTTTCTTGTTAGTCTAAACATTACCTTTTTATGAAAAATAAATATAATGTTAAAAACACTGAAAAAAAAAGACATAAAATAAGTTAACGAACATAGACTAAAGGGATGAGAACTACAGTATATGCCTGGGAGAAGTAAAGCCGTATATGTGTAGAGCAATAATAGTACCATTAGCTACTAAAAGACTGACATGAATGGGTGTGTGTATACTTGTCAGGGACGCCAGAAAAAGACTCAGAATTTATGGATATCATTTCTAGGGCTGCAAAACTGGGATAAGTCACTGAAATTCTCTTAGCATCATTTCCTACTCATAAGAAACGGGTAAAAAAGATGTTGAATGATCCCTCTCATGACTAAAGGGATAAGGCTGTGGAGAGGCTTTCTGAACTACAAAATACCATGCTTAAAACAAGATCATTATCATGATGAAGTACAAGACAATCATTAGAATGGAATCAATTTAATGTGGAAACATTAATACCATTTTGAATGGCTTATAAAAATATAGGCCATCGATCATAATGTGATAAACTTAATTCCTGCAATTCTATACGCTACTTTAAAGTTTGCATAATAGTTAATTTTGTTGAATCCATATTATTTGCTATCCTGTATGATAAGCACTCTGCATGCCTTATCTTATTAAAATATTCTAATAACTTAGAAGAGTTAGCACTATTATAAATTTTAAGAAGCTGGGGCTTGGAGCAGTTGAACAGTTTTTACAAGAACACACTAAACTGAGATCAAGATTCAAAACTAGGTCTTGGTCCAGCTGATAGCACACACCTAGAATCCCAGCATATCGGAAAGCCCAGGTAAGAGAATTGTTTGAGGCTAGGAGTTTGAGACTAGCCTGGGCAACATGGCAAGACCCTAACTCTAAAAGAAAAAATAAGTAATTAAAAAAATTAATTAGACATGGTGGCAACATGCCTGTAGTTTCAGCTTCTTGGGAAGCTGAGGTAGGAGGACTAGGTGAGCCCATCAAGGCTGCCACAGTGAGCTCTGGTCATGCCCCTGTACTCAAGCCTGGGCAACCGTGATGCCCTGTCTCGTTAAAAAAAAAAAATAGGCAAAACTAAGTTTCTTTGATTTATTCATGATTCTTTGACTTATTCAACAAATCTTTCTTAAGTTCTTACTACGCTAGGTGTGGAAATACAGTGGTGAACAATGTGACACAGTCTTCACACTTATAATCTTACTGCCTAGCAATAAGAAAATGTTATTAAGCATATAAATATATTATTAACCAATTAATTGTATTTTATATTTTTTATATGCTTTAGGATGCTTAAACGGGTAGGTATAGGATACACACACAGAATACTCTTATATTTTGAATATATTTGAAATATTTATATATATATATATATATTTTTTTTCTCCTTTCTGATAGGAGCCTTATGGAGAAAATGTGGGTAACAGACTTTTATTCTCTTCATTTCCAAGGAGTCCTTAATTGTGACTAATTACTGCTTAGTTCTAACTTCTTTTTCAGCTAATATTTTATATTTTACTATTTAAACAGTATCTATATAAAATACCATGAAACTATGATGCACCAGCTAAAAATAAAGTGTGGCTATTGGATACATATCTTCTGGAGTAGCCAAATGGCCCTGCGGTTGGTCTCCAACAGCGTGACTCAGGAATGAATATCTTCACTGGCCCAAGGACTGCATTGCCTGGATTGATATATTTTCATCTTTCAAACACTTCAACTTAATTTCTTAAATTAATTTTTGTCTCTCAACCAAGAAACCTTGTTTGATAAATCTAAACACATGAGTGGAAAGAGTTCCTATTGCAACCTATGTCATAGGTGGTTGCAATATATAGAAAATATATAGATATTTTGTCTTTATTTCTGGTTCTCAGAGAGTTCATAAAACCTTTAGAATTTCGCGAATAATAACAGTCCCTTTTGACTATTCTTGTATCTAGATAACTTCAGGATAGGGCTGGTTATCAGGGAAGCCAATAATATGATCAGAGGGTTAATGCTATCAGCCCTGCCCCCATCTCTATTATCAGAGGATCAGTGGGCAAAGACCAGCTGTACACTGAGTCCAATCACCTATGATCAATGACTTAATCAATCCTATCTATGTAATATAATTTTGATAAAAACTCTGAGGCAATGAGGTTTGAAGGGGCTTCCAGGTTGGTGACTACAGAGACGTGTTTGATAGGCAGCATTCCCGGAGAGGTTCTGTATACCTGTCCCCCTCCGTACCTCACCCATATGTTTTGTCCATTTGGTTGTTTCTCAGTTGTGTCTTTCATAATAAAACTGCAATCCTACATATATTATAGCACTTTCCTAAGTTCTATGAGTTGTTCTAGCAAATTATCAAGCCCAAGGGAGGTCACGAGAGTAGTCCTGAATTTATAGTTGGCCCGACAGGCGTACAAGTAGCCTGGGCACCCCATTTGCAGCTGACATCTAAAGTGGGGGAAGTTTTATCGACTTTCTGTGAGGTCTTCCCTAACTCTGACTAGCATGTGTCAGAATTGAATTGAGTTGTAAGACACCAAGTTTGTGTCATAGAATTGTTTTGTGTTAGAATGATATACAGAGAGTACCAAAGAATATACATACATGGTCTAAGAAAAAAAAAACTGTATTAAAAAGAAACTATATTAGCATTATAATACTCAACGTACACCAATAATGTTTGTTATCTCACGTATTGTATTTTGGGTCTCTTGCAATCACAGAAGTCAAATGTGACTTGAGTATTACAATTTTAATATAGTTTTTTTCCTTTCATAAAATGTGTATACATTTTTCCACACGCTCTGTATTTGAATTGCTTAGAAACACTACATAGTGGTAGGAGGAGTTTAACTTGATTTTACCAAAGGATTGTGATTAAATTATGATTGTGCCAGTTAGAATTTATGGGACCTTGGACAAGTTACTTTTTTTCTTGGTGTGTTTATTTTCCATTCCATGAGATTGAATGGCTCAAAAGAAGATTGTAAGAAATATTAAATTTGTTATTGTAAATATAGGAATTTTCTTAATAGCTGACATCCTGTGTTTAGTAATTTTTAATTTTTCCCCTCCCCTTCTTTTTTCTCTCAATATAAATTCTAGCACCAACTAGAACTGCATGATTAGTAATAGCCCAGAACTCTTAGGCTACTATTACTAATTGGATACTTAGTAATAGCCCAGAACTCTTAGGCTACTATTACTAATTGGATACTTAGTAATAGCCCAGAACTCTTGTAAGATTCTATTTATTCAAATCCAGTATTCCTGTAAGAACTGATGTCTTTCAGAATGTCTTACACATCCAGAAATAGAAAAAAAAATTAAATAAATCTCTGTAAATCTCACATCTCATGTCTATTTTCCTCATTTTCCAGATGAGCATGTTGCATAAGGATTGAAGACCTGGACGATGTCATCAGGTTACTTACTTGTTACCAAGACCTGCCCTTCAGTCTGTCACTCAGCCTGCGTATTTCTCTCAGCACAGTCTATAGGCCAGCGTCAGATCATTTGTCAGGCAATGTCTTGGTTTGGGGTTTGGGAAATGTAGTCGCCACTTTAGACTATCTTGAAATTAAAATGCAGGAGGAGATGGTGCAAGAAATGACACCAAATTAATTGACATTTACAATATATTAGCTATGGGATCCTCTTGCAGGGGCCAGAGTCAGGAAAGGAAGGGTAGAGTATTTGCTTCTAATAAGGAGGTAGCGTGCCTTTGAGGTCTAATATGAAAGTTCTAACAAAACCGGCCTCTCTGATAAGACGGACCAGCCAGCCTCTGCGTGTTTTGCAATTTTCAATACACAGTTCGGCTTTCACACTTCAATAATTCATTTTCCAGCACTTAGAATCTAGAAACCTTCTCTCACTGATGCAGCTAAAATGCAAGGAACAGAGTTTAATAACAAACATCTCCACTATCTCATCTCATTCCCTAGTAAATTGTGTCGGAAAACACGTGTAAATGGCAGGGAGCAAACAGAGCATTTATGGTCTCCTTTAGAGAATTCTATTTGAATTCCTGGTTTAGTGAATTTTAGAGTTTAACCACTTTCCATGACAAAAATGCAAAACTTTCTAAAGTGAAGTTTCTAATATGATGATAGAATCTTCAAACTCAGATTTAAAGAGTACATATGTGGCCATCCAAGTTGCTCATGCACTTCTCTGAATGGTTTTAATCTCTGAGCAACTGATATTATTGCTCTTAATTCATAGATGAGGTGCCTTAAATTAGCAGATTTTAAGTTATTTTCCTGAGGTTGGCATTGAAATAAAGCATGGATGTTGCCTATTTTCACACTTGTCCTATGGAAAAATGATTTGTACAAAATTTTTGTAAAGATAAGTCCAAATGTGCTTGAATGCTTCCTACAACAAGGAACTGATTACTAACTTTACCCTTTAGGAAATAAGTATGAACATTTAAATTATCATCACACATCAGAAGTTAATTCTACTCTGAAAAGTCACCAATTCTGGCTATCAGAGGTACCATCTTAGGATATGGTAACATTACATATTTAATTCATATGCTCTAATATTACACTATCATTGGATATGTAAAATACAAAAAATCCTCTAAAATAAGCCTTCTTTTTTTTTTAATAGATCTTCTTTGTAATGATCCTACATGTTATAAAAATAAATCAAAAGTTGAGAGAATGCGGTACTCTCCAAGTCCATTGGGGCCGTATACAGTCACAGATATTTTGTTTTTTGAAGAAACTTAAGATGGTTTACTAAGTGATTTATTTCGTAGGGTTTAGATACTATAAGCAACAATGACAACTCAGTTTGGTTGTCACTGTAGCCCTAAAGTAATTTAAGTGGAGTTACTGCTGAGTGAAGGCATTAAGATCATCA
Source organism: Otolemur garnettii (assembly GCF_000181295.1). Classification (NCBI taxonomy): domain Eukaryota; kingdom Metazoa; phylum Chordata; class Mammalia; order Primates; family Galagidae; genus Otolemur; species Otolemur garnettii. The sequence continues at coordinate 21,669,215 of NW_003852396.1, read as the reverse complement.
TCTTTAAAAGTGTGGTCTCTGAAGGCCGCACATATCTAAAAGGCCTATAGCAAACTCTCAATGTATTTCCAATTATTTAAAAGTAATTTTAAGGTGTATGGGCCATCTTATTAATACCAAGAATATCATCCATGGCACAGCCTTTGTAAATCATTACTTAGTGTTAATTAAATAATTGCAATACAATCTAGCAATTATTAAGTATCCACTTTATGTAAGACACTGGGATAGCTAATATTCACCTTTTATATATAATGCCTCCATCACTTACTATAAAAGCCTTGGTCAGATCTTAAGTATCCTCACAATGTCACAGAACACCAGAGATCAGCAGAGTGACACTTAGCACATTGTTGATGGGTCAGGAGTTACCCAGTAACCGGATAGCTCCTATGTAAAATTGCTGCTCAACAATGTGTTAAGATGTTAGAGGTACTAAGTGATTTTACATTATAAGCAGCTGAGAGAGGACAATAAAATAGGCTGAACTGGGGACAATTGGGAGAAATGAATCGGGGGATAGCTGCTGCTAAGTACCATTGATAAGGTCTGTCTTATTCCCAAAATTTTAGAGGAGAAAATCAGAGCTCAGAAAAGTCAAGACTCAGCTCTTATCGACCTGAGCTGGGACTCAAGTCTCTTTGACACTGAAGGTGGGGCTGCCTTTCTCACTGCTTTTTTGAACATTTGAGAGGATCAGAGCAAACTTCTGTGCAGTAAAGGAGGCGTATTCATCCCTAGCCTCACAGACATCTCCACTGGATGTCCAGCAGATTACAAACCTGAATGTCCAGCAGATTAAAAAGTTGTCTATGGGTTGGGGCATCAATGGTAACCTCACTACCAAAGATTTATGTTTTATGTCTATGAGGTAGAGTCACAGACTGGATTACTGAGCTCCCACTAGTCTAAATAAAGCTGATTTCTGGCCAACCTATGAATGGAAGAGATTAACAACATTTCCAGGCATGGGCCATAAACACCTCCTGAGTGATGCTTCCTTATTTCCTTTCTTTAAGATAACTGGCTATCAAAATCCAAGGTGATCTTAGAGATCAAATGTTGGAAGGGCAGAATGTCTCTTAGCTGGGTTCTTTAAGAACGCTCTTCCATCCCCACCTTCTGTTGGTTAGTCTCTAGGTGAACAAGAAATAAACATCTCTTGTTCAAGCCACTGAGACTTGGGAGTTTGTCTCTTAGAGTAGCTAGTGACATTCAACACGGATTATGAGAGATACGTACCTTTTCCAGAATATAGTCAATTTGATCTACACTGGTCATATCAATTTTATAGAAGAGCAAAATATTATAATAACATTAATTCTGCTTTTCTTTTAGAAAAGAAGTTTAAGATAAATTTGGTAAATAGACTAAAGAAAAAAGAACTATTACTTCCGAATGTTAAATAGAAGTCACTTGGCTGGTACTTTGGAGAACCATTAATAAGAAAGCCACTAATTTAAGTGTCCTTGGCAACACAAAGCAAAATTAGAATCTGTTTCAAGAATTACAGATGAAGCAAAATGTCCAAAGAAATGATAACATATCAGAATAAGATTATGGTTTCTCTGGCAGCAACATGACCAGGCAGAGTTTGAGTAAGACTTAAAAAGTCAAAGTCAACTATACAGTTGAATCCATCTCTCTTTGTCCATTTTTCTATTTTTTTCTCACCACCTTAAATATTTATATAAAATCTATATATCTATATTATATTAAATATGTATATGTTTAGCAAAAATGTTGACCCATAGGAAGCATTCTTTTTTTTTGAGACAGAGTCTCACTATGTCACCCTTGGTAGATTGCAGTGGCATCACAGCTCACAGCAACCTCAAACTCTTGGGCTTAAGCAGTTCTCTTGCCTCAGCCTCCCAAGTAGCTGGGACTACAAGCATCTGCTACAGCGCCCAGCTATTTTTTGGTTGTAGTTGTCATTGTTGTTTTAGCAATCCTGGGCCAGCCTCGAACCCACTAACTTTGGTGTATGTGGCTGGCGCCCTTACTCACTGAGCTATAGTTGCTGCCCCATAGGAAGTATTGCTTAAAACGATAAGCAATGCTCCCTCTCATCTATGGAGAACCTTTCCTTATAAAAGAATATTATCATATATTTTACATATTATTATAACAGTAACACTCAAAACAGCACCACAAAGTCAGCATTATTTTAGCCATTTTATAATTAGGGAGACAGAAAAATTGAAGAAGATGCCCATGGTCTTATGGAAATTATAAGTGGGGACTAAGGTATACTCACGTAGTTATCCTCCTCTGCCCAAGACCTCTCAGGCTTCCATCTCCAAGAGGGCTACTCTGCTCTCCATATTTCCACTTGAAACTATGGACTCTAAATGGCAAAAACAGCGGCATTCACCAAGCTGCCCCCTACTCAGCCATCCCGCAGTGGTCCCTCCTTCCCTGGCATGCCTCACACGATGGTCCCTCCTTCCCTGGCATGCCTCACACCACTGTCTTATTCTCTTCCCAACTGTCCTTACTTATCTCCTTCACTTTCTTCTCCCCTGAGTGACTTGACTCACTGCTCTTCTTACTGGAAAAACTTCAATTTTTCGGTTCCCCACATGACTTCTCAGAAACACATGGAAATATTTTTCTCAGTGGAATGTCATGATGAATTTATGTTTAGGGCTCATATATTCATAGGTAAGAAATGTGTTTTATTCTTTATAGACAGTCAGTATTTTATGTTGCACACTTACGAAAAGGACATGTTCTATATAAATCTTAGAAATGAAAATGTGAATGTGAGCATGCAAATCTGGGAACGCTGCGACTTGAGATACGAACAGAGGAGTCTAATACATGAAACAGCTTCTTCATGCCAGGAAAAGTAGATCAAGGGAGACAGAAACTGATTTGCTTCAGTGCCTGGGACCTTGTACTCAAGGGATACAAACAACAATATTGACTTTATAAGGTCAAAGTTACTGAGTTTTAAACAGAATGACTACAGTGAAAGGAGCATTGTTTGATGCACATCAAAAAAGGAAAAGGACATTCTCCAGAAAAGAAGCCACAGCTGGCCCATCATTAGCGTTTTAATCTTCAGATGCAGCCAATTTTTTTTTTTTTTTGAAATATCTTGTAGGGTTATAGGACAAGGCAAGTAGAATTTATTAAGAGCTTACAATGTTTCAGGAATTTTTTCTAATTTATTTAATCATCACAAAAGCTCTTTGAAGATAATTATACTTTTTCTTTCTCCATCTCTCTTTCACCCTTTGCTAAACTTAAGGATAAGTTAGGTGATTTTCTCAAAGTCTTAAACTTGGTGAGAGGTGAGGTCATAATTTGAAATTAAATCTAATTTGCTCAGGCATGGTTTTAAATCAATGCAGTCTTGAACATCCTTTCAGCCTTCAAAAGGATGCATTTATGACCTTGAAAATCTGCAAGTTTTAAAGAATACAAGTTTAACATCCTGCTGTTGGACACTATAAACACCTAGACATAAGAAATCTTGGATTTATCACTCTTTGCTAAGATGTATCTTCTCCATCCATGGTTCTTTTATGACTAAAAAAATTGGTATTTACCATCAACATGCATCCAGTGAAGTTTACTTTCCATTGGTACCATATTGCCATATTACCATAATGAGAGAGTAGAAAATGGGATTAGAACATGTAGGGCCACACTTTGGCTTAGTCATTTTCTATAACTCTGACCTTGGACAAGTTGCTCCATCTTTTGATGCTTCAGTTTGAGACTTATAAGATTGAAATAATAATAGTTCTAACCTCATACAATTGTTGTAAGAACCCTGGAACATGGCTTTGCTTATAGCAGATGTTTAGTATAGGTTAATTTTTTTGGTTAATTTTTAAATTAATTTTAAATTGACATACTATTACATGATTATGTGACAATACAATTTCACCTATTTGTGGGGTATAATTTGGTGTTTTAATACATATACATTCTATAATGATCAAATCAGGATATTTAATGACTGTCACTTCATGAACTTATCATTTGTTGTGAAAAAACTCAGAAACCTCACTTTTAGTTATTTCATAATATATAATACCTTCCTGTTACCCATTGCCACAAGGTCAGTTATTCATATTACCTCTTCTAATCCTTCCCATTCTTTTTCTTATCTCAACTGATAAAATAAATATGTATTACTGAATACTCTGAGTTCTGTAATACCTTTATGCTTCTTCATGAGTTTTTATTCCGACTTAAAAATGTTCTGTACATTTTGTAAGCCTTGGATAACTCTTACTTTTCCATCAGATCCAAGATCTGTCCTCACCTTATCTTAGAATATTTCCTTGATTATTCCTGGCCTGGTTAGTTGCCATTTCTCCAGGTCCCACAATATCCAGGTATTCCTCTATAAGAATGGGTGTCATTGTTAAAAATGCTCAATTAAATATCCACTTTTACCCTTAAGCATAGTTTATTAAATGGCAAGAATAGCATCTCATTTCTAACAAATAGTGTACTCATGGTAGACATCCAATAAACAAAAGTTTATGAAATAAATAGATGAATGAGTGGGTATGGTAGTTTGTTTAGAAACATGTAAGTGCTACCATGTTTCCCTGAAAATAAGACACTATTTTATATTTATTTTTTCTCAAGAAGATACACTAGGGCTTATTTTCAGGAGATGTCTTATTTTTATTAAGTATAATACAACAATCTACATTTATTCAAATACAGTTAAGTCATCTGCTTCTGGAACCTGACGGGGGACCCGACCTTGGTGGGGCTGGTGCTAGTGATGCGTGAACTCCTTTCCCCTAGCCGTTCACACGTGCGTAATAGGATGCCTGTGACTGCGGTTACCACACACGAACCCACGCAAGTGCCAACGTCTCGGAGAAAGGAGCTGTGGCAGATAAAATGTATTCCAGTCTTCCTTACCACTCTGTGCCAAAATGCGTGGCATCACTAGGTAGTGCTTATATTTAACAAATGCATAGAAATCCTGCCAGAGCTTATTTTTTTGGTAGGTCTTATTTTCGGGGAAACACGGTATTTTCATGCTAGGTGGATCTCCACTGTAATGTTCTTTGGGATGCTTGTAACACAGTCTATCTTTTATGTGATACAATGATTAATGACGTATTTTTAATATTAATCCTTTAGGTATGGTCTTGATTCTGTTCTATAGTCATGTGTGTTGTAATGAAGTTTCATGCTATTTTGAAATAGGGTTGTGAAGAGTAAATCCATTTTTGTAAAGAGCAAAATTCTCACTTTGGAGGAGATATGAGGAAAGAGAAAGAAAAAAATCAAAACAAGATTGGCTTCTTCTTATATTACTGAGTGGCCCCAGAGCTGCTCTTAGGCCCTTCCTACTGACTTTCTTATCTCTCATTCAATTTCAGGTTAGGTCAGATTATCTCCAATATCATAAAATGATAGACATTTTCAATTTTTATTTTTGCACTATTTTGAAAATGCTTGAATGTATATTTAAGTAAGTCAAGAGGTAATTCACGTAGAGTAAAATGCCTATGCTTTCTATCAGTCTCTCCCATAAATTGGATGACTATACATCCCTGTCCCCTCAGGGTTTCAGGTTGGTTTCTCTGAGTAGTAGCCTCTGAGAAGGATGCAAGATGTCACAGGGAAGGTTGTGCAAGAAGGAATATCCTGCGGGTTTACTTCTGTGGAACATTAAAGAAGCAGCAGGATTGGGCAGGAGGTGGAGGGGAGACTCAATGCACTGGTGGCTCTGGCCAATCCTAGGGGATCTCTGAAGCTACAGTGACTGCAAAGAGTTGTCTGAGGTGGAGAAGCTATGTCCCAACCCCCCTTTCCACACACACACACACACACACACCACACTACACACTGGACTGGTCACTGACTCTCCTCACCTGGGACCATCTCTCTGAATGGCGTATCACCAGGCCTGGCTATTCTTGGTTTGTACCTGCTTTCCAGATGTAAATTTTAATAGTGGCCCCTTTCAAACTCAAAATTATCCCAACTTGAACAACTCATTGTTTTGTTACCTTAATTTTAAATTATGTTCCCTGGCCATCATGGAGCCCCTTTCAAACTCAAAATTATCCCAACTTGAACAACTCATTGTTTTGTTACCTTAATTTTAAATTATGTTCCCTGGCCATCATGGACCTAGGGAAATAGGAGAGGGGAGTGCAAAAGAAGAAGCAATGCAAGGTCTAAAGGGAAAAAAGTTGGAAACCTATTTGTTTTTCACTATGGGGAAGTATAGGCAGGGAAAGAGACACCAAATGTCAAAGTGCAGTGTATCCTCACTTGTTCCCTCTAGGTGTGAAATCTAGGGGAACAGAAGGCAGTAAAATTATTAGAGAGATATGGGGTCTGGGGACAACTGAGACTATCAGAGGTATAGAGATCCACTCCCCTTTTGCTTGTAGCATTAAGCCTGTAGGAGATGCTCTGTGCGTGGTACAGCACGTAGCACCAGCAGTGTTGCTGGATAGGTGGGCTGAGATGGCTCTAATGAAGCCCACACCATGGAGTGACCTGTGCAGAAAAAAGGAAATCTCTACTGTCCGTGATATCAAATTACCAAGACGCTAACAGACCTGTGAAGATCTGCTGTGAGAGCAGGTGGATTCCAAAGTCTCCTCCACTCCAGCAGTGTGTGGCATCAGATGAAGTAAGCCCCTGCACCAGAGAGCAAAAGGCTGCAGAGTCCAGAGAGAACTCCCCATTCTCTTCTCCCTTGCACCACCATGGCTGTGTTAAATATGTCTCACTATCCAAACACTGGTGCAGTAGGGCATGATTCTTCCCATCCCTGTTGAATGGATATCTTACATGTTTGTTGGAGCTCTGTTATTATGATATCCCCTGGCTCTATTTACACCTTTTTTATACTTGTGGCTTCACCACTTTCTAAGTTAGGAAGGAGACACTGGTCTCTGAAGCAGAGCTCCTTTCTCTTTCTAATGGCAGTTGTCTATTCACCGGTCGCATTGCAGGCCAGACCAGAGTCTCTGTGTGGGTAGAGTCCTTCTCTGATCAGAATTAGAATGGTTATTTTGCCCAAAGATATTAGACACATTCTTAAAAATCCACTTCACTAGTAAGGAAGGTGGTATACCATTTCAGGGACTCTAAAGCTTACATTCTCTCCACATCGTAACATGTCTGAAATTGTGGTTGCATCTAACAACTAATAGCATCTGATGGTGAATGTTGGCCAAGTGGTAGTCATGATAGTAATCACTGCCTACACACTTGCTAATAGATATCAAACATGTCAGTATCAAAACTTGCTGAATGGGGATACAAAACATGGGAAAAAATCCTGAAAATTGCTTTTGAGCCTCAAAATAGTGCTGAGAAGCTTTAGGAAACTTTTACCAATTTATTTGCTTCATACTGTACTTTCCTTTTATGTTTTCATATGGCCAAGGCTTACAGGAATATATAAGGAATTAAGTCTAAATTTGTTTCAATAAGCATAACAAAATTATATAAGAAATCATATTGTCAAATTTTGACTACAAGTGTAGAAATATAGAAAATACTAGTGTGTCTTAAAATAATGATACTTTTCTTTACAGCCAAAGAATTTAGTTGTTTCATTTGCTCCTTGACTTTATTACTTTATTGGGTCAAACCTTACATGATAAAGGAGGGTACTATCCTTTCAATGGCCTCCATGTCACTTTTTTTGAGAGCGGAAAACAAAAGACCAGAATTCTAAAAGACTACCCTTTTACAGGAAAATGAGTGTTCTAAATGAAAGAAAATTGTTTAAAACTGAAGTGTGATTAATCAGTAAGCTTAAACTGTCATACTACTCAATACATTGAGAAAGTTCACTTAAGAAATCTTAGATTAACAAACTAAAGACTTTTCAAAAAAAAAAAAAAAAGGAAATAATGAACTCTTAGACCCATTACAAGAAATTAGGAAACTACGCCTAGTTCATGAATTGTAATTAATGCCCAGTAAATATACTAGATACACCCATTGTTGGAGATGAGGACAAAGTCCCTGGAGTGCTTGAGTAACCTGCCCAAGATCAGGAAGGTTAGTGTGGAGAAGCGGTGTTGACCCCAGGGGTCACCACTCAAAGCTCTGTGTCTTTCTAGTGGCCAAGCTGTCTGTCTTCTCCTTATTGCATCCTTATTTCATGGGGTTTAATTCCGTCTCAACTTGGCAATCTTTACTTTGGGACTACCTGAAGTAGGGAAGGACAAGAAAATTACTGATGAACTCAAAATATTTGGAAGGAATGTGCTTTTTGTTTCAATAATTTAAACTTTATGATATAAACGAGTGTACATCCACAGCCATAAAGACAACTTGAGAGGGGACGGTTCTTCAATGCACACTTGAAATGAATCCATGGTTAATAAGGCTCAGCTTTGAAATTAATGAACATTTAATTAAATGTTTGACTTCTTCCAGGAGACTTAGTAAATTACTGTCAAACTGTTATGCCTATTAACATCCTTTCCAGCCCAAGGATATACCTAGAGCTAAAGCACAGGCGAGATGACCAAGACTCAGAGGATGTCCAGCTGGCAAAGTCGTCAGAGATCACCGCATCTGGGGCTTTCCAACACGTGTTCTGTTCAATATAGTTCCAGATACTAAGAATGGGGATCGTTTTGTCAAATGGACAGACAGGGCAATCAAACGGGGGATCCATATGGCAAAAACTCCAAGAAAACAAAACTGGACTAAATCCATTTAACCCTGTCTTTCCTGAAATTGATTTTGCCATTTAAAAAATGATCTTTGGGTTTTACTACATATTACCAGGACAAGGAAAAGGAAATTCTTGGAATGCATTTTGGGAAATGCTGACAACATAAATAATACAATATTTTTGCTAAAAATGAGAAAAAGGCCCAAAGGTATTGGGTCAGTTACCCTAGACCATCTAGCAAACTAATAATAATACAACCTTTTGGTCCATTAACCCAGTCCCACTGTTTTCCCCCATTGCAAAAATTTCAGTTCCTCTGTTTGATCAGGCTTCTCATGTATTACACCTGACTTAATGGTGTTTAGTGAGCTGACAGGTTTTATATTCTTCTTTCTTGTTTTAACATACACCCAAGGGACTGAGTTCCTCTTCTACAATTATGCAAAACCTCAGCTTCGCTTCGTTTCAACATTTAATCAAATCTTGCTAAGTACCCCTCTCCCACTTATTCCTCAGACATGCTAATTGCTTTATATACATCTCTACCCTGAATATTCTTAATTGTGAAAGGGACTGAATGGAAACAGGGTTTAAATTTGATTTTCAAAAATCTCTTAAGTAGTCTTCATTGGCTTTAGTGGGAAGTGTCCCTTCTTTTCTATTTGAAGAGGTGTTAATTAAATACTTTGAGTTAATTTAAAATTAACAGTGGATATAATCTGCTGTCTTTCTATTGAATCAGCAAGTTCTAAATGAAAACTCTCAGGTCAAAAAGGTTCCTGTTTTATGTCTAATCTAAGTGAATAGACCCTTTCTGAGAATGAATTATCCCCTATTCTATAATTATATTATGTGAAAAGAAAATATCAAAACAGAATCTAATCAACTTTTAAATGGGAAGAGAACTGGCTATCTTGATTCATGGAATCTTTCAAGAAGTCCAGAGGAGGTGTCAGCTTTCAGAGAGGCTGGCATCTAATAGCACTAGATCTATAGAATTGTTAGAGCAGAAAAGATCCTTGGAGATCACACTGTCCCATTTCCTCATCGTAATAACAAAAACACTGAATAAAAGGAAGTGATGAGCCCGGGATAACCCAGCAAATTAATACTAGATTTGGAAATTAGAATAGTTTCCCTTACATTATAACTCACAGAGAAATTTAAAAGTGCCCCAGCTGCTAATTCAAATCATTTTTTTTCTGATGGTGGTCCTATGGTGGAGCAAACACACATTGCACCACTGTGAATTTCAAAAAGCAGCATACTAAACCCCTTTTTCCCTCTGTTTATCCAATAGATTTGGTTTTCTATTGCCGTATAACAAATTGCCATAAACCTAAGAACTTAGAGCTGTTGGGTACAGGATAGAAATGGTGTGATAGTTCACAGACAGGAGAGGAGGCTAGTCTGGAGACTAAAGTGGAGTTTGTTAAGGCAAAGAACAGAAGCGGGGTCTGAACCAGAGACAGCTTACCCCATCCTGGTTCTAGGTGTTTTTATCAGGCTTACTGGGGTAGCAACCATGTGGGTGTGGGTAGCTACGGGAGGGACTATCCTGTGCAGAGGGGCCACTCCTTGTGCAAGTCAGGGTGTAAAGTCCTTGCTCCAGAACATTCCAGGAGCACCTGTTTTGCAACATTCCAGGAATGTGGAGCTTGACCATTGTTCTGCACTTTGACTTTTGGCCCAATTCCTTTAATTGGCTGCCTCACTAAAATGGCTGTGCTTATACTAAAGGGATATCTAGGGTGAGAGGCTCGCTCTCCCACAAGAGTAGCAGACATTTAATATCTCATATTTCAGTGGGGCAGGAGTACAGCCACTACTCTTACTGATTATTCATTAGTCCTCTGCTCAGGTCTCACAAAGCTGCCATCAAGTCAGTCCAGCTGTGTCCTTTCTGGAGCTTGGATCCCATTCTGAGCTTGCATAGATGTTGGCAGAATTCAGTTTCTTGCCATTGTAGGACTAAGGTCACTGATATCTTGACAGGCCATTGGCTCTTCATTCCTAAAAGCCACTTACAGCTCCTTGCTATGTGCCCTTCTCAGGACATGGCAGCTCCTCCAAAGAGAGCAGGAGAACCTTTCCCACAACTCCGTCATGTGCTTACTTTATTAGGTGAGATGCACCCACTATAATCTCACTTTAGATTAATTCAAAATCAAGGAAGCAGGGATGTTAGTTTCATCTGAGAAAAATTCCTTCACCTTTGCCACAGATTGTAACCTAATCAGAAGTGCTAACCCTTAAATTCATAAGGCCCAACACATTCAAGGAGACAGGATCACACGGGTTATGTTAATGGGGCAGGTGAGAATCCTGGGGACATCTTAGAATTCTACCTGTCCAGCTTGCAAACCAGCTTCCCCTACATCTAGAGGCAGATTTATGATGACTTTTATGGTGCTTAAATTTTAATTGCATATGAGTGCTGGGAATGGCTGGGAGTTAGTGTTCTGGGCAGATAGAAGCAGCTAAATTTTGATAAGAAAGCATTTCCTTGTAAGCATTTCTACATCAGCATTTATGATTCAAGAAGACCTGAAATCTCCAGTCATTTTGTTGTAATTTCCTTTCTCATTCTAAAGAAATACATGCTCTCATACCCAATTTTGTGTGTGTGTGTGTGTATGTGTGTGTGTGTGTGTATTTTCCTGAAGAAGGGCTCTTCAGTTTTTGTAAGCTTCAGGACTCAAAATACCTGATGCTGCCACTGTCCGCTGCCGCTCACCACAATCTTATTAACACAAGCACTGAGTATTGTTACTCATCTTAGAACTCTGGAGGTTTCTTTAGGTTCCCACAGCACCAAGGAAGTGCTCAAACATGCCCATCGCCCACCAAAAACCCCACAAAGAAATGAAAAGAAAGAAGAGAGAAAACTACAATTTGAGAATCATAAATTATTCTTTGCATTTTGCAGTTGTGAAATGGGAGGCTAAAATATCCCACATGTATCCTGTCTAAGATCAACACAACCTGATGACAAAGTGGAATTAACCGCACGCCTCCACACAGAGTCTAGTCTGTCTGTTGCTGAATTCATTAGTGATTCCTCACCAAACGGACACGCCGGGAGGTAGTAATTTCCAACATCCTGCAACAGGTGTATCAGTGTTAGGAGCAAACCTGTACTGTAGGTACATAGAGCAACTTGGTTCACAAATTCCTTATTGTAATTCCAGATTGAGGGGATTCTAGTCTTAGCAGAGGCTCATAGCCTATGGCCAGCCAACAATTGCCCTATAAAACATTCTCCTGAAGAATAAGGAGTCCCATTTAATAAAGAGAGTAGAACATTTAGACTGTGGCATGGTAGTTCAGGGGTAAGTTTGTAAAGTCAGACGGATTTTGGTCTGAGTCTGAGTCGACTGCTGCCTGGGGCAAAGCAAGTAAAGGTCTTTTCCGCAAAGTGTGGGCAATATGAATCCCTACCTCTAGATTCTTACACAGATTAAATGACATAATACATGTGAAGATTTCAGTACAGTGCCTAGAACAGGTTTCCCTAAATATTAACTGCAGATCAGCCCAGGCATACCTACGTAACTGCTTCCTTCTTAGGCAACATGGATATGTCCTCCCTGGAATTTTTGCACTTTACCTCATCCTAGCGCCTAAAATGACAAGAATTTGCAGCTCCGTCTTGAATTTGTAAATGATTTTATTGGAATTGTTTTCATATGTGTTGTAAGTAAACAGTTTGATATACTTTTACAACTAAACACATACCTGTGACTAGCACCCTAGATAGCTCCTGGGTTCCCATCCAGTCACTATCCCTGCCCCTCATCCACTACAATTCGAGAATCAGAAATTACTAGTTTATTAGTTTATTATAAAGTTACCCCTTTAGACTGTGGCACAGTAGCTCAGTAGTAAGTTTCTAAAGTCAGACTGATTTTGGTCTGAGTCTGAGTGGACTACTGCCTGGGGCAAAGCAAGTTGAGAATTGATAACTTCTATTATAATTTCCAACAACATAAATTAGATTTTCTGGTTTTGAACTTAATATAAAACGGATTCTTAGAGCATGTGCGCTATTTAGCCTAAGATTACCCTCAACATTATAAGATTTATCTGTATTTGTAAATGTAATTATACATTTATCCTTCTCAGGATTCCATTGTGTGAGTTCACCACAGCTAGTTTACCCATTTTACTGACAGTGGACATTTATGCAGTTTCCTATTTGGGGCTATTATGAATAAGTCTCTAATAAACACTCTACTGTGTAGATTTTGGCCAACACAGGTATGTATTCTGTTGAGTATATACCTATAATTAGATTCCTGAGGCTATCCATGGATTCAGGTTTAGTAGATACTTTCAAATGGTTCCTAAAATTTCCATGTCAAATTGCACTCCCACCATCCGTGCAGGAGAGTTCTGGTTCATCCAGTTGTTAACACTTGGTATTCCCTACCTTGTTCATCTTAGCTGTTAGCTGTTCTGATGGGGATGTCGTGGTACAGCATTATGGTTTTAATTCACATTATCTAATGACTAAGGAAGTTGACTATCTTTCAACAGTCATTTGGATATTCTTTTTTATAAAACACCCAAAACTTTGGCTTATTTTTCCATTTGGTTATGTACCATTTTTCTATGATTTATGAAAGCTCTATGATTTCTCTACATATTTTGGATATAGTTTTTGTCATATGTATTTATTATAAATATATTCTTTTACTCCAATATTTTCTTTTTTTCTCTTCTGATAACTAGATGTTCTTAATTACAATATATTGTGAATTTATTACATTTTAAATTTTTATGTCTTTGCTTAACTCTTAAAAGCAACCTCTTCTTTCCTCATACCTCCACCAAATAACAGGAATGTAGCACAGCTCAAACAGAATATTACCAAACATAACTTTAATGCTTCCATTACAGGCCTGTGTTCACCACAGAGCTACTGGAGTTCCAAGCTAATTTATCTTTCTTTAGGTTTCCCAAGGCCTCTCTTATTTTACCTCTTTTTCCAAAATTAATTTTAACCATTAACATGCATAACAGAATTATCAGTGTTAGCAGGGCAAAATAGTATCTCTTAGTAATTTAGGAAAAGAGTAGTGCAGATACTAAGGCAAATTATAGGAGAGCCATTATATTTAGAAAGAGGCGGGAGACTGCAAATCAAACCTGTATAATTGTATTTAATTGGTTCCCAAGCTGCAGTCAGATAGAATTAGTAAGATCTAGAGTTCAGTAGCAATATAGGGCAACTACATTTAACAATAATTTACTGTGTATTTCAAAAAATAACTAAAAAAGTAGAATTAGAATGTTCCTAACACAAGAAATAATACATGTTTGGGTGATGGATATCCCAGTTACCTGGATTTGATCATTTTACAGCCTATGTTTGTATCAAAATATTGAATGTACTCTATAATAAATGCATATGCATAATCATTAAAAACAAAAACAAAATTTAAAAAAGGAGTATAGTTAAGTAGTTAGGTAGCATCTTCAGGAACTTGGCTTGTCCACATGTAAGGGATCAGCATCATCACCCATTCATTCCTTTGTTAACCGACTGTTATCTTACTTTATTCTGATAGTTTTGTCTACAGGATGTCCATAACATTCATGTGCAATTTACTATATTAAACTATTTTAAGTCGCACACGAACTTTATGTCCACCCTGTATATTTATTTGACTCCTGCTTGGATTTGTGCTTCTCCAAAGCAAGGATCAGGATTAAATGGCAGTTGTGAAAATCCTTTCCTGTCTTTCTCCCATAAGAAACACATGGTCTCTTCTGCTGAGGATCTCCCAATAGGGATGGTAAGCTGGATGTCTACACACTTGACATTGTGACATCATAAAAGACAGCAGTTTCCATTCAGTGCTCTCGGAGCACAGAGACACTGAGCATTGCCATGAGAACACCTTGAAAACAGACTTGCCTAGATCTAGTCTAGGAGAAGGAAGACTTATCTAGGTAGAAAAGAAAGGAAATGGTAGCTTACTCTCTCTTTCTCTCTCTCTCTTTTTTTTCTTTTTTGGTAATTGCCAATAATCACCCGGAAGGCAGCTTGAATCATCTTTATACTCCTATACCCACATAAACCACCATCCCCTACAGGCAATGGGAATGTGTGAGGTGGGGCTACAGTCTCACCTTGTTCATAGTAGGTGAGAAAAACCTACTGTTGTAGGTAAAAGGGGAGAAAAACGTCCTTCTCTCTTGTCTGCCTTTGGTAGATGTTAACCAGGGGGTCTCTCAGAGAATACTTAGGGGACAATAATGTACAGAATAACTTTAGCAGCACACCCGAGGAGGCTAGCAGGCAACATCTGGGCTGAGAAGTTTGACTCCACATAAGGCATCACACTTTTCATAGGTCTTAGGTCCTATCTCAGGCAAATTAATAATCATGGGTAAAATCTGCATCAAAAGCTGAAACTTTTCATGTGGGCTTTTTCCTGAAGTGTTTTGTCTTTCTTCTGTTTTTAAATATACACACACACACATATATACTTATATATATAAGTCTTATTTATAAATATGTATACTAGTATAAATATATATACATATATATGTATATACTCATACATATACTTGTATATACATATGTACTTATATATATTTATATATACACACATACACACATATTAATGTGGAAATTCCATGTGTATGCCAGCATTTAAGTAAACACAGAGAACACAGAATCTGATCCCTTTGAAATACTCAAACATGCCCTTGTTAATGGCTTAGAGCAGACCTGTCCAAAAGAAACAAAATGAAAGCCACATTTAACATTTTAAATGTCTCAATAGCCACACTAATAAAGGTAAAATTAATTTGATTTTTAAATAGAGACAGAGTCTCTCAGTTTCCCAGGCTGGAAGGCAGTAGTGCAATTGTAGCTCTCTATGAACTTGAACTGCTGGTCTTCTGTTTCAGCCCTCAGGTAGCTAGGATGACAGGCACATGCCACCACGCTGGGCTAATTTGTTTATGTTTATTTTTTAGAGATGGGGTTTCACTACATTGCCCATGCTGGTCTCAATTCTTGACCTCAAGCAATCTCCTGCCTTAATCTCTTAAATTGCTGAGATGACAGGTAGTTTTAATAATATATTTTACTTAGCCCAATATACCCCAAATATTATCATTTCAATATGAAAATTGAAATGAGAATATTTTACATTTTTTTCATATAGACTATGTCTTCTAAGTCAAGTCTGTAATTTATATTTAAAGCACATCTCATTTAGCCACCTTTCACAACTTAATAGCCACATGTGGCTTGTGGCCACCATATTAAACATAGAGGGTAATTTGAAAAGAAAGTATTAAGCATTGTGTTTATAAGCTATGTCGATCATTTCAGGAATACTTTGCATAGTATCTGCTTTTTATTACCTAACTTTAGGTTTATAGAAAAGTGGCAAAAATGGTAGAGAGGATGCCCTGCACCCTGTTTTCCTTATTGTTAATAACATATTTTAATATGGCACGTTTGTCACAACCCGCAGACCAACGTTAATACATTATTGCTATACTAAGCTTCACACTTTATGCAGATTGCATTACTTTTCCTGCATCTTCTTTCCTGTTGCAGGATTCCGCTCAAGATACCACATTCCATGCGGTCATCATGTTTCCTTAGGTTTCTCTGGACTGTAACAGTTCCTTGGATTTTCCTTGATGACCTTGACAGTTCTGAAGACTACTGTCAAGTACTGTATAGAATGTTCATGGATTTAGGTCTGCCTGATTTTTTTTTCTTATGGTTAGGCTGGGGTTATGGGTTTGGGGAAGGAAGACTCCCACAGGTGAAGTACTGTTCTCAACACGTGAAGGGCATGTGCTGTCAACACCACCTTCCACTGATGGTGTTGCCCTTGCCAGATCCTCCACTGTAAAGTTATTTCCCCTCTCTCCATGCTGTTCTCTTCATAAGTAAGCCTTAAGTGTGGCCCATAATTAAGGGGCAGAGGAACAAGTATTTATATACATAATTTTAAATTCTTTGGTACAAGACAATTGTCTCTTCTCCCTCATTTATTTCTTTTATTCTATCATTTATTTTCAACCAGTGTGAATTTTCTTTTATACTTTAGGGTATAGACCAATTCTTTTTCTTTTCTTTTTTTTTTTTTTTGAGACAGAGTCTCACTTTGTTGTCCTTGGTAGAGTGCCATTGCATCATAGCTCACAGTAACCTCAAACTCTTGGGCTCAAGTGATTTTCTTGTCTCAGCCTCCCAAATGGCTGGGACTATAGGCTCCTGCAACAATGCCCGGCTATTCTTTAGAGACAGGGTCTCACACTTGCTCGAGCTGGTCTTGAACCTGTGAGCTCAGGCTATCCACCCACCTCAGCCTCCCAAAGTGCTAGGATTACAGGTGTGAGCCACCAGCCCTGGCCTTAAACAAATTCTATATCATTCATTTTGCTGCTCAAGTTATAGCTTTGACTGTTGGGGAGTTCTCTCACCTGAATCTGTGTTTTGGATAATATCCACATCACTTTGTTTTTTGAGGAATTCCTTAGTTTTTGGCAGCACAGATGATCCATGTTTATCTTGCAAATTCCATACCCTATCCCTAAAATCAGCTATTTCTTCAAGGAGCTTTTTTTTTAATGAAGAATGGTGTTAGAAACCAGGATCTAGTTTCTGGGTGAAGAGTTCTGTCTTTGTCTATAAAGGGATAGACTATTGTACAGTTTGATGAGTTCAATTTCTCAGCTGACACTTTCAACTTGATACCCTCACAGGCTGTACCTTTCAACCCTCATCTTTCCCTGCTGTGGCCCCTGTAGTTACACTGAGCCCCTTTTGTTCACGTGAGCATTGCCAGAGGTTTCCAGGCCTTAATGCCTAATTGAGAGCCTTCTCTGAAGCCATGGGAATTGAAAGAGAATTGAAAATGAAAAGTTTTCTCGGGAAATTTTCCATCAAAGAAATCATCTCATAGATTTATCAGTCTGGTAGATTGCCTCTTTGCTAGAATGTTTCCCTTGAACTTGAAAAGAAAAGCTGGATATGGAGACTTTCAGAAGCTCACAGCCCCAAGGAACAAACACACAGCTTATTCGGAATGATGTTACTTTCCAGGCACAGGGGAATTCATTTGCACCATAATCTCATTCCTTAAAAATGCCCCTGCACAGGTGGACTACCATTAGCATTAATTCTATTTAATAGTTGAGGAGACTGAACCTGAAAGGTTAGCTTGTCGACGGGCACATAGCTACAGACAGGCTGAGGTAGAGAGATGAGTGCTGATATCTCTGATTCTCTCCACTTATCTGACCTCAATTAACGGCTGCCCAACAGAGATTGTCCTAGAGCCTATCTCCTCAGAAGATCCTGCTTCCCAGACTTTTAAGGGGATTCTCACTACTTGTGTTAGTATGTAAGGCTTGACATGTAATTTTAAAAAGAAGAAAATATTTGTTTTCAGAACACTTACATTTTGGCTCGACAAGTGTAATTACTATAAACATAACTTGAGAGTTCACCACAACTCATCAACATGAAGTTTCGTCAGAAAAGAAGGCATATGCCATGACAGCTTCTCTGGGAAATCATGCTATTGAAAAAGAAAATATATATTTGCTTTGGAAATTTGATTTTATATTTATGTTACTGATCTAAATATGCAGATTTGGTTAGCAATAGAATGGTACCCAAGGATTTTCACTAACAAATATTTCTTGTGCTATTAGTATTATTTTTTAAATTTTAATTTAGAAAGCAACATTGCAGAATGGAAAGCACGCGGGTTGGGAAATGGGAGGGAATTTGATATGAATGCAGCATCTGTCAATGATTAACTAAATGACTTAGGTGACATTAAGAAAATGTCTTAGGTGTTCTGTGCCCTAGTTACTTCTTTGGTAAAATGGGACTTATAGAGGGTCGTGGAGAAGTCTAAATAAAGTCGCACATACAAGGTATCTGAACCACAGTTAGTTCCGTCACTCCACAATCATGTGTCCAATTATACCATAATGATAAATTGTGACATACAAAATGATACTGCACACGGTATAGGATGCAAAGTTCAAAGTGTTTTGGGTGC
The DNA here is from genome assembly GCF_000181295.1 of Otolemur garnettii. NCBI lineage: Eukaryota > Metazoa > Chordata > Mammalia > Primates > Galagidae > Otolemur > Otolemur garnettii. Next base: position 21,650,513 of record NW_003852396.1, on the reverse strand, counting down.
ACGGTGTTATGAGATCCTCACTGAAATCCTTTGAAGTGTACCTTGCTGTTATATTACTATTGCTATTGCTATTGCTGGTTGCTATTATTTTTCTGTTAATTACAAACAAGAAGCAAAGACTTAGGGATGTAAAGAATTTTGTCAAAGAGACAGTATAGAAGTCAGTTTCTGAGTCTGAGGTCAGAGCATAGACTTGAACCCTCTGCTCCACCAGTTTCCCCTGTGAGCCCGTGAACCACAGGCCACGCTCTGCGTCTCCATCCTATACCCCGACTGTTCCCCTTCAGGCATGAGGGTGCACAAATAGGCTCAGTATGTGACTAATACACTAGTGGACAAGAACTTCTCTCTTCAGAACTCAATGAAATGTCACAAAATTAAAGAAAAATTCCCTAATCTTTAGGCTCAGCTTTATTCCCTTTTCTTCCTTGCTGGTAAAAATAATTTCATAACAGAACTGAAACACTCGTTGCTCATTCTATTGTGTGAAAACTACAGAGGCGGCCTCCAGACCCATCTAACTTATAATAAAATAAAGGTAAATGACAAGTCTATTATTAAAGTTTTGATTAGTGCTATTAGCCAAGGTCCAAAGAGGGTTTTGTTCAATAGTTTTGAAAAACCAAAAAGGCACATTTTATGTAAGTTTCTATGCGTTTGCCACAAAATGAATGACTGATACTTCAGATTGTCAAAATGTCAAATTCCTTTACAGGCTCCCAGACAGGATGGAGTAGAGTGACTGCTTTTTATGTTTGCAGACAAATGTTAATTTCAGAGTTTAACCCCTGCTTTACCGAATTCACATTCTTACTCTCCACTCTCTCTGCTTGTCGTGCTTCCTTAAGCAGCAGCCCAAGCAGGGTGAGACTAGAGCTCTTGTTCTTGAACCGGTCTGCAGGACTGTGCCCAGATGTTGCATCGTGACCTAAGGGACAAGGGCAATTCCTTGTCTTTAAGCAAAACAGAGACCCACTATTGGCACTCTCAATCTGTACAGCCCTGGGGATGATCTTGGAATCTGATTCATATGTTCAGATAAAGAGGTGCAGATACCACCCCTGAGTGCCACAGCATGCTTTAACCTTGTGAAAGCTCAGACTGTTTCGTTTTCATTAAGAACCATCCCTGTATGTTCGGCCATTACATAACCTCTGGCCCACATTCTCAATTGAGGAGAATCCTGAAATTTGTCTCCTGATTACATATCCTCATAGCCACCAGGCTCCGGAATGAGATTTGCTCTGGGTCAAGGAAGACCCGTGTACCTGAAAGAGAAATGGACTTGGAAACCAGATGGGCTTGGGTTTCGTCACAGCTCTGCCACTTGAGCTGGAATGCCAACTAGAGCCAATTTGCTTTCATGGCTATAGAATAAGTCCTTAGTCCCACCAGCACTTTTTCAAATGTAGACTAATTGGTTTGACTGGAAATCCTGCAGAAGTAATTTGGAACATGTGTTGCAATTCTGTTCCTGTGTTAAAATATGTTTCAGTGCGACAGTCATGTTGCTAAAATGTAAATGGTGCTGCTGCCACACTGCAGCTGCCCCCGCCCCCCATCAGCGCTTCCACATTCCAAGGTTTCAATTACCCAAGGTCAACTGTGACCTGAAAATACTAAATGGAAAATTCCAAAAATAAACAACGTATGTGTTTCAAATTGTGCACCTGATTAGGATGATGAAATTTCATAGTCCCCCTTGGATCTGAGTCAGCCATTAGCCCAGTGTATCCACACTGCACAAGCTCCAACCCAGTAGTCACTTAGTAGCTCTCTCCATGATCAGATCTACTTGTGTTCAAGTAAAGCTTAATGCTATTTCATAGTAGTCCCAAAGCACAAGAGTAATGACACCGGCAATTATGCCAAAGAAATGCCAGAAAGTACTTCCTTCAAGTGAAATGGTGAAAGTTCTTGACTTAATAAGGAAAAAAAAATATCCTGAGGCTGCTATATTGTTATACTTATTTTCTTTTATTATTAGTTTTTATTATTAATCTCTTATTTACTTAATTTATAAATTAAACTTTATATAGGTATGTAGATTCAGGAAAAAATAGTAATTATCTTGGTACTAATTTTAGGCTTCTATGGGGGATTTGAAAATACTACATACTCTTTATGTATAAGGGTGGCTACTCTAACAGCTGTCCAGGGCTCTCCATTGCCTAAAGAATATAGTTCAAGGCCTTGAGAAGGCCTGAGAAAAAGCCTTAAGCAGCACCCTTGCTCTGGTTCTTACCATTGCCAATTTCAATCTCCATTTTCAGCTCTTCCAAATCTCTGTGCTCTTTTTCATAGAATTTGAGAACATACACGTATCCCATGAACGTATCAACAGTGCAAAGATAATGAATATATTTGTCACTCTGAAAAACCTCTTCTGCCCGCTTCACTCCTTTCCACCTGCCCAGCTCCACCCCAAGTCCTCAAGTAACTACTGAATTGTTTTCTGCAACTTCAGATTAGTTTGTATTTCCTGGAATTTTCCAAAGGGCTCTATGCACAAATTTTAATAACCCTGTTGTTTCTTTTTTAAATAATCTCTTCCATTTACTAACTACTTGAACTTTTTAAGTTGTTTCTCAGAACTGCCAAAACTTTTACAAGATGAAGTTGAGATTCTGAAAGCTCCTGAGCAACATTCCTGATGCCAAGGATCACCCTCCCTAAGACCTGCCTCAGCGCACTTGATCAGTGCTGGTGCACAAGGCAGCTTCTTAAGAAGCCCGTGGTCTCTGTTCATTAGGGAGAGAGATTTGAGACTATTTCTCCTCCTGTTCTCCTGACAGACGACTTTCAAACTGGTTTCCACACAAACAGAGGAAGTAAAAGGTCATCCCCTACCGAAATTTTCTCTTTGCCACTTATTGATAGCATGTCTCCCTAACCAATAAAGGGTTAAGGACAGAGTTTCTCCAAATTCTCTGATTATTCCACAAAGGCATGTTGAAATAGTTAATATTGGAAAACCAAATATCACAGATGTCTCCAGGAACTCACATTTGTAAACAAAGTCGGAACAGGTATCTCAGGGTTACAGACAGTTTTTGAGTTTTGTCTCCTTTGGTGATGACATGTCATGCTGTAAATGAAAATGTATTTTTCTCCGAGAAATAAGGAAAATGTTCTGGCAATACATTATCATCAATTTGTCAATAAAAGTACTAGTCCTGGTGCTTATCTTCAAATCACGCATTTCTTATAGTTAAAAAGATGAGCATTAGAGGGTCCTTTACGTTATAGTTTATTTACTGTCCTGTATCATGTCCACATTATGGTTCACTCTTCTGTAAGGAGTTGCTCACTGGGTTTAACTTATCTTTACATTGCATCATTAGCATATATCATAACGATAAAAGAATTGTATGGACTATGTTTGAAGTATTACAAAAGGCAGGCTGCTTTTTACTCTATGCATCTTTGAGATTTTGAAGAAGAAATTTTATTCTTTGATGTAAAAGGAACTGTTATGAGGGTCAGAAACTCTGCACCTGTGTGTATATCTTAGCAATAAAGCAGCATGGGCTGAGAATGCAAAAAAAGAAAAAAAACAAAGAAATTAAAATCCTTTCTTGCCCGGCAATCCTGTTTGCCTCAACAATTGAATGTTGGTGCAGTGAGCGACTGGAGCTATGCTGAAACAGTCTTATAGTTTCTTGAATTTTTTTTTTTTTTTGAGACAGAGTCCCACTCTGTCACCCTGGGTAGAGTGCCCTACCATCATAGCTCACAGCAACCTTAAACTCTAGGGCTTAGGCGATTCTCCTGCCTCAGCCTCCCAAATACACAGGACCACAGGCACCCACCACCATACTTGGCTAGTTTTTTATGTCTAGTAGAGATGAGGTCTTTCTCTTGTTCAGGCTGGTCTGGAACTCCTGAAGCGCAAGCAATCCACCCACCTCCTCCTCCAAGAGTGCTAGGATTACAGATGGAGCCACCACACCCAGCATGGACATTTGGGTTATTTTCATTTGGGGTGTATCACAATATTCCTATCGATAAGTTCTTTTATAGATGTATATTTTATTTCTCTTTGGTAAGTACTTAAGACTTAATAAATGGGTCACATGGGAGGGATGTTTAACTTTTAAAAAAATTGCTAAAATGCTTTCCCAAAGTTTTGTACTATTTCATATGCCTATTCTGGTTGCTCCACCTCCTTGGAATGGTCATTCTTCTAAATTTTAGACAATCTAAGAGGTATGTATAGGCATCTTTTGTGGTTTAAATTAACATTTCCCTCATTACTATGAGAAATATTTATTTGCCATCCATATGTATTTTTTAGTGAAGTATTTATTTAAAAAACTGGCCGCTTATTATTGTTTTTTTATTCGTTTTTAATATCACATTTGAAGAGTTTTTACACATGATCTGGAATAAAGTCTGTTATCGGATATTTCATATGCAAACACTTTTTCCAAATTTGGGGCTTTTAAAATTATTCTCCTAGCAGTATCTTTCAAAGAGCAAAAATATTTATTTGTGATGAAATCTGACTTATCAGTATTTTCTTTCACAAATTGTGCTTTCGTTCTTGTGTCTAAGAAATCTCTGTCTAACACAAGGGCACAAAGATCTTTTTTTTCCTATGTTTTCTTCTAGAAGTTTTATAGTTATTCATTTTACATTTAGATATGTGATCCATTTTGTGTTAATTTTTGTAAACATGAGAGGTATGGATCCACATTCACATTTGTTTCATATGAATATCCAGTAGTTTCAAAACCGTTTGCTGAAAAGACTATCTTTTCTGCACTAAATTGCTTGTGTCAAAAATCAATTGTTCATAAATGTGTGGATTTATTTTTGTGGGTCTTTATTCTGTCCCATTGATCCACAGGCCTATGTTCATGCCACTACCAAACTGCTTTGTTGCTGTAGCATTATAATAAGAGTTGAAGAGAGGAAGTGTGATTCTCTGCGGTTTAAACTTATTTGTCAAAGTTGTTTTGGTTAATCTAGGTACTTTGGATTTTATAATCAGTTTCTCAATTTTTACTAAAAAGATAATCTGACAAGATTTTTACTGACATTGACTTGAATCCATAAATTAATTTGGGGGAAAATTAAGATCTTAATATTGAATTTTACAATTCATAAACACAAGTTATCTCTGCACTTATTAAATTTTCTTTGAAACATTCTCATAGCAATTTTTTTTTTCAGTACAGAGGTATTAGGCACCCTCTGTGAGATTTTCCCCTGGGTATTGTGTCCTGCCACCTTACTAAACTTATTTATTAGCTCTGGTAATTATTCTGTAGCTTCGATAAGATTCCCTACATAGATAATCATGTGCCCTGCAACTAGAGACCACTGTAATTTCTCCATTCTAATCTGGATTCTCTCCCCCCATCTCATTCTTTCTCCCCACCCTTCCTTCTTTTCCTCTCTTTTCTCCTTCCTTTCTTTTTCCTCCCCTCAAGTCCCCTCTCCTCCCCTCTCCTTCCCTTTCTCCTTCTTTTGCATTGATTAGAAACATTTAGAAAAATGTTGAATGTAAGCAGTGAGGGCAGATACCCTTACCTTTTTCTTAATCACAGGGGAAAACTGAATCGTTCATCATTTCTAATCTTGAACAGGTTGAAGAAATTCCCTTCTAGCCTAACTTTAATGAATTTTTTTTTTTTTAATCAGGAAGGTATGTTGAATTTTTTTCAAATACTTTTTCTGCCTCTATTCAGATGACCAAATGCTTTACTTTTTTAATCAGTTAATGTAACAGTTTACATTGAGTCATTTTCAAATGTTAAGTCAACCTTGTATTCCTAAAATAAAAATACATCTCAGTTGCGTAGCTTGTATAATGTTGGATTAAATTTACTAAATTGTGTTGAGATTTTTTCATGTATATTCGTGAGGAATATTAACCTATCTTTGCTGATTAGGTTTCAAGACAATGCTGGCCTCAAATAATTAGTTGAAAAATACAACTCTTCTTAAATTTTCTGCAAGAATTTGTATAGAAATGATATTATTTCTCCTATAAGTATTCAGTGAAATTCACAACTAAATCAATCTTGGCCTAAGAATTTCTTTGTGTGAAGCTTATTAACTATAAGTTTGATTTCTTCAACAATTATGGGGCAACTGGATCCATCTATTTCTTCTTGAATGGGTGTGTTTGTATCTTGTGGATACCATGATAAATTACCACAAATTCAGTGGTAATTTATTAAAATATCAAAATGTATTTTCTCATAGTTCTGGTGACCAGAAGTCCAAAATCAAGTCGCCAACAAGGCAAATTCCCTCTAAAGGTGGCAGAGGAAAATCTTTATCTTGTCCAACTTCTGGTGGCTCCTGACCCCCACTGGGCCTCCTCTCCACCGGGCCTTGTCTCCTGTGTCTCTCTGTGGAGGGTAAATCTCCCCTGTATCTCACAAGGACACCAGTCACTGTATTTAGGACCCCGTCTAAATTCAGGAGGAATTTGTCTTGGGATCTTTAACAAACATATCTCAAAGACTCATTTGGGAGACACCATCTAACTCACAACAGTGGGCTTTGGTTCTTTGTGTCTGTCAAGTGATTTGTTCATTTTTCTAAGTTGTCAAATCTATTGAAATGACATTTTTCATCATATGTACCTCTCATTGTCCTGATAATGGCAATGTGTATCTATTTTCTTTGCTTCCAGATCAATCTGGCTTATCAATTTTACTGGTCCTTTCAAAAAATAAGCTTGTGCTTTCATTGATTTTCTCTATTGTTTTTCTGTCTTTTATTTCACTGGTAGAGATTGCATTGAATATTATTATTTCCTATGTTTTAATTTACTTTGCATTGAGTTCACTCTTCTTCTTCTTCTTTTTTTTTTTTCAGGTATATTAAGGTGGAAGCTGTGGCTATTTGTTTGACTTTCCAAATTTTCTAAAATAGGCAGTTAGTGTGATCAAATTTTTTCTGAGTATTAAATTGCACAGATTTTGAAATGTTGAATTTCATTTTCATCCAGCTCAAAATACTACCTAATTTACTTCTTGATTTATTGGGGGGGGGCTTTGGGTTATTTATTTTTTTGGGGGGGTCTTTAGGTTATTTAGTTAAATCGCGCAGATTTTGAAATGTTGAATTTCATTTTCATCCAGCTCAAAATACTTCCTAATTTTCCTCTTGATTTTTTTTTTTTGTAGGGGTGTGGTGTCTTTGGGTATTATTGTATTATTTAGTTTTCAAATATTTGGAGATTTTTCAGACATCTTTTGTTATTGGTTTCTAATTTAATTCCATTATGCTCATAGAAGATGCCTATGTGACTTAAATTATTTTAAAATTATTGACATATCATGTGCTCCAGAATATGGTCTATTTGGCAAATAATACTTTCATATGTACTTGAAAAGAATGTATATTCTGCCCCGGTTGGATGGAGTATTCTATAAGTGTCAATTAGGTCAAGACAGCTTTTGGTGTGGCTCAAGTTACCTATAATCTTACTAATTTTGTATTTACTTCTCCTATTTGTTACGAGGCATTGAAATATCAAGTTATGATTTTAGATTTATGGACTTGTACTTGCTGCTGATTTCATTTATAACACCTGTGCTCTAAGAGCTGTTCTGATTGTTTTTGCTTCATATACTTTGAAGCTCTCTTGTTAAGTACATAATAATTGAAGATTGTTACTTGACCCTGCCCCCCTATAATCATGAAATTATGATGACTCTTTTTATTCCTGGGCATATTCTTTGCCTGAAAACTACTTTGATGTTACTATAAGTACATCAGCTTTCTTTAGCTTAGTGTTAGAATGATATATTTTCCCACATTTTTTTATTTTTAACCTATTTGTATGTTTTTATTTAACACATGTTACTTAATTAGGTAGTGTATTTTTCAGTCTCAAAATCTCTGACTTTTAAATGGAGTTTTTAGACTATTTGCACATGATATTAGTCATATAGTCATGCTTTGTTTTTGCACAATTGTTCCATACATATTTCATAGCATTTTTCTTCTTACTATGTCTTTTTTTGAATTTACTATTTTGAAGTTGCTTTTTACCTCCTTTCTCAGCTATAATTCTTTTTTTTATTATATTATTCTAGTATTACAGTATACATCTTTAATTTATTACTATCTACCTTCAAGGGCTATACTAATGCTTTCTGTATAGAATAAGAACCTTATAATGATACACTTCCATTTCTCTCCTCTTGGACTTTTGCTATTATTGTCATATCTCTTACTTCTATTGATGTTTTAAAGCCTGTGATACTTAACATTACTAATATCTTTTTCTTAAACAATCTTAAATCTTTAAATATATCTAAATAAAGGCCTATTTTTATATTCACCCATGTATTTACCAATTTCCGGGGTTCTGTAATACTCTTGTGAATCTATGTGTTGACAGAATTTGATATTTCTGTACAAATACTACACTCATATATTAAGTATAAGAAACTTGTCTTTCACTATCATGACTGAAGCTTCATAATGGATTTATGGAAATATAATTCTCATATGGTACAATTCAGATGTTCAAAGTATATCATTCATATTTTTATATCATTCAGAGTTGTCCAGCCACCACCACAATCTGATTTTTTTTATCATCAAAAAAAGAATCCCTATGCCCATTATCAGTGAGTCCTACTCTCCCCTATCTACTGTAGTTCTTTTTTACTTACTCTTAGGCAAACACTAATCTGTCTTCTGTCTCTGTAGATTCACCTGTTCTTGACCTTTTATATATGTGAAATTATGACCATTATCGATCTTTTACTGTCTTTTGTGATTGTCTTCTTTCACTTATCATCAGTGTTTGTAAGATTCCTCCACCATGCAGTATGTATCAATGCTTTTTTTTTCTTTTTATTGTTGGAAAATATTCAACTGTATGATTATACTACATTTTGTTATCCATTCATCATATGATGGAAATTTGGGCTGTTTTCACTTTTTATCTGTTGAGAGTACTGCTGTAGTAAACTTTTGAGTACAGATTCTCATACAAAGATATCTCTTCAATTCCCTTGGGTATGCAATTAGGAATAAAATTGCAGATTCATATTATAATTCTATGTTTATTATTTTTAGGAATTTCTAAAGTGTTTTCCAAAGTAGTTGCATCATTCTATAGCCCTAGAAGCCATGTGTGATGATTCCAATGTATATTTAGACTTGCCAACACTTTCACTATAGCCACCCCAGTGGATGTGGGTAAAATGGCATTGTTGTTTTGATTTGTATTTCCCTAATGGGTAATGATATGTGCTTTTTTTACATGTTTATTGAACATTTGTGTACTCTTAGAGAATTTTCAGATTCTTTGCCCATTTTAAAAAATGAGATTATTCATCTTTTTTATTATTGAAATGTGATATTCATTTATACATTCTGAATACATCTCTTATCATATATATGATTACAAATATTTTATTTAGTAGGTCTTATTTTCACTTTATTGATGATATTATTTATACTACAAACTTTTTAAATTTTGTGAAGTTCTATTCATCTATTTTTTTTTTTTTTGTCACTTAATACTTTCGGGGTCTTTTTAAAGCAAACTTTGCTTAGCAAAGTAGCAAAGTTTCATGTAGATTAAGTTTCCTGGGGGCGTCAGGCATTTGTTCAAACTACTCACAAACATAGAAGTATAAACTATTTAGTGCTGTGAAGGACAAAACAGAAAACAAAGAGGAGGAAGAACAGGAACAGTGCGTGGGTATGTGGGTGTGTCTGTGTATTTCAGGGAGGGGTCAAAAAGTGTTTCTTAATGAAGCAATCTTTGAATGACAATTTATAAGGCCAAAAGAGGAAAATGCAATGGAGAAAACTTTCTAGGCAAGTGGGATCCAAGCAGGCGTACTGCTTAGAGCAATAGAAAGGGACAATGGAGGGGGAGAGAGAGGAGGGGGGCGGGGGGGAGAGGAGGGGGGGAAGGGGAGCAGAGGAGCCTAGGGAGTGACAACAGTAGGCAGACTCTTACAGACCATGTGGAGGATTTTCATATTTTCCCTAAAAGCAGTGGGAAGTGAATGGAAGGTTTGTCTGCACTTTGGCTGCAGTCTGGAAAATAGACAGTGGGAAAAATAAATGACAGTAATTTGACCACTTAGCGGGCAATTGCAGTCCTTCCGGGAATGGAGCTGATGGTGGAATGGAATACGATAACACCAGAGGAGCTGAAGCAGAGAAGAGAAACTTGAGAAACGCTTGCTTAGAAAAATAAGTAAACCTTGGTCTTAAATAGGCTGTGGAACTTAGTACAGGTGATCAATTGCTAGATTTGCCTTAGAAAGATGATGTCCTCTGACCCTTTAATCATAGGGCTAGTTGACCTAGTTCCCAAACGCTGCCACATCCCTCAAAAGTACCAGAACTTTTTGCTCTGTTTGGCTTCCAGATTTGATTTTCTTAAATTGTTTCTGGTTCTTCTCCTGAATACAGGCTCCATATCACCATTCAAACAGAATATTTGATACACATCTTCAAGTGTTGATACTGTATCATTTTTTTTCTGCTAAATTCTATGCATTTACCTCCTTTTACATATATTATATTTTTTTCTGGCAGCAATTAGTATAACATATCCAATCAATTTCAGTCTTCTAAAACTTTATTAGGTTTTAAGTCATGTGGTCAAAATTTTACAAGAAATATCTAGAATATGGAATGGCAAAAGGAATTTGTCCTCTCTGGTCCTCGAAAACCAAGTTCTAGTAGAGATCAGTAAGACCTACACTTGACTCATAATCTTAGTTGCCCTGGAACACTGGAAATATTCTCTATGTTCACGTGCCTTCTTATCCTGTATTTCTCTCATCAGATCACCCGTTAACTTTACCCTCTACAGAACACAATAACAGATAAAAAATTCAATCTCTTTTCAAACAGAAAAATTGACGAACTTCTTTATAGATGCTAAAGCATTAGGGACAATGGTGTGTGTGTATGTGTGTGTGTGTATTATACATATAATTATCATATGTATAATATTACATGTATAATATATTTATATACACACACACTCTCTTACCCTCTCCTCCTCTATGTCCTTATATTACAGCTCCAAAGTCAGTTCATATCCCCATAATTACCTCCATATTTAATTATGTTTACATAATACTTACATGATTTGATCTATAGTATATCAAGATGATGATTAACTGTTCACAATCTTTTTAGATGCTCCCAAACATGAGACCCTGGAGCTATATTTAATTTCATATGAAATGATGAAGAAAAGTCTAGACATGTATATTAGCCTGTTGCAGTTAGGCCAGCCTACAGAAATTAGGGGATCAATCTTGAAATATGTGTAAGTTGAATTAAAAAGAATAGAAAGGGCATATTCATGGCAGAGTGACAAATCATTCTTTCCCTATAGCACCAAGAAAGTTATATTAGATACCAAGCATAATCAAAATCAAAGCACTCCATAATGACAATAAAAATCAAACGCAAGCATTTTCTGCTAGAGTTGTAGATATTTTATCCCAGGTAAGTGTGAAACTCAGTGGGCTTCAATGCATTAAGACTTTTGAGTCAATAATATCTGGATTTAGACCCTAGAGATGAAACTTCCAGCTAATTCAACTCTCTGAGTTGAATTTTCTCACTAGTAATAATGTGATAATAATATGCACTTCAGAGCATTGCTATCATTTAAATAAGATAATAGAAATTAAAGAGTTCATAGTATAAGGCAAGTGATAAGCACATTTTATTTTTATTCCTTTTTACCCATTCTTTTCTTTACAGAAGTTTATATATCTTTATAGTGGCCTTTTCTATCGGTAGGCAAGTAAAATAATTAGTTGGTTTACAAGTAGAGCTCATTTCCAAGGAATATTTTTAACGCAGTGGATTTCAAACATTAATAAACATCAGAATGACCTGAAATGTTGTGAGAGCCTAAAATGCTGGGTCCTACCATCAGTTTCTCATTCAGAAGTTCTGGTGGAGGTGTAAAAATCTGCAGTTCTAAAAAGTGGTGCTAATGTTACTGGTTGAGAACCCCAAAGCTACTGTAATACATGTCAACCAACAAAACAAATTGTCAAAAAATGGAGGGAAGGAGACATTTCCCAAAGCCACATTTACTGTCTTGAACTTTAAGTGTAATCTACAGAGGAATCAGCATAATGCTATAGATGAGAATTAGCATTCTCAGACTTGAGTGGCAACCTTGGGCTTGCCAATTTATTATCTTTGACATCCATTTCTCCATCCTAAAAAATGAAGAACTGAAATAGATCAGCTTATAAAAAAATCGTGTTCTCCAAGCACTGGGATTGGGGAGGATGTCTTTAGAACTAACACAGAATTGGTGTGCTGAGGGTGGGGATGTGGAAGAGACAATCATTTGAGCTTCTCCCATCCCCAAATAGACAAGCTCTCCTCATCTAACTTTTATGTATAGTATAGTTCTACAGAAGACATTAAACCAAATCAAACCAAAAACATCCAGTCTGAAAATCATCTTTGGACTAGATGATATCCACAGCCACTTTTACCTAGGCTTTCTCAGATACTGAGCTCCATGTGCGGAATATTCTGTACTGCTGGGTTTCTGTGATTATAATGATAATCAATAGCAATAAAGACCTAAGGCATTGCAAATCTTCAAACTTCAAGTTATATTCGATGCATTTTTAGTATTAAGGTTTCTTTCTCTTCTAATTATTTGAAAACCAGATAAGCCATTCTTATTACCTGGACTAATGCTCTCTTTATTTTCTCTCTATACAGATACAGATATATCACTCTGATTAATAATCTAAGCACTTTCATGATACAGCTAACATTTTTGAGTGTTTTCTCTGTGCTACCAATATACTTAGAGCTTAAAACGTATTTCCTAGATCAATCATTGGAAAAATCCTTTTAAGTAATACCATTATTCACTATGTAGAAATGCAGAAACTGTAACAAAGAGAACTAGCTTGCTCATAAGCTGTAGCTAATCAAACATCAGGGTGGGACTTGACCCTAGGTAGACTTGTCTATACGTTGATGCTCTATTTATCCTGTAAAAAGATTCACATGATTAAGTAGCTATCAAAGTATATTTCAATAGATCCCTTTGTTTGATACCAAAAACAAATTAAAAGGAAAGAGCAAAAATATTAAATCTTTCTGGAAGAGGAGCTGGCCTACCTCCAGAGGGACCTTTCAACAAGAGAGGAGAAAGAGGAAAGGTTTAAGTGGTTTGCTCAGCTTCAGAGAGGTAATGGCAGCATTCTGAAACACTAGGATTCTATATTATTATTTATTTGATTTTTCAAATGATGTGAGCTTGGCTTAAAGCCTTTAGCTACATTAATGAAATTAAAACAAGCAAAAGCATATATTAAGAACTGTGCATGTATGTGTGAAGGGTCTGATATCTGGTAACCCAGAGACCATGAAACCCACGAAGCACAGAAACCCCACTGGAAGGCCGCCTCCTCCTCCAGGGAGACTAATGACCTCCTAATTATGAGCATCGACTCCAAAGGTGCTTCTTGCCAAATCCTATAAGCTGCTCATCTTGAGTCTGCTGCTTTGTTCATTACCTATTCTCAGTAAGTGTTTGTGAAGTTTGAAAGGAAGGGATTAACACAAAATTTATTTAAATAAAAGCTATGAGTCATAATACACCACTTTCAAGAAAGAAAAAGGAAGGAAGGGAGGGAGGGAGGGAGAAAGGAAGGGAGGGAAGGAATCACCTTGGTCTTGCTCTAAACTCTTTCCCTAACTAGACATCATTGGCATGTATTTTTTAAATTTTTTCTCATGACTTCCTACAACTAAAAATCTTAATGAAAAACAGTAATTAAGAAATAAATCTAGAAACAGGAGATAATTATGACCAATAATTATCCATTATTCTAAAATCTTTACATTTTTTGCAACTAACTGTCATAAACACATGATTTTAAGCCTTTTTTCAGCCAATAAGCAGAGGAAACATCTAACATTAATAAGAATAGTTATAAATGGATGAGTAATAAAAACCCACTTATAGGCTTTTCTAATCTTTCTATTATATGCCAATGCATCTGGGATGAAATTCTAATTATTCTGTTTCTTTTTCCATCTTTCTCCCAGTCTCTTTGTCAAAATCACCATACACAAAGGCAAATAATATTTCATTTTACCAGCATAGTATACTTGTGTTTCCATTTTCAAGAGAGGACAGTTTGAGCTCTTTCTAAATGTCCTCTATTGTGCAGGTCACAGCACTTCACAACTTCGGCCGGTACCTGATTTTTACTTGATAATAGTTTTTATCATACCATGGCAAAAAAAAAATGCATGCAAAGACTATGAGTATTCAGTTTAATTTGTGGTTTTAGGCCCTCCATTTTCACATTTAAGGGAAACATCTGTCCCAGTAATCATTGTTACATTCATTTCAATAGACAATGCATTCAAATACTGATTAGAATACGAAGATGCTGTGGGCTTCTAGTGCATATCAAACAGAAGAACAATGAACACCCAGAGTACATTAGGGCCTGTGACTGAAGACATTTAGACAGAATATGTGTTGATAGGGTAATTATTAGGTGGAGTAAATTGCAATGTAGAAGCCTTTACAAGTACTTGTATAAATAGTTTCTTTTCTACAAAAGAGATCTTGTATAAGGAAAAAAAAAGTTCTTTTACTTCTAGTAATTTCCAAAATCAATTGCCTCAAGTTCTATTGTAAGAACGTTTTTAAAGTTTCGGTCTCAAGTGCATTATATATATTTAATTTCGAGTAGATAATTTTTGATCCTGGAAGTCATACCTGAGCTGGTGGTTTCTTCTTCGCTCCGTGCAGGGAGAATCAATAGATTGACATTCTGAGACAGCTACCTGGGGTGATCTAAAATGAAAAAGGCATTTTAAAATTAAGAAAAGAAACCTGGGAACTTCAGTCATGACGGCCTCCTAATAAGATGTTTTTCAGTCAATCAACAACATTTGCTGTGTGTTGGCCATGAAGATGCAAGAGACAGAGCAGGAAGCGGCTGAAAGCTGACACATGCTCGTGAGATGAATGGATGGAAATTAAAATGGAAAAATAAAGGATCATTTTTCAGGATAAGTAGTTTATAAAATGTGGGATAGAAAAAATGCATGAAAACTATTAATTCTAGTATATCAAATATGTATATTTGAATTATATTAAATTTCTACAAATACTTTGAGATAAAAAGTTTAATTTGAAAAGAGTCTTCTCAGAAAGCTGTCCTTCTGGAGAACCTTCTGAAATCACCTAAATCACAAATTGAAAATGTTTATTCTATAGAGCAGATAGCTGTAGATAATATAAAAGAGTTGATTACCCATGCACACACATGTATACACACTTATACACAGACTTGCACACAAAATATAAATTATATGTATATATGAAATTTGCCATAAACAGCGTGATATTATGAGTATGCTAATTACGTAAAGGAATGATACTCAGTTATCCTAATAAAGAACCACGTTCCAGCATGTTCATCTGGCATTGTATCAGAAAGACTAGTTTTAATAGTCAGTACCAATGGGGTCAAAGACTCACTGCACAATTTTTTTCTTTTTTGCAATTTTTGGCCAGGGCTGGGTTTGAACCTGCCACCTCTGGCATATGGAGTCAGCATCCTACTCCTCTGAGCCACAGGCGCTGCCCCAATTTTTTTATTTTTGGTATGTTCTGTTGTCCCACATAAACAAATATCCAAAAAAATAACAGTTGGATCAATCAGCAACCCCTTTGGGGGGATGTTAGGGCTGCTGTTAGCCACACCATCTACCCATCCACACCTGAGGCTTTCGAGGGTAACCTGATAGATGTTAAAAATAAATTTGCATTGGTGACATTAGTGGCTTGTTAATAGCATGATGACTATTCAATATAAATTCTTGTTGGTGAAATAAGTGAATTTTCTCACATATTTAGTAAGACAACCCTCCTTTTATAATTGAGAGAGGCCTGTAAAATATATGCTCAGTTATAGTGGCCACAGCTGGATTCTAAAGCAATCTAATTTTAGCCTTTAGTGCAGGAGAATTTGTAATTACACAACAACTACAAGAGTTATGGAATCCTGCTTCTGTTCACATCTACAAGTGAGTTTATCATACAAGGTGGTGGTTAGAACACCTACAAGTGCCACATGACTTTTAAGACCATCACCCAAATCACATGAACTTATTTTGAGTTTTATTGCTAGTGAATGTCTGTGTTTAATAAGTGTCTTTATGTTTGGCAAAATTTGGTCTGACATTTATTTTTATTATAATTGAATATCAAAATTGCAGGTGTAGCAATTAGGTACTAAAACTTCTTCAGTACCTAACATTATCTACTACTTAGAAAGAGCCTAAGATTTGGGCATCGCTCAAGTGGCATAAGTCCATTTGCTTCAGACTGCTAACTGGGCACACCTCTGTTCATCTCTGCAACCTCCAATGAGGGGTTCTCCAAGATGAGTTATTCCAAAAGTAGTCACTGAACAGATCCTCTTTGCTAGGCTCTGAGTTTAGCCCTCATGATCCAGAGACATGTGAGTCAAAATCACTAATTTTTTGGAGTCCACAGTCTAGTACAGGACCTGGACAGTCCATATAACAATCGTAATTCAGTCTGATAAGTAGAGAGTGATATAGGCCGTAATGGCTCAGAGAAAAGTTATAAATAGCTATGTGATTGTAGATGAGTTACTAAAACTTTCTTCTTTTTTTTTTTTTTTTTTTTTTAAGACAGAGTCTCACTTCATCATCCTCAGTATAGTGCCGGGAGTCACACAGCTCACAGCAACCTCCAACTCCTAGGCTTAGGGAATTCTCTTGCCTCAGCCTCCCAAGTAGCTGGGACTACAGGCACCTGCCATAACACCTGGCTATATTTTTGCTGTTGTTGTGGTTTGGCCAGGGGCCAGGTTTGAACCCTCCACCCTTGGTATATGGGGCCAGCGCCCTACTCACTGAGCCACAGGTGCCACCTACTAAACCTTTCTGAATCTATTTTTCTATAACTATGATATGAACAAAAATAAGTGAATTTATAAACAAGAGTTTAGCACAGTGCCTGATATAGAATAAGTGGTCACAATGGTAGCCGTTATTACCTTGTTAAATGTTTCGAGCTTTAAAGCTCAAATGGTGCGTTGGATTTTAAAAAGTCCTATTTTCTGCTTTACAAGATCATTTGGACTTTTTTTTAAAGGCAGCCCATATTATTCACGAGGTAAACTTCTTGGTGATAATTTGTGCTATATTTATTGCCTTTTCCTTTTATTCGAGGACAAATGCCCGAGAGAAACTAGCTAAATTTTCTTATGGAGAGAACCCTTGCCTTCTTTCACTATACTGCTCCTGTCGCAGAAAGATTGTCCCAATTTCAATGGACAGATGCGACAACTAATGGGAATCAGTAATGGAAGCTTTTATCAGAGACTCTGGAAGTTATCAAACCTTAAAATATATACGACAGTGTCGCTCTGGAAAAGAGAATTATCCATAATTATACAAATCAATGCCTAATATTTCAGCTTGGCTGCAGACCAGTAAAGTGATATAAGAAATTTTAAAAAAACCCATCATGTTTAGAGATCTATAATTAATCTTGTCAGCGGATGTGGCAGGACAGATTCCTATTTAAACTTGCACCTTGATGATACTTTTCCCTCATTGACTGTATCAGTACAGAGCCCGCTAGCGACCCAAGGGATTTAAATCCATTACAGGAGTTTTATAGTCCAGTTCATGCTCCTTGCAGGCCCTGCCTTGTGCTTGGAGGCATTAATATTTAACTAACTGTGACCATGATGTTGCTGAGAAAGCGGCAGCTTTTAGTGCATTTTTAAACACACTATTGAAGAACAAATACAAAATTAAAAAGTCTGCATCCAAGGCTCAAGGTGGAATAAATAGTCAGGGGAAAGTACAATCTATGTTTAGATCCTTTAATTGAATTATATTACCAAGCTTTCTAAATATATATGCATCAATTTCTATAGTAGCTAGAGTAAAATGGGGAAGGTTCATAGGCAATAAAGCTGTTATTAAATTTTAATGTGCTAGTAAAGCGTGGATGAGAAAGCCTGCCTCTAAACCTTAAAACAACACTAGAGAAGGTAAAGTATTTTGAAACTTGAGATATAAGTTCTTGTTTAGTAACATTTAAAACAGGGGAAACAGTTGTGGATTTGAGAAAAATAGAGATGCCTTCGTAAACCAATGGGTAAATTGTTGAGTTTCATTTTGATCCGTCTTATTCCTTGTTATTCAACCTCAGAAGAAAAATTTTAAAAAGAATAAACATAAAGGAATTAAGTTAATTGTTAGTTTTGCTCACATGCTTTCTGCTTGTCCATTTCTTATTTTGTGAATTTCTGTTATAAATCAAAACATGGCAGCATGCCACTTCAGGTTGTGGTATGAATACATTTCATACATTTATATAATTAACATTACAATGAAGTTAATAAAAATGTAGAATGTTTCTTTTATTAGAAGAACACAAATGACACCAGGAAGAATAGTCTAAACTCTCAAATTCAAATCCAAGTAATTTATAATTTGCATAGTCCTGAGTCTCTGCCCCTGGCTTGGTGTCTCTGTCACGTGATCATTTATTAGTGTAGATTTTCCCATTGTAATGATTACTATTCCCATTATCTACCCCAACTGTAATTGTTATACTGTTTTTTTCTAATGGAGCAGAAGCTCCATGAACGCAGAATCCATCACATGCTTATACATCATTGTATCTCCAAATATTAACTAGGTCCCTAATATAAATTTATTTATATTTGCATATGCCTGTTTAGTGGTAGAAATGTGACTTTATCTAGCAATAAATGGAAATACTATTGTGTCATGGAAATATATTAAAATATATTATCACCAATTAACTAGAAAATATTAAATTTTCTTAAAATACTTTGTTTACAAAGAAAAGAAAAATTCTATTAAAAAAAAAAAACCTTCTATTTTATACCCTATGGTTTATCTATCACAGATCTGAGACTGAAGAGGCCAGATTTTTGTCACCTAGAAAACTCAGAAGCACTGCAGTTCTACCCTTCACGGACCACCTTGGGTTTATAGCTGAGCTAATAATGTGGTAGAGATTCATTGACACTCCCTTTGTGGTAGGAGGGATGTCATGGTTTTTTAATAAAAGGAGATAAGATTATTATCTCCTTTAATTACGATTAGAACAGTCTGTAACAGTATTTGCAAGACTGTGCATTTTCCTATATGATATTATATGACTTAATATTTTCCTAAGTGATTACTCCATTTTCTCACAATGACTTATTTAATTATTCTATAAATAATTATTATTCTATCATATACCCCTCCACCACCAGTGCCATTTTGTCATTTCCGTCTTAGCATTTGTACACCTTTCTGTGGCTCACGCCAGCCTCTTTTCTTCCTATGAGGTGCTATTACCCTGTGTGGCTGTGTGACTCTAAGCTCCACTGTCTCCTTTTATTTTTTATTTTTTTAAGACAGAGTCCCACTGTGTTGTCCTGGGGTTGAGTGCCATGGACTCATAGCTCACAGAAACCTTGAACTTTTCAGGTCAAGAAATCCTCTGGCCTCAGCCTCTGAGTAACTGGACTACAGGCACTGGCCACAACACCTGGCTGATTTTTTCTATTTTCAGTAGAGATAGGATCTCGCTCTGGCTCAGGCTGGTGTGGAACTCCTAAGCTCAAGCAATCCACCTGCCTGGGCCTCCCAGACTGCTAGTGGATGATGCACCGCGCCTGAACTTTTTTGCTTCTTTTTGAGAAACATCTGCGAGATGAACCTGCCCGTGTGTCACTTATCCACATCTCGCTAGTTTCTGTAATGCCTACAGACATTTGAATCACAATGCCACATAATTAAGCTGTGACAAGGCTTACATATGAAGTGCCAGTTGCAATCTGAGACGTGTGAACTGATGCATATGGATTATGACATGGAGACCAGCAGCAGGAGCCAGACTTCGGCTGTGATTGCCACACACTGTACTCATGGTGTACTAGGTGGCTGGTCTCCGAAGGAACAGGATTTGGACCAAGGACTTAATCAATAAGCCGGGAATAAGCTCCTATTGGTCTCTGAGCCTGGCATTGCTGTAGGAGGAAGAATAAGTGAGAAAGAAGTTACTCCTTTTGAATATTTTCTAAGTTGCGGTATTGGGAGACAATATTGAGGCAAGCCCAGGAGGTAGGGAGATTATCCCAGTTTTACACACGTGGAAACTGAGGTTCAGGTTAAATTATAGAGAAACCAAGAAAAGCATTTGGAATTTAAAAGCAGCAATGTCAAATTCCAACTCAGGGCAGCTAAGGATCAATAGCGCTCCCAAAGCTATCATTAAGGAGTGGGATTTTCCCTTTTCTCTGTATTGTGGTATCTTAGAGGAGCCTGCAAGAGGCTGATGAAAGTGATAGGTGTTTTCTGGAAAAATTAAGACACCTATTTTGACATATCTTTTACTTTTTTTTTGGCATATTCTTTTAGAGAATCCATGGACTCTCTGCAACTTGCCCACAGATACCTGTATCTCAGATGAAGGACTTTAAACCTATAAGGATGGAATTAATTAAGATAGAGTTTCCCTGCATTAAAGATTTAAACTTAAGACGTGAAACTATAAAAATACTAGAGGAAAGTGTAGGGAAAACACTTGAAGAAATCAGCCTAAGTGAAAATTTTATGAGGAGGATCCCTTGGGCAATTGAAGCAACATCAAAAATACACTACTGGGACCTGATCAAACTAAAAAGCTTCTGCACAGCCAAGAACACAGTAAGTAAAGCAAGCACACAGCCCTCAGAATGGGAGAAGATATTTGCAGGTTATGTCTCTGACAAAGATTTAATAACCAGAATCCACAGAGAACTCAAGCCTATTAGCAAGAAAAGAACAAGTGATCCCATCTCAGGATGGGCAATGGACTTGAAGAGAAATTTCTCTGAAGAAGACAGGTACATGGCCTACTGACATATGAAAAAATGCTCACCATCCTTAATCATCAGAGAAATGCAAATCAAAACTACTTTGAGATATCATCTAACTCCAGTAAGATTAGCCCATATCACAAAATCCCAAAACCAGAGATGTTGGCGTGGATGTGGAGAAAAGGGAACACTTCTACACTGCTGGTGGGAATGCAAACTAATACATCCCTTTTGGAAAGATGTGTGGAGAACACTTAGAGAACTAAGAATAGACCTGCCATTTGATCCTATAATTCCTCTACTAGGTATATATCCAGAAGACCAAAAATCACATTACAACAAAGATATTTGTATCAGAATGTTTATTGCAGCCCAATTCATAATTGCTAGGTCATGGAAGACGCCCAAGTGTCCATCGATCCAGGAATAGATCAACAAACTGTGTATATGTACACCATGGAATACTATACAGCCATTAAGAAAGATGGAGACTTTACCTCCTTCATGTTTACATGGATGGAGCTGGAACATAGTCTTCTTAGCAAAGTATCTCAGGAATGGAAGAAAAAGTATTCAATGTACTTGGCCCTACTATGTAATTAAGTTATAGCTTCATATGAAAGCTATAGCCCAATTATAGCCCAAGAATATGGGGAAGGGGGAGAGGGAGGGTTGGGGAGGGGGAGGATGGGTGGAGGGAGGGTGATTGATGGGAACACACCTATGGTCCATCTTATAAGGGTACAGGTGAATCTTTCTAAATGTAGAATATAAATGTCTTAATATAATAACTAAGAAAATGCCATGAAGGCTATGTTATCCAGTTTGGTGAAAATATTTCAAATTATATATAAAACCAGCACACTGTACCCCATGACTGCATTAATGTACACAGCTATGATTTAATAAAAACAAAATAAGTATCCACTTATCAGATGCTATTTCGTATACTTCCCCCTTTAACAATAAAGGTAAATTTAAAAATACAAAAGAAACCATGATAAAATGGGAATTTTAAAGTCAGAAAGACATGGATTTAAATCTTGTTTTCATTCATTGATAGTTGTGAATACTTTAGCAAAACATCTATCTCATCTAAATTGTAGTTTTTCCCCAGTAAAATAGAGATAGTAAAATAAGTGTCTCATAGGGTTTTGGATATTAATACATAATAATGTGAATAAAGCACTTAGAATAGGCTTTATATATAAAAAGTTTTTAATAAATATTATTTTTATTAAATACACAGTCTTGTAATGTCTTAAGACTTAGATTTCACTTTCTATGTACCCTTCTCAGATCTATCAATTACTATATCTATCTGATCTATATCTACCTATCTATCCATCCATTCACCTATCTAAATTATTGTTTCATTTAATCTTCATCATAATCCTATGATATTTGATTATTATCTCCATTTTGTGAAAGAGTAAACTGAAGCTCAGTGTGGTTAAGTAATTTACACAAAATCACACCTTTAGTACAATGCGACTTTCCTGGATCCATCTTTTCCTAACTTTGCTTATTTGTAGTACTATAATCAAAGAAGCTAATGAACAGACCCAGTGTGAACAGAATAATAAAATAAGCTCAATGACTTCTCATTGATGCTACCAAAAGATTCTGTAGCTGCCCTCAGACAAAGAATATAGAGCTCAGAAAGACCCATCCACCCATGAGAACAAAGAAGAAAAGCTACAAGCACAGATCCATTAAAAACAAAAATCTCTTTTCCTCAAAATGTATACCCAACAGTGTTTTATCCAATTGTTATTATGTAGTTCCATATTAAAAGCCCTTCCATGCTATGAAGTACTATTGTACTTCTTTATTCTTTAATGTTGAAAAACAACATTCCAGAATACAACTAATTGTGCAAAAAAAGAATTAGGAATTAGAAGGGTGAAAGTTGCATCAAACATCTCTCTTTTGAAAAACAAGTTTGCGTTAGTGAAAAGCATAGGCTGTGAGACAGCGGAATATCACAGAAAGGGAAGGACACCTGGTGTGTCTCACCTACATTTCAATCTTGGTTTACCTTGGCCAATTGCATCACTCACCTTCTCAGAGACTCATTTCTTTTTCTCTTCTGTAAAATGGTAATAAAAATAATACAAGGATTTTTTGCTAAATTCAATTTTTTATGATAAAGTAGCTTCTCCATCAGTAGTATAAATGGTCTAAGCTCTATGAAGAGATGGCTTGGTATTCTAGGTGGAAGGCCCACAATGCAGGTATCCATTTTAGGCTAACAAAAATACTTGCAAGCTGAAACTATTCAATAGATATTTGGTGATGGGTTTAATAAAACACTTTTGAAACAACTTACAGAATAATAAGTAAGCATATAGACTTAAATTTTTAAAGCTCAAAGTCTATTAGATATGTAGCTCCTGCCTAGAAATGGATGTCTCACTCGGCACCCTGCAGCCCTGGGTTCAATGCTTTGTTCATTAACTCTATGCAGCCAGATCTTTTCTCCTCCATAAGGTTATGTGGATGGACTATTATGGTCAATTTGAGTAGTTAGGCAAAGGCTGAAATTATAATGGAGATTCTATAATCACTATTCTTTGAGTTTATGGATATTTATGAGAAATGACTTTTATGGAAAATTTAAGTTTGATCAGCCTTACAAATCATGTTTTTGTGACTTTTCCAGGGTTTTTCCAGTTCGGTGAAGTTGTGATTTAGTAGGCAGCTGTCATTTCTTATGCTCCGGATGACAATCGCTGTTGACGATGACTAACTTTCTGAATTTATAAAATTATTAGTTTTCAGTTCCAAATGCATTTTTTCAAAGTAGGATTGAAGTATAGAGCGTAAAAAATATAGCTTTATATATTATTTTTCTGTTTACATTTCTACTGACAAGTCTAATCATCTGTTTAAACACAAAATCTTGTTTTGATTGAACATTGAATAAGTTAGGGTTAAGTTAAGAAACTCAAATAACAGTTCTTTAGTTCCTTTTGATTTCAGATCACCATGCCATCTGCCTCTAAGGTACACCAGTTACCTGCTTTACTCACTTCCTGTATTCAATGTCCCCTGGCTTCTGAAGCTGCATCCCAATGTTTCCTCCTCATCCGTTGCCTCTGTGTGGATGCTGGGGAAGAGGCTCGTCTTGTGTACACTTGTCTTAGGCCCCGACTCAGCCTCTCATCTGTCTTCAGCCTATTTCCCTCCTGATCTTGCATGAATCCATGATCAGTGATTCTTAAAAGTCTACCCTGGGTATTTGTCTCATGAATGGTTGATGGAATCCAGTCTGGCCTTTCTGTGGCCCCTGGATACAGACTGGTCTTAAGCCCCCAGATCATCCTCCTTTGCAGATGACCACTGAGTCTGACGAAGCTCCAGCTTCTAAAGCCTCACCCCAAATGAGGCATCTGCCCTCTTACTGCATCCTGAGGAGCTGTACAGAATACCTACAGTCTCCGTCTACACCACCAGCAGTTACCATTTAAAATAGATCTGGCTCAGCGCCTATAGCTCAACAGGCTAAGGCGCCAGCCACGTACACCTAAAGTGGCGGGTTCGAATCCCCAGCCCAGACCCGCCAAACAACAATGATGGCTGCAACCAAAAAAAAAAAAAAATAGCCAGGCGTTTTGGCGGGCGCCTGTGGTCCCAGCTACTTGGGAGGCGGAGGCAGGAGACTCACTTGAGCCCAGGAGTTGGAGGTTGCTGTGAGCGTGATGCCATCGCACTCTACCCAGGGGGATAGCTTGAGGCTCTGTCTCAAAAAAAAAAAAAATAAAATAAAAAAATAAAATAGATCTAATTCTTGCATAGCTCTTGATAATAATGCCAACACTCTTCTGCTCTGTAACATAGCAGATAAATGCATGGCAACAAATAAGTGTTTCCATTTTCTGTGGCATACCTTGTTCTGAGATAGTTTTGAACATGCTGTTGTGCCTATCCCTAGCCTAGCAAATCTGCTCATCATTCAAAGTCCACTTTGTATAGAAATCCTTGAGAGTTAATGTAACTCTCCTGCTTCCTAACATGAGGACTTTGCCGCTGCAGTCTCTGTGTTCATACAGCCTTTTGATTGTAAGAATCTCTCTGATTCAAAACTTCTCATGCTGTATTTGAGTTGGAAATGTATGTTCCTGTTTCCCTGATAAGATTGCAAATTCCCTGAGGAAAGGAACCATGATACATTTCCAAGGCTTGCCATTGTGCTCACCACTTTAGTACAAAATAAAAATATTGTTATTTTTTAATTTTTTATTTAAAAGATGACTTTTAGCCAAAATAAAATAAATAGAAGAGATCTCGGTATTGAAGTGATAGAAGGTAAAGAGAAAGGACTTAGCACTTGATCCGAAATTAATAATGTTAAAGTCAAAGATCAGAAACCAGCCAGTAGTCATGCGTGGAACAAGTGGTTCATAGGATGTCTCACAATAAGAAGCGAGGGAAGAAACCCATCATTCTGCACACCTGGTATATGCCAGCCTGCATACCTGGTACCTTATTAGTTTTAACTCACTTAATCTATGTCGTCTTGTGAGTTATGTTTAACTCCATGGCATTGGTAAGAGATGGTATTCAGTGAGAGAAAGCAGTTTACCCTTTGCCAACAGAATCACTGCTGGTTGTTCTAGGACTAAGATTTCAACCTAACTTTGTGCAATTTGAGAATTAAACCTTTTCACCTGTAAGTGCCTATAGGAGGCACCTGTGAGAAATACTCTGGCAATAAGGGATTGGGGATTAACGTTAGTGAGACGCACCAGAGCACAATACTATGTACATATTGGTTAGCAGTCTCCACACAATACTATGTACATATTGGTTAGCAGTCTCCACACCTGTGGATTCCTTCTATAAATAGCTTGGGGAGAAGTTAGCCGGGGCTCCTCCTTTGACTCCGCTTCTTGCTTGCAGTATGCCTGATGGATGATGCTCCTGACTTAGACTGGTGCTGAGAGATTGCTGCTGGGATGCCTGCTCCTACAAATATTGACTGTGACTTGTAAGGTGCTTCGGCACCTGAGACCTGAATGAGACATATCCCTCATAAGCTGGTGCAGCGGTCCATGTCCAGACAGGTGAGTGTGGGGCTTACTTGCTCCAATGAGGCCCAGGGTCACAGTCAGGAACACAGTGTCCCGGGCCCAACAAGTGTCCGTTTCAAAGCCTCATACGTGACAGGAACTAGACTGGTATAAATAATCCTAACAGTATTAATAATGAAAATTCCCGACACTTACTGAGTGGCTATTCTGAGTTAGCAATGGGGCTGAGTTCCAGGGACACGCAGGACAAAGGCTTTAAAATGTGTTTCAATTGAATTGGACTTAAAACTTAGTTTATTCAACCTTAAAGCAATTCTGGGGTTTATCCAACAAACAGAAAGCGCTTGGTTTTGTTTGGCTTTGTTTTGCTTCTGTGACTACGAAGGAGGGAAAGAGTCTCTTTACCAGCAGTGCGGAGGCGAGAGGCCCCCTTCCACGTCAGGCGGGTGACTTGGATAATTACCAAAGGCGCTGGGGACACCGACTCCTTCCAATTAGCTTCTATTCCGGAGCGCCGTGACTGCCTGCCTGACAGCCACACACAGATGGAGGGAGAGGCGTGCACACAGGATTTCTTTGTGTTTCATAGTTCACAGATTACAGGCACTGTCAAGAGCAAGTGGGAGCTGAGGAATTGATCTACACGGTGCTGAGGTGTGGGGAAGGGCCGCCTCGGAGTCCTTACAAACATGGCTGAGGAGCTTTCCTATCATGTTCTACCTCTTGGTACACAAATCAAACATTTTTTTTTTTTCCTTTCAGATGCATTTACTATGAGAGTTTCACAGCCAGAAAGGGTGGCCGGATTCCGTTTCCTTAAATCCCAGCACTTATAACTCTAGTGGTAGCTGCTGAAACCACTGTGACTTGGGCTCCAATATTTGCTGGTGGCTATTGCAGGAGAGTGTGGCAAGTGGCCACTAGACATGTTAGACAAGACCCTGGAGAAATCACCGGGGCTGATAAGAAAGCAGTCCAGATGGCCAGGCCCAGAGGGACACCATTATAATAACAACGTGAGTGGTAATAGTCGAAATGCACTAATGGCCACCACACAAACAGCGTGTACCTGTGCAGACCTTTCTAAGCCTCCACATGTATTCATTTTAACGGTCACCACGTTTCTACGAGAGGCATTTAACAGATAAGGAAACTGAGGAACAGAAAGTTTAAGTAACTTGCTCAAGGATAGACGGCTTGTAAATACAACGATTGGAAAATGAAAAAATCCAATGATTTAGAAGAAATATGGTAGAATAGTCTATATGGAACCCTGGGCCAGTGCGTGTACACGCATGTGAGGGCGTAAGTGTGCACGTGTGTATGGATGACCACACGTACATTTATGGATGGGGACACGTGTATGTCCACAGTGTATGTGTGTAGGTGTGTGTGTGTACATATGCAGAGAGAGTTAGGCTGTTCAAACTCCAATACCTTGTCAGAATTTCTCTGTAGATTAGCATCCATTGATAATTCTTCGGCAATTCCACCTTCTCTGTGACGATACATATACACACAGCACATCTGTTCTAGGTGGTATGGGAGAGCTGGACTCCCCGTCCCTCCTCAGCTGCTCAGCTGGACTGGGCTGCATCAGCCCAAAGTTAGCTTGAGGGTGGGACACAGCCCGGCTTCAAACTCCCAAAATAGAAGGTGCCCTGGGCTTGTGACCAGAGAGTGTGGGCACTTTTCAGGCGGTCTGAGCTGCTGGAAGCTGTGAGGAATGCACTTTGCTGGACGCTTGGTTCTGTAGCAAGCAGCTGGCTGACGGATGGTAAACACTGTCCCAGATGTCTCCTTGAAAGCCTGGTCTCTCTTCCCTTCCTCAGCCAAGATGGGGCTGCAGATGCTTCAAGCCCAAACCGAGCTCCAGGGTGGAGTATAGTCCAATGTCAACTCTCAAAATGGGGCCTTGGACTTGCAACCAGAATAGCGGGGTCCCAACCTGGGAAGTTAGCATGTGCTAGCAACTGTGGAAAATAATGTCGGCTCATCTCTAGTCTCAAAAGCAGCCCACAGTGAGGCAGTGGAGATCTTCTTAGTGGTGTGAGGCAGCCCCTGGGTCCTCTCTCCCTCATCGTTGCTGCACAGTGGCTGCAAACACGCCACAGTTCCCTGTGTCTAGGCTGGCAGAATGGCACCTGGCTCAAGCTCCCCTGTGCTCAGATGCCTATGGGATTCTGTGTGACTTCCCTTTCTGGAATAATATCTCTGTACAATTTCCAACCATTTCCCTGTGAAACAGGATCGTGTTCTGTTCTAAAATCAGTGGGTCAGGGATTCTCTTGCAGCCAAGCCTGTAAATCTCCTTTTGGAGAGCGGAGCCCTCAGGGTTTTTTTTCATACGGTTTTGCCACATCCGGGAGCCTCTCCTGTGTGGTAGCCATCCCCGGCCCAGCAAGTGCCCTGGTCCCGCTCCTTGCTGACTTGTGGTGCTTCCCATCACCTCCCTGGTGAACCCCAGCACTCTCTGCTGGATGGCCTGTTTGATATGTGAGAAGAGCTCACTGTTCTGGTTCCTTGCCCTGGAGGAGGCACACATTACCTCTAATATTTCTCTTATCATACAGAAAGAGTGAAGTTGAACATCTTTTAATATGTTTAATGACCATTTTTATATATAAAAGATATACTACTTTTACATCTCTTTGTGAATTGTCTCTCTTTTTTTTGAAACAGAGTCTCAAGCTGCCATCCTGGGTAGAGTGCTGTGGTGTCACAGCTCACAGCAACCTCAGTCTCCTGGGCTTAAGCAATTCTCTTGCCTCTGCCTCCCAAGTAGCTGGGACTACCCACCACAATGCCTGGCTATTTTTTGGTTGTAGTTGCCATTGTTGCTTGGCAGGTCCAGGCTGGATTTGAACCTGCCAGCTCCAGTATATGTGGCTGGCACCCCAGCCACTTCAGCTACAGGCACTGAACATTGTGAATTGTCTCTTAATGGCTTTTTGTCCATCTTTCTATCAGATTTTTTAATTTTTTTCAATATTTAAGAGCCCTTTGTAAATTGGGGATATTCATCTTTCTCTTGGGTATTATAAAAATTTATTCCTAGTTTGCCACTTTATTTTTTAAATTTTTGGTATTAAAATTTTGTTTCTTATTTTTACATAATCATATATATTTAATTATATATGGACCTTTACTCATAGTTAAAGAGATTTTTCTTATACCTATGTTTGTGGATGAATTTACCACAAGTAGAAACTAGTTTCTACTGCTAGTTTATATGTTTTTATTATCAGAACTCCCTAGTTACTCTGTGTTATGTATAACTGTGGTTTCCAAACAATTATGCAGCAACTTATGGCTCCCCAGAAGTGATTCAGAAACGTCGAACATGACTAATTTAAAATATATTTTGTCAGTTAAAATCTTTAATTAAAAACAGCACATCTACTTAAACATGTCAAGTGAATTTTTTAACATATTAAAGATCATTCCTATATTCAAATTTGCTGTCAACCAAAATCATTTTGGGTAAAGCTCTCACAATATACTTTCTCCTCCCACACCTAGACACAAAATTGAGCCTTTGGGAATGTTTTTGATTAGGAAGACTGTAGTGCTCTCCTGATCTATTTTTAAATTCAGGCCTATGTATGTCTGCTAAAACAAAACCCAAACAAACAAAACTTCTATAAATCAGTACATCAAATGTGTTGTGCTTAATTAAGACTATGCCAGGCTCAGGTACCTCTCATCAGATGAAGAGCAAATAAACTCTTAAAACATTACAATGTGAGACATAAGAGCACTGACATTTGTGGAACTTGATGCAAGTTTTACATTCTTCTTGTCTCACTGTTATAATAATTCAAATTATAAACATTTGCTAACAACCTATTATGTGTCAGGCACGGTACTGAATCTCACATATAAAGCAATACACAAAGACATC
Organism: Otolemur garnettii; assembly: GCF_000181295.1. Classification (NCBI taxonomy): domain Eukaryota; kingdom Metazoa; phylum Chordata; class Mammalia; order Primates; family Galagidae; genus Otolemur; species Otolemur garnettii. Next base: position 21,620,673 of record NW_003852396.1, on the reverse strand, counting down.
ACGTCCTTCCACTTCAGGAACTCCAGGAAAGATTTAGTGAACAATTATTATCAAAAGTATTGAGAGTTATGATACAAGTATTATATGTCATAGGATCGTATGATAGAATATAGCTCCCATGATGTTTGGAAAATCTTCTTGAAAAAATACTGCTTAGTTAAGATTGGAAAAAATCGCTGTGACTACATAAAATGTCCTTTAAAATATTTTTTAATATTGTGTTTTTAGGAGGGTTTGTTCAAAATATAAAAGGAGGGTTTTACTGTTGGTAAATAATGTGTTAAAAGGATAGAAATCTAGGGCTCTTAAGATAACAAGTAGAACCCCATAACCTTGAAGCCTTCCCCATCAGCCTCTATGATTAATCACCATTACTGACTCCATATCTGGCTAATTTATTGCTTAAGGCTCATAAAGATTTTGATAAGAGAGTTCATTCTGTATATCCTGTGGGCCCTACATGTAATGACATGGATTCTTATAACAGGGAAGCAGAGGGAGACCAGATATAAACAAAAGAGAAGAAGATGATGTGAAGATAGAACAGAGAAAGATTTGAAAATGCTGGCCCTGAAAATTGGAGTGCCAAGGCCACAACCAAGAAATGACAGCAGCCACCAGAAGTGAGAAGATGCAAAGAACATCTCTCCCCATATGCTTCAGGAGGAAGCTGGCCCTGCCCACTGTCTGAATTGGGCCCAGTGATACTTTTAGGACTCTCAAGTTCAATCTTTCTCTGTAATTCAGAAGCCAACTTTAAGCCTTATATAAATCAAACATAGATTACTTAGTGACTATTACACATTGTCTTAGCCTGAGATCTTTTGAATGCATTGAAAATAGAATGTGCCCTAAATAGTTTAATCCAACAGAAGAAGAGACTAAAATCAGAAACTACAGAACAAGGGTTCAGGTTAGTCCTGCTGCTCGTCATCTCTGCTTTTCTCCAATCATGTCATCTGCTCTCTTGCTCTGTCAATCTTTTCTGTACTTTGGCATATGTACATCCACCTTAGCTCCGACTTGTGCAGCCTCAATATTCAACGAGGCACAAATTGGAATCTCAATTAGTAGAAAAGAGAATCTGAGAATCTGACAGGCTCAACTCATTTCAGGTGTTTTCTTTACCCAATTGTCTATAGGGAGGTGGTTTCACTGAACTATCGTCCAGAGGACAATGGAAACAGATTGTCTAAGATGGAGCTATGAACATGTCCTTAAGGAGTAGAGAAAAATAAAAGAGTAGATAGAGCAAAATGAGAAAAGATTTGTGGAGGGAAAGAATTCAGTTTGTTACGCACATGCATAATAGCTATGCATATGGAAATTGTTTTAAAAGGCTTTATAGGGCTCCATAACATCAATTTTAGTGTGAGAATTGTTTACCATTGCCGTTTAACCAAGTATATCTTGACTATATTGATGATAATGAACTGTCCTTGAAAAATATTTATTTAATTTACTTGAGGTGACTTTTAGAAATCTAGTAAGTGATATAATGGTTTGGTTTACCATATGCCCCAGCAATTCCATGTTGGGGGATATATCACAAAGACTGGAAATCAAGGACTTGAACAGGGATCCGTACAGCCATGTTCAGAGGAGCATTATGACCATAGCCAAAAGTGGTAACAACTCAGATGTCTATTGATGGATGATGGATTAAAAAAAAAAATGTGGTATATACATGCATTGACACAGTAATCAGCCTTGAAGAGGAATGGAATTAGGATACATGCTACAATACAGATGGAACTTGAAAACATTATGCTAAGTGAAATAATCCAGACACAAAAAGACAAATCATATTGCATGATTCTACTTATCTGAATACCCAGGATATACAAACTAACAGAGACAGAAAGTCCACCAGTAATTACTGAGTTTGGGAGGAAGGGGTAATGGAGAGTGTTCAATGGTTATGGATTTTCAGTTTAAGTTGATGAAAAAGTCCAGAGATGGTTGGCCATGATGATTGCACAACATTGTGAATGTATTCCATTGAATTAAATACTTTTTAATTTAATACCATTGAATAAAATACTTTTTGAAAAGTATTTAATTCAATGGTATTAAAGGCTAAAATAGTATTTTCTAGGTTATGTAAATTTTACCACAATGAAAAAATAGCACAAGTGATATTCAGATATAGGAAAAATCATTAAGATGATAAATAATTAAAAGTTGAGAAATACTAATAGCAAATAAGCATAAGTTTTGAGATGAGGCCAGATCTTGAATTTGAAACAAACACTGCCACATACCTGCTGAGAACCTTTGACATTTGGTAACCTCTCCCAGGCTCACTTTCATTATCTATAAAATACAGTCATTGCAAAGTTTTGCAAGGTGATATGCAAAACACTTGGAAAGTGTGGACAAATTGCAGAAACTCAAATAATGGTTCTACTTGTGGTGTTTCCATTGTTTTTGTTATTATTAATATGTTTCAAAGTGAAATAGTAGACTGAAGTGTTTTTATGCAGTTTTTTTCATAAAACATAAATTTGGTTAGAAATCAAGTTATGAAAAACAAGGTTTTTGTTCCAGTAGAGTTATTGAATATTGCATCATTTTAGAAGTCCAATTTTCTTCAGTCATTCTCAGTGTCTCCTGCCTTTATAAGATAAGGGACAGATTCAATTTATACTGTCAAATACTAGCTACCTAGCTATCTAAAAAACTACCCCCTTTAACCTTCTTTAACGTTTACCTTGCTGAAATATAGTTAAATGCTTTCAGTAAAATATAAAACCTACCACAAACTTCTGTTGCTCCAGATAGAAGCAATTTTTTGAGACAAGTAAACTATTTAGTGTAATAAAATTTTACACACTTGACTTTGTAGAGAACCTGTAAGTAAGCAGGGTCATTTTCAATTTTGTTGAATAAATTTTTGTTGAATATCTATTATGTGTTCATAATATGTTTGGGGATATGGAAAGAAAAAAAGAAACAACTTAAGGAGCTATAAATCTTATAGGATAATTGATATGAATTTCCTCTTCTAGACAAAGCCATTGTTGGTGAAGTTTATATAGGCAAAGCCTTGACATAACATGAATTAAAAGCAGAGGGCAGTGATTGCTGAGTGGCAGTGCTGAGATGCCTGCCTGTGACACCACAGTGGAAGCTGGTTTTCTGTCTGGTCTGAAGTTGTTCTGGACCCCATACAACCGATCTTGAAGAGCTGAGCCAGTGGCAGGTGGAGCCCTAGACAGCACAAGATTATGAGAATTCAGTGTCCATCTTGGACATCTATCCATTTTCCAGAAGCCATGGAGTGAACACTTCTTAGAATCAAGGCCTACCAGGCACTCAACACTTGCCTCAGGGCAAAAAGATGTCAAAGGCCCTCTTGGTGTCTGCTCAGGCATCCAGGCCAAGTTGGGATGAAGTGGGAACATAGTGTCACTGCCTAAGCATTGTGAACTCCTGAGCCCAGGTGATTCTTACTCTTCCCTGATGATTAACTGTCAGGGAGTGTCTCCCTCCCTGCAAAAGATGATGACTTCCAAGAGGACCCAGATGATGCCCCTAGGAAAGGCCAATATTATGGAGGTAGCCATGACCTTCAATGGGAATCTAAAGATGCTCCCCCCATGGCTGCCAGCCTCAGCTGCCAATGAATGGAATCCCTGTGATGTCCCACACCAGGGCCCCAATAATGCCTCAGTCTGGCCTCTCAATAGTACCCCCTAACAGTGCCACCATGCCTTCCGCTGAGCCTCAGGCTATGATCTCCTCTTTGGCTCAGATATGGCCCCCCAGAGACTCCCATGACCTTGGGATGTCCCTAGCTAAGTCCCAGTCATTACTACATGGAATCCCAGGACTTTCTTGTGAGACATCCAGATGACCATGAAAGCCCCTTCCCACATAAACAGCCGATATCTCACCCGTAGACAGCAAAGTCAAACTGAAGGGCCCAGGAAAGGGCACACAGCAGGAGATCTTTAGTTTCAAGGCCTTCTTGCCACCAGTTTGAGAACTGTAGAACAGCTCACACGAAGGACTCCACCTCCTGGGTCATCAGTACAAAGACACAGATGAGTGGCCCTGCACGTGCACACGGGAAGGCTTTCCCTGGTCTTCCTTCCATTCTGATGAGCTTGGGTGACATGCCAAATTTCGCCACACGTAATGGACACATTATGCCCGAATTTTTAAGGGAAACATAGGGATGTACATTATTCATGGGTAGTACTAAATCTATATCGGCAGAACTATATTTTTCATTATTTTATTTACACTTATATGTTAAAAGTGTAAGTCTGGAAAGCAATAACAATATCTGTATGCAAAATAATATCCTGGAAAATCTGGGGAACCTGGTGTAAGGGGCTTGGGACAGTGCTGCCTGTCCTGGGCTCCTGATGGTAGATCCCTGTCCTTTCTAGGCTGTCTCATCTCTCTCATGCAGCTGAGCCCATTCTGAGGTCTCTGGGACACCACGCTGAGGAGGAAGATCCCTTAGCTGAGGTCTGGGAGGCCTGTGTTCTGAGATCCAGTTCTATCAGCATCCTGCTTTGTGACCTTGGGCCTCAGTCCCCATGAAGGTTTTGTCTGTGAAGCATAAAAGCTCAAGGGTACCTGAGCCCATAGATTACAATTTTGTATCTATGACTTGTCCAAACCCCCATTATGTTGAGGGAGTATAATTTCCCAAACTTATAAGTAGGAAGAACCATCTAGAACACCTGTTAATGGAATGCATACTCAAGTCTTTCTCCTGGAGAGTGGGTTCAGTATATCTTAGTGTGGGTTGGAAGTTTCATTTTAACCAGTTCCCTGGGTGATTTATAGTGTTTACAAGTTTGAGAAAGACTGATGTCATTCATTCTGACATTACTGAGTGCCCAAGGTCTGGATGCCTCAAGGAGGCCACTGTCTAGTCACTAAACAGAAATGTAAATGCACAGTACTTCACTGGAGTGTCATCAGTGACAGCTTCCTCCTCATCATGGCACATTGGGTGTCTGAGAATGTGCTTAGCTGTGCAAGAGATGAGACACCCAAGAAAGGCCAGGCATCTTCCTTCAGGAGGCTGGGCATGCACAGCCAGCGTAGGCCCCTGACACCAGCTTCCTGGGAAATAGCCTCCTGGGGTTCTCAGTGGAGTGGCCATGGCTAAGTTCCTACCAATGGACATGGGTGAGAATAGGAAATAAGAGGATATGGGGATGAGGGTAGGGAAGGAGGGGAAAGGGGGGAGAAGTTAGATCCTCAGGTCATCTAGCCCACTGTCACTAGGCACCTGGGCTTGCTCCCAGCTTCTCTGCAGCAGTTGGCACCATAACTAATACCTTTGGCAAGAGAAGGAGGTGCCACTGCCTTGCCCTTGCCCTCCACCCTTGCTTGGATCCTGTCCTTTTCAGACTCCCTGGTCTCTGCCACTGGTTGCCCCAGTGTACCAGTGGTGGATGTCTAGGTGCCATCCAGATGCCTTCTACCCAATCTCTGAGTGAGAAAAGTGGACATGATTTTTAAAAAACAGCATAGAAGGAGCTCATGTGTGACTCATTCACTGGTCCCAGGAAGGTCTTGGATAGCAAAGACCCTTTCATTCCACTTTCATGAAGTAGGCCATTTGGGGTTCCATGGGCCAGGGCTTGTCTCTGTTCTGCTCCTCTCATCTGGCTGACACACAGTCTGCAGGTGGAGTCAGCAGACTGGATCACTGTGGTTGAAATGCAAGCTGAGAAGTCTAGTTGGGGACCTATCACTTTTACAGAGTAATGGACATGGAAAGAAACCAGAGTGGGTAAGGGTACATATCATAATATGTATGCATTAATGGAGGGTAACACAGGCTCCCGCTCTTGTGGAGATCACATTCGAGTGGGGGGTGTGATGTAATTAGAAATACACAAAGCACTGACATAATAGATATTAGGGATGTCATACTAGGGCATGAGAGTTAGAAAGGCATTTCTTGGAAAGTGTGATTTGAGCTCAGCATCAAGGATAACTAGAATTTTGGCAGATCAAGGAAGTGAGGTGGTAGTTGGAATTAAAATAAATCTGCCCTTAATCAGAGACTTCCCTAGGCGAGGCAGTGTTCAATTTTTCTCAGTATCATCCAAGGTAAGATCATGATGGATAAGACTTGTAGACTCTCAAGTAAGATTTCTCTGCCGTTTCCTGGCTGTGTGACTGTGGGCAACTTACTTGTCTGTCTGTTGCTTCTGATAGCAAGGGGATGGAGAGATTGATTCAAGTTGAGGAGACAATCACATTTTATGATGTCACATTTTATGAGGAGTTAACCACATTTTATGGTGTTTTATTTGGCTGCTGTGCAGAGATTAGACCAGATGAGGGGTTTCAGGAAGAGGAAGGGATGTCAATGATTTAGGTGAGTCCAAGTAGCTTGGGCCAGGGTGTGACAATGAAGATAGGAAGAAGTAGAAATTGATGATTAATTGTATTTGGTTGGTGGGGAAATGGTCAAGGGTGATTTTTTAGGTTTTTGTTATTGTAGAAAACATAAAAAATTGGATAAATTACATTAATTTATTTTACTTTTTTTTGTTTAGAGACAGTCTCACTTTGTTGCCTTTGGTAGAATGCCATGGTGTCACAGCTCATCGCAACTTCCAGTTCCTGGGTTTAGGTGATTCTTTTGCCTCAGCCTTCTGGGTAGCTGGGACTACAGGTACCTGCCACAACGTCCGGCTATTTTTTGGTTGCAGTTTGGCCAGGGCTGGGTTCAAACCCTCCACCCTTGGTAGATGGGGCCAATGCCCTACTCACTGAGCCACAGGTGCCACCCCCATTATTTTCTATTTACTTTGTATATGTTCAGTTTGGAAAATAAACACTCATTTGCCCCTTAGGTCATTTGAGGAAAAATAATTTACTAATATATTTAAAGCTTTTGACTTCCTCATCCTTCATCCCAGAGGTAACCACTACTCTGAATATTGGTTAATCTTGCCTTTGTTGTTTTTTGTTTGTACCATTTGTAAGTATTCCTAAATACTATAGTCATTGGTTCTGTATGGTTTTGAACTTCCGATTTTGTTTGAGGTTCACTGAGCTTTCTCATTCTAACAGTGCGTAGTCTGAATAAAGTTTGGAAAAATTAAAATAAAATAAAAGTAGGCAATGAGTGATGGAACTAGTAAACTAAGTCTCATTCAATATTCTCCAAAACCTTGTGCTATATAAAAAAAGCACTCTTATAATATTAGTACATATCATATTTAAGAAGGTTCTTTGCTCTTAAATATGCTGATCTACATCTGAAACCATTTCTAAAGTCCTCTCTGAAGTCAACCCCACAACAGCTTAAACCTCTAACATTGTTGTCTGTTTGTTTCTTTTATTTTCTTTCTTTCTTTCTTTTTTTTTTTTTTTTTTTTTGAGACAGAGTCTCATTTTGTTGTCCTTGGTAGAGTGCCATAGCATCACAGCTCACAATAGCCTCAAATTCTTGGGCTTAAGAGATTCTCTTGCCTCAGCCTCCTAAGTAGCTGGGACTACAGGCACCCATCACAATGCCCCTCTATTTTTAGAGACAAGGTCTCTCTCAGGCTCAGCTGGTCTCGAACTTGTGAGTTCAGGCAATCCACCACTTTGGCCTCCCAGAGTGCTAGGATGTCTGCTTGTTTTCTACTAATGCCTACAGATATTAGTTGACATTCCTTTTTATCTAAATGTAAAACATCTGGAAAAAGAGAAATAAACTCTCCTTTGCATTTATATTCTTCATAGTTTCATAAAATTAACACAAGTTAGACATTCAAAAAATACTGGATGATATATATGTCTCAGTTTAGATAATTGAATACAGGGAGTTTTAGGAGGTCTTTCTAGTTACAAGGTGCAGTGACGAAGATCTTGTGCTATTACTGATACTGCAGGAGCTCCACAAGTATTTAAGGTCTATTGGTAGTCCTTGCAGGAAATTAGTGCCCACAATCCTCGTGTACTTTGGGTATTTTTGCCTTATTGTTCTTGTGATTCCATGGAAAGAGTTTTCCATGGAAGATAAAAATAACCTACTATACAAAGTTAAGAAAAGAAATCAAAGCAATTAAACTAATAATATATTCATAGCATTGAATGACTATATTATAGGGTTAAATTAACATTATTATTTAAGGAAATGTCCTCACACAATGAGAAATAAACCATGCATTTTTAATGTAGCAGCCTTGCCATTAAAACTTTTCCAACCCCTAAGTATTTAATTTAATCGCTTTACTATAGAATGCTACTGCTAGATAATCTTTTGTCCACATTATTATACTCCTTTTAAAACCTCTAGATAATTACTACATGCAGTTTGGTGTAATGAACAAGGTAAATTAATAAAGGAAATTTAGAAATAGTGTCAGTATATGGGAAAAGTAAACAATTGTTTTTTCCCAATCTACTCTTTAACTACTATATCTACTGAGTGTGTGAGGATTCTCAAAAAAAGAAAATCCAGCAGGAAAACCATTGAAAACTTTCTTGGTTGTCTTTTTCTTTACATCATTAAAGAAAGACTTTTCATGTATGGCTGACTGTGTTTGAAATTATACAGAAAAAACAGATCTTTTGACTGTATATAATATGTAACATTAAAAGGCCACTGCTGCCTTCAATTTGAATGTTATCTCTATAGTTTGGGTTTCTTTTTTATTACACCGGGGCAAAGTCAACTACTCCACTATCTATAATTTCCTAAGTGGTGTTCACACTTTAAAATTTCATTGTAATGTTATTTATTCTCATTTGATCATTGTATCCCATCTATATACAATGGGATATAATATAATATATATACAATGGGATACAATGATCAAATGAGAATATATATATGGATCTTATAAATATATATCAATACACTGAAGCTGTTTCCATCATAGTATGGTTTGGATCACATATTTAGACAATTTTTAAGGCCAATTAGCTGAACTAAGAGAAACTATAAGCCATTCAACTAAGACATAACAAAAAGTGATTCTATATCATTAATAATTGTAACAATCATAGTAAACCAACATATCATTTGTCACATAATAAAGATCTAGCATCACTTGTCATATAAAGACTTAGCATATTGTTTGTTCTTATCGAACCCTCATATAAATCTAAAATTAGGTATCATTCTTTACACTTTAAAGATGAGGCCACCATAGCTTAAAACTATTAAGCAAACATCTTACACAAGGCCACACAACTGGGGAGCGGCAAAGCTGAGGTCTGCACTTGGGTCCATCTGCCTCCCACAGCCAGTACATGCAGAACGAGTCCTGATCAGGGCGTATTTGTGGTGCGGGGTAAACTTCCCTCACTCTGCTGAGTTGCCCCATACCGAACTGTCCTTGTTTCTCTTTCTACTTGGCACCTTTATTTTCATTGCTGTGCAACACTCCCCCTGTTACAGCTGCTGCTCCCACTGTAACTAACCTGTGGTCAGATCTGGTGGTGCTGGTTAGCTGATTGAAAACATGTGCTTGAAATAAAATCAATCAAAATACAGGCAATTGACTGGTCTTTAAAATGCTCATTTGATGCTTTGCAGATGATGCAAGTCTTATAGAGGACAAGTTTTAGTCATCTTTATCCTCCGTTAGAACAGAAGTGAGTCAGGGAAGATGGAACACAGGAAATCAATTACTATAAAAGACCAAATGACAAAATTGAAAATGGACGATGATAGCCCAGTACACCAACCATTCGCGTTGCTAGCAGTAATGACCTTGTCCCTGGGTCTATGTATGTCTGGTGAGCCAGTAATCTCTCCAGTCTGTGAGGATGATCAGCTGTCCTCTTGGGAGTCAATCAAATTTTTATAGACAAATCAAAGGAAATCTTTTCATCTTTCTGGCATGGGAAAAGTGAAATAAACTCTGTCAATAAACATCTTTGGACTTCACAATTTCCTTCTTGCTGTATTATTCATGTCTCCTCAAACCTCAAACATGCAAATCACTACAAATATCCGTGGAGGATTCAGCTGGACTTGAGGATTACCTCTAATCATACTTTGATCTAAGTTGTTGTCTGTGGATTTTACGGGCCACTTCAAACAAATGCTTTGGAAAGAGTTCATGTGTGTGTCCGTGTGCTCTAAACTCTGCTCATGCAGACTCCAGTCGGTTCAACTAAAGAGCATCTTGGACTCTTTTCATAGACTATCTTAATTAACAAGGAATTGAGATTGAGACCCTCATGAGAAAACTAAAACTTGCCAATTTAGAAAACCCACTCAATTTGTTGGAAGTAAATACTAATCTCAAATTATCATTCTAACCTGAAGATTTTGTCTTTAAATGATACCACTGTGGAGAATTTCATATGTAATATTATCTTTCAGGGGGAACTAAGAAATGTTTGTGTGTGGTACATACTTTTCTTCCAGAGAAGACTTTGGGAGATAGTGAGAACCTCAAAAAACAAAAACAAAAACAAAACAACAACAACAAAAAAAACAAATGGCATGAGAAAAATAACATTCTTTCTTCTACAATTACTTAAAATCTGCTAGGTGTTAATACTTGAATATGGGCTAGTGATACAAATCCCTTAACCTTGATTTCAAAGCCCTTTACCTCACAAAATTTGTTTCCTAAGGACTCCCTGACTTCAAATCTTCACCACAATTTTCTGCTAGTTTCCTGAACATCCTATACTCACTCTTGCCTTCAGGCTGCTACACGTGTGGGTTTTTCTGCTGAGAACTCTCCTCTGTTCTTACCTTTATGCTTGGCTGGTTGAGTTCTGCTTAGGTTTAGCTTTGTCTGAGTATCTTTCCTCAGTAAGTCTTCTTGTTATAGGTATGTACCAGCAAATAGTCCAATGTAGATACAACATGGTAGAGGTTGCTTATTTCCTTCTATTGACTGAGTTTTTGTGATGCATCTATCAATAATAATAGGAGCAAAACATAATAAAAATAAAAATAATAATGGGAACAAAAATTCTAGACTGGTACTGACTGGTATAATAATGATAGGAACAAAAACTCTAGATTGGTATAGAGTTTAGACTTCTACAAAGTACTTTTATCCACATGATTTTATTTTTCAAAGATATCTGTGAAGAAGGAGGACAGTGTGATTAGCCTTGTCTGATAGTGGGGACATATATTTAGAAAAGTCAGATGCTTCTGAGATAGCAGTTAGAATGTCTTAAGACGACTTTCCACTGCAGGGAACCAGGGTCATCAAGGACCAAGGGCTCCCGTTGCTGCATTTTGGAATCTTCGTTTTGTGCTCAGATTATTTCTCCCATGGGCTATTCCTAGCCAGTGACTGAGTACAGTGGGGCTACTATTTCCAGAAAACAAATATCCTATTTGATAATTCACTTCGGCTCAAGGACTCCCCAAAGGATTTGCTTAACCGTAGCCGTAGCCCACTCAGGAGACTAAGACACTTTTCAGCCAAATCTTGATCCTGCTCTTACTCCCTCAAGCTCAGACTGAATCTCAATCTGATGGCTTTCCCAGACTCCTCTAGCTCCCTTAGTCACGTAATCCTGTCCTTTAACACAGTCTCTGTATATTTAATCCTGTTGTGGTATCTGCTTCTTGGAGGACTCTGACTAATACAGCTGGTTCACAAACTACATCCCAGGCCTCATGGCTCTTTGTCCAGTCTGTTGCTGGAGAAGAGTCTGAGAAGGTGATACCATTGCACAATGTATTTGGATTAGTAGTCAACTTCTGTATAACAAACTAACACTAGAAAGACAGAGCTAAAAGATGTGTTTTAGATAATGGGGGCATATCGCAAGGATATAGAACGTATTCTGATGGGTTCCCACAGGCCAAATCTGGGACTGTTTGAACACTAATATAATTAAGCACAATGATTAGTTAGAAACCTTTGGGAAAAAAATAGAAATTCATGAGTCAAAACTGCTCAGAAATGTATGTGTATTATGCATATGTGTGATATGTCTGTACACACATAGACATCACACACAGAGGAGAAGAGAGGAATCTTCCTTGGAGGAGAATGCGAAGTGTAGGTACAGTGCTAGACTTGGAAAAGCTTTACTTTCCAGTCATTATAGTAAATGTTAGATTACAAAATAATCATTAATTGTTGTTAGATTTAGAGGGAGAAATTAGACCACATCTTGATCAATTGCTCATGCAGGGGAGATGGAGGTCGTTTATCTCCAGATATGAGATCCTTGTAGACTCAAACTATCACTGTGTGATACTCAAGCTTGGAACGTATAACCTGAATCTACTCATGAGGAAACATGAAACAAACTCGAAAATTAAAACTTGTTTAGTTTTAAAAGGGTGGGATGTATTGTTTAAAATTATCAATGTCACAAAGAGCTGGGAAAATGTTCATAATTAAAGAAGACTAAAAAACCATGATAATTAAATATAAAAATATGATATCATCCTAGTCTGGATTCTGAATGGAGGAAAAAATACCATAAAAATTTTCTTTTTGGCCGGGGCCGGGTGTGAACCTGCCACTTCAAGTAAATGGGGCCAGCACCCTACTCTTTGAGCCACATGTGCCGCCCACATTTTGTTTTTTTTGAAGCAGAATCTCAAGTTGTTGCGGTAGATAAAGTGCTGTGGCATCATAGCTCACGGCAATCTCCAACTCAGGCTCAAGCAATCCTCTTGCCTCAGTTTTTCTATTTTTAATAAAGACCAGGTCTCACTCTTGTTCTGGTTGGTCTTGAACTCGTGAGCTCAAGCAATCCACCTGCCTCAGCCTCCCAGAATGCTAGATTACAGGCATGAGCCACCACACTGGGGCAAAATCATTTATTGTTTAATCAAAAACATGGCAACAAGTTTGATAAAGTGCTGTTATATTGAAAGTAACTGTTTCTGATTAATAAGACATTATCTTGGTTCCTACAAAATACACATTGAGGTACAAATAATAAAACAAATTAAGTAAAATATTAACAATAAGTTTCTCTAGATACTGGGTGTTTTGGGCACTAGTATTATTCTTGCAAATATTTTGTATATTTGAAATTATTTTTGAATAAACATAAAAATATCAATTTACTAAAAGCTTTGGAATAAATAAGAAAAACAAATTGTAGAGAAGTGTATATGTACCAGTGTCACCAGCTGCGCAGATATGACTTGTCTCCGAGACCTTTCTGTGTGCATGGCACCCTTTGAAGAATTGGCCTGAGTTCTTGGCTTCCTAGCCCCATTGGCCTCTAGTCTATAGAGAACATCTTTAATATCAATATCATCATTTGCAATATTCATAGACTCATCAATCTTGGCATACCTAGATCTGACTTTGTGGCATGTTATTTGTTGGAGAAAACCTGGCCTCAGAAGGCAGTCCGAGGGACAGGTTGACTTTTGGCAAGTTTTCCCTCCCTCCCTCTCCCCTCCCTCTGTCCCTTCTTTTTTCTTTTTCCTTTCCTCCTTTTCCCTTCACTTCCTCTGCTAAGTGAACCTCAATTACTTTATTTAATTTACTTATACAAGTTTTTATCAAGTCTCTATTGTGCAGTATTTCCAAGTTCTTAAGAGTCTAGCGTCATGATTGGTAGTGCAGGATTCAAAACATTGCCTGAGTTCTAATTCTGGCTCCTTGGCAAATGCAACCTTGAGCAAGTAACTTAATCTCTTTGGCTTCAGTTTTCTTATCTGTAAGTACAGATAAAAGTAACAGCATATACAACAAAGAGAGATGTTTAGAGGGTTAAAAAATGATGGCTACTCCTTAGTAAGTTTGCAGTGAATAACCATTATTTTTCATATCAACATTACAACGATTAGTCTTTGGACTCAGAGCCTCCTCATCTCAATATCCAGTTCCTAGGATTTGATAAAATGCAAAGCACTCAGAACTGCCTAAAACATAAATATACTTCCACATAGGTAGATATTCTTTGAATGAAGGGAGTGAACTGGGTAATTGGGTGATCTAATGTAATTCCGAAGTTTCCACCCTTACAGCCAAGCTCTTGGTATTCTGTGAAAATTATCTTCCTTCTTACGTGCTCTAAATTTTAGTGCAAAAGTAATTTTCAAAACACTTAATCAGATCAGGCTTACACGTGTAGGTTGTGAGTCACATGTAGCCAATGGTTTCCCTAATTTAGGCCAGACTCTCTAAAATTTCCATCTGGTCAGTTATTTTCCTTAATGATCTTGCTGGAGATAATGATTCCACATAAACGACTTTGCTCTTTGGCCACATGAGTCCAGCAATACTCTGTCTGTGGAAAGCAGCACCCATTTCCCACCACACTGCTCTTTTTTGTATCTCCTTTAAGCTGCAAGCAAAATAGTTGCTATACCTGTCCCTTGATGCTATCATATTTCTTCCTGCTACTTTGATTATTGTCTCAAAGCAAGTTGGGAAAACACAACTAAGTTCTTTTCAATAATTAGTTCATTGGCCCAAGAATAAAAATTGGCTAAGGAAAAGAATTAGCAATTCTCTTCTGTCATTAACGTCTTGTTATTTGGGGGTCCAGTTAATGCCATTTTATAAATTAGAAGTAAGAACAGCTGGTGAAAAAATTTACTGATGCCAAGTGTATTTTATTTCCCTCTACATTTTGCCTCTCTTATTATTTTTTAAAGATGAAATTTTACTGTTATAAATAATGATAGAAAAAGTGATTGGAAGGTGAAATGTGAATGCATACATTGATATCACATAGTAAAATAATACTAAATTAGGGGACTGTAGATGGCTCTGTGGTCAATTAACTTTGAACCTTTTACTAATGACTAAACCTTTCACAATTTCAATTTCTTCATTATTTACATTGGAATAATAACACATACATTTTAATTCCATTACAGGTTAATTGTGATGATTAAATTGTGTAAGTTTGCATGAAAGTATTTTGAATGGTATTTTAAAAACTATAGACTTTTTTATTTTTCATGTTAATCACTCAATGTACAATCTTCTGAATGCAGTATTTACATTAAAGCCATCTAGAGTTTTCTGTGAAGACGTAAGTTCATAAGTAAATTTATGTATTTTTTCAGAAATTCTAAAAAGCATTTTCTGTGTAACAAGTGATTGAAAGTTATAAAATATAAAAGACCTGCATTTATTAAGTAAACAGGGAAATTATTATCAGATAGATAGATTTTAACAGCTAAAAATAGATCATTCATTGACATAGAATGATGATAACAAAGAAGATGAAGGTGATTAAATTTTAATGATAACAAAGAAAATAATAGTTACATAGTACAGAAGATTTTTAAAAGCACTAGTATATCATAGACTATTTGTGTTTTATAAAACTTCTGAGAGTGAATAAATGTGGATACATTTTATCCTCACATGATGATGAGGAAAGTGATGGTCAGCCAAGAGAGATGCCTGACTGAGGTTGAACAGCACTTCCATGCGAAACTCAAGAGTCTTGGTTCATCCATTTAGTCATTCAGTAAACAAGCACTGAGTATCTACCACAATCTCTTCAGGGTACAGGAGTCTAATGATTCAGAAATTGTCCAAAAATGTAAGTGATTCAAAAATAAATATGACCCAGCACATCAAGATGTTCATAGTTTAGGAAATAAGGATTTGAATAAATAATTGTAGCAGGAAAGTATGGGGGGGAGACATTAATAGAAATACTTATACAATATGACGGAGGGTTGATATCAGCAAGATGGTGAAGTAGGAAGTTCCAGCTGTCATTACTCCAGAGAAACACTCATGGAACAATGACATATAGACCAAGATACCTTTATGAGAATTCCAGAATTCACTTCACAACTTTCAGTAACCCAGGGAAGTACAAAGTCCAGAACAGTTACATTAAAAAGAGTGAGAGGAATAATTAGACTTTACTTCACTCCAGCCAGCTTAATTTATTAGGGAAAGACAACACCCAGCTCACCACTTCTCCCCCAGGGAGAAAGAGATGAAATGGAGTGTGTGTCCAACATTCTAGCTTCTTGGAACTGGAACTGGTTCTATCTCAACATACTCAGAGTACAATAGAAAGGACCTCGTCTGAATGTCTCAGAACGGTAGGTATAAAGGATTCCCCCATTCAGGGCTGAATAGGGACCCCCCATTTCCTAGGCCTGGGCAATTTCATGAGGGAAACACCCTAACATTTTGCCCTGAGCTGAAGGGACAGTATCCATTCATCTGTTAGACTATATATACCTCTGACAAAGGACCCATGCAGAGTCTTCCTTCTTGGGTATTCCACTCTGCCAGAAGCTCTGGTGCTTTCTTATTCCTTCTCTATTCCTCTCTGCCTAATAAATCCTATCTTACCACTGGTCTGTGGTCCATGGGTTCATTCTTTGAATTCTGGAGACCAAGAACCTACTTGAATAAAGAAATTCTGGTAACACTAGGACAAAGTAAAGTCCTCGGTGGCTTGTTGTGTCCTGCAAGGCTTTGTGTGATCGGAAGGAGGTGAAGCTGGAGGCCTTTCCCACAGGAGGCATGAAGAGGGGTGGAGCATGTCTCCAATATCACAGCTTTTCAGAGATCTGTAAAGGGACAGCTTTTTGTCTTGCCTGTCATGGAACACTGATGGGATCCAAACCCCTCTGGATGCCTGGAAGCCACTGAGAAATATGGGACAATTCAGTACACTAAAAATTACCAAAAAAATAAAAAATAAAAACCCAAACAGAATATTTATCTTGCAAAACAAACAAACAACAACAACAACAAAAACTGAAATAATTTAAGGACATTAGAGCACCTAAAAGAGTCTTCTAATTATTATATCCAGAGGAATTTGAGAGGATATTAAACCTTTAAAATGAGAACTGATGTAATGAGGGGAGAAAAGTATAAGAAGTCACTCATAGAGATAAAAGATATGATTATAGGCATTTAAAAAGAAATATCAATAGAAGATCAAAAATCCAAAGGTGAGAAAATATCTCAGAATACATAATGATAGCAATGAAAAGTAGAAGCAAAGTAAGAGGACGCGCAGGGGACAGTGAGACTCGGTCCAACATGCCCAATGTGCTATCCACAGAATAGCAATAGGATTCCCCAGAAGAAGTAATAGTGGGAATGGAAAGAAAAGGATCAAGCAAGTAAAAGAAGAGAATTTTCTTATGGCCAAAGAAAGATTTGTGTCATCAGACTGATAGAAACACTTAGCAACTTGCACATGAACATAATAAAAATGATGGCGAAATTCCCAAACCTCATCGCATCATTGTGAATTTCCAAGCACAGATACTAAGTTCTTCCAGAGAGAGGAAGTAGAGACATATAAAGGAATGAGAACAGGACTATTATCAGCTTCCAACTAACAACCCTAGAAGCTAGAAAACAATGGCCATGTTGTCTTTAATAATTTGGGGGGTAATGATTTTCACCTTGGGAGGAGAAGTCAAGATTATTTTCAAACACAAATGGATTTAGAAAGTTTAGGTTCCACGTACTCACCTTACAAAGTTGCTGTAGGAGAACACTCAAGTAAACATATCAAAATAAGGCAAATAAAGCTCAGAACTGGCCTAGGAAAACAGCACAAGGGAATCCCTCTCCTCTCTAATTTTTCTCCTCCCTGCACACTCCCCAGTTTTTATTTATTTTGGGGGGGAAAGAGGTTGGTGCATTACTTGTTAATTATCCTATAGTTTTAAAAGAGAAAAACATAAACATGAACTTACCTCATGATTTCATTATTGTAGGTTACATAGAATAATGAGTATTTATTAGAATATTTCAACATGATGATATTTATTAAATATATTCTATGTTCTATCCACAACATAGAATTGAAGAGGGTGTTTAATGCTGGTCAATAAGAGTAAAAAGCTTCAGTCCATATTGATGCAAGAGCACAAAGGCTCCAACTTATGTTTTCTGGAGGCAAGAAGGTGCTTTGGAGGCGAGAGCAGGACCACTTGGCAGAGTAGAAAATGACTCGAGTCTTAAGGAAAATCAGGATACTTTAAAAACAAATGATCTAAGGAAATTACAAAAGTAATTAGAAATTCTAAAAAAAAAAAATCCCCATACACTATTACTATACAGGAAGGTCACGGTCCAAATATGAAGCTGTTTAGCCTGCTGTGCAAGAATAAAAGAATTAAAGTGTATTTCCAGAAACATTTCTTTTTAGTAGCCCAAGCTATCTCAACACTGGATGCTCTTTTGGGCCAATATTAAAGAAATTTTCTTTAGTCATATCAATGTAAATGCTCTTGATTGATTTTCAGATATGTGACTTTGTACATTCAAACTGTGCACAGAGTCACAAAGAATTAACTCTGGTTGTAGGAGATAAGAATTAAGGAATTTGATCATGTAGAAATAAAAAGGAAGCTGTCAGATAATGTTTTGGAAAGCAGAAGAAAAAAATAGTGTTGAGAAAAAATATCAAAAATTGATGGCCTAGAATAGGATATAAAATTATTATATTAAATTGTAATGGCAAGCCTAGAAAAACTAAACTGTAATATAAAATATCAAATATTGGTATTAGTCATGAGAAAGGACAGCAACCAGACATGTGAATTAAATGCTTATTTTCAGATTGGATAGTAATAGATATTATCTAAAATTGATGAACTAAGTAATAAGATCTATTACCTAGAGTTATATAATTAGTTACAAGAAGCATTAAAAACATACAATTAAGAAAAGCTGTGTCTGAGTTTAGAGCTGGGGATAAAAATGCTTTTTTTTTTGCTGTTTTTGGCCAGGGCTGAGTTTGAACCCATCACCTCCAGCATATGGGGCCAGTGCCCTACTCCTTTGAGCCACAGGTACCACCAAAATACTTTTAAAGTATTTAAAGTACCAATAAAAATACTTTTTCCATAAAGTTTTCTTATTGATGTTTTTTCATCATATATACAACTTAAAAACAAAACATTTATGCACCTTAACAAGCAAAACCAAAAGCAATCGAACAGAACCTCAACAGTACAGCACTTCTTCAAGTCTGGAGCTTAGAATATTGTACCTACAATGGTAAGGGTAAGTGGTATGAGGATAGATTCCATTGTTAGATAATCTTTGTTAAAGGAATTTTTAATTCTTTCAGTTATAAGATGACTAAGTTCAGCGGATCCAATGTACAACTTGGTTATTTTAGTTAGCAATATTGCATTGGACACTCAAATTTATTATGAGGGTAAGAGAGTAGATCTTATACATTCTTACTAAAAACAAACGAACAAAAAACTATGTGAGGTTATACATGTGCTGACTAACTTGATTATGGTAATCATTTAACTGTGTACACATAAGTGTGTGTAAATATATAAAATCATTGCATTATATAACTTAAATTTATATAATTTGATTTGTCAATCATGCTTCAATAAAGCTGAGGAAAAATGAGCTTGAGAAATACTTCCTATTTGGAAATTCACAATGCACAGTGCTATAGTAATTCTCATAGGAGACTTCATAAAAGAGATCTCATGATTCCCAATCTTCTTTGACCAAAGAACTCTTTCGTTCCTTTAAATAAAATACCCATTTTCAACCCAAGGAACAACTGTTCTTCAAAATTCACTTTCAAGAAACATTTTCTCAAGAAAATCTCCTCCTTGGCTCAGCGCTGTAGCTCAGTGGCTAGTGTGCCAGCCACATACACCGGGGCTGGTGGGTTCGAACCAGGCCTGGGGCGTGCTAAACAGCAATGACAAATGCAACAAAAATATCTGGGTATTGTGGTGGGTGCCTGTAGTCCCAGCTACTTGGGAGACTGAGGCAAGAAAATCACTTTAGCCCAAGAGTTAGAGGTTGCTGTGAGCTGTGACATCAGAGCGCTCTCCTGAGGGTGACATAGTGAGACTCTGTCTCAAAAAAAAAAAAAAAAAAAAAATCTCCTCAAATAGAGAGGAGAAATAGTCATGGAAGTGGAATTTCTTTACTCATATGCTCACTTTTAAAATGTAAAAATGTGCTTGTAAATGAGAAGCGTCATTGAAAATGATCATATGGTCCTTTTTGGATAGTAATTCACTAAACCAAGTCTTCTGCTTTAAAGCATATTGTTTGATTTCTCTTTCTTATCACCAAATACTATCATTCAATGTAAATAACAGCCTAGAGCTGTCAATTTTGATTACATTAAATAGGAAATTCTGTAATAGGCTTCTGAACCCCACCCATCCCTTGTATTCACACCTCCAACTTAATCTTTCTGAAGATATCCGTCCATATTATTAATATTTTTTTTTCACCTCTATAACATTATCCCTCTTGTCCTGCCCAGCCTTCTCTATATTTTACTACACCCTACAACACTGTTCTTCTCCTTGTCCTGGACTCTAACCCAGTCACCACATTAACTATTAGATAATCTTAGAAATAGAAACATGCATTTAATAATATACTAATCATATTTCCACAGATCCTTCCTGCCTATAAGATAGCATGATAGAAAAATATCCTTTTCTGAGAACAGATTCTCTTTAAAACCTTGTCTACCATATTTACCCATAAATATTCTCTAGTAATAGGAAACCACTCTATAGAATAAAAACTGTGTCTTCACATATATTTAAATACTATCCCATCAACATCCTAACTTCTCCCATACCCATTACACTGTATCTACTAAGAAAATGCTTAATCTTCCTTTCAAGACCCAAATCAAGTGTCACACTTTCTAAGGAGAATATTTACTGAGCTTCTGTTGAGCACTGGGCTAAACACAGTTATTTAGTCATAAAAACATTGTCAAACAATATTGCAGGTGACAAAACTGAAGGATTAATCAAATTTCCCAAAGTTGCAATTTATGAATTTGTGAGTGGGAATTCTGCCTGATTTCAAAGCCCATCATCTTCTAGTTCACTATTCCATTAAAAAATAGCTATTCTGTGTTTTCATGATGATGCTTTTGAACACACTGAACATAGCCATCGTCATACTGTGAGCATTTGTTTACATTAGCAATCCTAGATTTATTTCTGAATTCCCAGAATCCAGTACAAGGCTTGGTTTATAGAAGAGATTTAGTAGATTATTGTTGAGTAGATGAATGAATATATATAAAAATAAGGAAATTTCAGAATGAGAAAATACTGCTATTGATCAAAATCTCACCTTTTTCTCTACTTTCTTGGTAAATGGTAGTGACATATTTAAGATACAAAGCAACGTAACATTTGTATTTGCCTTCTACTTTGATTTTTTTTAACTTCCTTCTTGTTCCCGAAATTACTGGCACGTGTTAATCATATAAAAATTTAGACAGCCCTCCGAGGAACCTGACAGATTATCTAAGATAACTCATATTGTTTTAGTGAAAAAGTTCTAGAGAGGGGCAAACAACTTTTTAGTCACACAGTCAGCAAGGTTTACAGTTAGGATTTGAACTCAAGTACTTATTCTGCTAAGCCAGGTTTACTTTCCTGATAGTGTGAAGAGAGAATTTCCTAATGTTTTGTGATATCTATATAACAATAGTTTCAATCAGATTCCAGCATTGTTCCAGCAGAGTTCCAAATGGAACTCTATGTAGCTATGTGCCGTCAGATCGCAACGCAGAGGAATCTACTCTTTCTGTTAAATGGCCAACTCCCCTTTAGATTTCATCATATGATGTTCTGTGTTTGATATTTCTCTTCAGACATGAGAAAGCATGACTGGTGGTAGGAGAGGGAGAATGTGGTTCAGATTTTGAAAACAACATGGACATTTATTATTCATTGTGTGCCTAGCAATGTGCCAAGCATTTTGCACATGTTCAATCACTTACCTCTCTTCAACCCTCCAAGGTATATATGTGATTATATCTATTTCACAGATAAAAAAAAAAAAAAAAAAAAAGGCTCAGCAAAGGGAAGTAAGTTTTCCAAGCCTCACACAGTGTTAGTGGCAGGGCCAAGAATCGACCCCACCTGGGACACTGCAGTGACATCTCTCAAGCATGACTTCGTGAAACATTCACTCTACTTTCTTTTGTCTCTATAAACCTTGGCTGAGCCCCCAGACAACATGTTGCTGAGGTGTCCAAGGGGGTTGGCTAAGGTAGTCGTTCCCAGTGTTGTTCCATAGACTGGGCCCCTGAGAGCAGAGGGAGAGGAAAGACGGAGAAAATGCACAGAAGATGAACCTTGGGTATAATCCAAGCGCTTACTCCTGAGAAGATAGTTTTATTACAGAAAAGATAAAAGTGATTGCTACTCTCACATAAAATTAACTTCACAGTTGTTCTTTACCAGTGAATGCATTGGGAGTTTAAAAATAATCATTGTAAATGAAAACAGCTATTTTATTGGTGGAGTAGGATTCTGGATTTTTTGCAGCTCCACTCCTGCCATTTTTTTGTGTTTCATGTTTTTGTTGTTTGGTTTTCTGTTACTCTTGCAACGATATTGTTTATTAGATCTTTTTCTTAAAAGTTATTAGAAATATTAATAATACTTAAGAAATAGATGTTGCTATTTTGTGCCTCCCAAACTCCAAGATGAGAAAATTACTAAAATAAGAGAATGATACTTAATAGAGTTTTACAAGAGACTTAAAATGCAAATAAAACATTTACATGGGAAAAAGCAGTGCCTTTTTAGTGCACTAAGCAATTTGCATTAAAAACTTGGAGCAACTCATCTTCTACAGAGTCTTGCTTATAAAAGCCGAGTTCATATACAGCGATGGTAGGAATCTAGTTTCCATTATGAAAACTATAAAAAAAAAATGTGAATATAAATGATGTATTTGTAACCAGACTTCAGGAGTCCTAAAATAAAAGCCAAAACCCAAGATGGTGTATAATAATATTGCTTCTGAACATTGATTTATACGATATTCTGGTGCTGGCAGGAGTTCCTAGTTATTACTGCAGCTTAACAAACATACAGCAAGGAGAGAATTTGGCAGCTACTGTTTCCTTAGAAGAAAGCTCATTTCTTATTTTTACAATAGGCAGCAGCTGGCAAAGCTGTATTATCACTCGTCCATTTTTCCAATAGATGGTGAGGGGGTACCTATTAGATGTAAGACATTGAACTCAGGGTTGGAAGTAGTTTAGAGGAGTTAATTGAAAGAATTTTTAGAAGGGGTGCGTGTTTCTGTGTGTGTGTGTATGTTTTATATCTTGCTCTCAAAAAATCTTTGAAGTGTTCGAGAGAGATAAATACAGCAGTTTCCAAAATCCTGCTCTCAGTGGTTCCTCTGCTTTGGTTTCCCCTCCGCTCACTCTGTTAGTTGAATCTCTATTTTTTTCAACAACATAGAGAGCTCTCCTTCTGAGCCTTTTCTCACAATCTTCAAGTAGAAGTTATCACTCTTTCCTTTATGCCTATTTGTTAAATAGGGACTTTTGCCATCATACATTCAATCTTCTATTATATTTATTTGCTAACATTTCCATATGCTTACCAGTACATTTTAAGGTACTTGCTGTACCCCAGAACACAACAAAACATCAGGCTTATGGTGAGTGCTAAATCATATTTGATATATAGGTAAATTAAATATTTGTAATATCAGGTAGATGGTACTTTTGCTTAAAATAAAAACCAGAATAATGGGAGTCTGGAGAGGGGAATGAATTTTTTAAAAGTTGGCATGAGGGAAGTGGAGTCTGATCTAATCTCCAGGAGTGGTGATGAAGAGAAATCACTGTCACCTCAGCTATAGTTGGTGAAAGATGGTCATGGTCAGCTCCCGGTAAACATTCACAGTGAGGATAAAAAGGGAGGGGAAGGGGCTGCTTAGTCTTTTCTTTACTAACTGGTATATTCATTTATCCTTTCTCTTCTTTTAAGAATTGAAAATTCTGACTCATTTCCATATCTTTCATCTGATCTTTCCATTTTGTTTTAGTGAGTTTTCCCTACTTCTCACATCATCAAGGCTTTTTAGGAACTTCCTTGTAATGTTCCCATCTACTGTCTCTCTTTTTGGTCCTACCTGGGAACTGTGATGTCTGAGTTCACATTCGTCGCCATCTACAGTAACAGCCCACAGGTGGGCTCTCCCCTGTGCCCTCCCTCTTCTGCTCTTGCTTCTCCCCAGTGGACTCCACAGCCTTTTCCTCTCTGTGCCACTTCTGGCTTTCACTGAACATAATAAAAAATAATCACTTCTTCTTTTTTTTTTTTTACTCTTAACTTTCATTCTTCTTTCTCTTCTCTGTCTCTGTCAGTGAATGTATACCCTCTTTACAAAGAGAGAGGTTTACTTGGCTCACAGTTGGGCAGCCTGTTCAAGAAGCAGCCTCTGCAGGCTTCTGCTCAGCCCTCAGGCTGCTTGCACTCATGACAGGAGGCAGAGAGGAAGGGGGAGGGGAAGCAAAGGCGCCAGGTTCTTGCCAACAATTCTCAGGGGGACTTTTGTGGGAACAAATATGACTTATAATCTGTGTCACATTTAATCCTGGCTCTCATTCATATTACCATTTGGGTTTCAGTTTTGTAACAAATATAAATTGAATTTAGCTAACGTTATATAAAATCTCTTCTCTATTTATTGTTGTAGCCAATGTCATAGGTGAGTACATAGTTCAGATATTTGACCCTCTATACCCCACGTTAAAATCTGATCCAACCCCAGTTGGAGGTGGGGCCTAATGGGGAGTGTGTGGGGGTGGGGGTGGATCCCTCATGGTTTGGGGAGGTCCTTTCAAGAATGAGTGAGTTCTTGCTATATTTGTTCTGATAAGAGTTCCCCTAAGAGCTGTTTGTTTACAAAAATCTGGTGCTCT
Source organism: Otolemur garnettii (assembly GCF_000181295.1). Taxonomy (NCBI): domain Eukaryota; kingdom Metazoa; phylum Chordata; class Mammalia; order Primates; family Galagidae; genus Otolemur; species Otolemur garnettii. The sequence continues at coordinate 21,596,079 of NW_003852396.1, read as the reverse complement.
CCCTCCCCTTCTCTCTGCCTCCTGTCATGAGTGGAAGCAGCCTGAGGACCTCAGCAGAAGCCAATCAGACCCCAGTTCCATGCATCTTATAGTCTGTAGAACTGTGAGCCAAGTAAACCTCTTTTTTAATAAATTGCCCAGCCTTAGACATTACTTCACAGCAACACAAACAGACTGAGACCGTGAAAATAATCCTCCATTTTGTAGATACCATAATTGAATATAAATATTGTCACAGCTAGTATTAATTGGGTGCTCATTTGTTTCTTTCTCTCTCCCTAGCTCCATCCATCTGTCTGTCCATCTATCCATCCATCCATCTACTTACCTACCTACCTACCTTGATTTTTGAGGTCATTATTTTGACAATAATAAAAGCTTAACCTAAAAGTAGTTAAGTAGTAACTTAAAAGCTAAATCTCACAAAACTCATGCACATTCTTCTGTAAAGGCAATAGTCTCCCTCCACATAAGTGAATATGAAATGTACAAGAACAACGCAGATCTGTGATTTAGAATTTTTTGTTTGGAAATCTGGTGTTATTTTTTCATTTTCTACAGAAAACATCTAAAAGGTGCTTTGGGGTAACACTACAAAACAGCGTAAGTTAGATTCACAGTATTAGTTGAATGATTTTATAATAGGATGCTATCTACTAGGTTAAAAAAGAAGTAATGACTATTTCCTGACCTTTACGATTTTCTGAGAGTCCTCGTGATGTGCAATCGCTTCCCATTGTTTATTTGAAAGGGACAAGGTAGTGTGTGGATAATTGTGGGGTCATTAGGGTCAACTAGAAGGAGGAAGCAATTGTCATGATTTCAGTCGGTATTGCACTAGAAGTGAAACTTGCAGAATAAAAAATAACTGACACTTTGCCCTCTTTCAACAGAACTATAGAGTTCATACACTACAGTCAGGGAAAAAACAGCAACAACAAGTAGACAAAATAACACTTTTGTACCCTGAGGCAGAACAAAAATAACTGCATCACCTGATTAATTCTAGTCCCCAAGATAACAAAGCCTTCGCGATTTCCCTTAAACATGTATCACCTACCATTTTATCTTTGATTTTTGCTACAGTGGTGTCTGTACGGCATGACCTTTATGAATATTATAATCATGGGAAAGTTTCTGAATATCTACCACCACCCTACCTAGACATTTGGTCGGGTCATTTTGTGGAATAACATTTAAATACTTGTTTTGTAATCTATCTGGCCAGCTGTCCAGTCTTTCTAAATGCTTTGCACTCATTGCCGGTCAGCTCTTTCATCCCTTTCCTAAATGCTCCTTTAGACGTGTCTGATTATCTGTTCTGGATTAGTCAGCACCCTGGGCTGGGCCTGCTTCTGAAATCTTAAGCTCAGCTGTCCTTCCCTTGGACCACGACCTTAGAAGAGCTCAGCTTCCTCATTAAGTTCTGCCACATCTCTTGACCTACAGCTCATTTAGCTGTCCCCTATCTGTCATCTGAGGACAGGTGTCACTCTGTGCTTTTCTGTTTTGTTTTCTGGTTTTCTCCCCTTTGGGAAGACATGAAGACTAAAGCAGATGAGGGCTGAGTGTCTCCCTTTCCCCATTTGGGCTCTGGGAAACTGTTTTCCCTTGAGGGATAGCCCATAAATGCATTAATGTATACAGGATCTATGTGTATATGACTTAATAGAAAAAAAAAAGAAAAAAAGAACAGGGTGCTCTGGGCATATTTCAAAACACTACCTCCCCGAACCCCCTCGCTGCTGCTTGGCTAAGCCACGGGGATTGGTGTTGCTGTTCACTGTGAGAACCTGGCCCAGCTAACTTACTAGAGTGCAGGAGTACCCAAAGACTGCCCCCTCCACTCCCAGAACTTTTCCCTCTCCAACTTACCCACACTGTGTCTCTATCAATTCATTCGGTATGGTTCAGGTTTTCCTACCCTGGCACTGGTTCCTGCTGAGATTTCTCACCCTGGGCTTCTGCTGTGGTCAGCTATAATTCTCTGTATCTACCTGTTTCTTTAATTTTGGGAACAGTACTGTGCCTTATGACATCAGTCCTTAAAAAGAGTTGTTGAAATCCAGTTTGTTCACGTCCGTTTTTCTTCTGTGGACAATGAGAATAATGTCTTTCAAGCTCCAAACTCCTTATGTGCAGAACCAGAAACCAGACGTATGAATTCTATCTCTAGATCAGTGATTTTCAAGCGTTTTTGGCTCACAACACACTTGAACCTATAGTTAAACTTCCACAGCACACTTTAATTATGTTGATCAAAAAAAAAAAAAAAAAGAGTAAAAGAAAAAAATATACTCACTGTATTTTGAAAATAATTTAATTAATGATTTTTAAAAAGGTTCATAGCACACCTAAGATCCTCTTAGGGCACATGGGGGCACACCCATGTGCCACAGCACACTCACCGGTTGAAAATCACTGCCCTAGAAGTTCCTGTGCTTGTTTTCTATTCATTATCTCTGTTTTTTCTTTCTTCTCTCTCCAACTTAGACTGCATACAATGTCGTTCCCCCCACTCACCTACAGAATGAAACTCTAATTCTCAATCAATACCCCTCTTTGACTTCTCTAGCTCTGGGCTACTGAGGAATTTTAAAGAAAACTACAAGGCTTTGAAGACCTGACATACCTCCTGTCTCTCTGTTTCCATTCACTGTGCTGTCACCACCAATCACTTGACACCGAAAGGCAGAAATCTCCCGTAGCCCCTGCAACCCATGGAAACCTATTGATTATTTTTCTTAACAACTTTTCCTCTCTGACCACCTACATTTACCATTCATGAAGCTATCATAGGCTAATTATCCTCTGCCCTGAGTCTAGAGGTTATCTTCTATTTGCTCTCCATGACTACAGTCTCCATCTTTCCAATCAATTTCTCTACAGTGTGGCTAGACAGATGATTTCAACATACACATTTAATTGTGGTGCTTCTCCTCAAAATTTCTTTGTTCCTCACTGTCTTTAGAATATAGTCTATACTCAATACAGAAGCAGTATGGTTTTCAAAGCTCCAAGTGAATTGATGTCTTCCCAGCTCTCTGACCATGGCTTTGATCATTTAGGCCTTTATTGTATTGGACCATTTTTCACAACCTCTAGTTTCTGGAAAAGGTGATGGTTTCTCATGTCTTGGCAAGTTTTATGAACTGAACTATTTTATATGTGAAGTTAGATATCAATTATTCTAATAAGAATAATCCTTCAAGACTTTGTTACTCCTTTCCCCTCCCTCACAACCTTGCCCTCTTTTTATTATAAAATGCATATTATATGAAATTTGATTTGCTTCTTGTCTCTTTCCAATGAGAAAATATGCCTTATCTCGTATTTATTGTTGTATCCTTAGCATAGTGCCAGTCACATAAAATGCATATACAATGAATATTTATAATGTGCTACAAGAGAATGCCATATGGGATTACATAAAACATGAAAGTACGCTCTATCTCTATATTCTTAACCTGCTTGCTGAACTTATATGCTCATGCTCTTTCCATAAACTGTCTGCTATTAGACTCAGCAGAAGTTGCAAACAGCCAGATTGCAGGCTGAATGTTACCCGCAGAAATGTTTGTTTGGGTATTCTCCATGCTTGAAAGAAAACGAAGCCAATATTCAAGGAGTAGGAGATTAAAATCTTAATTTCCAATTGGTCTTAAAAATCAGAACATCTAGAAACATGAACCCCAAACAGGCTTTGCTGTCAGTCAGATGAGAGCATATGGGAACAAACATTTGTGTTATTTACAAACTTGACGTTATCAGGCAAGTTTTTCAACATCTCCAATCCTTAATGTACTTCTCTGCAAAATGGAGTAACATCTAGAATTACTGTGACCCTCAAGTTAACCAACTAGATAATTTAGCAAGCATATCCTATGTTACCCTGCAGGTGGTAAGTATTCAATCAACAAATTGCCAATTTATTATTTTTGAAATCAGTTGTGGGTGTATATGGTCAAGTTTAAATACCTGAGTTACTCTGGAAAGTTGATGTAAATGGCAATAATTTCAATGAATTTGATATGTTAGTCTATTAGATAGTTCATTCTTTGGATTGCTAAAGACTGGCCTCTCTATGATACATACTACTCTATGTATCCCATTCAGTAAAACTCAGGGTCACTCTCACATCATTTGTCTCCCACTAGTTTTCTCGCTGAGACAGAAAAAGCTTCAGCTACTCTGCCTTGCTCTCCATCCACACTCCTTGTCTTTTCCTCAAAGGTAAAGAAAATTGCAAATTGGATTTTCAGTACCCAACAGTCCACAGAGTTAATGGGAAACCTCATGACCGAGTCTCTTCAGGATCCATGCAAAGTCCCTCCTCCCCTCCTTCCCATCTGCAGAGGATCAACAGCCCTCAGCAAACCTTTACTTTACTGCACCTTGTCAGTACCTTTCCCAGTCGTATCCTCTTCACTAGATGGCTGTGCAAGTTAAAAAAGAGCTTGTACCTCCAGGGTAAGCCAGACATTTTTCTACCTTACTTTTCTTCTCACTTTTACCACTAAGTAGCCTTATCTTAGGCCATAGGCCTGGTGTCAGAACACATCCGAAGCCAGTTTGGCCCTAAACATGAAGGTCGAACATACTGTTTCTTAGTATTTATCTCCTTCATCACTTGGAGCAATTATAGGGATCCTTTGAACAGGTCTTTTGTCAAATTATAATGGGTGGGAGGTTGAAGTAGACAGAGCCTGCAAATATAGCAGAACCTCCATAGTTGACCACTTCCCTACAACCATGTCCTTACGTTGACCTAATTTGCACAGAATGGACATGCCCCACATGTATGTGTCCTTGACCTAATTTGCACAGAATGGACATGCCCCACATGTATGTGTCCGTGCCGTAGGCCTAGTTCCTTATGTAACCACCTCCATATATTGACCAGTTTGTTACAGTCCCTTAGGTGGTCAACATACAGCAGTTCTACTGTATATTTATACAAATTATATAAATGCAGCTTTCAGAGGCCTTTGCAAAATCTGTGACACTGAGAAACTAGGTTCCTATATTTAGCAGACCTGAACAGAATTAGTAGTTAAAGCAACAAGGGGAAACAAGGAAAGATTCCCGTACAGACTTTGCATAAGGGCAGATGTTGTTGTGAGGGTAAACTAGATGCTCAGGGAGAGACTTCACACTTCACACAGAATCCTTGGTCACAAGATTTTCCAACATTGATTCATAGAAAAACACTATTATCCTGGCTTGTCATTGCACTCTGTATCCTGTTTCTAATCTACTCACGCAGGCTGGGTCTTCACTTATTTAAGGCAGCAAATCGCTAGTGTGTGAGACTTACGGCTCTCGGGCTGTTCGTGTTGGATGAGAGGAAATTCCACAGATTGCTCATTTTGCTTGTTTGTTTTGCTTTGATTCCTACATTTCTCTTACCCAATCCTCCCTTTCATCTTGTTTCTCAACTGAATCTAAGAGAAATATCTAGGGCAGTGGTTCTCAACCTTCCTAATGCAGCAACCCTTTAATACAGTTCCTCTTGTTGTGGTGACCCCCAACCATAAAGTTATTTTCATTGCTAAGTATGGCTTGGGGTCACCACAACATGAAGAACTGTATTAAAGGGTCATGGCATTAGGTAGGTTGAGAACCACTGATCTAGGGTAAGTAGGGTCCAAGTTTAACAGAAATGGTGGAATTTTGTGCATCATTGAGGTATGAAATTTAACCAAAGCCTAGGTAATTAACAACTGTACACTAGTGGGATGCAAGGGTTTGGGGAAGAACATATAGTAAATAATGTATTTATTATTTCAGCTCTGAATGCATAGACTTGGGAAAACTTGCAGAAATACTACAGGACTGAAAAGACACTAAAAGCTTGTGTCATCACAATGACTGTACGAATATCATACAACATTGTAGCCTTAGAAAACTGTCATGTATTTGATGCTATCTTGATAAAATGAAACTAAAATTCTCATTTTCCCTTTCCATTTTCTATTTTGATTTTGTATATGACAGTATATGAGAGAAACATCACCTTTGCTTGGGGATGTTTATTGCTGCAGTAATTATATATCACACTAAATGTTGTTGGTATGGGACTGGGGCTGCTTCATGCTTGTGTGATTGTTGAATGACTGAACTCTAGAAAAATGAACACATGAGAAAATAGAGGGTTCAGTCATTCAACATTCAAGGTATTAAGGAGACAGACATGTTCTGGGTGAAATAACCACCATGCAGCTGCTAAAAGCATGGCTCCATCTACTCAGAAATGAAATTGCTTCTGAAGGGAATGGGTGCTTCTAGAGGAATAATCAAAGAGAGTTCAGTGTGTACTACCACAGTACTGGGGGAATGTTCATTTTATATGTAGACTTTTTTCTTTGGGGGACTTATTAAAGGAGGCAGGGGATAGTTAACATTAGATCATTTCTCCGTATAATATTTGGACTGTTGAGATGAGCTTGCATAGAGAATATGGTGAGACATAATTTAAGAAAAAGATTTAAAATCAGAGGATGTACATGTTTGGCTTACTTTATAGTGTGGCTGACTATAGTGTGGCTGACTATAGCTGACTATAGTGTGGCTGACTCATTTAAGAAGCTTCTGAGGTCTTTGGTTAAACCTTCCATCTTGCTTCCTGGAAGAAAGGAAGGAAGGAAGACAACGATAAGAGGTGGAAGAAAAAGGTGGAAAAATCAGAGCTTAAATGTGACCACATGGAGGTAGATGTAGGGTTTTCTTAAGACTCCAGTAGTATCAGGCAGCGCCTGTGGCACAAAGGAATAGAGCGCAGGCCCCATATGCTGGAGGTGGTGGGTTCAAACCCGGCCCCCACGGAAAAAACTGCAAAAAAAAAAAAGAAAAAGAGAGAGAGAGACTCCAGTAATATCTACATGTGAGGAAAATATTTATATATCTGAACGATTGATCATAGGTGAGGCTGTTCAACAGAGCTTGCTTCGAACATGTGGGAGCAGCAGGCGTTGGCCTCTATCTGTGTGCTGCCTCCTTGCTCCTTCAGTTCCCCAGAAAAGGAAGAAAGCGTCATTAACCTGAAACATGCGTTTCACTACTGGAAGCCAAGCATGACTTCAAAGGTCGTCCTCTCACCTGTGGCTCTGTCTTTAGGTCCTTCTATTCCCTATACTTGTTGTGTACCTGAGTTGAAAAGCTGACCCAAGGCCTCGTTACCCTCTGCATGTGTCCCTAATGATGCTGGTCACTGCATCACGGTCCTGAACCACATAGAAGCTCGAAGATGTTAAGACTTAGACGTCTCTTCTTTAGGAGGAAATGAGGGACCCACTCAGATCTAAGAGGGATCCATCTCAGATCTAGGGACCTAAGAAATGGAGGAAATGAGGGACCCACTCAGATCTAAGAGGGACCCATCTCAGATCTAGGGACCTAAGAAATGGAGGAAATGAGGGACCCATCTTAGATCTAAGTCACATGCTCCAGCCCAGCTTCACTGCTGTTTTATATGGAGGCATTGGAAAGGAGCCTAGTAAGTTTTCACGTGGGACTTTGCTTTCTGTTTAGCTCTTCTTCCACGTACGCCTAGATCCTTTTAGAAACTGTTTTCATGGAAGGTAATTGGCAAGGTCAGTCCAAGTTAAATGCCGTCAAAACTGCAAGTGCACCAAAGACTCTGTGAAGTCCTTATACATTTATTTTCTGAGTTAGACTCTCCTTTACGTATTCTTCAGCATGTTATTTTTCAATACCCTCAGAAATGCCTCTGCTGATAGATATGATAAACACACATACGATCTGAACGTATAGGCCAAAGCAACTTATGACTGAACAGAAGATTGTCTAAAGCTCCTTAAACAACACAGCCACGAAAGCCACAATAATAATGTAACTGCAAGACATATCCTAGTTGTTTTGTATTAAGCTGGAGAGAGTTGGAACACATTCTCCTTAGTAATGTATCATGAGATACTTTACATTACTTATTGCTGAGCGAAGTTGATACTGCAGGGAAGGTAAGGAATGGGGTTTCCTACTAGCTGTGTGACCTTGGGAAAGTTAGTTAAATCACTTTAAGCTTCACCTACTTTTTCTAGAAAAGATGAGGAAAAAACCTACCCAGGTCACTGGTTCATTAGGAGGATTAAGTTATGGTATATAACGTTACGATGTGTGTCAATTTCTAAAGATATATTTTCTCTTCTTTTGCACACCATGTGCTTCCAACTCTCTGTCTTCCATTCCCAGGAGTAGGTCTATTGTAGTTTGAGAAGTGCGACTCCAGTGATGAGAGCCATTTCTGGAAGATGTCTGGAAGATGCATTGCTCTGGAGGCCTTGCTCCTTGTGCAGGGACACAGAGATTTATTCTACACATATGTCAAAGAATAAAGCAGAAAGGATTTTCCCAAGTTGCCTTACCCTAAGGAAATGGATTCACGGTTTGCTTTGGGTTTAACTAATTCCTTTTTCCTCTGGGCTATTCATTTTTGTTACTCTTTTTAAAAGTCTTTCAGATTTGTTCATGCCTCCTAGCTATTTCTGCTGCCCAGGACACAATGATGGATTCTAACACAGCAGCAACAGCTGGGGACTTTCCACATTTTCCTCTGGGAGATCTCATTGGTTGGTGAAACAGAAAATGAAGACATTCGGGGTGTATCCCTGAAGTGCTTCTCTGCTGTCTTTATGTCTAGTTTGCTTGCCTTACACGGCTTCAGCAGCCATCAGTTAACATGATGATTAAAAACAGTTCAAGGAAATATTTAGGTATAAGTGTTTGCAGGAGTAGCTTTCATTGTTATTAATGAAAACAACTCATCATTTGGCATAGTATCCTATGCCTTCTGAGAGCCGTATATAGCAATGCCTGATTGCCCGAGGTATGCTTTGTCCCCGTGATTCACTGTCAATTAAAATAACAAAAAAACAAAACAAGCTAAAAAAGAGATTAGAGAGAAGGATAATTGTCCTTCCTAGTTAAATAAATGAGGGGCTAACTGGGACAAAGCAAATGAGAACTAGAGAAGTATATATTTTTCCTTTCTCATGGTGTCATTTTTCTTGTTATTTTATCTGCACTACATTCAGTAAAAAGTAAGTTTGGTCACAACACGTTAATAACAACTAACTAAAGTGTTCATGTTGTTACAAGCCATGGTTTCTTTTAGTATTTCTATGATCCTCTTATTGGTCTTGTGGGAACCTTTGGATGCAAATCCTTTAGTGGGAGGTAGAAGAGTATGTTTGTTTCATCCTATGGGAGAAACCAAGAAATGCCAAATCAATTAAATATGTAAATGAAGAAGTGAAAACTACAGAGATATTTCCTCTCTGGCTTGGAATACATTCGCCAATCTAAAAATCACATCAACGCAACAATGGTGATACTCTATTAAGTGTTTACTGTGTGCCATTCACCGTACTAAGATAACCTGTTAAATCTTATTTAATCTCTTACAATAATTCTTTGGGGTAGGTACCATTAATATTGTTATATTATTATATATTCATTATTCAGTTAATATGCTTAAGATCACAGAAGACTTACTGGTTATTCTACTTAGGTAAATTCAAAACAAATTGGATGTCTGTTATTCATTTAATTACCCTTGCTGTGGCAGATTTTGATAAATAGACATGTAATGGTTTATAAAGAAAATAATCATGGGCATTTCCACTTGGTGACTAGCTGCTTTTTACTCCTCTGACTTTATTACAAGGATCACGAGATCTGGAATGGAAAAGCATTCCACATATAATTTTGTAATGTATTGTAAGCAATTAGCTTATATACTTCAACATACACAAACACACACACACACACTGTCACATTGCTAAACCAAAGGCCTACTTACAATCATATCTATATGTTTTTATTTTTCTGCCTTATTACAAGTTCACATGAGATCATGCTAAAACAATTATAAAAGAAAAAGAAGGAAAAAAGAGAAAGATCTGCTTCTTTGAGGACTTACAGTACAGAAGAATTACAGGTCTATGTGTCATCTCATATTCACTGTTATTTTGAAGAAGGTAGGATTATCCCAGTTATAGAGATAAGAGAACAAATATTTAGAGAGCTTGCATAATTGTAGTTAGTGTGTGGTGGAAATGGAATGAGAATCTATTATACCTTTGTCCAAGGCTTAGTCCACAGACTAAGCCAAGTGCTTAGTCTATGCTTTTTCTATAACAGTATGTTGAACATGTAAATTTTTACCACCAATGGTCTTACATAATTATGGTTAACATACTCCCAAATTCACTGATAAATGTTATGGTTGGATGATTATTGAGAAAGGGAATATAGAAGAAGAAAAAACATTCAAGTATAAAGTAGAATGATATATTTGTTTTAGGGATGATACTTTTGAGTTTTAGCCAATTGTAGGTTGTGCAAGAGGAGATTTTCAATAGAAGTTGAAAATACAAGTTTAAAATTCAGGAGGTAAATTTGCACCAGAGATAAAGATTTGGGAATGGATTATAAAGGTGGGGAATACAAGTCTTGGGAATTGATGAGGTCCCTGAAGTTGAAAATATGGGCTGAGAAGAATACGAAGGTTAGGCTTTATGGAATGAGAAGAGAACAAAAATTAATAGGAAGATTTTAAGAAGGGCCATCTAGAGAGTAGAGGAACCAAGACGTGTACATTAGAAGTGACGAAGGAATTTTTAAAAAGAATAGGTTGTAATAAAGTGAGTTAAGAACCAAAATACATGCATTGGATATGTCAACTAGGAATTCTGATTTATCAATTGTTTGGATATTATGAAGTTTTAGAGTAATATCAGAATAACTAATGGATATTTGAGTTGAGAAAAAGTTTGATTTAAGATGCCAGTAAAGGAAACACCACTTTACAGTTCTGAGCAATGCTCAATTATCATAAGGATGTTTGCACTAGACTGTCTATCGCAGCTCAATTTACAATCACCAAGATGTGGAAACAGCCTAAATGCCCACTAACCCAGGAACGGATTAACAATCTGTGGTATATTTATGACACAGAATATTATTCAGCCATTAAAAAAGATGGAGACTTGGGCAGCACCTGTGACTCAAAGGAATAGGGTGCTGGCCCCATATACGGAGGTGGTGGGTTCAGGCCTGGCCCTGGCCAAAAACTGCAAAAAAAAAAAAGAAAGAAAAGAAAAGATGGAGACTTTACACCCTTTGTATTAAGCTGGATAGAGTTAGAACACATTCCTCTTAGTGAAGTATCATAAGAATGGACAATCAAGAATCCAATGTACCATATGAAGTCAGTAAATGAACTAATACATACCCACATAGGAGAAAAACTGGAATCAATTCAGGGTGAGGAGTAGGGGGATGAAGGAGCAAGGAGAGGGGAGGTGGGAAGGGCATGGGGGGTTACATGGTATGGCACACGTCTTGAGGCAGGACACAATTATAAGAGAAACTTTATGTAACAAATGCCAACAGTGTGACTTAATTCTTTGTACCCTCAATGAACCTGAATCAATTTTTTTAAAAAACGAAAAAAATCAGTAAATAAAAAAATAGAAGTGTATACAGTAAAACTGTATATAAAAATTATATATTTTATTTGTATAAAGATACTTGTACATAATCAGGACTTGATAAATATAACTGATCAATGAGAGAATAAAATGGAAGCATTGTTCTGAATTATTTAATATTTATTTGACAAAATTACTTAACTTTTCTGAGTTTTGAGTCCCCATTTGTAAGAATGAAATAATAATGTCATACAGTATTTGAAGGTACAGAAGTGAGCATTAAGTGTTATATAAATAATCAGTAAATAATAAAACTTAAAAACAAAAATACTTGGCCCCATTCCTGTCATCTGTTGAAATGCTGTGTCTGGGAAGGTGATCTCAGGGCTGGCTGCCTGGCTCCACATGCGTTCAGGACTGGCTGTAATCATTCTGCTTGGAGTCACTCTGGTCACCAATATGGACAACAGCAAACTATTGATCCACCCAGATAAGATGCTCTTCTGATCCTGGAAGTTGTGAACCTTAGACTACCCCGTTATAACAAAGGGGATAAGTTCTAAGAAAAGTCATAGGCTCCCACCTTCCAAGTCTCCATTATGTCATTCTTAACATTATTTTGATTGTGGTAAAAGCAGCAGTAGATAATAAAGAGACATTTGGCATTGATCAAAATACTGTAACAACTTTCCAGGGCTCAGACCTTCACCTCTTTAACTGTTTCAGAGAGCACTTCAGTATTCACAGCTTTCCCTGCCCCGTAATGCATTGTTCAATACAGCTGTCAAGACCATTCAGCTTCTTAATTTATTTTTTCTATTTTCTCCTGGTTTTCTTTTAATGGCTGTAGGATATCCAATGAGAAAGATTATTTTTTAAAAGTACTTCTCTTTTTAAAAGTACTAGGACTCAAAGCTATTTTGAGCTTTTGTTCTTCAACATAGGCACACTCAACAAAGAGAGATATTTTCAATTTTATTTTGAAAGGAACTGAAACATTAAAATTGAAGCCTTTAAAATTGGCAGGTATTAAGTGGAAGAAAAGAGAAAAGGAGAATATTTCAATTTTCAAAAGTGTAGGAAAAATAGAAAAGACAGTGTAAGAACAGGAAAAAGAGAAATAATGACACTGTGTCGTGCGCATGTTTAGTTCCTTATATTTTAGACCCCAAATGTCCATATTTTATAATGCAATGGCAATCACATCCCAGACTTCAGAGTTCCTAACTTCCCAGGATATTAGGACCTTCTACACTTGATTAAGCCAATGTAGAGTAAATTACGGGAAGACCAAAATGCCACCATAAACAAAGCTCCTTATAATGTGCTTTTTAGGAATAAGTACGTGACACACCTCTTGAGGGTGGGACACAGTTATCAGAGGGACTTTGTCTAACAAACGCAATTAGTGTAACCTAATTCTTTGTACCCTCAATTAATCCCAAACAATAAAACATTCACACAAGAAAGGAATACAGATTTGATAGGAATGGTTTTTAAATTTGACTTTGTCCAGTTAATTATAAATATATAGTTTAATCAAAATTAAATGAGATGCAAATAAAATAATGGCTTGCCAAGAGATCCCTTAAGATGATCTATTTTATCATTTTGCATTTCAAAATAAATATTTTTCGCCCATCAAGAGGTTAAAATCTTTGAAATTTGTCATTTAAAAAGCAGATGTAATTTTGATCATACTCTTGCGTTGTTTCTAAATAGTAAAACAAGATTTGCTTCAGGGTGCTATTTGTAGACGTTTTTCTCTGAATGAAATATTTTAGGTGTGTATAGACTTTCTTCACAGCAAATGGAAAAAACCCAAATTTTATATGAAGACTTTTTTTTTAAAACAAGTAGACTTGAAGTATTAGAGACATCTCAATTTGTCACACAGTTTTCATCAAAGAATCACAATTTATAGACCTACCACATGTTCAGTTCTTGTGAATTTGTAGTATTATTTCCACATTTGTGATCATCATTATCTGATTTTTGTTTACCAATAGTGCAGATTTTACCACCAAACAGTCCCTTCAGCCAGACTTCCTGGGTCCAAATTCTTCTATTTGCTTTGGGAAAAAAAAATCTAACCTCTTAAAACTGCAGCTTTTAATCTTTAAAGTGAGTGTAATTATACCACCCACCTCCTAGAGTTGTAAAAATTACATGAATTAGTTCATGTAACATAGGAAGGGCATTTTAATACTTAATTACTACTACTTTATACTATTATGGGAAAAATCACTGAATATTAGCTAGTGAGAAACTGGTTATAATTTCAACTTTTAAGATTCTACATTGCAGAAATCACTAAACTTACCCACATCTTAGTTTCTTATTTAAGGGTTAAACTGCATAATTAATGGGAATTAGCATACTCTTAGGGACTTATTGGCCCAATATAATAGTAAAATAATAACTTTAAACACATAATAAATTCAATGTTTAAAATATATCATCACATTAATGGGGAATCCTCAATTAACCACACATAAAAACCAAGTGACAAAGTAGAGAAAACCTGGGCTATACATGTAGTAGACAGGCTTATAATTCTTCATATACACATATATAAAGAGCTCTAAGAAATTAATTAAAAACTCCACAAAGATTCCTATAGAAAACACAGACAAAGCAAAGAAGATAACTGTCAGAAGAGAAAAATCAAATGGAGAACATGTGTATAAAAATGTCCATTTTGTTATATAATGAGAAAAAATAAGTGTGTGTGTGCACGTGTGTGTGTGTGTGTGTGTTTGCTGCTTATTACATAGTGTTTTCCATGGTATGGTTGCTGTCTCATACAGTGCTGATGGGACCTCTGATCAGTATAGTCTGATGAGGCTTCTTATTATTGTAACTTGTATAAAGAGTAGGCTGACAATAAGATTTTTTTAAATGGCCACAGCTTTAGGCCTGGTGATTCATGCAAAGAACATAACCAGACATGGCGAATAATTAACTGTTATGCATAAAGTTGTTCATGCATACCTTAATTTTTATAGGAAAAAAATCCCTTCAATTTGCCAGAAGAGGAGTTGACTTAAAGAATAAAGAATTTTTGGTGAGAGAAAACACTTACATTAAAATGTTATACAAACAGCAATTTGAGTTCAGTTTTGTAAGTATGTGTGAACCATTTTGTTAATGAGTTGGGCTTCTTGAGGCTTAATCAGAAAGAGCTTTGTTTTCTCTTCATACTGCCTTCAATCTGCTATCTCTGTTTTCCCTTCCATACCATGAACAATATGTTTGGCACGTCACCAAATAGCTCTTCAGCAAATTCCTTCAAAAATTGAGAAGTCTAGGGTGGTGCCTATGGCTTAAGGAGTAGGGTGTCAGCCCCATATGCCAGAGGTGAGGGGGTTCTAACCCAGTCCTGGCCAAAAAACTGCAAAAAAAAAAAAAAAAAAAAAGAAAGAAAGAAAAGAAAAGAAAAGAAAAATTGAGAAGTCGAGTTCACAATGGCAGGGTTGGGGGGGAGAAAAACATTATAATGCCTTCTACCGCTAGAAAATCCATTTAAAAGCCCTCTTCTTTTTTTTATTATGATAAAACTTCAGCTATTTTGTATGTGGCTTGGAAATGTGTAATGAATGGGTTAGCTAGACATTCTGGAATGATTTTGGTCACCTCTCAGCAAGTTCAGAGGTGATATACCAAGCACATCTCAAAATATATGAAGTTTTATCACCTATCATCCTGAACTGTGGTGATGAATCCAGATCCTTCACTTAGAATATGTGGGCACTTATCACCCAAAGTGACACATATGTAAGTGCCCACATAACGGGGCTTTTTTTTTTTTTTAAGTCTGAGATGAGAAAAAAAAATGCCTTCTAAAGGTCTTTTAATTTTAGAATTGCATAAAATTTCTATTCTCTTTTTGATACGATATCCTACAAGTTTTCTACATTCAACCAGTCTTATAATTATAAGAACAAAACAAAAAAATTCAACAATTCTATTCTGTTTATTGCTGTGTATTATTCACATTACTAGTGTGAATTATTAGTTTACTTATGTGCATTATTCACATAACCTAATGTACATTATAATTTACTTGAGGGCAATGATTCTTTCCACTTTTTACACAAATCATAGGTCCTGAATAGAATCACCATTTAGAGAAAGGTCCGGAAAGATAGACAATAGATTAATTAATATTGATCACAGAGAGGAACAAGGAAATCAGACTTGAGATGAGATTTTATTCACCCAAATAATAACGTGATATAACAAAATATCTTTTCTACTGCTTCTGCTTAATAAGACGGCACTACTACTTCCTACTGTGGGATAAATACTGTGCTGGATATTATGTTTGTACTTTTCTGTTTTTGTCCCACGATAATACAAGCACTTGTCATTTTAAACTGAGTATTCGAGAGATGGTATATCTTCACTCAACAAGAAAGTTGGCACAGCCAGTATTCAAACTGTGCTTGACATAACTAGAAGATCAAGTTCTTTCCACTGCCCTAGATTAGAGAATATTTTTATTAGAACTAGGAAATACGGTGTTATGTAAAATTCTCTCTTTTGCCAAAGCATAAAACCACCATGACATTGTGGAGGCAGCAGGCATATGGGCAATCTCTGTGCTAATTTTTCTGTGAATCTAAAAAATAAAATTTATTAAAGAAAACACTGTAGATAGTTAGCCCTGAATAATCAAGATGGATTATCAATATCTGGCATTTTGGGTAAAGAAGATGATGAATATAAATAGAGATATACAACATATAAAATTTGATACAGTGTAGCATAACATGGTCCCATGCAGAATTTAAATTGTTATGCAAAGAGCGATTTAATTATTATAACTTGCAAAGTCTGTCTTTTATTGAGATTAACAAGGTAGAATGCTGTAGCCACACACTGAATCCCATGGCTGGCTCGGATCTAACAAGAACCAGTTGCTTCATTCAATTTCTTTCGTCCTCCAAAATGCAATTAACAGACTGTGATTAGTTGAACAAATTCCAAATCGTATTCAAATGAAAGCAATTTACCCAGAGTCTGGGTCCAACAGGTGATCATTTTCAAAGCTCCTGGAAGAATTGGATGGTTTCATCTAATTGTTCTCAGGAAGAAATGGATTTAAATGGTTGGTTCCAATAGGCCCCACCATGCGCAGCCCATATGGTGATTCCTTTCAGCTTCACTGGCCCAAAGGGGGGCCTGGGTAATTACATCTTGCTTCCAAAATAGTTTTATGCAAGACTAAAATGTTTTAATCTAACACAAAATAATACTTGAGACTTCTTAACTTTATTAGGCAAAGAAAGTTGTAGGGCTATATATTGGGCTCCCCTAATAGGCTACTCATAAGGAGAAGGTTGTAGTTTAGAGGCAGAAGAGGTGGGAGGAGAGGAGCAAAGGACTAGTGGTGCAGGTTGTTTTGTGCTGGATGTGCACCACTGAAAGATGCTTCACTGATGTTTTGATCGTGGGACTTCAATGGCCCATTTACCCCTCACAATGAAAATGTGATGTGTACGTTATTTTCTTCATTATTCTAAGAAAAAAAATCCTGAGACTTAGGAACTATTAATTAAATTCCCATAAATCATATGTGGTTTGAACATGAAGAAGGTAGGGATTCCCAATGAGGTATAAATGTAAAGCAAGGGGGTCTTTTCTTTCCTCTCCACTAGGTTGCCGTTTTTATATTTCAGGCACCACAGAAATTGACCTGAAACATCTTGTTTTCAGTACACTTCAGAAAAAAAGATCTCTCTCTCTCTCTCTACATATATATATATATACACACACATACATATATAATATACATACACATATATATATTTACACAACTACATCAAAATCAATGTGATACTCATTGTAACAAATTACAATCAGATAGTATTCAAATATCAAAAGTAAAGGTTATCTTGAGGAATTGATCTGAGCTTAACTCACATTATCCAAAAATTTTGGTGTTTATATGCTTGTGACTAGAGGGGATTGACAATGGAGTACAGTAGAAAGTGATCTAGCTAACAAATGCAAGCTGGGTAACCTAATTCTGTGTATCCTCAATGAATCCCAAACAATAAAAATAAAATAACACAAAATCTACATCAATAAAAATCACTTAACATAATGCTACACAAGAAAAGTGGTCTAGCTCTATATACCCAGTTACACGACTTTGTGACCATTCAGTCATAGGCATTTCTGCCAATTTTCTTGATTTTTTTAATAGAAAAATTATTTTAAGAAAATTTCCTTAGCATGTAATATTTCTGGTGACCTATTGTTTTAGCAACTTCTAAGAAATAAAAAGACATGTAACAACAGCATTATGAATTAACAAAAATAAATCCATGAATGACCTTGCTGAGATCCCACTGTATTTTGGCTTCTAACTTACAGTACATTACCATTATCTCTGGGTATATATTCATCACTATATCTTGAAACCCTCAGTGGGCCA
The DNA here is from genome assembly GCF_000181295.1 of Otolemur garnettii. NCBI lineage: Eukaryota > Metazoa > Chordata > Mammalia > Primates > Galagidae > Otolemur > Otolemur garnettii. Next base: position 21,578,181 of record NW_003852396.1, on the reverse strand, counting down.
TGTCTTATCTTATTGCAATTACTGCCTGTATAAAGTAGCTTCTTAATAACTATTTATTGCTATAATCAACGCATTGACGGAGTCTCCTACTTGCAGCTTACACATCAGCTCTCCCTCCAGTCCTATTCTTTTTTACACGAATGTATTGTCTAACTTTCCCCTGCATCAACATATTTGGAGAATAGAGCACTTTTTTAGCTCTTCTAGAAAAGTCATTAGTGAATGTTAAGGGTTAAATTGTGTCTCCCTCAAATTCATGTTGAATTCATTAACCAATACCTCAGTATGTGACCTTACTTGGAAATAGGGCCACTACAAATGACATTAGTTAAGCTGAGGTCACACCAGAGGAGAGTGGGCCCTTGCTAGACAAAATGACTAATGTCCTTATTAGAAGGAGAAACTTGGACACAGACACACAGACAACACCGTGTGAAGATTGAAATTGTGCTGTGTCAAGCCAAGGAATTAGCCGAAGCCTGGAGAGAGGCTGGGATTATATTTTTCCCTAACACTTTCAGAGAAAGCACGGACCTGTCAACACCTCGATTTCAGACCTCTCTAGAACTGAGAGGCAACAAACATCTGTTGCTCACCCAGTTTGTGGTACTGTGTTACAGCATCTTTAGCAAACTAATACAGTGAGTCATGAAAACTGCACATCACCCTAGTTCCTACATTCAAGCCCAAACTGTAAATTTCCATAACTGAGGCATTCCTTGCCATGTTCTTTCTTGGAGCCACCAGAGATTTTATTTTCTTTTTTCCTTTCCCCAAATGAACATCTTCCCCTTTTCCAATCCACAATGTCAAATTTTATCCCATGATTATGCAAATCAATTCAATACTACCCCTGAGTCTATTCCAGGCAACAGCATAGTACTTGGCAAATACATGCATTTTTTTCTTCTATGTTTAGAAATTCTTATGCTATAGGCATTATTCAGGCATATTCAGTGGGCAGTTAAAGAAAACCAGACCCCAAATATTAAGTGATTTAAGTTACTTAAGACACAGCCAATAAATGGAACAACTAGAATTCCATCCCAGCTCGATATTTTTGTAGACAAAAATCAGATAACTTCTATTTAGTTATGTCCACACACATATGTAGCTTGATCAAAATGGTCATTTTAGTTAAAACATTGATCATATTACAAAGAAAACTTATCTGAACTGAAGACCAGTTGGACCAATAGCACCATTCAATCTAGTCAAACTAACTGAAATGGTAGCACACACAATCTGCCACTTACTCTTGGTCAATAAATCACTTGAGTATTTCCATGTAGAGTCATACTCAGAATTCCTCTCTGTAGAAGATTTCAGGATCTAATGTATGTCTGGCAATGCACACATTCTCCTGGGAAATTCAATGTCAGATAATCAGTTGCGTAATTACTTGTATGGAAACCAAAGGGTAGTTATCTCTTTCTCAACCTCCGTGAAAAAGAAAAAGGTTTAATGTATTACTCTTCACATATCAAACTTATCTTTTCCCTTCCCCTCCTCTTTGTCATGGCTCATATTTTGTAACTCACACAGATATACCTGATAAAGGCCCATTAAAACTGTGGAAATCCATCCTTTGTCTATCCAGTTGTCATCACTCATTAGTGACACATAGAGTAAGTCTAGTTTGCTGTCCCTTCTTAATTCCTCATATTTTACTGTGCTCAAAGAGAGGAGAAACAAAGGCTCATCAAAGCCATCATTTGGCTACATTTATCTGCTTTGAACTACCTTTGTCTTGTATTAGTTTTTAAGATGGTCCCAATCCCCATGTAGCTAGCGAGAATCTCTTGTTACATTTGTTCCTTTTTGTTTTTAATCTGTTACTGAAACAGCAGTGCTACGTGCTGATTTTTATTTTGTCTTGCATTTCCGTTGAAGAGAGTATCTCTGAGCAATCTTCTGGAGGTCTGAATTCAAAAGAAAAGTTGTTTTTTTAATTAAAATATTAAGTGCTGCCTGCATTTATGTTTATCAGCTATGAAACATTCATTTTTCATATTCATTCCTTTGCAGTTTGAGAGCATTGTCATGCAATGATTATTTCCAATGCCAAACTATCAACAGGAGTATTTTGAGATATACAATGTGTTTACAATAGGAACCGTGGTGGTGTCTTTTGTTTTGGAAGACGTTGGCATTTATATTATTATTCTGCTCAGGAGTGAGCCTGTCTTTCTAAGCCTATTAGAGAACTGCAGTAATTTTCTCAGGGATTGCACACAGAACTGGCCCTCTTCTCGGTGTCATCACTAGCTGAGGGAAGGTCTTGTAGTTCTTGGGTGACCCTCACTCCTTTATTCATTCATTTGTCCATTCGTTCATTCACTTATTCATGCAGAACCAACAGTGCATCTTCAAATGACATCTAAGAACAGCCCTTGCAACATACTCTCCATTAAACTATAAAACATGTATGAATTTGCAGAAAAATAAACAAAACATGGAAAACTAAAATTGTCAGACAAGGCTAGGCATGGTGGCTCACACCTGTAATCCTGGTTTAGGAGTTTGAGACCAGCCTGAGCAAGAGCAAGATCCTGTCTCTAAAAAAAAAAATTAAAAAATAAAATAGCTGGATGTTGTGGTAAGCATCTGTAGTTCTAGCTACCAGGGAGGCCGAGGCAAGAGAATCTCCTTAAGCCCAAGAGTTTGACATTGCTGTGAACTATGATACCATGGCATTCTACCAAGGACAACAAAGTAAGACTCTCTTCCAAAAATAAATAAATAAATAAATAATACAACCATCAGACAAAACCTAGGAGAACTGTCCATTAATTTTTGGGCCTGAGTGATTTAGATTAAGAAACATAGTGGTTATTGAAGCCCAATTCATAATTGCTAGGACTTGGAAGAGGCCCAAGTGCCCATCAACCCACGAATGGATCAATAAATTGTGGTATATGTACACCATGGAATACTATGTAGCCCTAAAGAAGGATGGAGACTTTTCCTCCGTCATGTTTACATGGATGGAGCTGGAAAATATTCTTCTTAGCAAAGTATCTCAAGAACAAAAGAAAAAGCATCCAATGTACTCAGCCCTATTATGAAACTAATTTATAGCTTTCATAGGAAAGCTATAACCCAATTATAGCCCAAGAATATGGGAGAAGAGGAGAGGGAGGGGAAAGGAGGGGGGAGGATGGGTGAAGGAAAGGTTATTGGTGGAATCATGTCTATGGTTTATCTTTTAAGCATACATGTGAATCTTTCTGAATGAAGAATATAAATGTCTTTTTTTTTTTTTTGGCTGGGGCTGGGTTTGAACCTGCCACCTCCGGCATATGGGACCAGCGCCCTACCCTTTTGAGCCACAGGTGCCACCCAGAATATAAATGTCTTAACACAATAAGACAATGACATGAAGGCTATGTTAACCAGTTTGATGAAAATATTTCAAATTGTATATAAAAATAGCACACTGTACCCCATGGGAGTATCACCATGACAGTATCAATGTACACAGCTATGATCTTAAAAAAAAAAAAAAAGAAGAAAAAGAAACATAGTGGTAACCTAAAATGACATGCTCACATGAAACAGAAAGCAGACAGATATTTGCCTTTTCTATTTTATTTGATACCTGGAATAAGATGTTCCTAGCTTTAAAACAAACAAACAACAACTGTGTTCTTTTGGGAAAAAAAAATCTCAGAAATAATAGCCAAAAAGTGAGGAGATGAGGGTGGCAGTTTGCAAGAAAATGATGGCACTCCACTGGATCCAAAAAGGTGCCTTTTTCATATAGAGTTCCTTAAAAGAGATCCAGGTAGGGATGGAAATAAGACTGGCGCAGGTAAAAATACATTCTGACAACAGGAGTGATTTTTTTCTTGTACTGATTTTTTCCCCCTGAATCTCAAGAAACTCAGCAATAATAAGAGTAGGAGACAATCCTGGCTCAGAACAGCAGTTGCACTCGAGGAGGGCCCATTTGAGCCAAGAAATTGGGCTAGCTGTGCATATCAAGTCCCCTCTCTGCTCAGAGGCCTGTGCAGTCAGCTTGCAAATGTGTGTGCTGAACAGAGCCAAATAAAATACTACACTATGTTCTTCTGTTATCAAATGGAAAATAAAAACAAAAAGTTTAGTAGCCTATGATTATCTGAGTCTTATGACTGCATCACAGCTTTACAGCAAATGCTCTACTCTAGATATGCTCTTCTGAATGCGTTATTTTGAAAAGCATTTTTATTCAGAATTGGTAATGATGATCAGTCCTTACTTGGCCTTGTGTGGTCTGTAAGTCTTTCAATACATAAGTCAATATATTATGGAGGTTTAAGATACCTCTGAATATCCACATTGATATTCTCTTTCCTTTAACATATAGTATTCTACAATAGACCTCATGTAGATTTTCGTTAATTTTTTTCTATTTTTTTCAAATGAAGAGATTTGGCCAATATAGAAATGGAGGTGCTGGAAGGAGGAGGGGTGTGGTTCTCACATGAAGTTTCCCTGGACCCAATCACAGAAAACTGAGAGTTTCACTGATTCTCTGAGGACAGTTACATTATAGGCTCATGTGCCTCTGTACTTCAACACATGAGATTTTTGTTTATAAGTTGTTTGAGGGTCTAGTCCAAGAGTTTGTTTAAGAGATAAGAATCAAAAGATCATTCCATTTCCATGTTGGAAATCAACCTGGAAATGCTTCTTTGGCAGTAAAGTAAATTTTGTAAATAAAATTACTTTGTTTTCATTAGAGTCTCTCATAGAATCTGCTTGGTATGATAGCAAGGGCATCAACTTTGCACAGAATGATCTGGATTTGAATCAAGGCTTTATTAATTACTATCTCTGTTATTTTGAGCCAGTTGCTTAACTTCCCTGAGCCTCAACAGTAAAACGAGAATAATGATAGCCTTTCGTTACCAAATAAAATTACCTGGGCGGCACCTATGGCTCAAAGGAGTAGGGCACTGGCCCCATATGCCAGAGGTGGCAGGTTCAAACCCAGCCCCAGACAAAAACTGCAAATAAAATTACCTATATAAATCCCCTGGGGAACAAATAGTTCACCATTGTTTACCTCTTGTAGACACACATGCACTTGCTCCACCCCCACCCCCCACCAGTTTTTTAACTCAAAGCTTTATGGAGATAAGTTAATTACATTAACTTGATTACATTTTGCAAGGGTCTTCTGTTTTCTCTATTTTGTTCCATAGGCTCTGTAAAAGTAGCCTAGTGGACGGTAGGTCATCACAAAATTATCAAGTTTTACTTTTTAGGGCCATCTTCGGAAGAGGGTGATTTGATTGGTATTAAGTAGTAGCATCATGGCATCCATGCTTCTGGTGCATTTGTTTGCTTGTAAATGTTCCTTGGAGACGGCATTGTCAGATTCCTTTTCCAGTGAGATGTTTTCACACCACTAAGTTATAGCCAAAGTCCACTCTCAAGCCTGGTCCATTAAAGTTTCTCTTCTGTGACCTTCACTGTTCTTTTTCCATTTTTGCTGCCTAAAATAAGGAAAGCCTCTAGGGAAATCTTGGGAATTACAAATTGAGGATGGAAGAGGCCCAAGGACCTAAGAGTCTGCATCACTGAACACTGCTTGAAGGAAAGGCATCAACCAAGAACACACACTAGGTGAGCAAGAAAGAGGCGTCTTTTGTACTAAGCTGCATTACCTTAATTAACAGAAACATTTAGCACAATGCTTAGCACATAGTAAGCACTCCACGATTGTTTGCTTTTCCCACAGGCAAACACTCAGATGGGACACATGGTCTAAAACCTGGAGAGACTCTGGGAACGCTCTCTGAATCTGCCAAACTGTAAGAACACCTTTCTGGTCTGAACCTTGTTTACTTGTGTAACCCGCCACCACCACCCTGGGGCCTTCGAGCAGCCTAAAGATGGCCTTATTCAATGCTCATCTCTACTGCTTTGTTCTTAATGCCTAAGAAATGTTTCTCGAATAAAAGAAAAATATTGGGCAGATCAGACTGAGGCCAGACAAGGAAGTGCAATGAGGGCCGGAGAAGCCAGGACGGGTAAGGAATAGTGGTTAAAACCTCAGATTCTGTTCATCAGAAGCTCACATTTTGTTGTTAGAGCTGCACTTCAATCCCTTACTTACGTATGTAAATTGAAGATAACAGTAGAATGTATAGAATTAGCTATTGCTGTTAGTGTTCTTATTGTTTATAATTATCATTAGGAAGGGAATTTGTGGCTATATGAAGCCACCAGAAAAGTTTTGCAAATTCTTCAAACGTTCCTGGGATGATAAGAATCTGTCTCTCATGTCCTCCCGGGGAATATCCTTTCCTTTACAGGAATAATGCTCCTTCAGTCATGCAGGGGGTTACTAAGCAATGACTCACTCATAGCCCCAAATAACTTTTGTTAATGTCACAGTGACTCTTAGGCATTTAGGAAACATCTTTGCGTTTGAAATTTTGAGTTAATCAAACTCATGCCTGGAAACTAAAAGCACAATAATCAAAAAAAAAAAAAAGTGAAATAAGTGACAGGCAGTTTTTCACTGAATCAGAATTGCAGAAAAATAAAACAGGCATATGTGATATATTCGCTGTTTGCTGCTGAATTAACATGGGCAATGCAAGCATAATTTGACATCTAAATAAAGATACTGAAATTGGGAGAAAAAAGGTGCTGTTTCAAAGGAGTGAACTCTATGATTAGGCAGTGTAAGAGCTGTTTAAATATCAACCTCACAAATCATTCAGAAAGCATTTAACACCAAAAAAACAGGATATTGAAAAAATAAAATGCTTAAAGACAAACGAGGCTGTTTTTAAAGAGTATAAATCCTCAGGGATAATGGCAAAGACAATTCTGTAGATATTACCTCCACTTATTACTCTTTCTTGCATTTGTTTTTTTCTTAAAAAAAAAAAAAAGAAGAAGAAGAAGAAGAAACTACTCTGTCTCAAAGCTCTTATCATCAGAATTTCCACTCAATGTGTATAATTGTTTCTACAATGACAAAGCTGTTTGGTACAAAAAATTATAGATGTCTAGTTAGGGTAAATTCTGTGTTATCAAAGGGTCTAGAACTGTGTTTTTCAAACCCTTTTTAAGCTCACAGCACACTTGAACCTATAGTTAAACTTCTGTGGCGCACTGACATTGTATTGATCTAAAACAAAGAGCAAGCAAGAAAATACTTGTGTGCTTCAAAGTTCTTTGAAAAATAATTTAATTAAAGGACTTTAAATTTTTTCACAGGACTCCTAAGATCTTCTCCCAGCAGACCAGTGTGCTGCGGCACACTGGTTGAAAATCACTGGTGTCGAAGATCACACCATTTCAAGATTGCTGAAGGTCAGAGTTGAAAGAGAACTTTAAGCCAAACACAGGTGCTTTCAAATCACAACGCTACAGCATAAGAATCATAGATTACCTAATCTGTCTGGGCTTTAGTTTCCTCATCCATAAAAGTGGGATAATAATACATAACTGATCTAGTACTTACACGTAGAAACATTTATAAGCCTTCTTGCTTTTGCATGCTAAGTTTCAAAAGACATTCCTTGCCCTTTCCCCAGGTCAGACAGTAAGTTGGTGGCAGGGACAAGATTAAAACCTTAGTGTCATAAAGATCAGTGCTCTTCTCTCTTCATCATGTTGTCTCTTTGTACCTCTGTTTGTCAGCTGGATCCCAAACTTTTCCTGATTATTTCTCTGATGAGCTGTTAAACATTGACAGCACCTAATACATCCTTTTCTCTTATGAATTTATTTATTATCAAGTAATTATAAAGCATCTGCAATGTGTCAGCCACTATTCTAATTGCTGGCAATAGATTGGTGATCAGCAGAGACAAGCTGCCTGACCTTGTATAGCCCATAGCCTGTCCAGGGAAAGGAGTGGGAGGGCAAATGACAGAAAATAAACAAATAAACAAGAAATAAATCAGATGGTGGTAAGTGCTAGGTAGAGAATTAAAATAGGGTTCTTTGATAGAAAGTGACAGGTGGCAGTGGTAGACTGGATTATCAAGGAAGGTCTCTCTGGGGAGAAAACGTTTCATCTGTGATCTAAACTAAAAGAAGCAGCCAGCCCTGTGAAAGGAAATAGCGTGGAATCCACAGAGTAGAAATGAACTTCGCATATTCAAGACACATACAGAGGTCAAGGCAGTTGAAGCAGAGTGGACACAGGGTGGGGGAAAGGTAGGCAGATATCCCACATCATAATATGGGATTTCTAAGCCAAGGGAAAGAGTTTGGATTTTATTTTATGGTTTGTAAAAGAACACAGGAGGGTCTTAGCTGGAGAACATATCATAGTCAGATTTAGGTACATATGAGAAAGGGAAAGAAAGCCTCAAGGGCAGGAAGAGGAAGAGGAAATGGTAAATGATATCAACAGATAGAAGGCAGAACGAAACATAGTACCTAACAATGCCTTATCTGTCCATGATCTCTCCTTAGGTCAAACTTGAAGCCAGTTTTCAATGTTTCAACATAATAAAGAAAAATAACTTCAAAAGCCTGCACATAAGTCCAGTTACAAACAAGGACAAATAGGACACATTTTAATGAAGATAAAATTCAGGCAGAGAGGTAGGAGGGGGTTACTTTGGGAAACACAAAGCAAAGAAGGCTTTCAACATTTTGTCCTAGAAAGCTCCCCATCCTGCAGAGCTGCCTCACCTCTCCCCTGTGCTCTCTCTGCCTCTCAGCACCCCGTCTCACCCCTGCTTACAATGCTGATAAAACGTCCTCTTCTTCTGCCTTGGAACCTTTCTTTAGAGCTTTGGCACCCTTTTTTATGTAGATAAATTTTGCCCTAATTTAGATCCCAAACTGAGCTATGACTGTGTTCTAGCTCAGGGACACAAAGGTTCTTTCTTGGACCCTTCCACATTAGTAACTGTAAAAACAGTCCTGGTGGGACTGGGGCAGTTATAACGGACCAATCATTTTTAAGCAATGGAGGCAGCATCCCATGTGCACTCACTCAGTGGACCCATACAATGGGCAGCATTCTAAGATGGGCCCCAAGATTCCTACTCCCTACATGATCCTGTCTCTTACCTGTGGATGGGATGCCACTCTCATGATTGGGTTAGATTTTGTGGAAAAGGTGGAAGAATTTTGCTGACGTAATCAAGATTCTGAATCAATTGATTTTGAGTTAATCAAAAGAGAGCTTCTTTTAGGTCATCCTGGCCTAATCAGTGAACTCTGTAAATACATATTTAGGCCTGGATTGAAAGGAAGAAGATGAAGCAAGAACTGTTCCCATTGGCCTTGAAGTGAGAAGAATACACGTAAGAGGAAATAGGGCAAGGATCTAGGGAGTGAGAACACCCCCAGGCTGACAGCAACCAAGACAAGGGGGTGCCCAGTTCTACAAACTAAAGGGAGAAAAGTCTGCCAATATCCACACAGTCTTGGAAGAGAACTTTGAGATCCAGAAATGAACACAGCCCAGTCAATAACCTTGTTTTCAACTTAGTGGAACATATAGCAGAGGACTCAGCTCCAATCTCTGCCTGGACTCCTGACCCACAAAGCCTGTTAGATAATAAATATTTATTTTTGAAGCTGTTTAGTTGGTGGTAATTTGTTATGCAAGAATAGGAAACAATACGATCTGTGGATAACAGGAAAGAATCTATTTCATCAGTGCTATTCTGTGGTTACCTTCCTCTTTCTGTAGCTTTCCTCCCTTGCCTCCAGTACAATGCTTTTGTGTCTTGGTTAGCATGTTTTACCCTTACTTTTGCTGCTGCAGTCTGTCCTCTTGATGGCCTATTGTGATTATTTTCTAACAGGATTTTTAAACTGCCTTAGTCAATTTCCAAAATGCCATAAGCTGGGTATCCTATAAACAACAGAAATGTATTTCTCAAATTTGTGTAGGCTGGAAATTCAAGATCAAGAGTCCAGCAGACTCAGTGTCTGGCAGAGGCCTGCTTCTTGGCTCATTGCTGTCTTTTTTCTCTTTGTCCTCACAAGGTAGAGGGGAGGAGGGACCTCTCTGGAGTCTCTTTTATAAGGGCAGTAATCCCATGCATGACAGCTCTGCCTTCATGACCTCCTACATTACCTCCCGGAAGAGAGATTTTAACATATTGGGGAGACACAAACATTTAAGCCATAGCATTAAGGGTTATAAAACATTCAGACATTTCCCAAGGGTGTCTTTACACCCCAATTTTTCCTTCCTTTCATATCCCTCTTTTAAAGTCTTATTTATCCTATTAAGTATGGCTCATGGGTCACTTTCACCATAAAGTCTCATTTCGTTACAGCTGTGACCACTTACTCCAAGTTCCTTTATTAGTTCCTCTGTGCGTCTTTATGTTGCTCTTTGCCTTGTTCTGGATTTGTATGTTGATTATTTCTCAGCTGCAGTTGGACTATAGGTTCTTTGACAACAGGGTCCAGGTTCATTCACTAGCACTAAATAAAATCAATACTCAAAATTTGCAAATTTATTGGTTGCTAAAATGTTTTTGTAACTTAAAAATCAACACTCATGGAACTTTCATGATCGTTCACACAGACATGCAAGTGTGCAGACTGGCAAAAACTTAGTGTTTCCTGACATGCAGATGCCCAGCTGGGATGGATTAGGACAATTCTGTTCTTGTTTCAGCTTTCTTGCCTTTTTTTCGGTCTATCTAGTGCAAGGTTTCTGAGCTTCCTGCTTTTCATTGTTGAGTTTGTTGTTGAAATTGGTCCCAAGCATTGTGCTAAAGTGCTATCTTTATATCTACACACAGACAGAAGGCCGTGGTTGCTTCACAGATAGTGTGTGTGTGTATGTGTATGTATATGTGTGTGTGTATATATATATATATATATGATAATCTTCATTCAGGCTTGAGTTAAGTGTTGTTGCCGTGAGTTTAAGGTGAATGAATCAACAATACATACATACCAAATTAACTATCTTTAAACAAAAACACACATTATGAAATGTTAAAATGTTGATTCATTGACAATTATGGTGCGAGCAGAAGCTCAAAGGAACCCATCTGAAAGCATCTTGCACAAATCAATAAAGGCAAGAAATGTGGTAAGAGCCTAAAACTCTGAGAAGGTACAGGTCTAACTAATAATAATTAGCCACTGACCCTGTTTGCTTCTTTTCTTTTTGGGGGGAGAGTGGGGGGCGGGACTGAGTTTGAACCCACCACCTTCACTATATAGGGCCAGGGCCCTACTCCTTGAGCCATAGGCACCACCAGCCTGTTTGCTTCTTTATAATTGCTCCTCTGTCATAAATATCCTTGTCTTTCTTCATAGATAATGTCACTTTTATTAAAGCTAAAGGTAGTTCCTGAGCAATCTATCACAATCATCCATTGAGTAGATGACTAACCCACCCAGACAGACCAGTGGCCCATATCAAGGAATTAATGCAACTAGTCAGCTCCCTCTACCCCCAAAACTGATTCAGGATATAAGACAATTTCTATACCCCTATGGTTCTGCCCCAAATTCAACTGATTATCAAACCCAATTGCCTAGACTTTTGACTGTCTGTAAAAACTGTCTGTAAAATCCATTTCTTCCAAATTTTCAGGGAGAAGAATTTGAGAAATTCCTCCCATGTCCTTACAAAGTGCCAGTGATATAAAACCCTTTCTCTGCTGTAACACCTGCCATCTCAGTGTATTGGCATCCTCTTGGGCGGTGGGCAAGTAATCTGGTTGGATGGTAACAAAATCTTGTATTTTCCCTAGGAACAATCATTCAGTATTTGCTAATTCAGCATTTGTGGCAACTTTATAGATCATAACTACTTCAGATAACAAGAATCAGCGGCCCTTAGTATATTTTTCACTGCTTCTTAATAATCCCCAAATATGCCCCATTTTTTCTTATCATTGCTTCATCGCTCCATCCATTCATCCATTTGACTCTCCATTACATAATTACTGATTTTGTTGTTTATGCCAGACACTGCTGCAAAGGCAAGTAAGAAACACATTATTTTTATTCCCAGAGCTATCACAGTCTGTAGAGAGCTGACTGTGAGTTGGCAGGGCCTCCACAGCCTGGGGAACATTCAGGGAATGAACCCCCAAGTGCTTCTCCTTCTTTCCTAAAATAACAATGCTCCTTTCTTCATGCTCTCTCTGCCAGAAGTCACTGTAGCTCTTTCTTTGTCTAGTTAATTTTTAAGAACTAGGCAGAAATCCTTGTGATCTTTCCCTTCTTCTTATCATATGTTAACAAAGCTAAGTTGAAATCATTAACAGGATGATTTGTCTTTGTTAAAGCTATTTACATTTTCCAATCATACTATAAGACCAAACATATGTTTTTTGTCTATGCTACTTCCCCATAGACAACCCTGTCAAGATACTCTAAAATAAAGCTGATTTTGTGCTTTGTGCTAGCAACAGCCATCAGCTGAGTCAAACAGAGAGAAGATATCTGGGAAGGGTGAGGTCTAGGAAAATAGAGGTCTTCTTAAGGAAACCACAACAATACACCTGCGGAATCCTCTCCATGGTGACTCAGCTCTTAGAAATTTGTAGACTTGACTTCCTAGAACCTGAAAATTTCCACCTCTGTGAAATCCTATAGTTCTGTGGGGGCTGGAACAGTATCTCCTGCTTGATTCAAACTGACCAGTGAGAAAGGTACCTGTGGGTTAGAACTTTTTGACTGAAGATAAAAAAGGAAAGACCAAGCCAGTTGGAGAGCACAGGCTTTTCAAATTCTTGTATGCTGTAAGCTCTGCAGGCCGAAATAAAGCCCTTTCTCTTACAAACATGGTGTTTGGGTGCTCTTTCTCTTCATGGGGCCCTATCTTCCTGCAACTAGACCTCTCTATCCCATCTTTCATCTCTGTGTCTTCTCTTGGGTTATATTTTCTTCAATCCCCACCACTTCCACTCTGGTTCTTTCACCTTCCCCACACTGGTTTGCCATAATAGTCCAGCAGTAAATAATAATAGAATGGTAAATACTACAGCACAGAAGATACATTTATTAAAGTTCAAAGAGTTCACACTTTGAATAACCCAAACCATCAGGGTTGGTCTTCTTGAGAAATAATAAAAAGAAAACAAACTGGTAAAGGACAGTGGCAGAAGAAAGGGTGGGAAAAATATACTAAAGGGTTAAAGGAGGTGGCATCAGTAAAGACAGGAGAGAATTTCAGCAGAGCTAGAAGGTAGTAATTCAGAGAGAAAAAGTGAAATAAGGAAAGGCTAGAGATAATTAAAGAACATAGAATACTTTTGTAACATGCTATTTTTCTGCATAGATAATATTAATGAAAGTATATTAAAAGTGATTGTCAAAAATAATGAAAATAATAAATGAAGGTTAAATGGAGGAACTGAATCTTATATAAATAACTCAAGAAATATAATTTTCAAATGCATCAGTTAAAAATCAGTAGAACTTACTTTTCAAGGTACATATTTATGTGCTATTGGTTAAATTAGATGTTTGAATAATAAACTTAAAACTCTTGAAAGTTTAAAAAAATAAATCAAAATAAAAAGAAAGCAACAACCTGAAAAGCATTTATAAAGTATTTTATGCCTTAGAATCACGCAATGTAAAGAGTGTTTAGGCCATACTCATTAATTTTCCATCAATGAGATAAATGATTTCATTGCCAATATGTCTTTTCAAAGTACCCAATTCCTTTAGTGCTTTATAAAACATTAATAAATATGGGTAGGTTCACCATATCATGAAACATCATTCTCGTTTAAAATTTCAGAATTGATGAATTTTGATTCCTGTTGCTTCTACAAAAAAAGACCACAATAGGCTAGTCCATTCCCTGGAATTATCACAAACATGAACATGGTGTAATCCTATTAATTTTCAATATTAATAGTGTGGTTTTAAATTTTCAATTTAAAAAAAATGTTATTTTTATTTTTGTGTTAATGACTTTTAGTCAAGCTCAATATTCTGCAAAGTAGATAGATTACTCTTCTTTCTAAACATGTGGGATATTAATTATTTGTTTGATAAGCCTCTGTATATCAAGAAAGATCCCCCTGTTGAAACTTGTATCCCTTAGCCTATCACCACAATTCTTTGGGAAATTAAATTATCATTACACTTTCCATTGCTGATAATAGAAGAAAGACAAGAGTGAAAAGATGAAGGAAGGAGGGAAGGTAGCTTTTCAAAGATTACTAGTTTTTAATTTTTCCAGGCTCTCCAAAGAAACCTAATTCATGTTTTATGATTCAAGTGAATTGGAACTGAACGAGCTCAAGAAGTTTCACCAAAAGAGTGACTTCTCAGTATAAAGCGCATTTTTTAGATATCAACATACTTTGAAAGGGGCTATCCCTCTATTGGCATAAACCAGAAGTTGCCCATCCAATAGAACAAATGACTTCTCTTCTCTTCCTGATATCTCTTTATATTGCAGGAAAAAAAGATGAAGATTGCAACCAGATCTGGCCCAAATCATTGTAAACATAATACCTTTCAGTTTAATTTATAAGTCAACCTTTTTCCCCCATTCATGTATCTTCCCTAGCAACCACTCATTGCTCCTAAACCTGTATTCCTCATCTACTCCTCCCTTCTAAAAGAAGAGTATATATTCTGGACCCCAGTGCAATATTGGGCAAACACTTTGTGATTCTTTCTGTGAGGAAGGTAAATAAACTTCTCTTATTAATCTGACTTAATTATGAGTTTATCTTTCAGTGAACTTTTGGGGGAAAGGAAGTTTCCTCTTCATTCTCATAGAATACATGAAATAGTATATAATTAACTTAAAATATATTTAATATATTACTTTATTTGGCAGAGTATTAAAAAAGGGACCAGTAAAATTCCCCCCCCCTTTTTTAATTATGTTTTCCATGGCATAGTAATTTCAAGGGGAGTTAATAGATTTTGTTCAACAAAACAGAAAGGGGCTCTTTAAAGGAGCACAAGATCACCCAGAGAAGTGCTGAGTTGGAGGGGGAAGATTGCCAACCACACCTGAAATATGAATGAAAACAATGAAAGAGTGAGATTTCACATTGGTGACACAAATTAAAAGGAATATTAATGAGAAAGGCACAAAGGGCAAGTGATTTCGAGAAATAGTGAATCAAACAAAAAATAAACAGGCGCTGATGTTCACCATACAATTTTACTGTAACATATTTTATAATAATGCAAATGAAGAAAAACCTAAGAACTAAACATTTAGATGTCAGTTTCACACTCTGAAATATATTAAAATAGAAAAGTATTGAGGTTATAAAATGATTATGGAAGGCTATTCATTATTAAATGCATTATTAGATGTAAAATACTTGCTGGAGTATTATGCATATATAAATATCTTGTGAAAATGTTAATAACATTGGAAAGATAAGGAAAAAATATTAACAGTAGTATTTCTTGATGGATTTATGGCTTATTAGCGATTTTTATTTTATTTTTTTATTCATATAATTCTAAATTTTTCTGCAATAATTAAATGTTATTGCACCATATGTGAAACAGTAAATTTTATGAATATTTCTCCATTTTTATTTCCTCACATTCTTCTATGTCATCTCAGGTGACTTTTACTTTGCTGGAAAGTGGCCAGAATAGAGATGTTCCTGATTGTGGCTATGAATGAGCTTCCATAGACTGAGCAGAAGAAGAAATTCATAAGGACTTCTATAAACTCAACCTTCAAAATCAGCTCCTAAGCTACTTGGGGAAGGGTTCACTTAGGTATGCAATTACCCATCTCAGGTCTAATTGCCCATTTTCACGCACAATTTAGAAAGGCACAGTTTTGAAATTTAGTCCCTAGCTCTTCAATATTAATTTTCTCCCTTGAAATTGACATTTCAAAGAACATCAAGGGCTAAAAGCCCAGATTTGCTATTTCAACAGGAAGGGGATCTTTTTCTTTGCCAGTTGAAGTTTTGGTTTAAAAATAAAAAGAGGAAAGAGGAAATACAAATATACAAAGGAATATGCCTCGCCTCACACTATCAAGAAGGGATTTTGGTTTGCCATGAAAGGAGTTCTAATGTATTTGCTTATCCAATCAGCAAGGGTATCTCTACTTCTGCCTGGAGAGGAAAAGGTATTTAACCATCTTGTTTTATGCATCATTTATAAATACCTCTGTCTTCCTCTGTGTACACTTCTTTTCTCAGTTTTGAAAATTAGAACAGATATAAAGAGATTTATATAGTAGGTGTTCAATAGTAGCTTCCTCTCTCTGTTTCTGGTCGTTATCTGTACCTACTGCCTTTTACCTTCACAGATAATAATAGAGGAATTGATTTGTGCCAGCGTAGAAGTAAGATGATCAAGTCCTGAAACGGAGTCCTCTCATCTTTCCAAGTCAGTTTTGTGGGTCATAATTGTAGAAATTAGAAACACATGTCCTTATCAATTTCATAGTTATGCTTACTGTGTTATTTAAAACAATGGTTATCAACAGCGCTCTCAATGGGGAAGAAAAGGTGAAATCGTACTGTGAACAACCAGCAATCAATCCTGCCTTTATTGTGACACTTGAAAAACAAAACAAAATTAACAAACAGAACAACAACTACGGAAGGCCCATGGGAGTCTATTTTACACATAAAAGATATAGGTACTTCCATCTAAATCACAAGGGGTAGTCGGGGTGGCCTGGCCAGCAACTTTGGCAAAAAAGCAGAAAGTGGGTGCTGCACTGTGGTGGCCGATGACTCCTAGACAAAAGGATGTTCCCCTGGGGCAGCTCTAGTTACACATGCGAGACCTCAAGCAGATGATCTTTCTTTCTTTCTTTTTTTCTTTTTTCTTTTTTGGGGACAGAGTCTCAAGCTGTTACCCTGGGTAGACTGCCATGGTGTTGATACTGGAAAAGTGGCACCCCAGCCAGCTCAGCAGAGCAGAGCCTGGGGGACCTGCCACCTCTGTCTTGGTGGCAGCAGCCAGCAAAGGTACTGGCAGGCTGGAGCAAGCGGGGGAGCTTCCCTCCTCCACCAGAGGCTCCAGTAGAGCGACGCTAGAGGACCTGCAGGCTCTGCCTTGGCAGCAGCTGGCACAGAAACCGGCAGGCTGGAGCCAAAGGGGGAGCTTTCCTCTCTCACCAGAGGCTCCAGTAACAAAGAAGACCTGACTGATCAGGGGCAAACACTAGCGATTCCTCTAGTGCATCCCTGATTGGCCCATTTTCAATCCTGCTCCTGACTGGTCTATTTTATAGACCAATCAGCTAAGCTCTCAGCTCATTGGACAACTGCCCCTATATAAACCCCTAGCAGAGAGCCTAGGGGCAGATCATAGCAGATCATCGCTGACCTTTGAGAGAGGAAGAGAGCAGAAGAGCAAGATCATCACAGATCATCACAGATCGTAGCTGACCTTCGAGAGAGGAAGAGAGCAGAAGAACAAGACTTCTACCGCTGACCCTCCTCTGCAAAGAGGCTTGCTCCTTTGTAGGAGCTGTAACACTTCTTCTGCTGATCCTGCCCTGCAAAGAGGCTTGGTCCTTTGTAGGAGCTGTAACACTTCTTCTGCTGACCCTCCTCTGCAAAGAGGCTTGGTCCTTTGTAGGAGCTGTAACACTTCTACTGCTGATCCTCCTTTGCAAAGAGGCTTGGTCCTTTGTAGGAGCTGTAACACTTCTACTGCTGACCCTCCTCTGCAAAGGGGCTTGCTCCTTTATAGGAGCTGTAACACTTCTGATCCTGCCCTGCAAAGAGGCTTGGTCCTTTGTAGGAGCTGTAACACTTCTACTGTTGACCCTCCTCTGCAAAGAGGCTTGGTCCTTTGTAGGAGCTGTAACACTTCTACTGCTTATCCCACTCTACAAAGAGGCTTAGCTCTTTGTAAGAGTTGTTTTCATAAGAGTTGTAACACTCACATTCTGCCCTGCAAGGCGGTTTGGTTCTCTGAGCTGTAAATAAAACCTCACTGTTCATTCTATGGGCCGTTGACTCATCAAATCGTCGAGACCAAGAGCCTGGAAATCTAAAGTCAAAAATCCGGTATCAGTGTCACAGCTCACAGCAACCTCAAACTCTTGGGCTTAAGCAATTCTCTTAACTTCAGCCTCCCAAGTAGCTGGGACTACAGGTGCCTGCCACAATGCCTGGCTATTTTTTGGTTGTAGTTGTCATTGTTGTTTGGCAGGCCCAGGCTGGATTTGAACCTGCCAGCTCTGGTGTATGTGGCTGGTCCCCTAGCTGCTTGAGCTACAGGTGCTGAGCCCAAACAGGTGATCTTAAAATTTGCCAGAGAGGGCCTTCTGGAGGAATGAATACACCTTAGCACAGAGATATTGGCAGCCAACTGTATGACTATCCCTTTATCCCCTACCCCTACAGCTCTCCTGTCTAATGCAGGCTGGAAAAATGGACCACAATGCTAAATGGAGAATTTTCATTATTTATGAGCTCAAGCATGTTTGAGTGAGTATCAGCTACTTATAAGCCCTGTTGATACTTGCAAATCATAAGTAATCAATAAATAAGAAGGAAAGAAGGATGGCAGGAAGGTAGGATGAAATTTGTTTTTACAAATATAGAAATACAAATTTCCATGACTTTGCATGTTCTCACGGGCAGCACAGGCAGATTTCAGAAGTGGGAAAATCTCTCTTGTACACCTCGCTCTCTGGCTTTCTTTTCAGATGTTTTCTATCTTGCTGCTTTGTCTTTTCTCTGTTCTTGAGCAGTCAGAGTCATTGATGCGCTGAGCTCATGATGCATTGTTTTTAATCCAGCAACTCCCTTTATAAGGAGTCCTTATGATATGGCATCAGTGAAGGAAGATCCGGCCAAACTGCAATAAAAAAATAGCCGGGTATTGTGGCGGGTGCCTATAGTCCCAGGTACATGGGAGGCTAAGACAAGAGATTCATCTAAGCCCAAGGGCTGGGGGTTGCTGGGAGCTGTGATGCCACAGCACTCTACCAAGGTCAATAAAGTGAGACTGTGTCTCTAAAGCGGAATCCTGCAAGGCTCCCCTGCAGGTGGAGTGCAGTGGGAGCCTTGCAGGATTATACAGCACTGATGTATAATGCTGTAGTCAACGTATGGATGAAATACAAAGTATCATTTACATGGGTATGCTCATTGCCTAACTCTCTAGTTAACTCCAACATTTGGTGTAGGTGGGAATGGTAGGGCATGAGCTGATACATTAGTTCCTGGGTTTAAGGATTGTGAATATAATACCTGAACAAGTTCTTGAAGGAATTAAAAAGTAAATGGATATCACACAGTAGTGCAGGCTTAGAGACCAACAAGTACCCTTTGAAGTACCCACTGATAATATCTCTGAATGCAATCAATAGTATTTCTACAGAAGTTGCCCCTGCTGTATCACCACTAAAAAGTGGTGTGCGCTTTTCATGCCGCCTCATAAAATTTAAAGATGTGGGAACAGTGCTGGAGGGGGAGAAGGATGTCTGTGTGCTTGTCCAGCAGGGTGGAATGAAGAGGACAGGCTGCTTCAGAATATTGCCACATGCTCAGTGCCATTGTCACAGGGACACAGGGGCAGCAGTCCTTCAGGCATTTGTGATCACATTCTTTGTTTATAATCCTCCATCACTGACTAAGTCTTAGTCTCCAGTATTTTTTTTTTTCTTTCTCCTCTGCTTGATTTCTGAATATTGAAAGACCTTTTCACCTGGGTCTGGGCATTATTCTTAACTCAGATTCCACCCACTACCGAAGTTACCCCTTCCAGTGACTACCAACACCATCCTTGAAGGCACTGGACGATAAGCCCACACACACTCCGGTTCTGATCTCACAACTAAGCCCCAGTCCTACCCCTGCCCTATATGTCCTCGTTGTCATCCCTATTGGGGTATCTAATAGCAATTTTGAATTTAACCCAGGTCAATATTCCTTTTGACTACTTTCTCCTTGGTGACTTCACTCCACATTTCTCCACATTTAGCATTTCCATTTCATTAAATGGCACAACCACACACTTAGCTTCTGAAATGAAATGCCTTCGAGTCACCCTTTATTCCTCTTTTCCTCTCTTCCCATTATCCCCTTATCAATTCCAATAGCAAATCCTGCCCTGTACAAAATACATTGAAAATTCATCCATCTTTTTGTTTTCATTTTTCTCCATCCACCCTACACTGAGAAATCATCATCTTTTCCCCAGAGCTGTGGACAGATTCCTGGCTCCTTTCCTACCCACCTACAATCAAGCAACTAGATTTTTGAAAACATAAATCAATCTCTCCCCCTGGGAGAGGGCAGGTCACTGTGCTCAGAGCACAGACTTTCTCTTTATTTCTGCTTTAGAAACTTTTGGTCAGCATGTAATGAACTGATCACGTGGTCCCACAAGATTATACTGGAGTTAAAAAATTGCTATGGTCCACTGACCTTGTTGCCATCATAATGACATAGTACAACACATTACTTATGTGTTTGTGGCAATGCTGGTGTGAACAGATGAATTTTGTTGGCAGTCTTATAAAAGTCTAGTATATGCAATTTTGTGCTGTACATATATGTGATAATGATAATAAATGAGCATTACTGGTTTATGTATTTACTATACCACAGTGTATTTTTAATCATTATTTTAGAGTATGTTCCAAAAATGTCAGCTGTAAAACAGCCTCAAGCAGAAGAATTCAAGAAGGCACTGCTGTCATAGGAGAGGACAGCTACAACAACGGTATTGTCCATGAGGACTTCCCCATGGGGCAAGAGAGGAAGGGGAAGGACAGTGATGCTGATAATCTTGAACTTGTGTAGACCTAGGCTAATAGTTCGATCTTAGTTTTTAATAATAACAGCTTGAAAATGAAAAAAACAACAACTTTAAAAAATAGATATGAATAGCTGGGTGTAGTGGTGCATGTCTGTAGTCCCAGCTACTTGAGAGCAAGAGGATCAGTTGAGCTCAAGAGTTTGAGGTTGCTGTGAGCTGTGATGATGCCACAGCACTCTACTCAGGACAACAGCGTGAGACTCTTGTCACACACATACATACACACAAAGATCAAAACTTATTGGATAATGATATAAAGAAAGTAATTTTGTGCAGTCATATGTTTATGTTTTAAGCCATGTGTTATTTAAATACAATCAAAAAGTTTTAATATTTTTTATTTCAGGTTATGATGAGAGATGTACATTTAGGTAACATTATTTACATTTGTTTGGTAAACTCCAAAGTCAAGTAAATGTTGAGTCCTTCACCAAGGAAGTGTGCCATATCACCCCTACATCGTACCCAGTAGGTGGGTACTTGCCAAGCTCCTTCCCTCTTTCCCCTTTTTGGAATTTGTATTTTTCTCTCCTGTGGGCCTGTAGCTGTTGCTCTACTAGTTTCAACATAGTATCAAGTACATGGGACTCTCATTTTTCCATTCTTGAGACAGTTTACTATGGAGAATGTTTCCAGATCCATCCAAGTAAATACAAAAGATGTAAACTCTCCCTGTTTTTTTATGGCTGAATAGTATTGCATGCTATACATTTACCACCATTTACTAATCCATTCATGGGTTGATAAGCACTGGGGTTGTTTCCACATCTTTGTGATTGTGAATTGACCTGCTGTAAACATTTGAGTGCAAAGGTCCTTTTGGTAATTTTTTTTTTTCTGGGTAGATACCTAGTAATGGGGATGCGGGATCAAATGGAAGGTGTACTTTTAGTTTTTAGTTCTTTGATGATTCTCTATATTTCTTTAGAAAAAGGCTATACTAGTTTACAATCCCACTAACAGTGCATAAATGCTCCATTCTCGCTACACCCCCTTCAATTTATGTAGCTTCAGGACCTTGAGATGGGGGCTGTTCTCACTGGGGTTAGGTTAGGTGATATCTCAAGGTGGTTTTGATTTGCATGTCTCTGATGAATAGGGACAACAAGCATTTTTTCATGCATGTGTTGGCCATTCCTCTGTCTTCTCTAGAAAAGGTTCTGTTAGTGTCACTTGCTCAATGATTGCTCAATGATGAGATTATTTGTTTGTTTGTTTGTTTTTTTCTGATTTACTTGAGTTGTTTGTAGATTCTGATTATTAGCCCTTGGTCATGTTAATAACATGGGAATATCTTCTCTCATTCCGAAGGTTTTCTATTTCCTGTTTTGATTGTTAGCTGTGCAGAAGCTTTTTAACTTGATCAGGTTCCATTTACTTATTTGTGTTGTTATGGCAGTTGCCAATGTGGTCTTCATGAATTCAACAGTTGAAAATTTTTTAAAGTTTATAAAATAAAAAGTTACAGTAAGCTAGGGTTAATTTATTATTGTAGCAAGAAAAAATGCCACTTGTATAAATAGCATACCCGAAGTGTGTGTAAAGTCTACAGCAGCATACAGTAACATCCTACTTTCACGTTAACTCACGATACTCTACCTCACCTGTAGCAACTTCCAGTCCTGTAAGCTCCTCTTGAGATTAAGTACCCTACATGCAGGGTACATTAGTAACATTTTTCATCTTTTATATAGTATCTTCACTGTTTTAAATAGGCTTAGATACACAAACATGATTGCGTTACAGCTGCTTTCATTATTCCATACAGTCATATGCTGTACAGGTCTGTAGCCTCGAACAATAGACTATTCAGCACAAGTGTGTCATAGGCTAAGTTTGCATAAGTTAATTCTAAGATGTTTACACTATTAAAATGCCTAAAATTGCTCCTCTCCAATGTGTCCTTTTTGTTAGGTGACACTAACTGTCTTTCTTTTGTTTAATGCTATCCTTTCACAGCACCTGAGGACAAGTTCCGCTCATCCTTTAGGTCTCACCTCAAATGTTACATCCTTGCCAGAATTCTGCTCCCAGAATCACTCAAGTCCTCCTCCCTCTCTTCTTCATGTACTTATCACTCTCCCATGTCAGTTTGCTCATTTATGAATGAATATGCTTGCTCACTTCTTGTATTTCCCTACCAGTATAAAGGCTGCACTGCCAGGCTGGGCACATGGTAGTCGTTGATACAGACTTAGGAAGTGAAATCCTTTATATCGTGGCCCCAGTGCACTGGTCAAACTCATAGCTTATCCAGTTAATTAAGATAAACTGCTGAAAAGCTCTACTTGACCACAGACACTTATTCAGGGATTACTATGAGTCAGAGACATTTTTCTAGGCATGTAACATATGTAGATTAACTCTGCAAGAATCCTATGAGATCGATAGCATTTTACTGGTGAAGAAAATGAGACACAGAACTTTAAGTAAGTTGCCGAAGGTCACACATTTACTACTTGGTAGAGCTGGGCTTTGGACCAGGCCAAAGGTCCCAGAGTCTGTACCCCTAACTAAGGACTATGCTCAGTTGGTGACCAGAAGTACCTTTAGTAGCCAGACCAATCGGAAATGCTTTCTGGAAATATGAGCCAAGGAGACAGAGAGCTAATTATTTTTTGAGGAGGGGGATTGATAAGTAGTAGATGTATGAACCAATAGAAAGTAAGACAGACATTGTATATAGAATATAGAACTGTGAAAAAAAAAATCAGAAAAATATAACCAGAAGACCAACTCGTGGTTGGCAGCTGCAGCGCAGAAATGCACACTGCTATCACCTCTGCTGAAGAGGCCACACCAGTATCCTGGCCACTTGCTTCTTTGGATCCAAAACGACGATCTCAGATGGAAGGAGGCTGTATTTCAAGGTTTGGGGCGATTTTTGAATCCCCATCATCTTTTTCTTCTTTCTATTATTCTTCTCATTCTGATTCCTGTTTGTCTCTATGATACATCCCATTGTGCTTGAGGTGATCTGATTGAACACAAAACTCTCCAATAGAGCCAGAAGTTATTACCTTCCCATTTCCTATTCATAAACCTCTTTCCACTCTCAATTAGGTGTCAGTGAATTTCTGCAAAGATGTTACTTGCTAACTGTGGTCTGGTGTAAGCCGAGCCTTCTCCATGGAAGTGCTCTCTGTGAGAGTGAACAGTTACCTCTGGGATTTCAGGGCCAGCACCCCAAGTGACTACAAAGGGGAAATATTTTGAGGTCTCCCATCTTATCTTGAACATTGACATGACTTTTGCTTCAAAATATGACCATTTAGCTTTACTATAAACATGTTCATTCCATGGTTTGAGGACTAACACATCATCATGCACATTATTTTGAAAGGCACAATATTACAGCATAAGCCCTTTAAAAAATATAAGCATCACGAGATGGAAAAAAAAAGCCAGACTTTTTATATCTGAAAATGACTAGCTATAACAATAGAAATATAAATAATGATAATCGCTATTTGCTAGTAACTATTGGTTATTTCTAAATTTCCACTGAGACCAATGATTTTCAAATCATTTGTGACTGACTCGACAGATGAAACACATTTTACAATTCAGCCTAATACATACATGGGTACACCTAACCCAAAGTTTCACGAGATAATAGGGTATTTTATTACATGTAATATACTTAGTTCTATATCTCCCAAATTTTATTTTCTGAAACATATTGATGAGGACCCACTACACTGATTCTACAATCCAGGAAAACATCACAACTCACAGTTTTGAAAGACAGCACATGAGACAATGTCTCTTCATATTTCATGCGAGGATAACATGTTTATATGTGGGAATGTCACAGGCATGAACTGTACAGTATGAAAATCAAGTTTAAAAGGGATTTACTGTACCCATCAGATGAAGTCTAAAGACAGCTAAGACCATAATAGTTAAAGGACCAAACTTGTTTTTCCTCTTAATATTCAAAGTACTCAAAATTCACTTGGAGAATTACTTCTCCCCTGGACACACTGCATCCATTGCACCAACCCTAACTGACCCTTAGAGCTTGGGCGGGGGGGGGGGGGTTTTTTAATTATTTTTTTTTATTAAATCATAACTGTATACATTCATGCATTTATGGGGTTCAGTGTACTGATACAATTTGAAATGCTTACATTGAACTGATTAACACATCCATCATCTTGCTTACTTATTTGTCATGGTAAGACAATTATACTCTTTTCTTAATAGTTTTAAAATGCACCTTTGTATTATGCACATTAAGTGAGGTCCACCAAATGCCTTCCCTCTTTCTGGCCTTCCCTCTCCACTCCCCTCTCTCTCCTCTTCTCTCCTACTTTCTGGACTATAGTTATATTTTATCATTCATATGGATGTGTAGGTGGTTATATACTGATTTCATAGTAGTATTGAGTACATTGGATACTATTTTTCCATTTTTGAGATACTTTACTAAGAAGAATATGTTCCAGTTCCATCTAGGTAAACTTAAAAGATGTGGGGTTTCCATCTTTTTATGGCTGCATAGTATTCCATGGTTTATATATATCACAATTTGTTGATCCATTTGTGGGTTATTGGGCACTTGGGCTGTTTCCCTGTCTTGGAAATTATGAATTGGGCTGCAATAAATATTCTGGTGCAAATGTCTTTGTTATAAAATGATTTTTGATCATCTGGGTAAGTAACTAGTAGAGGAATTCCAATATCAAAAGGTAGGTCTACTTTTAGTTGCTTGAGTATTCTTCAGACTTCTTTTGAAAAACACCGTATTAGCTTATGTTCCCACCAGCAGAAGGGTAGAAGTATTCCCTTCTCTCTGCATCCACACCAACATCTGTAGTTTTGGGATTTTGTGATGTGGGCTAATCTGACTGGAGTTAGATGATATCTCAAAGTGGTTTTGATTTGCATTTCTCTGATGATTAAGGATAATGAGCATTTTTTTAATGTGTTTGTAGGCCATGTACCTGTTTTCATCAAAGAAGTTTCTGTTCAAGCCTTTTGCCCACATAGAAATGGGTTATTTATTCTTTTCTTATTGATTAGTTTGAGTTCTCTGTGGATTCTATGTATCAGACCTTTGTCAGAAGCATAACTTGCAAAAATCTTCTCCCATTCTAAAGGTTGTATGTTTGCTTTGCTTGCTGTGATTTTGGCTGTACAGAAACTTTTTAGGTTGATCAGATCCCAGCAATGGAATTTTGGTGTTGCTTCAAATGCCCAGGAAGTCCTCCTCATAAAATATTCTCCCAGGCTGATTTCTTCAAGTGTTTTCCCTGCACTCTCTTCTAGTATTTTATAGTTTCATGTCTTAAGTTTAAATATTTTATCCAGTTAGAATTAATTTTTGTTAATGGTGAAAGTTGGGGGTCCAGTTTCAGTTTTCGGCAGTTTGCCAGCCAGTTCACCCAGCATCATTTGTTAAATAGGGAGTCTTTCACCTAGTGAATGTTTTTGATAGGCTTATCAAAGATCAAATGACGATAAGTAGCTGGGTTCATCTCTTGGTTCTCTGTTCTGTTCCATAAATCAAACTCTCTGTTTTTGTGCCACTATCATGCTGTTTTGATCACTGTAGATTTATAGTACAGACTGAAGTCTAGTAATGTGATACTTTCTGGTTTGTTTTCATTTCTGAGTAATGTATTGGCTATTTGAGTTTTTTTCTGATTCCATATAAAATGAAGAACTATTTTTTCAAGTTCTTTAAAATATGGCAATGGTGCTTTCACAGGGATTGCATTAAATCTGTAGACGGCTTTGGATAGTATAGACATTTTAACAATGTTGATTCTTCCCAGCCATCAGCATGGTATGTTTCTCCATTTGTTAACATCTTCAACTATTCAACTATTTCTTTCTTTCTTTTCTTTTTTTTTTTTTTTTTTTGCAAGTTTTGGCTGGGGCCGGGTTTGAACCTGCCACCTCTGGTATATGGGGTGAGCGCCTTACTCTTTGAGCCACAGGCACTGCCCCATCTTCAGCTATTTCTTTTCTCAGAGTTTCATATCTCTTTATAGAGATCTTTCACGTCCTTTGTTAGGTAAATTCCCAGATATTTCATCTTCTTTGGCACTACAGTAAAAGGAATAGAGTCCTTGACTATATTTTCAGCTCGACTATTGTTGACATATATAAAAGCTACTGATTTGTGAATATCAATTTTCCTAAGACATTGCTGTATTCCTTGATCACGTCTAAGAGTTTTGTAGTTGAGTCCCTGGGATTTTCCAGGTGTAGGATCATATCATCTGTGAAGAGTGAGAGTTTGATCACCTCTGACCCCATTTGGATACTCTTGATACACCTTCTCTTGCCTGATTTTGATGGCTAAGACTTCCATTACCATGTTGAATAGCAGCGGAGACAGTGGGCATCCTTGCCTAGTTCCTGATCTGAGTGGAAATGTTTTCAATTTTACTCCATTTAATATGATATTGGCTGTGGGTTTGCTGTATATGGCCTCTATCAGTTTAAGAAATGACCCATCTAAGCCTATTTCCTTAAGTGTTCTGATCATGAAAGGATGTTGGATATTATTAAAAGCTCTTTCTGCATCAATTGAGAGAATCATATGGTCTTTGTTTTTTATTTATTTGATGTATTACATTTACAGATTTATACATCTTCCTCCAAAACTGGTCATATCTTAGGACACAAGTCTAACGTTGGCAAATTTAAAAGAATACAAATTATTCCTTGTATCTTCCCATCGCCTTAATAACACTTTAGCACCACCCCTAACTGACCCTCAAAGCTTGGGCCCCATCTCCTTAATAACACTTTAGGAGCACCCCTAACTGACCCTCAAAGCTTTGGCCCCACCCCCTTAATAACACTTTAGGAGCACCCCTAACTGACCCTCAAAGTTTGGGCCTCATATCCTTAATAATACTTCAGCACCACCCCTAACTGACTCTCAGAGCTTGGGCCCCACCCCCTTAATAGCACTTTAGCACCATGACTTACTTTTTTAAAAATTTAAAAAAATTAACAACACATTTAACTGCAAAAAATATTAATAAGAATATTTAAATGTAAAGCACTTCTTATGGTGCTAAATGCAACCCATGAAGTTTAAAGTCAGTGGCTGGCTGAGTCAAAAACAGAGCACAAAGAAAGGACATAGGTTTTATCATGTATTTTTTCTATAAATGAAATTTGAAATAAGTAAACACATAAATGGGCAATATATATGAACAGGCAATTCAGAAGAAAAAAGAAAATGAAATAAAGATGATATGAAAAGATACTTATGCAAAACCCACCCCTCCCCTCTCTCTCCCCTTTCCCCATATTCTTGGGCTGAAATTGGGTTATAGCTTTCCTATGAAAGCTATAAATTAGTTTCATAGTAGGGCTGAGTACATTGGATACTTCTTCTTCCATTCTTGAGATATTTTGCAAAGAAGAATATTTTACAGCTCCATCATGTAAACATGAAGGAGGTAAAGTCTCCATCTTTCTTTATGGCTGCATAGTATTTCATGGTGTACATGTACCACAATTTATTAATCCATTTGTGGATCGATGGGCACTTGGGCTTCTTCCATGACCTAGTAATTATGAATTGGGCTGCAATGAATATTCTGATACAAATATCTTTATTGTAGTGTGATTTTTGGTCTTCTGGATATATACCTAGTAGAGCATCAAATGGCAGGTCTATTTTTAGTTCTCGAAAGGTTCTCCAGAAGGCTATGATAACCACTTAGATGAAAGTATTTCAAATTGCATATAGAAACAGTACACTGTTCCCCATGATAGTATTAGTGTACACAGCTATGATTTAATAAAAAAATAAATAAAATACATTTCAAAAAAACAAAAAAAAAAACAAAAACAATTTGAAAGCTGCAGAAAAGCAAAAATCTAAAAGTTTTTATTTTTAAATCTGCTATTCTGTCACTTTTTTCTTGAAAAATAGAATGTCAAAAGTGAAAGTTTCCCTGGCTTTCATCCCTCTCTTAAACCATAACCTTCAGAGATAATTATTGTTAACAATTTGATACAAAACCATGAAGCTTTCATTATTAAGCATATGTTAGCCTATATGTGTTGTATAGAGAGCAATAATTATATAAATATACAATAATTATATAAAAATACAAAATATTTATATTTTATTAAAATATAGATTTTTAAATGTAATTTTATAATATATATAGTTCCAACATGACATTTTCAAGACAAAACGTATTATGTATCTTTTGAGTTTGCTCCAATGCTACATACACGTACTATTCCATCAGATGAACACCATACACATTATCTAGCAATTTTTCAACTGATGAGCATTTAATTCTCACTTTTTCCAAAGCTACTACAATATTGCAATGATTCTCCAACATATATATATATGCCCAAGATATTGTTATAGTAGATTCCTAAAAACGTAAAATGGTATTTCATTTTTTAATGGAGTCTTAAAATTGTCAAATAGAATATTTTGACCGTTCTATGCTTTCATTCTATTATCTCAGAGTGCCCATTTTCCAGGACTCTGTCAACACTGACATTATCAACATCTAAAACTTTGTAAATTTTATGGGCAAAATATGGATTATCTACTATTTAATTTTGCATTCCTCTGGGTTTTGCATAAGTATCTTTTCATATCATCTTTATTTCATTTTCTTTCTTCTTCTGAATTGCCTGTTCATATATATTGCCCATTTATGTGTTTACTTATTTCAAATTTCATTTATAGAAAAAATACATGATAAAGCCTGTGTCCTTTCTTTGTGCTCTGTTTTTGTCTCAGCCAGCCACTGACTTTAAACTTCATGGGTTGCACTTAGCACCATAAGAAGTGCTTTACATTTAAATATTCTTATTAATATTTTTTGCAGTTAAATGTGTTGTTAATTTGCTTATAACCACTACATTTTTTTTCATGTTAAAAGTGCTTTCAGTATTTTAAAGCACTATTTTTTAATGTAATATTCTTGATATTTATTTTTATACAATGGAAATAATTTCAATAATTTATATTTTTCCAGAAAATAATCCTATGTACTTCAAGCTGATTTGCATATATTATATATATAAAAAACATAAAATCTCATTCTGTTTAATCTTACTTGGATCTGCAGATGTATCTCACACATTTTATTCTCTTTATAGAGATCTTTCATGTCCTTTATTAGGTGAAAAAAAATTATGGCTTTTTCTTTTTCCTTCTAATATTTCCTGAGTTAGACTCAATAGGTTTTGTTTGCCTTGTCTAAGTACTCGCTTCATGCCCAGCACTATATTTGGCCCTGAAGAAGCAGTAAGGAACAGTGTCAACTGCATCGTAGGCAGAATTGTCTGCACATTGGTAGCAGAAGGCAGTTGGAGGTTAACACAGGGATGTGAGAAGCACTCTCCTACCAAAGGGTCTTGCAAAAGACTACCAAAAGGGAGGACAGAGAACATCAACAGATTGTATATGAGCACATTTCTTGGCAGAATACATAGAAATACTTGGGTGAAGTTTGAATGAGCTTTTCAAAGATTGTATCTTCATAGGTTAGAATAAAACCTAGAATTATGGCTCAAAAGGGTAGGGCACTGGCCGCATATGCCGGAGGTGGTGGGTTCAAACTGAGCTCTGGCCAAAAAAGAAAAAAAAAAAAAGGCAACCTAGAACTGCATGGGTTGTTATAATTCACGTGTCCCTTAATTGTTTCCAAAGACTGGTTGGGACATTGTGTATGTATTTGCTTATTACTGACAATAAAGCAACAATTGGTAAAGGGCAATCACTCTACTTGTATTTTTGTTGTATACTAATTTACCCCCCTATGTCTTGTGTAATATAAGGAAAGGATTTCAACTTCACCGTGATAACATATATATCAGACTTCTGTGTTCCTGGGACTGTGTACATAGCATATTATTTTACATGATAATCATCATTCTATGAGAAAAAAATGATGGTGAGAAAAAAACGAGGCTAAAGTAGAGTGACCAGATGTTCCACTTTTGGTGGGACAGTCCCACTTTTTAACAATTTGTCCCACATCCCGGTGTTTTAAAAAAGTCCTGCCGATTTTTGGAACGAATGGACAAACGGGTGGGAGAACAGGAAGGGAATATACGGTTTTCAGCTGTCATGTGGCTATTTCGCCAGAATATGAGTTTTATATTATTTTTGTTAATTTTATAATGTTAAACTGTAATAATTACAAATAATTGTTGAGAAGTGATTATTGAGAACTGCTTATCAAAGTTTGCATTGTTGTCAGACCCTGCCCGGCCTCCGCCCCCACCCCGCCACCCCGCCACCCCGCCATGTTGTCCCGCGTTACAAATGTTGAAAATCTGGTCACCCTAGGCTAAAGGAGATTGAAGTACTAAAGTCACATAACTAATATAGGGCAGAATCTTTCCAGGAAATAGTATGTGTTCAGCCAGTGTCCATTGAACCAAGGCTGCTGTAAGTCACAGATAATATTATTCATCCAGTTGCAGAAATTTAAATTGAGGTCTTGTGAGTGATAACCACTGAAGAAAAAAAAAAAAACTTGTAATTACTATCCATTTCAATGTAGCCTACAACAAAACCTTAAGCAAAATCTCACTTCTCACCATAGATAGGTTTGTAGAGGTATGAAAAATAATGTAATATGCAATTATCTGAAGGGAAGCACTGCAGTAGGCTCAAATAAATACAGAACAAGTGAGTATTAGTTTCATTAAAATTGTTCATTAGATTTAATCATTTCTTTATTCATATATATGCCTTGAGCACCTCCACATTACCAAGTACTGGACTATGCAATATGAAGAAAAGCATGGACTCTTTTGTAAAAGGAATTTATAGTTCAGTCAGGTAGATTAGATTTGTGCTTCAGATAGACAGGACTATCTATCATCTGAAATATACATCAGCACACATAGAAGGAACATGAGGACTGCTTTTTACTCCTATAGTTTTGTGCAAATTTTATGGGCAAAATATGGATTATCCTACGTAATGATATTGTTCAGCTATAAGGCTTCTAGTCCTCATAGTTCCTTTCTAGAGCACAATTTTATTGTCAGTAAATGAAGTTAGTAGTCTGAGAATTGCAAAGACCTACAACACAGTTAAGTACAAGAATTTTAAAAAATATTGAGATGTGACCAATTTTTGCTGGATCAGGGAAAACATTAAAGAGGAGGAATTGCATTTTAAGTTCATCATGAAAGATCTGAGAATCATTATAACACACAAAGGAAAAAAAGTCAGATTTAAGGAAATAAAAAAAATCAATCAATCATCTTGGTGTCAGTTTACTATCAGAGTAATACTGTATTAAAACATCATTTGTTTAGCCATAAAATATTCCTGATTTTCAGTATATGTGGAGCATGTTTGGGAAGTGGCAATAGGTTGGAAGAGCTTAGCAAAAGTGTTTTAGAGATTGGAATTTAAATTATCTGGGTGATCTATACCTTTCCACATTTTTTAAATTTGTGTCTCTGCTGTTATTTGAAAACTGTTTGCCAACCAGGAAGCATTATTTTTAATTTAATAGCAAATTCAGTTATGCAATTTGCCTATATTTCAACACCTTTCCTCACTTCCTGCAAAATTGATATATCTGGTTCAGGAGCTCCCATTTATGTTGAAATCATGTCATTACTAATCTTTCTCTTGCATACATTTTTGAAAATATGTCTTGATTGCTTACCTAACACTGAAATATTCTCGTGAAATAAAAAAAAAAATCAATCAATCATCTTGGTGTCAAGCAGGCACTTGTTTGACTGAATTTTTGAGCATTCTTCCAGATGTTGATAGTAATCAAGCAAGGCCGTGTGTGTGTGTGTGTGTGTGTGTGTGTGTGCACTCATATGGTACTCAGTCTCCTTTTATATTTAGATGCTTTCTTTGGATATACAGATGTTGAAATTCCCCTAGTTTTATCTGTGAGTTAAATTAAAACCACTGCTCATAGTGCCACCTAGTGTCAATTAATAAACTTTAAAATCAAGAGGGTTTATTTATATACTACAAGATTTTCAAGCTAAAAAGCAGCAAACAAATTAATGTGCTCCAAACTTCTCTTTTCCAAATGAAGCAAGTGCAAATCTAGGGAGGTAAGTGACTTGTTTAAATCCACTTAATCAGTGACTGGCGGAGCTGAGACTAAAACCCAAGATTCATGACTCTTGGTTTGGTCCAGTTTTAATACATCACATTCTGCAGAGATTTCATTTCTGATGACAAAAGCAAAGTAATCAAGTGTAGTTTTATTAAATCCAGGTGTAAATTTAATATTAATTTAACTTTAATTTATTGCCACAGTAGGATTCAGTTTTCATATTTAAGCACTGTAAAATCATGATAGTTAATGAGTGTGTATAGCAATAATGTAGGCTCTTATTATTAATGGGTGCTAGGGACAATTAACTTGAAGATATTATCTTTTTAATTGTTTCTTAAAACATATTAATTTAAGAGATGTCACCCAAGATATCTTCTTCCACATTATCTAATTTTATATTGTCTTGAAGGCAGGAATCCACATTGGTCTTCAGAAGCAATTTGTAAAAGAGAGGTAACTACATCTATGATAAAAGCGCTTATTTTGGTTTACTTAGATAATCCTGCAGTTGGTGGAAATGATGAACATTAAAATGTTAACATCCTGTGAATGCATTGGATTTAAGAGAATAAACATTTTGTAAAAATCAAAAGAGAGAGAGAGAGCTGAGAGTTAATAGCACACTGATATTGCAGTGATGAACAATACACAATAGTTTTGATAGATTTTCATGTAAATATTAGAAAACTACTGTGCCATGTACTTTGGTAGACTCTATAAATTCAGGCCTTCTTCGTTAGACTTTATATCAGAATTTTCAGTTAACCAACGTATATGGAGCTTAGCACCAAGCTGGCCGCAATAACATGTCAAAAAGAGGTGGTGTACGTGATCTGAGAGTACGAGAGCATTCTTTAGTAAACTTTCAAAATTAAGAATGATTTACTAACACTTAATCAAGCATTCACAGAACTTTATTTTTTTCTTTTTGATGATGGGGAAATGGAAAGCATTTGAAATGATGGTAAACAGAAAGGAAGCAAAAACAGTCAATATTTCTTGGCCACTTGAGATATACTAGGACTATCACAAACACTCTGGTCCTCTACTCTAATTGAGAAAGAGCTTTAGAGGTTCTTACACACAACTCCCACTGAATCTCACCACACTTCCAATTGCCAACTGAAAGGGCTGCTTCCAACTTGCCTTTCTGGCTGACCCACCCTTCCAGATATATATATATATATATGCGTATATGTGTGTGAATGTGTTATGTGTGTGTATTTATACAAAATAGCTGAAAATTATAAAATCACTTCATTATATACAAAATCACTAAAAGGCCGTGTGTGTGTGTATATATGTGTGTATGTGTGTGTATGTATATATATATACATGTGTGTGTATATATGTGTGTGTTTCAATATATATGTGAAATAGCTGAAATTGGCCTCCATATAAACAAACCATCTCTTCGTTGTACACATTTCTAGATTTTGGAATTAATAAATTTACCTCATTTGAAATTTGCTTGTTCGTTTACTTACTCAAAGTTTAGAATGATCTTACAAGATGATCGATGTTTTCCTGTCATTATTTCCAAATAGGAGCATGTTAAGATAATGGGATTCTTTTTTGAAAATTAAAATATAAAAATTTCCAAATGCATCCAGTCCTCTGGTAGAAATTATTCCACAGAAGCAAAAGTAGTGAAGGACAAGCCAGGAGCCATTTTCCTTAGTGCTTATATTATAGAAATGTAGTCATCTACTCGAATCAAAAATTTGGCCATAGATGAGCAAAATAACAATAATAGTTCTGAGTATGCCCATTTTACTTTGATGTTTCCACATAAACTCAGTTGCGTCAGCTGAACATAATGATCACATTAAGATAAAGGTGCCTCATCTGATACTTTAAAAAGAGTATGGAAATAAAAAACAAATTATGACCAATACGTGGAAAAGAAGATGCAGATGAGGTAGGGAAGGATATTCAAAACCATGGCTCAGTTTACAGAATGGCAAGTGAAGCAACTGTCGAACAAAAAGAAACAAATAAGTAATAAAAACACAACCACATTAAAAATCAGATGACTTGATGCATCATTAAAGATGGCACGTGAAACAAAAGTACAAACAGGTTGTTTTATTCCTTTTAGTTGCCTAATTAGGGAGATCATGATACTAATCTCCAATACGAAAAAAATGTAGAGCTAACTGTCAGTGAAGTATACTGTTTAACTTACTGGCTTCTTTCCTAGTACTGGTCTTTATTTATCAGATAAGAATTTTATGAGCTTTGAAATTTGGCTTTCTGAAGGTTGGAATATTTCCATAGAGACTGTTCAGATTTCATTACAGAATACTGTATTTTTGAAGAAATCACAGCTCACAGTGTTTCAGACAAAATATAAATATGATCTGCAAATGTGACATCTTCTAGGGTAAAGAATAAAATAAAGACTGTGTCAAGAGCCAAGGAGATCGTATAATGCTATCGAGGCACTTTTAACTAACTCCTGGCATTTATGAAATATTAAGAGAAGGATTTATCTACTGACTTGAAAGAGAAATGAGAAAGCTATGTACTGAATAGAACTAAAATATTTGTCCCACCTCAGAGACTTGATAAATTGACATGCTTAAGAATCAGACTTTAAATCATTTTTTTTAAAATTTGAAGAGATCAGTACCCAGAAATATACAGTGGAGAAAGAGAAAAGAATTTGGTGAGTTTCCTAACGTAACATCTATAATAGAAGTAGCAGATGAAAGAACAACTTCACAAGCATTTCTCCAAATCCACTTTGCTATTGTCAGTTCAAGGAAAACCATGCGTTTGCACACACATGCACACTCACAAACACACATATACATACTGCTGTAACTGGTGTTAAAAATCCCAATGCAGTTAGGAAATTCACAGCTGTCAGGATGAGAGTTAAATCAAAGACTCAATACCATACACAGTAGCTACAAAGAAAATAAAATACCTGGGAATATACTGAAAAAGGTGAAAGATGCCTACAAGGACAACTATGAAACACTGATGAAAGAAATCATAGATTACATAAATAAATAGAAAAACATCACATTGTCATGATGGGTAGAATCATCAATTTTGTTAAAATGTCTATAATTCCCATCAAATATGCACTGCAATCTTCATTTGTCCCAGCTTAGAGACTTGATAAATTAACATGCTTAAGAATCAGGCTTTAGGCTAGGCACTCATAGCATAGTGGTTATGGCACCAGCCACATATACCCAAGCTGACGGGTTTGAACCCAGCCCTGGCCACCTAAACAACAATGACAATTGCACCAAAAAAACAGTTGGATGTTGTGGTGGGTGCCTGTAGTCCCAGCTACTTGGGAGGCTGAGGAAAGAGAATTGCATAAGCCCAAGAGCTATGATGTCACAGCACTCTATGGTTGCTGTGAACTGTGATGCCAAAGCACTCTACCCAAGGGTGACAAAGTGAGACTCTGTCTCAAAAAAAAAAAAAAAAAAAAAAAAAAGAATCAAGCTTTAAATCATTTTTTGAAAATTTGAAAAGATCAGTGTCCAGAAAAATAAAGTGGATGCCAACGTTATATTTTATAGATCTAGAAAAAATTAACACTACATTTCATCTGGAACCAAGAAACAAAAGCCTAAATAGACAATCTTAAGCAAAAACAACCAATCTAGAGTCATCACATTACCATACTTTATACTGCAAATCTATAGTAACCAAAATGTCACAATACTGGCATAAAAATAGAAACATAGATCAACAGAACAGAATAGAGAACACAAATATAAAACCTACAACCAATTGGTCTTCAACAAAGCTACAACAAATATATTGAGACAAAATATAAACACGATCTGGGGAAGAAAGTTCTATATTGGTGCAGGGATAGATAGCCACATGCAGAAGAATGAAACAAGACCCCATCTCTTGGCATAAAAAAATTTTAGATAGATAAAAGAGATCTACTAACTTTCCATGCTGCCTTATCCCAGCTCCTTCACCTTTCAATGTTCCCTTTCCCCTTACCTCTTACTAGTTTACTTCCATACTCCTTTAAGGTCAGTTCAGAAATTCCCTTGTCCAAGAAATGGAATTTGTCAGCACCTTGATCACAGATTTCTCAGCCTCCAGAGCAATAAGAAAATAAAGCTTTACTGTTATTAATCAATTGCTCTCAGAGAACCAGGGCAAGATGGCCAACTAGGGGCAGCTCTCCTCAAATAGTCCCAGCCAGAAGGAGGAAAACGGGACTGAAGTGAATTCAAAACAGTTGAAATGGAGAGTAGATTACAAAAGAAATCAAGGCATTCAGCAACCCCACTGAGACAAACTGAGAATGAAGATGAGTAAGAGGAAGGGAGGGAGCAGAGGACAGTTATAGAGTAGACCAGAGATAGAGGAGCCCAGAGCTTAACAGAAGGGTGACAGGACACTTCCCTCACTCAGGGCTGTCTGCGAGCAGTGAACCACAGGAACTCTTACTCCATGGGAGAGTGCTACAAGGGATCAGAGACCCAGCTTTCCTGAACCTAGGCATATCCTCCTCTGGTTCTCCCTTTTGCCTAGCAAATTGTGAGCAATTTTGACACCAGCCAGCTTGTAGCCACAACCTATCCCCTGCTTTCTTTGGATACTGGACAGAGTGTCCCTTGCTGAGGCCTGCTCCCTCTGCACCAGCAAATCAGAGCAGAAGCCTGGCTCAGACAACTTGGAAAGGCTTCCCCACCCATGGCACCAGAAAGACGAAGGGACTTTGACTTACTTAGCCCCCATAGTGACCAAAGAAGCCAAAGTTTCAGAGGCTGTTTCTCTCTCAGCAGCATCAAACAGGAACAACTTCCCACAAAGAAAAAAAAAAGAAGTGAAAGAAGATTGGTCCTGCCTCACCACCATATTTGACATGTACTCAGAAGGCCTCTATACTGTGTGGCCCTGTGATCTGGGAAAGCTTTGTCCTTCACTGCTGACAGAAACTATGGCTCAGCTAACCTGGTTCCTGCTCGATTAGATCTATCCACCTTATAGGGTAGTTCTTATGGCCATGTGTGCACTGCCCCCAGCCTGGAGGAATATCATGGAGGTGCTGCCCCTAGCTCTGCCCCTACCAGCCTGGAGAGGGGTAAGCCTCAGTTAACCTCACTCAGGAAATCCTGGGGGGCATACTACAAGATTCAGATTCCATGCCCCCACCACAGAGCCATGGCTTTTCTAATCTGTTGCTGGTGGGGCTGACACTTTGAGGGACAGTTTAGGTCACCCTCTATGAGCTGCATCCAGCCTACAAGTATCTCCAGTGGTTCTGCCTCCAACCCCACACCACCCAGTTTACTTTCTGTAAATGCTGGTCCTCAGGAGCTCCTGAACTGTACAGCCCCAAAAAGAAGCTTTGGAAGTCGGTATGTGGGAAGGGCCATGTGAAACAGCAGTGGCTGATTTAAACGGTCAGTGGTTAGGAGAGTGGTGAGTTCTATAGCCTGAGGTCTCTGGATATGATTCTAGCCTGTAACTTTTAGTTTCCAAATGGCCTTTAAAACCCTGCAGAGTAGAGCAGGTGCACAGCAAGTGGATGCTTTGCCTTGGCTGGTTCTGGAAGGGGTGGGGATAGCTTCACAGCCCAGGGCTTCTGGAACTGGCATCAGCTGGAGATAGCTGTGCTCAGCTCTGGCTTCTCCTTGTAGGCCTCAACGACCTCCTGGCAGCTGCCTAATGTGGACACCTGAACAATCTAGCTTAAAAATTTTTTAAAAAATCAAAAACCACATAGGAAGGAATCAGCAGAACACTGGCAACATGAAACATCAGAGCAGATCAACTGCCCCAAATGATTACAAGGTAGATACAGCTGAAAACACCATCCACAAAGAAGTTGTCAAAATAACAGAAATAGGATTCAGAATAAGGATGCCAAGTAAGATGCTGGAATGGAAAAGAAGATGGAAAAAGAATGGAAAAGAAGATGGAAAAAGAAGTTCAAAATAAATCCATAAACTGTCTCAAGATATCAACAAAATTAAAGATAAATGAAGAATCTGGACACAATTAGGAAAGATATAGCAGAGCTTAAGGAATTAAAAGAGGCATTCAAGGTCTCCCAAAACACAACAGAGAGTCTCTCAGAACAGAGTAAACAAGGAGAAAAAAGAATTTCAAAACTCTAAGACAAGACTTTTGAATTAAATTATTCAAAGGGGCAGAAAAGAGCAAAAGCAGAACAATCTTTTAGAGAAATATGGGACTACACAAAGCATACAAGCATACAAGTCAGAAGCATCCTTGAAGAACAGAGTACCAAAACCATGGAAGCTCTACTTTAAGACATCATTGTGAGAATTTCCTAAATATTTCAAAACAAAACAAACAAAAAACAGAAATAGAGATACTAGATAGTTACAGAACTCCAGGACAAGTCAATTAAAATAAAGCATCTCGTAGACTCATAGTAATTAACTTGGCTAAAGTCAAAATGAAAAAAATTCTGCAAGCAGCCAGGCATAAATAACTTCTTACCTACAAGGTGAAAAACATGAGGGTGACAGCAGACTTTTCAGTGGAAAGTTCACAAGTCAGAAGTTTACAAGTTAAAGTCACCTGTCTTTAACTTTCTTAAACAAAGCAACTTTCAGCCCAGGATTCTGTATTGTGCTAAACTAAATTCATCATCACAGGAGAAATCAAATCTTTTACTGACAAGCAAACATACAGGAAATTCACCACGACACAGGCAGCTCTGCAGGAACTACTCAGACCCTTTCTATACACTGACCATCATAATGAACCATAAGCAAACTAAAGACATCCAGATCCTAAAGGACAAAGCCTACCTTCCACAATGGGCCAAGTGATAAAACTAAGTAATAGGGTTTACAAAGCAAGATAAACCTAACCCTACCATACTTATCAATTCTCTCAATAAATGTGAATGGCTTGAATACCCCATTCAAGAGGCTTAGGTTGGCTGACTGAATAAAAAAATAATCCAAGTATATTCTGTTTTCAGAAGTCACATCTAGCCTCCAAGGACTAAACACAATTCAGGGTGAAGGGTTGGAAAACAATATTTCATGTAAATGGAAATCAGAAAAAAGTATAAATTGCCATCTTATTTACAGATATATTGGACTTCAAAGCAACAAAAGTAAAGAAAGACAAAAAGTGATTGGTCAAGCAAACAATGCAACAAGACATATTAATCTTAAATATCTATGTGCCAAACTTGAAAGCACCCAGATAGATAAAATGAACTCTCACTAGTCTGCACAATGTGATATCCTGCAAACCATAATAACTGGGGACTTAAAAATCCCACTGACAGAACTAAACAGATCCTCTAACCAGAAATTAAACAAAGAGGTGATGGATTTACACACAATTTTAGAACAAATGGTTCTAACGAACATATACAAAACATTCCACCCAGTAATACTGAGTATATGTTCTTCTTGTCAGTTCATGAATCATTCTCCAAAATCGATTGTTTTTTGAATACAAATCAAATCTCAAGAAATTTAAAAGAATACGGATTACATCTTATATCTTTTTGGAACATAACAGAAAAAAGTAGAATTCAGTTCCAACAAAAACCTTCATCTCCACATGTCATGGAAACTAAACAACCTTATGATGAGTGACGGCTGGTTCATGGAGAAGAAAAAGAAGGAAATAATTAAATTCCTTGAACAAAATGATACTGCAAAGGCAGTCCTAAGCAGAAAATTCATCACATTAACTGCCCATATCAAAAAACAGAAAGAGCACATATCAACAACTATATCAGGAAAATGGAAAAGAAAGAGCAATATTTCAAATCTAAGCAGAAAAGAAATAGCCAAAATTAAGTTAGAATTAAATGAAATTGAGAACAAAGGCACAATCCAGAAGATTAGCAAAACAAAAAGTTGTTTCCTTGAAAAGATTAATAAAATTTTTAAGCCTTTGGCTAGATTAACTAGAAACAGAAACAAAGATCTCTAATAACGCCAATCAGAAATCAAAAGGGCAATAAATAACAGATACCACAGAAATATGAAACATCATCACTGATCCCTACAAAATATTCATGCCCAGAAATTTGAAAATGGGGAGAAAATGAATCACTATCTGGAATCACAGCACACCCCCAGACTTAATCAGAGAGGATTAGACCTCTTGAAGAGATCAATATCAAGCACCAATATTGCAACAACAATAAAAAAGCTTTCAACAAAGAAAAAAATTCCTGAATAAGATAGTTTCATACCAGAAATTCTACCAAACATTCAAAGAGGAGCTCATACCTATATGCATAACCTATTCCAAAATAGAGAGAATGCCTTCTATCAGGCAAACATAACCAAAACCAGTAAGGGATCAAAAAAAAAAAAAAAACAACAATAACAACAACTATAGACCAATATCATTGATAAATATTGAAGCAAAAACACTCAACAAAGTCCTAGAAAATAGAATTCAGCTACATGTTAATATGTATACACTCACATATACATCATGATCAAATTGGCTTTATCCCAGGTATGTAAAGCTGGTTCAACATATGCAAATCTATAAATATAATTCACCACATAAATAGAAGCAAAAACAAAGATAATACAATCCTCTCAATGAAACAGAAAAAGCATTTGACTAATTTCAGCATCTTTTCCTGCTAAGAACACTTAAACATAAAGGCATAGAAGGAACATTTCTTAAACTGATAGGAGTCATCTACTACAGACCACAGCTAATATCATACTGAATAGAGTAAAGCTGAAATAATTTTCAGTTGGAACTAGAACCAGACAAGTATGTCCATCACTGGCACCATTGTTTAACATAGTACTAGAAGAACTAGCCAATGTAATCAAGCAAGAGATTAATATCAAAGGCATCCAAATGGGGACAAAAGAGACTAAACTTTTGTTCTTGGCTTATGATATGATCTTATACTTAGAAAACCCCAGACACTCAACCACGAGACTCAGATGCTAACAGAAGGAAGAACATACCATGCTTATATCTGGGACAAATCAACACTGTTAAAATATCCATACTACCTAAAGCTGTCTATAAATTTAATGCAATCTCCATGAAAGCACCAATGAGACACTTTGAAGAATCAAAAAAAATAGTTCTTCATTTCATATGGAACCAGAAAACAACATGAATAGAAAATATAATTCTAAAAAATAAAAACAAATTTGGAGGCATCATGTTACTAGACTTTAAGTTATACTACAAGTCTACAGTGATTCAAACAGCATGATCAGGGGCACAAAAATCAGGAGCAAAGATCTATGAAGCAGAATAGAGAACCTAGAGACACAACCACTCACATATTGCCATCTGATTTTTGATAAACCAAACAAAACATGCCCTTTAGAAAAGAATCCATATTTAATAAATGTGGTAAAAGAACAAGTTAACTATATGTAAAAGACTGAAATGGGACCCACACTTCTCACCACTTGCAAAAACTGACTCAAACTGAATAAAAGATTTAAATCTAAGACACAAAATGATAAGAACCCTAGAACAAAATGTGGGAAAAACTCTTGATTATATCGGTCTGGGAAAAGATTTTTAAGAAAATTCCCTTGGCAATTGCAGCAACACCAAAAACAAATGAATAAGACATGATCAAGCTAAAAAGTTTCTGTACAGCTAAGGATACATCATCTAAAGCAAACAGACAACCAGCAGAATGGGTGAAGATCTTTTGAATCTGACAAAGGCCTGATAACCAGAATCTATACAGAACTCAAACTAACCAACAAAAAAAGTGCAAACATCCCTATTTATTATTTGGTAAAAGTCATGAACAGAAGCTTCTCCCAACAAGACAGATGAATAGCTAATAAACACATGAAAAAATGCTTACTGTCCCTAATCATCAGATAAATGCAAATTAAGACCACCCTGAGGTATCATCTAACCCCAGCAAGAATAGCCCACATCACAAACATATTCTTCTTAGCAAGGTATCTCAAGAATGGAAAAAAAAAGTATCCAGTGTACTCAGTCCTACTATGAAACTAATTTATAGCTTTCATATGAAAGCTTTAACCCAATTATAGCCCAAGAATATGGGGAAAGAGGAGAGGGAAGAAAGGGGAGGGAACAGGGTGGATGGAGGGAGGGTAATTGGTGGGACTACACCTATAGTGCATCTTACAATGGTATGTGTGAAACTTACTAAGTATAGAATATAAATGTCTTAACACAATAACTAATAAAATGCCATGAAGGCTATGTTAATCAGTTTGATGAAAATATTTCAAATTGTATATAAAACCAAAATAAAATTAAATAAATAAAAACAAACAAAGTCTCAAAGCTGCAGATGCTGGTGTGGGTGCAGAGAGAAGGAAACACTTATACACTGTTGGTGGGATTGCAAAGTTATATAGCATTTTTTGGAAAAAAGTATGAAGAATACTTAAATAGCTCAAAGCAGCCCTACCATTGGATCTGAAAATGCTATTACTAAATATTACCCAGAAGAAAAAAAATCATTTTACCATAAGGAAATTTGCACTCTAATATTTATAGCAGCTCAATTCACAATTTCCAAGATGTGGAATCAACTCAAGGGCCAATCAACTCGTGAATAGATAAATACACTATGATATATGTATACTGTGAAATACTATTCAGCCATAAAGGATGATAGAGACTTTACATTTTTTGTATTTACCTGGAATTTAAAATACTGTATATACTGTATAGGTCTTAAAGAAACAAGACAAGATACAGAAAAATACAAATAAGCAAGTCAACAAAATCCTGAAAATCATCTCAATGAAAAAGAAATATAAAAATATATTAAAAAACAAATCTTATAGCTGAAAAATTTAACTTACAAAGTATAAAATAGAAGAGAGTTTTACAGTAGACTTGATCAAGCAGAAGAAATTCTACAAAAACCAGGGAATACCATTGAGAAAATACTTGTGTATTGGGTATTTCCAGAAGAAGGGATTGGAAAGTACTTAGTAAATCTTTTTAATAAATTAATTCCTAAAAAACAATCCCAAGTCTTAGAGAGCTTTTAACACACCAGGAAGCTCAAAACTTCCCAACTACATTTAATATACAAAGGCCCTCTCCAAGGCATGGTATAGTCAAAATGTCAAAAATCAAACACAAAAGGTAAATTTTAAAAAACAGCAAGAGAAAATCACATATAATAAAATCCTCATTGGTCTAACAGCATGTTTTTAGCAGAAACCACACAGATCAGAAGATAATATGATGATATGTTCAAAGTGATAAAAGAAAAAAAAAATGGCAGTCATGAATAGTATACCCAGCAAAGATATACTTCAGAAATGATGAAAATATTTTCTAACAAAAAAATGAGTAAATTCATTTTTACTAGACCAGAATTACAAGAAAAGGTAAAATGAGTTCTACATTTAGAAGCAAAAAGCTGATCATCACTATCATGAAAACATGCAAATATGGGGAAAGGGGAGAGGGAAAGGAGGGGAGGGGAGAGGGTGGGAGGGGAAGTGGTGGGAGGATAGGAGGAGGGTGGAGGGAGGGGAAGTGGTGGGACCACACCTACAGTGCATCTTACAAGGGTGCATGTGAAATTTACTAGGTGTAGAATATAAATGTCTTAACATAATAACTAAGAAAATGCCATGAAGGCTATGTTGATGAGTTTGATGAAAATATTTCAAATTGTATATAAAACCAGTACATTGTACCCCATGATTGCATTAATGTACACAGCTATGATTTAATAAAAAAAATTAGAAAACATGCAAAAGTATAAAACTCATAGAAAAGATATACAAATGAGAAAGAGAA
Source organism: Otolemur garnettii (assembly GCF_000181295.1). NCBI lineage: Eukaryota > Metazoa > Chordata > Mammalia > Primates > Galagidae > Otolemur > Otolemur garnettii. Next base: position 21,533,668 of record NW_003852396.1, on the reverse strand, counting down.
GGCAATCAATGCATATCACTATAGAAAACCACCAAACTGTAATAATAAACAATAAGAGATGAAGGAAGAAGCAAGAACCTACATACTACTAGAAAACAATTAATAAAAATCACAGGAGCAATCCATAATTTATCAATAATAACTTCAAATGTAAATAAATTATTTGTTCACTTAAAAGATACACTCTGAACAGATTTAAAAACTGGCCAACTATATGCTGCCTATAAGAATTCACTTCACAAGTTAAGACACACATAGACCAAAAGTGATATGATGAAAAATTATACTTCATAGAAATAGAAATGAAAAATGAGCAGAAATAGCAATATTTAGTTCAGAAAAAAACCCAGATTTTAAATAAAAAATTATAAAACCAGACAAAGAAGGTCATTATATAATGAAAAAGCAACAAATTCATTAGGAATATTCAACTACAAATGTATATGCACTCAACACTGGGCAAGAAATAAGGAAAGAATTGATAGACCTAAGGAAAGATCTAGACTCTGATACAATAAGTCAGCTAAGAAACATTATATTTAAAAGGTACTTTCAGCAGTGCCTGTGGCTCAAAAGGGTAGGGTGCCTGTCCCATATGCTTGAGGTAGTGGGTTCAAACCCAGCCCTGGCCAAAAACTGCAAAAATAATAATAATAAAAATAAATAAAATAAAATGTACTTTAGATAAAATGGACCTAATAGGTATTAATAGACCTTTTCATCCAACAGGTATTTACACTGTTTTTATCAGTACATGAAATATCCTTCCGGATAGACTACATTAGGCGACAAAACAAGTCTCAACAAATTTAAATGAACTGAAATCATACCAAGTGTATTTTCTGAGTCCAATGGAGTGAAACTAGAAATTAGTCCCAAAACTTTTGAAATTGTACAAGTACATGAAAACTAAACAACATATTTCATAATGGCCAACAGGTAATGAAGAAATAAAGAAGGGGGTGGTGCCTGTGGCTCAAGGAGTGTGGTGCTGGCCCCATATACTGGAGGGTTCAAACCCAGCCCCAGACAAAAACTGCAAAAAAAAAAAAAAAAAGAAAAGAAAAAAGAAAGAAGGAAGAAAAGTAAAAATTTTCTTGAAACAAATGAAAATGGAAATATAGCATACTAAAACCTATGGTATACAGCAAAAGCAGCATCAAGCAGAAAATTTATAGTAATAAATGACTACATTGATTGTAGAACTATTTCTAGTGAATCAACAAACATCTCAAATAACTTGGATGGAGGTTGAACACATTCTTAGTAAAGCATCTCAAGAATGGAGAAGCAAGAATCCAATGTACTCAATTTTGATAGGAGGGCAATTGATAACCTAGTAGATGGAGGGGGAAGAGAAAATGGGGAAGTGGAGAGAGGGAAGGAGAAGGGGGTGGAGGGTCCTGGTGTTTGGCACACCCCTGTGGGAGGAACACATTTGTAAGAGGGATTTTGCCTGAATGCACTAAATGCAATTAGTGTAACCTGGTTCTGTGTACCCTCAATGAATCCCCAACTAAAAAAAATGAAAATAAAAAAGAAACTAGAAAATTGAAACACACCAAACCCCAAATTAGTAGAAGAAAAGAATCATAGAACACTGAAGCAGAAGTAAAGGACAAAAACTCAAGTAAATAAAACCTGAAATGAATAAGGAGATATGGCAACTGATACCACAGTATTTAAGAGACAATATTGGTTGCACCAGGATGATGAGATACACATTCTTTTCTGCTATTTTTTTATTTTCCAAATTATCCTGTACCGTTATCTTAATTAAAACAATTTATGCAGTAGAATAAATGTTTTTTAAGCTATAAAACTGGCTACACGTGGGTACAAATGTATGTGCATGAAAACGTGCACACATACAGATAAATTTCTTAGAGTTTGTTGTTTATATAAATAAAATAATTCATTTAAAGTATTTAAGGGAGCAAGGGCCTTTAAACAGATACCTTCTGACAGCAAGGTTCGCTATGTATAATCTCACAAAAAGGATTTTTGATTTTACTTGTTGATTTTGATGGGTCACCTGCTGTTTGCTGATGTTCCACATGTGTGTTTGAAAGGAAGGCAGCTATGAGAGTGTGCCTAATATAGTAGGTGGCAGAAAATAAAGACGGTGGGATGAGGAGTTTCCTTTTTGAATCTTGTTGTGTGATGTGGAAACACTGAATATTTTACCTAGAGGCATCATGTGATTACTGTTGCACTTTAAAAAAATATTTTTCTCTCTTGTAGTCTTTATTCTGTCCCAATTTAGCCTTGAGGGAGTGTCTGCATGACTGGCCTTCTCCACTTCTGAGAGACTGACTTACAGTTGTTGTTGACCACATGCACCCACCTCAGGTCCCAGCTGCACCAGCCTCTGTAATTCTCTACTGTCTTTCCTGGGTACAGGGGATTGCGATCACTCCCACAAAGGCATGGTTGGAACTTGAAGGAACACCAGCAGGAAGAGTAATGAGGAGACCACCATTAAAGGTGAAAATCGATGACAGTATTGGGAGAGGGTGGACCCAGACATGACAGATTTTAAGAGGTATTTTGGATGCAAATACAACTTAAAAAGTATCATTTTTATACTGTCTTTCATTAGAATGGAAACATTATTTATATATACAGAGGGTGCCAAAACATGTATACACATTCCAAGAGATATTACATATCTATCACTTTTTGAAGTTGAGTTGAAGGTACCGTTACTGGTCCCGTGGACCTAGACATGCTACACACATCCATTTTACTTGCAATTCATATACTTTTAGGGATGATTGATTTACTTCCACAAGATATCTTAAAGTGTGTATCCATCTTTTGTACCATCTCTGGTACATTTAATATTGCTAAGATTTTAAATTTCTTGTGTATAAAGCTCATTTTTTAATTTGCTGATGTCTATCTTTCTGGTTAGACTGTGGATGTTTAATGATTTAATTTTATTTATACTGATTGATTATATTGTGAAAATATTGGTAACTCATAGAATGAACAACATAAATCTTTTGGTTTCCTGTTAATGTGTGCCTTAAAAAAATAAAAATGTAGAATTAAGAAATGATAAATGCATGTTTTCAAATTACTTAGAATGATGGCATCAAAGCACAATGACAGAACTATGAAGATTTAAAGTAGATAATTCAGACAAGTGATATATTCTTGAGTTTGTTCTATCCAGATTATTATAAGAAACAATAGAATATTGCCTTATACTTGCCAAAATGCCACTTAAACATTTATGGTATATATTAAGTAATATCTTTGATTCTTACATTAGGATAGAATTACCCATCTTCCAGCCTTTGTAAATGCTTTCCATTTGCGATTTTATATTTTTAAAGTAATGGACCATCTATCCTATCACCAAGTGAATTTGGTGATATTATTCTCCTACCCCACCCAAGTTACTGATGCCAAGCACAGAATTAGGTAATATAAAAGTTTTGTGATATGGTAAGAACACTCTGTGGTCTAATTTAAAATAGGCATTTACCCTTAATATTAAAGCTCTTTCTAAGCTCTGTTTTAAGGTTTTAAGAGGTCAATAAAATGTGATTATATTCTTTTCTTCAGCATTTTCCATGCTTCTAAGAATCTTTGTGACTTTTTTTTGCAGTTTTTGGGCGGGGCTGGGTTTGAACCCTCCACCTCTGGCATGTGGGGCCCGCGCCCTACTCCTTTGAGCCACACGTGCCACCTGTGACTTATTTTTAAAGAATTATCATACATTAGTAAGACAATGCTTTTTTTATTTATAAATTTTCACAATGAAAATGAGAATTTAAAACTTTGTTCGAAATTTATTTCCATATTGTTATACTTATCCTACGTCTAAGTAGACAGGAGAGATTTTGATCCTATAGTTTTAACTTCCTTTGGTTTATATTAAGATTTATTTTAAACTTACTCATATGGAAATAAATACCATGGGTTAAAGTAAGACATAAGTATTAGTTAATATACTGGTAGCTTTCATAGTTTAACTGAGAGTCTGTGACACTAAGATTTTAAAAAATGAGGATATATAGCCAACTACAACTGGGCAGTGCCTGATCCCAGACAACAAATAGTCTGATGAATAATGAACAGCAAGCATGTGGGTAGGTTAGTCTGAGCACGCAGCTCGCCCTCCAGATACTCTCCTGCTGTCCATCTTCACTCCTTAGGTCTTCACTCAGATGTCATTTTATGAAAGAACGTCCCTAATTACACTCCCATGTACTATGTCCTCTTTGTAAAATTTATTTTAACCAAAGCCCATATCACAATTTGATATATTCTTCTAATCTATAAGCTATTATCTGTAACTATCAATTACCTAATATCTGTGTCCCTCCACTAAAACACAAGCCCCACAGGAGAAGGTTTTAGGCATGACTTTATTAACTAGACTACCCTGGTGTGGGACACATAGTAAATACCCTATAAATAACTGTTTAATGAAGCAAATTAATTAACTCAACCAAACTTAAGTTACAATTCTAAACCTGCCTTCAATCCAAAGGTAATTATTGACAAAATTTCTAAAACATGGTGGAGCTTTACGAGACAGAGGGCTCATTGTGATACGTGGTACCTGGAAGGGACTTGGAATTGAAAGGATGGAGGGGGAAACGGGGCATCCGGATGTTCTTTTCCCATGACGTGAGTCCCAGGGCAGTGAAGGAACACAAAGCCAACTCAAGGCTCTGAGAACTTAAAATGTTATCTCAGTAGCATACAGAAGGCCACTCCCTGCCTATCTACCTGTGTCCTTAGAAATAAGGACAAAGGGAATGGAGCATGTCCTGAGCACCACCCTCCAGAAAAAGAAGGAAAGACTGAAAGTGGCAAAAGGTACCCAGCAGGATCTAAGAAGCTTTAAAGTCTTCCAGAAATACCTGGGAGTGGGAAGCCTTGTGCAAATCTAAAGTCCTGCATGATTATAAGTGTGACATCATGCTGAACATTTAGAAAATAAACGTATGTGTTCGTAGCACAGTGGTTAAAGTGCTAGCCACAGTACACTCAGGCTGGCAGATTCAAACTCGGCCTCCACCAGCTAAACAATGACAACTGCAACAAAAAAATAGCCGGGCATTGTGGCGAATGCCTGTAGTCCCGGCTACTTGTGAGGCTGAGGCAAGAGAATCGCTTAAGCTCAAGAGTTTCAGGTTGCTGTGAGCTGTGACACCATGACACTCTACCAAGGGTGACATAGTGAGACTCTGTCTCAAAAAAAAAAAAAAAAAAAATAGAAAATGAATGTATGACAGAGAAGTGATACGGGATATATAACAAAATGAAGAGAAACAACGGGAACAAGAGTGCAAATCATTTATAATTATTTATAAATTTTAAGATTATTTCCTCAGATACCTTAAGATAAACACAAAATATTTTCATTTTGCCAGACATTTAATGAGCACCGAATAAAAAACAGGCAGCAAATTAGGCACTAGAAATGTGAAAAAATAAAAAAAAGAACTCTGCTCTTAACTAGTTTAGGATCTCATGGAGACTGGAAATACTAAACAAATATTTATTCCAGTGTGGCAAGCTCTATGGTGGACGTAAATGAAAGTCCATCAACTATGTAGATGGTAATGAATGCATGGTAAGTATACAAATACTTAATAGTTTTAATTTATATGCCAATGGGAATTTTTTTTTTTTTTGCAGTGTTTGGCCGGGGCTGGGCTTGAAACTGCCACCCCTGGTATATGGGGCCGGCACCCTACTCCTTGAGCCACAAGTGCCACCCGGAAAAATATTTTATACTTATATAAAGAACTGACTTGCAAATAAAATTAAAAAGAATTCATGAAATTTGCTTTTGCAATAATTGTTTAGTCACGATTTGGGGCATGATTTTGATGCCCAGCTAATGACATCTACTTATTCATTTATCTACAAACTCACCAGTTTCTGCGCCCCAACAGTAGAATATGTACAGAAAATTTCTAACTGCATGCAAGGAATATATTTCAGTGGAATTTCATTCAGTATTCATAAGGTCAAGCAAACAGTGATGGTTAGGTGGAAGTAATTTATATAATTTATTCCCAACACTAAAGCAAAGAAAAAAGAATATTTGAAAATGTCTAATTTGCTACCTAAAATGCCAGACATAAAAAGATGACCATGTGATAGGAGAAGCCAGTACCTTTATTCACAGAATTTCAAAAGAACTAAGAACTTTGCTGTTGCTCGAATTCTAGTAACCATGGTGTGTGCAAGAATTTTCTTTCGAATGTAGGACAATTTAGAGTATCAAGTCACCAAGCTTGGACTTTGGTCTCTCTACATCACGGTGATAAAAAGTCTACTTTAAGAAAGTCCCAAACAACCATTTTTGCCTGCTGATATTGTGAAGTCGTGTCCTTATGAAACTGAATTCTGATGGAACAATACTGGCAATGCTGATGGCTATACGTCTCTGAAAGTACTAAGGGAAAGAAAAGAAAAATAAGTCAGACAAAAGTCACAGAGGGAGAAAAAGAAGACACCTCACCATTTAATAAAGCCTGCAGCTTTTGACCTTTAAAACAGTGGTCAAGGTCACCTTCAGTTATCTGAGATCTCTCACGGGAAGTATAATAAGAGCAGAGGCCATTCTTCCTTGAAAACTTTTTTGGTGCTTTCTACTTGATATCTGATCATTTTTCTTTCTCCAGAATCCTTCTTCCTATATTCCATATGTATCTTTCTATATCCTAGCGATCATTCCATCTCTTACCTCTTTCTTTTCCAGGGAGTACAAACCCACTACCTTGTTTCCTCACCCCTGTATCCAACTAAATCAAAATTTGCTGATGTCTAAGAAGTGATATTTCACCTACCTCCCAAAGAAATACTTTCATCTCAGGCAAGTACAAGAAACATCATTTTACTCCCTGGGTTAAACGTTCTCCTTGCAAGTTATCTAGGAATTCCTTATTAGGACCTGCCACTGGACTCTCACCGTGACAGATGTCCTCCATAAACATCACTGTTAGGAAGGCCCTCCTCCGTATACATTTAAATGATCACATGACTTACATGGGCTTGAAGGAAATAAAAATTTGAGCACTTGAATTTGTCTACACAAAAATTCTCTACAAAGGAATTGTCTATTCCATTCATGAAAAGAATGGCCCTGTTTGCGTCATAGTTCTCAGAAGAATATTGAATTTCCTGCTGAAGGCATTTTTTGTTGGGACCAAAAGCATCTTTTGAGGATTGGGTATAAATAAGGATAAAGAAAAGTAAGAAAATATCCCTTTTGCATTATTTTTTTTCCATTGAGATATTTGTTTCAGAGAAGGAGGCACTAACATGCATAAAAACAAAAAAGGATCTTCTGTGATTCTGAGCCCCATCACCTTAAGATACCGACGAAAGGGCGGTGCCTATGGCTCAGTGAGTAGGGGCCGGCCTCATATACCAAGGGTGGCAAGTTTGAACCTGACCCCGGCCAAACTGCAACAAAAAATAGCCAGGCATTGTGGCAGGCACCTGTAGTCCCAGCTACTCCGGAGGCTGAGGCAATAGAATCGCCTAAGCCTGAGAGTTGGAGTTGCTGTGAGCTGTGACACCACTGCACTCTATGGAGGGTGACAAAGTGAGATTCCATCTTAGAACAGTTCCTTTTCCATTGTAGGGGCTTAATAGTTGAAGCAATGAAGTAAGGAAGAAAGAAGCGGATTAGAGGGTCCCTCAGGACAAACTCCCCCAGTTACCTGGGGAGGTCACAGTGACCACCTTCCATCTCTCCCGTGAGCAAGAGGCAAAGCCAATGTGGCACAATGTTAACAACCAGCAAATCTAAATAATGGGGTGTAAAGCTGTTTATTTTACTATTCTTCTATTTTTTTAAAGATTTGAAATATTAAAACATTGGAGGAAAACACATATTAATAATTCTGAGAGCTCGTACTGCATCCCTATTTCTGTTGACTCCTATTCCATTTGCTTCCACAGATTATCATTTTTATTAGTTTCTTACATATCCTTTTCTTTTATTAAAACATTATGTGCATGAACGCACATATGAAAATTTATTCTTATATTCTTTGCTAGATAAGAGACATCATATCTGCTATGATTTAAATGTTTGTCTCCTCCCCAAATCATGTTGAAATTTAATTGCCACCGTAAAAGTACTGAGAAGTGAAGTTGCCACCCTTGCGGGCGGGCTTACTACCATTTCATCAGGGTAAGTTTGGTCCTTTGATGCTTTTTTGCCTCTTGGCCTTCTGTCTTTCTTCATGCAATGACATGGCAAGAAATCTCTAGCCAGATGCCTACATCTTTTTTTTTTTTTTTCAAGGCAACAGAGTTTATTGAGGGAGAGAAAGAGAAGTTTACAGAACAAGAGAAAGATAGACAGTTACAGAGCAAGATAGGTTTGTCACAAGCAGTGAATGGACCCCCCTGCTATGGAAAGAAGGCCCAGATGCCTACAAGGTGGCTTTGGACTTCATAGCCTCCAGGATTATGAGAAAGCAAACTTCTGTCCATGATAAATTACCCGCTCTGTGGTGGTCTGTTATAGCAACATGAAACATGCTAAGATGACACCACACACAGTAGGTTTCTCCTGCTGCCCTTCTTCCTCTCCCTTTGCTTTTCCCCATCTGACTCTTTTTCTCTTCCTTTCTTCAGTTTAACTATAAATCCTGGGAAAATGTTTAATATTTGTTTAGGGGAAGCTTCCTTATGCTATTTTATGGCAAAATCTATCATAAAGTGATTAGACCATTGTTTATTTAAGCAGTCATTGGTAAAAAAAATGCTGCAATTAATAACTTGTTCCTATGTTATTTTTGTACAAGTATGTCATTCAGATAAATTCACAGGCTGACATTATCACATCAAAGGATAAATATATTTGTATTATTTTACTAAATATTTCCAATATTTCCAATTGCCCTCTATGGATGCTATACCCTATGGCATTCCTGTCAGCCACATTTTGAGAGGTTTTTTTTTTTTTTTTCTTGAGATAGTCTCAACCTGTGTCACCCTTGGTAGAGTGTTGTGGTATCACAGCTCACAGCAACTTCCAACTCCTGGGCTTAAGCCATTCTCTTGCCTTAGCTTCCCAAGTAGTTGGGACTACAGGCACCTGCCATAGCACCCGGCTATTTTTTGTTGCAGTTGTCATTGTTGGTTAGCTAGCCTGGGTCAGGCTTGAACCCGCCAACTTTAGTGTATGTGGCTGGCACTGCAACCACTGTGCTACAGGTGCAGAGCCCATATTTTGGGAGTTTTAGTTTTCTCACAATCTTATCCACATATTTTGTTATTACAAAAAAAAAAAATTCTGTGTTTTTGCCAATTTTAAAGGTAAATTTCACAAAGTGAAATCAAAATAAAGATACATACATCAATATGTTGGAATTTTAGTTGCTTCGATACGAGGGGAAAAATCGTGTTTGGCCATTACATCTTCTTACTAAGCCCAAATCATATCATTGTCACCAACATGGGTATCATGATAAAATCAGAGTACTATACATCAAGTATTAAACACTGGATCAACATTCTAACATATTATTTTATTATATACCTATCAACAATGGCTGGAGGTAGGTATTATTGCATTGTTTTTACAGATGAAGAAACTTGCCCAAGGTTCTAGGATTAATTAGGGGCAGAGCAGAAACAGAGTCCAGATCTCCCTGGCATCAAAGTCAAGTTCTTTGTGCTGAACTGCTTTTCATGATGGTGGCCACATACTCTGCTCATGTCAAGGCCATTCTTGTGTTCAATGAATTTTCTTGGAATTTCAGTTTTCATTATACTAGGATAGTTTAATGTAAACTAAGTGATCAGGTCAAAAAAATATAATGCCTTCTCCTGTTAGTAAAGCATACAACATTGTTTATTTTTAACCAAATAGCCCTTGGAGTTTTTAGTATTTATTCTTAGTGAAAATACATTTGCATATTTTGAAGCTGAAAAAAGGCAATTAGTAATTCATGAGTAATTTAGGAAACACTGGCTATAAAGTTGTAGATATTTACATAGTTCTCATAAATTATAGTCAAAAGCTATAATTTGTTCAATTGGAATTCTGCTAAAAGCTTACATTTACATAGAATATTCAAATGCTGAATGTCGACATGCATTTTAAAAACCAACATATTGGGGATATTTCCTCATTTAATTTAAATTAAATTCGTATTCTATACCAGAAGAAATAAAATTTGTTTGCTTCCACTGAGGGGAAAAGAATACAAAACTATATTATTTATGCCCAGTTAGACGAAAGCACTTGGAAATAACTGCAAACCTACCAAACATGACAGCAGCAAGAAAATGCTTAGCAAAAATAAAGTGTCTGAATAACGTATACATTATAAATAGCTCTTAGAGAAATGGAATGCATTCATTTACAGAACTATCCATTAAAATAAAATTATAAACATAAATTTAAAAAGCTAAAGTATGGTAGTCAGGAAAAAATGACCCCAGGTGCAGAGTTAGATCTTAATAAAACATATTAAATATTTAAAGTAGAAATATATAAAAATAATATCTAAAACTTTATCCATAACATTTTAAAGGCCCAAATTAAATGGGAATCAGTAGTATTCATTAGTTTGTTTGCTGAAGATAAAATATTTAATAAATACTTGACATGCTTGAGGATTTCATTAAATAATAAATCAAGAAATGATTTTCTCTCAGTAACTGTAATGTTTTTCCTCCTTCCTTCTTTCCTTCCTTCCTTCCTTTTTGCTTTTTATAGTTCATTTCATAATTCCTTCATTCATTCAACAATTATTTACTGATAACCTATTTGCTATGTTCTAGGATATATCTTCATTTTGAGGATAAAGTGATACTAAAATATATAAAGTGTCTGTTATCATAGAGCTTATGGTCTACCGGGACAATACAGAAGTAGTTAAATAAGTAAATGTTAGTTTGAACTAGATGGAACTGTCATTTTTGTGGGTAAAAATTTACTGGATATCAGCTATTATACATAGTTTAACCTAACACATCCCATGGTAATCAAGGTTATGAAGACGAAAAGACAAAGAAAAATTGATTTAGGATAAAAGAATATTTACTTATGGAGGGAATTAAGGAGGGACCTATATAGAAATAATTAGAAATTATTGAGTAGAAGACTATTATAATAGGATTTCATGGTTTTCAATAGATCCTTCTCTTTGTTCTATTAAGAGAAGATGTTGAGTTGGCATAGGGTGGGGACAGTTGGAGGTTGAGAAATGATAGAATAAGAAAATTTTCAATATTAAAATAATTGCTCAGGTCAGGGTGGTAGCTGAAAATAGTAGTGAAAGTGGTCAAATATCAAATAAATTTTTATATTAACACTAATAGGATAAGCTGACATATTGGATCTTGGCTAGGAAAGACAGAATGTTGAAATGAGTGGAAGGCTTTAGGCATGAACAATGAGAGTGAGAGTCTTGCCATCTTCTCAATGGAAAACACTATGGTAAGTTGAGGCTGATGTTTGGTGATCAAAAGATAAGCTTTGGACAATTTTAGTTTTAGCTCCCCAGTTCAGTTTTAGATATCCAGAGATTTTAACTAGACCATTAGACATGAGACTCTGGAAGGAGGGAGAAGTTGAGCTGTATAAATTGTCAGCATATAATGTTACCGATTATAATCATATAGTAATATTTGAAACTGTTAAAACAATCCTAGAGGAGATCAACTGATGAACGATGGATGTGGAAAAGATGACATGATGGTCTAAGCCATGGGCTTCTCCAAAATTCACACATGGAGTCAATGAGCAAAAAAACACTCTACAGGGGTTACAAGTGAGATAGGAAGTGAAGCAGTACAGTAGGGAGCCCCAGAGCTAAGGACAGTAAGAACCTTGAACTCTGCTCAGAGAAAACAAGGACCAAAATTGATCATTATTTTTGGCAACACGGAGGTCACTGATGATCTTCAAAACATGTTTATCAGTAGAGTGATAGGTGTGAACTCCTCTTTGAAATGGGCTCAAGAGAAACTTGGAGGGGATGAACAGGAATCACCAGAGAAGTCGGCTATTTTGAGGAGTTTGACTACAGGATGGAGCAGCGAAGCGAAAACACAGCAGAGGGAATGTGGATTGGAGGAGAGTATTTTTTCAAATTTCAAGATGGGAAATAAATTACACACTAGTGTACTACAGAAATGATTAATGGACAAGTGAAATATTAATGACACAGAGGCAAGAGGCAATACCTGCTGAAGGGAAGGCTGAGAATAGTTGAGAGGAAATTAGATTCAGTGCAGGGTTTGAGAAGCCCACCTGCGAGGGCCTGGTCTCTTAGTCATTTCAACTGGATGGAGAGCAGAAGAAACTGGACTCAGTTCTGTATCAACACTAGCAATTATTAAAGAAATAGCTATATTAGTTTTCTATGGCTGCTGTATCAAATTACCACAAACATAGTTGTCTGAGGGATGGAATTTATTACCTTCAAGTTATGAAGGTTAGATGTCTAAAATTAGCATTACTGGGCTGAGGTCAAATTGTTGCTGCTCTAGAACAAGGAGGAGAAAATCCATTTCCTTTATGATGCTTCACAGCTTCTAGAGGTCACATGCACCCCTGGGCTTAATGGTTCATAACTCTTGTTATGAGTGTTCCTCATAACACTCCAAACTCTTGATTCCATGAATATATCTCATAGTACTAACATTATTCCTCCTATGTTCCTATTATAAAAACACTGTGACCACACTGGACACACAACGTAGAGATAATAAGGTAATCGACTCTGTGGATACCCTTAGCCTAAGCACATATGCAAAGTCCCTTTCAGCACATGTGGGAAGACATTCATAGGTTCTGGGGATTACTGCCTGGACACATCTGGGGGCCATTACTCAGTCTACCATAGTAGCTTATACTCACCAAAAATGAACCAAATGCCCGCGTCTGTCCAGGAACAGTAAATATCCACTCATTTGTTCTTCAGCATAATAATGTAAACTAGGTATTATTATTATACCATTTTACAAATGAAGACAACATGGTAGATTAAGATTAAATAACTTGCTCAAGTTCACAAAACTACTAAGAGGAATGGCAGGATTAGCAGTGCCTAAGCCTGGACTGAACAACTGCAGACCTCACTTTCTCAGGTCAGTGAAAAGGAAACAAAACCAAACATAATACTGTGAATATACCATGTTTCCTGCTTTGATATCTTTCTGTAACTAATTGTTCAACATTGTTCAGCCTCAGTTCTCTGTCAGAAAAATATGGAAAAAAACTCTAATTTTCAACATAAAAAAATTAAAGAAAAATGAAGCAACTAGCAAAGTAGATGGCGTTAGTCCCTGTTATATGTGTGTGTGAGTAATATGTAATGTGTGTATATATAATTTGCCACTTACCAAACATGAAAATTATTGTTACTCTTCAAAGACTGATCTGGACCATCTATAAACATTTACAGTTTAAAAATATTCCAGCTTGACTTCTGATTAATATTATGCTTACTCTTATTTCTAAAGATCTCATGTGTTTTGAAAAACATGAAGTATTTACGTCTAATATCATGGTTAGCTATGCTGTATGAGCAGATGACAATGTCATACTTAACATAAGCAGGGCTAGTGCGAACACATGCAGCATTGAATAGAAGGAACTACTCCTTATAATAGAATATTAAACCCATAGCTTTTATTCAAAAACGATTTTGAGAATGGCACTGAGTTGATCTGAATTGAAAAGAACTGAATTTAGGTGGTCAAAAAATGACAGTAAGTGTTCCTTTATTAATTAATCAAACAAACCTATATTGAAAGGATACAAAGGTGGATCCAATGTGGCTCTTGTTTTCAAGGGACCAGTAAGGAGAGTGAAGAAGTGAATCAGCAATTATAGTGCAGTGTGATTACTTGAATGATGATATAACAAGATACATAGGTAACAAAGGACACGGAGAAGAGGAGGTACTGCTGGCAAGATAAAATAGCACCTGATTACCTACACCTAGTATTCATTCAATAAATATTTTTGAAACCCTGTAGAAATTCTTATAATTTTATAAGTAAGATTTGGAATATATTTTCTTTTTAGAGGTCCACTTGTACTTTCTTAATGTGTTTATTGTTTTTGAGACATTATAATTGGCTTGTGTATGCATGCGTTTCATCAGCTTGTTGTGAATATGCCAATTTTTGCCTTTGATTAAACTAGTAGATTCACAACTACGGGCTCACAAGAGATGCTTAACTGAAGGTTTAAGAGATGATCTGATAGCAAGGTCAAGAGCAGTGAGAGAACAGTTTAGAAACAAGCAGCAGCACAAAGTTGAGAGCAGCCTTAACCCCATCAGGCCAAAGGATGTGAAGGCTGCTGGATGCCACACAAACACTCCCTCCCACGTGAGTTCTTTTTTTTTTCCTTTTTTTTTTTTTTTACAATAGTTTAATAAAGGGTTAATATCCCACGTGAGTTCTTATCATTGCATGTCATCACTAAATGACGGCACTAGGAAGACTCCCATGTATGGATTAATGCCAACTGTGACCTTATCCTAAATATATGTGCAAACTGTGAATTAGTATTCACATTCCATTAATTTATTATCATATTACGACTCAAACATATACTATGAACTGTAAAACCTGTTCGAAAAAAAAATTCCCTTTTAATTTCAAAATGTTTCCCATGTATTTGTTATGAAGAATATTTAAACATTTATCTGATTTTCTTTCATAAAATAATTTCTGATTTTAGTGGCTCCAGATAAGATCTATTCAGTTTCACCCACATTTTAACTGTTAAATGTTATTTTTATATTAAAATTCATAAAGCCAAGGAAAACTTCAATTCAAAACAAGCTAAATGTCTTACCTCCCACCTGTCATCTGCACAAAGCATACAATTTACCTAAAATTATGCAAAAATTAGCTAATTAAGATTTAATTTGCTAATCCTCGCTCAGTTAAACTAGTGACATATGCAAATTTCATGCTTTAAAATTTTTAAAGCAAAGATAAACAAAATTTCTTTTGAATTTAGTAAAATGTAAAGAATCTGGTGATTGACACAACACAGTGGTAGATAGTTGGATAAATACTCACTATATATAGTTTTATTAAAGGCAAAAATTGGCATAGTCACAAAAAGCTGATGAAATACATGCATAAACAAGCCAATTATAATGTCTCGAAAATGATAAATGCATTAGGAAAACAAGAGAATAGCAGTGGGCCTCTAAAAAGAAAATATATTCCAAATCTTATTTATATAATTATAAGAATTTTTACAGGTTTTCCAAAATGTTGATGAAATAATTTTTGCCAGGGAAAAAAAATCGAATTGAATGAGAAACAGAAGACTACTACTTTTCAGGGAATTCCTTGGAATTACTAAGTAGCACTGAATTTTCTTAAGAAAGGGTCAGCAAATATCAACCCAATTCCTTAAGTCATATGGTTTGTGTATATTTTCTGAACACAAATTATTCCTGCTGCTTTTTGGAATTATTCTGTGTTGGTATTGTGTAGAAGTAGGTTAACTGAAGATACATTTTGCATGTTTGTGTGTGCCTTCATGTCTGCACATATAGGGGTAATGATATCGCAAACATGGTTTCACATGAATATAATGCTAGTTGATTTACACACAAGGGAGACAAAAGGGAACTGCATTAGGTACATTTGAAAAAGAATTTTATATAGATTTATCTATTGATAAACACTATCCTTCATTATAACATGAAACAATATTGTGTTAAATAGTTCAATGTTATATATATTTATTTTCTTTTTTACATTTCATTTATTTACTTTTAAATTTAGGGGAATATGAGGGCACGTGTGATTACATTACATTGTTTGCATTTGTAAGGTAAAGTCCAAGTTGTAATTAAGACCCTCTCCCAGGAGGTATGCCGTATCTCTCTACATTGTATTCTTTAGATAGAAACTTCCAGAGCCCCCTCCCTCCTCTCTCATCTTGAATTAAACTGTGTTTTTCTCTCTTGTGAGCTTGTAGTTGTTAATCTACTAGTTTTAGTTTAGTATTGAGTACACGGGATGACTGCTTTTCCATTCTTAAGATACTTCACTAAGGACAATGTTCACAGATAGATGCCATCTACAATAAACCCACAGTCAATGTCATACTACACAACAAAAAACTAAAAGCATTTCTGCTTAGAACTGGAACCAGACAAGGATGTCTACTTTTGCCACTAAAATTCAACATAGTGCTGGAAGTCCTAGCCAATGAAATTATGCAAGAAAAGGATATTAAGAGTATCCAAATGGGAACAGAAGAAATAAAAATTTTGCTCCTTGCTGATGATATAATCTTATACTTGGAAAATCCAAAGGGCTCAAACATAAGACTGGAGGTAATCAAGAAATTTAGTCACATCTTAGGATATATAATCAATTTTCAATTATCAGTATCCATCATATATATCAACAACAGTCAAGCTGAGAATCAAATCAAAGTCACAATACCCTGTGTAACTTCAAAGGAAATTAAATACTTAATAAACATGTGAGAGATCTCTCCAGAAAGAACTAAATCCTGATAAAAGAAATAGAAGACATAACAAATGGAAGACTATATCATGCTTGGCTGGGAAGAATCAACATTGTTAAAATGTCTATTCTACCCAAAGCAATCTTCAGATTTAATGCAATCCCCATTAAAAAACCAATATCATAATTTGAAGAACTTGAGAAAAATAGTTCTTTGTTTTATATGCAACCAGAAAAAGCCTAAATAGCCAATGAATTCAATGAAATAAAAATAAATCTGGAGGCATTATGTTATCAGACTTTAGGTTATACTACAAGTCTACAATGATCAAAACAGCATGGTACTGGCACAAAAATAGAGACATAGACATATGGAACAGAATAGGGAAACTACAGTTAAAACCAGCCACATGTTGCCTTCTGATATTTGATAAACCAAACAAAAGCATACACTAGAGAATTCCTATTTAATAAATATTGCTAGCAGAACTGATTAACCACATGTAAAAGACGGAAACTGGACCTGCATCTCTACCCACTTAACAAAAACTAACTCACACTAGATAAAAGATTACATCTAAGACACAAAACCATAAAAACTCTGGAAGAATGAGTAGAAAAAAGTTGTTAATGATATCAGCTTCAGGAAAGAATTTATGAAGAAAACCTCATTGGCAATTTCAGCAACAACAAAAATAAACAAAAGGAACCTGATTAAGCTAAAACAGTTTCTACACAGCTAAGGACATAATCAACAAAGCCAACAAACAACCCTCAGAATGGAAGGAGATATTCACACGTTACAAATCTGACAAAGAGTTACTAACCAGAATCTACAAAGAACTCAAGACAATTGATATGACCAAACAACATCATTAATCACTGGGCAAGGGACACGAACAGAAACCTTTCCCAAGAAGACAGATGAATGGCAAGCACACATGAAAAAATGCTCATCATTCCTAATCATCAGAGACATGCAAATCAAAGCCACTTTGAGATATCACCTACACCCTGTGAGAAGGTCCCACATCACAAGGTCCCAAAGCTGCAGATTTGACGTGGGTGTGGAGAGAGAGGAACACTTATGCACTATTGGTGGGATTATAAACTAATACGGCCTTTTTGGAAAGAAGTATGAAGATTCCTCAAAGAACTAAAAGTAAACCTTCTATTTAATCCTGCAATATCATTACCAGGTATTCACCCAGAAGAAAAAAAAAAAACATACCATAAGTACATTTACATTTGAAAGTTTATAGCAGATTAGTTCACATTGCAAAGATATGGAAATAACCCAAATGCCCATTAGCCCATGGATAAACTGTGATATATGTACACCATGGAATAAGATTCAGCCATGAAAAAGGATGGAGACTTTGCATCTTTTGTATTTACCTGGATGGATTCAGAGAACATTCTCAATATTGTATTTTAAGGATCCTAATAATGAAATTAAATTTCTAATTTGTTTATTATGTAAAATAGAGCAAAATCTCTACTAGATACTTTACATATGTTGTTTTCTAATCTTAAAAATTATGAATCTATATTGTTTTAAGCAACATACTGTGACAATCTATTGTAGCAACAATAGGAAAGAAATATGGCTACTTAGCATCAATACTGATACTATTTATAGAGAACAGAGATATTTTACAGCTGGACTGGACGATCTCTATGCTTATATCTGGAAATGTCTGATGCCTGGTTTTGACTTCTGGCCCTGAAAGGGCAGTGTGATTTGTCATGTTCTTGTTAAAACATGAAATTCCACTGGGGAAATCCAGGGTCAGTTTATTTACTGATGGCTTCATTTGGCACAACTTATGATACAATCTTGGCTTGACTATGGGACAAGAGGGGAAGAAAACTCACTAGACAGTTCTCCTTTGAGTTCTTTTGAAGCCAAGATTATAGGACAGTTAGTGGAGGTTCATTTTGTAGACAAAGGCTTTCCACATATGGATAAGGATCTTAGAGATCTTTTTTTTTGGCTGGAGCTGAGTTTGAACCTGCCACCTCTGGCATGTGGGGCTGGTGCCCTACCCTTTTGAGCCACAGGTGCTACCCGATCTCAGTGATCTTAATCCAGTATATTTCTCTACCAATGATACCTGCCTGTAGTATCTTTCTATGTCTATAAATATCCTTTGCCTTTAAATAAAAGCTTTATGCATATACTTGGTGGATTCTTAGAAGTTTTTTTTAAATCCAAATTTGTTAAATTATTGCACTGTTTTCCTCTGCATGTCTTAACTTTCTAAATTAGGTTAGAAATATTGCACCTAAAATACCACAATGTCTTGTTACAAGGATTATTGGATATTTGAAAGAATTTTGTTATGCAACATCCTGTTACATACACTAGCATATTAATGTTCACAATTTTATTTCTTAAATGCTCACATTCTCTAAATGATTCCTCTGAGTGCACTGTACACTAAACATAGTGTTGAGCAACCTGCAGGATAATTGACTGAATTAAGCCTGTAAATACACACACACGTGCAAACCACATACAAAACACAAAATACAGCTTTTGAAATCATTTTCATTATTGGCTTATATTGCATAAGTATACTTTCTTTTAAATGCTCATTAGAATTCTTCAGAAGACCCCCAAAACAATTGCCAATGTGGCAGATTAGCAAACACGCCAAGAGCCCACTTGCTATGAAGTGCATTTCATGCTATAGCAGCAGAGGGTAATCAACCAGAAATTAATCCTTTTCATGTTGTGACTCATGTAACTGTAAAGTGAAATGTGATCTTGACATTGGGAATTAGAGTTGCCTGCAATCAGGCAGGAGTAATGCTTTTCAAGTGACACCATTTCTTGAGGTTTCAATTAGTTCACACTATAGGGGGCTTTATGACGACAAGAGTATGAGTCAAACCAGTATCGGGGGGTTATCAAAACAAAATTACTTCAAGAAATCAATCAACTACTACCTTGTGGCTCATCACTGAGTTTAGATGTCACTTTCCAGAGTTGATTAATATGGAGTCTTGCAGAGGTCTAGGGCTTAGATGCTGAGTCTGGTGATCTTTCACTTTTTTATGCTTCCTCTTGTAACACAGGTTCCTCTTATTACACCAGAATGATCAAGGCATTAAAAATCCCTGCTGGAATAGTGATCAGAGGAAGGGCATTGAGTGTATAAAAAGTTGCTGTTATTAGCCCTCACTGACCATTCATTCTTGAAAAATATGCCCAAGGTCTTATTGCCACTGAATTAAACACATGGCAAAAATACAAAATCAAACCAAAACAAAACAAAAAACCTCATATTCATAGAAAAATTATCATGCATTAAATTATCAGCTGGTTTGATTAAACTAGCTATGAACTAGGCTATAACAATTATAATAATTTACACAAAAATTTAACTGTTTGCTATATGCTATCCATTGTATTGGATGATACTAATAAGCACACATGTAAATGATAATTCTAGCATTTATAAAGCTTTTATATATGCTGAGTCTTAACACTATGACATAGGTAGGTTCCACAATTCTCCCTATAAGTAGAATTGTCTTTCCATTGAATTTACAGCTTTCTTTAAAAACAATTTTTAAAAATCATTGACTTATTTATATGCTTCTACATGAAAATATCATTTATAGTACAGACAAATATAAACATAATGATTGAAAGGCTAATTAAACTATGGAATAACTTATAACAAAATAGTATACAGCTATCCAAAAATCCATTGTTCAAGAGTATTAAGGATGACAAAAATCCTCATGTTTAGTATTCAGTTTAGAAGTAGCATATCAAATGATTATGAATCCAATTTTAATGAAAAGTGCATGCTTAAATTTTGATTTGGAAAAATAAACAACGGTATTTTAGTATATGCCTAGAAAAAAGATTTGGAAAAAATAAACAGTAATTTAGGGTACCAGCATCTCTGTTAATATCTATTGTAGGGGACGCCAAGAGTCAGACGACCTCAGAGCAAGATGATCTGCGGCTGAGGGGTGGACCCTTGGGCAATTCGTCTGCAGGTGCTTCTTGTGGAGAAAGCCCGAGCCCATGGCAAGCCTTAGGCAGGTAGTCATTGTCTAATACTCCCCTCACCTGTATTGTACTGTCTCAATAAAAGGCTAGTGCGCAGGTTGCTCAGGGATACCCTGCAAAGAAGGGTTAGCCTGCTTCCCTCAAGCTTGCACTTCTAATCCGCGGCATGCCTGGTTCCTTCCTGTGGTGATTGAGACCAGGGCCATAGGGGCCCGAGGGGTTGTGACAATCTATAAAAATCTTTCAACATGACTATATCATTAGATCCAGAAATTTTATGTCATCAGAGTATTATTTATCATTTGAAAATAATGAAAATTCTGCTGTAGGTTGGTAATGAGTAAAAATGAATGTAGATATTCAAAAAGTGAGTGAATAATATTATTTGTATGAGAAATACTAATAGCATAATGGTAAGTGAAACCATCAAAATGTTTTCATCCATGTAAATGTATACATGCATGTCAGTAGTATGACCTTGAACCTATGACCAAGATTCAGACATACCCTTGAGATCTGCAGAATCAAAATTAATATCATGCTTACATCTAAAAGAACATAGAGAGGCCCTTCTTGTCTAAGGGCCTCTCTTACACAAGAGGCAAGACAATTCTGTAAATATCAAAGTGTTTCACAGGTATGAAGAAGATAATTTAATATTTTAGCTCAAGACCTAGAGAAGCTAAACAAGATACTTGGCAGATTGAACAATGATAAATTTGGGGGTAGATGATGGTCTTGAGCTACCTAAATTGTGAGTACTGTAAGACATTCTCCTTTTCTTCATGAACTCCATGAAAAAAGTTATAAATGGGACTCAATGTCGTTCAGCAAAGGCTGCAACATGAATCCTGAGGTCGAACTAAAATCCCTGCATACCATGCAGTTTCCACCTACTGAGAAGGTTGTCCACCAAGCAGAATAATATAATTACCTTCTCAGTGACTAAATATTAATGTTTTAAACAATTAAGGAAATTAAACTAATACACTAAATAATTAAACTGGTCCTTTAAATAATGGGGGCCTAGAAGGAATTAGTGGATATTCTGCATTTAAAAATTTTGTAATGTTTAAGAAAATTTGACCTATTAGAAAAATTTTCAGTTTTCTAAGGCCAAATTACCATATATTCCCAAGAAATTAATTTAGTTGTGATTTATTACTGGAAATTTTACAAAGTTTATATGTAGTACTGAAACTTTAAGAGGAATTTCTATTCCTCATGTTTGTGAATTTAACTTACTAGATTTAAATGCTTTTGAAGTGTTTCTTTTTTCAGTTGGAAAATTAAAATTCTTAAAGATAGAAATCAAGTACATTATATTTATAAATGCAGTGTAAAACAATTGATTGAGAAACTTGTAACTGGGGTCAGTATTATCAAAGACACAGAGAACAAAATTTTTAAAATATGCCAGATTATAAATTTCTTAAATGTTAGCAAAATAAATTAAAAAATGAATGAAGAGCTACTTTTCTAATTGTGATATTGATATCAACTAATCATAAAAACACATACCTCTGAATAATCATTTTTTTCTAGGCAACCCTCCCTCTGGATTTCAAGTGAAGTTATTAAACAGTTTACATTAATGAGATAACATGGGTACAGATTAAAAAATTGAAATAAAATACACCAACATTTCTATAATTTAGCCTTAATTTCATGAGAACTTTTTAATATTTTCTCTTTTCTAAAGTAAACATTTATAAATATATATGTGAAAAGTGCCAAAATTAATATTTTCCTAGTGCAAATTGCTTCTTTTTCTTCAAACAAGTATAACATCTAAACCTTAACAAAAACAAATAAAAAATTAAATCATAAGTGCCTTACTATTTTAGAATTAAATTCCATCTAGTATTTTGCTGATTCAAAAAGCATATTACAATTGAGTTGTTGCCCAAAAGTTATAATAAAATATGTTGTATTTTAAATATACACACACAAGCATACATACATGGAGAGTGTCAACAATGTAAACACATTTTAAGAAAGGAAAAAATTGTAATAAAATACTGAAAACAAAAGATGAATATAAATCACATTGAGGACCTCTTATAATTGTAGAAGTTAAATGTGACGTGAGTATTACAAATTTAATATAGTTTTTTTGTTCTTTTCTTAAAACCTGTATACTTTTGTATATGGCACCCGCATATATATGTGTGTGTGTGTGTATGTGTCTATGTGTGTAAAGTTATAAAGCTATTTGGTCAGTAGGCTTGCTGGGCTTTTTGATAAATATCTTACTGAAAACATTTTTTATTCACAAAATATAGACAATGATCTGGGTTCAGAAAAATTAATTGCATGTTGCCAATTCTGCAGTCACTAACAGTTGGCTAAAATGTGACTCTGAACATATGAACAAGTTCTGCTTCCCCCTGAGCAAAATGAAAATAACACCACCACATCACAAATAAAAATGGATATAGTATTTAAACTCTAAGAAGCTACACAAATTGAGGGTTAATTTTTTGTCATTGAAAAATCATAGTGGTAGAAAGTAAATTTATTATTTTCATGAAACAAAATATAGACAGAGAAGTCAAGTATATTCTCAGAAAAATAAAAGTGATAATGAATATATAATATAAATAGAATAAGAAAAAATGTTAAATTGATTCTCAGATAATGAAATATAATTCCATTGTTTAAAATACCATTGGCCGAGTACTATGGTAAAGCTGAAATACAACACTAAAATATACTTGAAGTATAACCCTGGCTATGGTACATAACCACATTTGAGAAATGCCTCCATGAAGATGAATATACATTGTTTACCAGTGGGGTTTGTACTCAGTTCAGGAGTTTTCAGAGAGCTTTACCATGATACATGTTCAGGGCTTTGAGGCATGAATAGAAGATTATCAGATAGAAAAAAGGAGAGACTTTATTTCATGTAAAGAGCACAGCACTGTAAAGGTAGAGAAGTGCACATTGCTTGGCGTGTTTGAGGATTTTGTGATCCAGGTCCCCAGTACTTCGTATTACGCAAACTTTAAAATGAAGGACTACAACATTGGAGGGTGGATAAATTCCAGGAAACATACAGAAGAAGCCTTGGATTGGTGCCCTACACCTTGATATCTCCATTTTATGGTCATGCTTATTTTCTGTTATGCATCAATGTGATTCTCTATGCAATAAAATATTAATTAAAAATCAACATATTTAAGGTAGGGATGCTATGGAGGTTGGTTTTCCAGCAAACACTTTTTACTTTAAATGATACTACATGAAGGACAAATAATGCAAAAAAAAAAGGTCAAATAATGCTTTTAATAATGTAGCTATTACAAGTTAACAACTCAATTGTGAGGAATATCAAAACGACAGCAAACGTCTCCTTATCAGAAGCTGATGACCACCCCGTCCTAGATAACTCATTCTCAACTAGCATTACATGCCTTGTCTTTTTTTGGCAGTTTGTTTGTTTTCCTACTGGTGTTTTCCTTAACAGCTTATAGTATATGCAGAATTGACTAATAGTCCCTTGAATTCACTGGAGATCAATTAGAAGAAATAGAATCATCGTTCCTCACAGGTGTATAATTGTTCTGACATTAAAAATCACTCAGTAACTCATCTGGAAAAAACAGTCCAAGACTAACCTTTAGGAAGAAGTCAACCAAGATTTGTTGTTTTAAATTATATTGCCAATAGCAGCATTTTATTTTATTTTGCATAATGAAATAATTATTTGTTCACATACAGATTCTTACATTTCCCTTGGGAATATCAATAAAGGAAAATGAATACACATTATTTTAATAGGATTTAAAAATACGCTTTGGGAAGATTGAGTGGTTTCAAATAATAATTTCACCCTGAAGAAAAGAATAATTTTCAAAGAGTAGCAAGTGTAGGAAGGGAGGTTGAATACTTAACAGTATTAATTAATCTGTTCACAGGGTAAAGTTGTCAGGTGATGACAGTTGTGTGGTGTATGTTTGGTATTTTTTCTCAAGTCTACTGAGATCTAGTCCACATACCTTACAATTCACCATTTAATGTGTACAATTTAATGCTTTTTTGTATATTCAGTATGGCCTGATTATCACTTAAATCTAATTTTGGAATATTTTTGTTCCCCCGAAAGAAATCTACATCCATAAGCAGTCACTGCCATCCTTCCCATACCCCTGCTAACCCTAAGCAACTACTAATTTACTTTTTGGAGGTTGTAAATTTTTATAAGTGTAAAAATGTATAAAACAAAAAGAATTTTTTTTTTGTAAAGACTGTATGTGGGTCTAACTTCATTCTTTTGCATATGGTTACCCAAGTGTCTAAGTACCATTTGTTGAAAATAAAAATATTTCACCATTGAATAATTTTGATATTTTGTCAAAAACCAATTGATCATAGATGTATGAGTCTATTTTTGGACTCTCAGTTCTACTCTCATGATCTACGTTTGAATCCTTATCTCAGTATCATACAGTCATTATTACTGTACCTTCATAGTTAAGCTTTGAATTCAGAAAAAGGGTGCCCTCCAACTTTGTGCTTTGTCCAAGGTTTTTGACAATTCTTGATGCCTTGCATTTACATACAAATTTTAGGATTATTTTTTTCAGTTTCTGCAAAAAAGCCACGTGGAATTCCAATAAGAACTGCGTTGAACCAACATCCCTCCATTTGGAGAATATTGGCTCGTGATAAGAGTAATTCAATCCATGAACATGGATATCTTTTTATTTATTTGAATCTTCTTTACTTTCTTCCAACATACAAGACTCTTGTATTTATTTTCTTAAATTTACATAATTTTTATTACTTTGCTGCTACAGAAATTGTGTTCTTGGTTTCATTTTCAGAATATTCACTGATAATGTATAGAAAACATAGATTTTTGTATTTTGAGCTTGTATCCTATAACCTTGCTATATCTGCATATGAGTTCTAATTATTTGTTTGTCATTATTTAGGATTTTCTCTATCGATAATTATGTCAACCTCAAATAGATATAGTGTTACTTCTTCCTTTCTGATCTAGATCCCTTTTTTAAATTACTTAATTGATCTTGCTAGAACCTGCATTAAAATGGCAAATATAGGCAAGTAGAGGGGATGTGCATATTTTATTCCTAATGACAGGAGACAAACCTGTCTTTTACCATTAAGTAAGATGCAGCTATAAGTTTTCATAGATGTCTTCTGTCAAATTGAGAAAGTTCTGTTTTATTCCAGGTTTTTTGAGCACTTTTATAATAAAATGATAATGCTTTTTTAAAAAGGCTTTTTCTGTGTCTATTGAGATAACTGGTATTTTTTTCATTTATACATTAATTAATTTTCAGATGCTACACTATATTTACATCCCTGGATTGAGTCCTATTTATTCTTGGTATATAATTCCTTTAATATATTGCTGCAATTTCTTTTTCAGTATTTTCCTGATAATTTTTCCAATCCTTTAATTCACAAAGGATTTTAGTTTAATTTAGTTTTGTTTCCTAATATCTTTGTCTGGTTTTGGTATCACGGTAACAGTGGGCCTCATAGAGTGACTTGGAAGAGGCCATCCTCTTTTTTATAAGAGTTTGAAAAGAAATGGTATTATTTTTATGAAATATTTTCAGTAAAGTTATCTGACCCTGGAATTTTCTGTATGGGAGAATTTTTGCTTAAGAAATGAATATTATGACTTTTTATAGAACTACTCAGATATTTTATTCTCTATTGATGTAGTAGTTTGTGTCGTTCTAGAAATTTTTTTTCATTTTATTTGTTATCTAATATGTTGGCATATTGATCGGTCCTTTGTTTCAACAAGGAAGGTTTGATTACTGATCTAAGATCTTTCTTTTTAGGTATATGGAGCTATTAATTTCCCTCTTTACACTGCTATACCTGTATGTCACAAGCTTGTGATTTTATTTTATAATTTTCATTCACCTTAAAGTATTTTGTAATTTATCTTGTGATTTCTTTTTTGATTCTGGTTGTCTATGAATATATTAATTTTTACATATTTATGGACTTCACACTTTTCTGTTATTAATTTTTAATTTTATTCAGTGTGGCTCTAGAACATACTTTGGATGATTTTAATCTTTTTGAATATATTATTATTTGTTTCTTGTCCTTGTTAGATCTACCCTGGAGAATGTTCCATGTGTAACTGGAAACAATGTATAGTTGTTCTTCTTAGATGGAGGGTTCTATAGATGTATAGTAGGTCTAATTGTAGAGTATTTTTAAGTTTCTTTTACCTTATGGATCTCCTGCCCAGCTTTTCTATCAAGTATTGAAAGTGATGTCTCAAAGTATTAGTTTAAGAATATCTATTTTTTCCTTTAATTCTGTCAGTTTTGTTGCTGTGGGTGTGAGTTGAAAATTGGTAATTATTTTAACTATAATAATATTTGCTCACACCTACCTCCTTTGTGCTATTATTGTCAAATACATTACATTCTAGATGTTATAACATCAAATTTATATTTATATGTGTACTGTTTTATATGATTGCTTTCCAAATAAGTTGAGAATAATACATATGTTCTTCTTCATTTTTATACTTACATAATTAGGTTTACCAATGCTTTTTCTTTTATGAAATATATTCAAATTATTGCCTGGAGTCAAACGCATTTAGATTAAAAAAATTCTCTATTATTTCTTGAAATTTGGGTTATTGGCAACACTTTCAGATTTTGTTTATCAAGGAATATATTTTGCTTTCTCCTTATTCTTCTTATTTATAGGTGAAATTTACATAACAAAATCCATTTTTATTAAAGTGAACAATTTAGTTTCATTCAGGATATCCATAATGCCTATGCAATGGCCTTCACTTTTGAAGGATAGTTTTGATAGCTGTAAGATTTTTGATTGACATCTTTCATATCCTCTCAGCACATGCCAATTTTATTGAGGTTCCTATGTCTGTGATTAGTCATTTTTCTGTTATTGCTTTCAAAAGTTTCCATTTGTTTTCACTTCTTAGCCTTTTTATATGATATATCTGCTTGTGGGTCTTTGTGTTTATCTTATTAGGATTTTACTGCACTTCTTTGATGTGTATATTAAAGTTTTCCTGAGATTTGAGACATTTTCAGCCAATGTTTATTCCAATAACCTCTCTCCGTCCTTTCCTCCTGCTTTGCCCATCATGCATACATAGGTGCATTTTATGGTCTGCATCTGTTCATTTTTATTCAGTCTTTTTATCTTTAAACTGAATAATGTCCACATATCCATCCTCAGTTTCAGTGGAATGTTTTTCTGACACTTCAATTCTACTGCTGATTTCTTGGCATATCTTTTCTTCTTTTCTCTAATTGTAATGTTCAATTCCAGACTTATTATTTTTATCATTTTCATATTTTTATATCTATATCTCTTTATATGTTCTATTTGATGAGACCTTTTGCTTACACTTTCCTTTAAATCTTTAAACATGGTTGCCTTTAATGCTTTAAACATATTTCTATGGCTGCTTTCAAGTATTTCCTTTTAATTTGGACAACTGGATATTCTAGCAGGAAGTTCCTGTTGCTTGCATTTTCTTTTGTGTAGGTCACTCTATCTAGTTTCTTTGCATGTCTCATGATGTTCTCTTGCTAATAATTGAAACTAGGCATTTTGGCTAATATATTATAGTAACCCTGAATATAGATGGTCCATCTTGGTCCTTGTTGTTGCCTGCTTGCATACTGGTTTCGTGGCTTGACTGGACTATTTTAGTGAAGTCCACTAGTATGAAGCCCCTGCTGTTTCTCCTGGGAGGAGGTAGCCATGAGCATCCTACTTACTCCAGAATGACTGTGACCTACAGGGCTTTGTCTCTTGCCCTGATCTCTCTGGAGATGTCTTCTCTTTTGTTACTGTATCAAACTATTTGGCCTCCCTAATTACTATCCGATTGCTCTATTGCTTATTATATCATCCTGGGGCAAAAATTGTTCAAAGTTTTAGCCTATTAAACTTGTGGCCCTTCTCATGGATAATTTTTGAGACCAGTGTCTAAGGTATAGTCGGACCCCAGAAAGAGTCTTTCTGCTATTTTTTCTGGTTCTGTCTGGTAAAGTTGTTGGCATATGGTTCAAGCTATTGCTGTCATGGTATTACAAGCTCTCTTTAATTGCTTAACACCAAAATCTCCAGGCTTGAATTTCCTCACTCTCTGTTTCAGAGGAATTCAGCTCTTTGGATCAAGCCTCAGAGTTCCTTATTCTTAGGGAACTCTTCCGCCTGTGCAAAATCTTGGAGCCACTGACCAGAAGCTCAGACTTCTCCCTAAGTGACATAGTTGCCGATGAGAACACTGGGCAGTGTAGTATCTGGTCTTGGCTGACCTGTACTGGTGTGGAATCTCTACCTCATGAACTAGTCAGGGTGATGGTATTCAGTGCAAAAGAATTCTTGGCTTCCGGAACATGGAGTATTGAGTCCACTTTAAAGCCTTCGTTGTCGGTGGTGATAGCAGAATGACATAGTCCTCTTAGGTGCATCTGTTGTTTCTCAAAATAGTGATTCTGCAATATGAGGCTATAGTGAGAAATGCAGGCAGCATGCCCCTCTTGGGGTGAACCCATAGCTCCGGACTGGGATGCTGTGGGGGAGGAGAAACTCCACCTTCTTGGCTATACAAGGTGAAGTAACCTTCTATAATAAGAGAGGAGGGGGCAATAGTAACAAAGTGGTTTATGCCACAGACACTCAATGTTCTTAGCAAGTCTTAGTAGATGCACATGCTTTTCTATGCCTTTAGTACAAATGCCTTTAGTATAAATTCCAGTGACTGTAAGTAATTTTTTAGAATAATTTATGTCAATTAAAACTGCTATTAAATTAAAATTTAATTTAATTAATTTAATTAATTAAAACTGGGAGGACAGTTTGCCAATCTCCTCACTCCACCATCCTGGACTTCCTACTCCTCCTAAGTGACTTCTTTTAAGGAAATCAGCTCATATGTACTTCATGGGCATTAGTAGTGGAAATGATATATCCCTAGGAAATTTTACTTTTCAAAGTGTGGAGAAAATGTTAACATTTTTTCTTTAAACTGTACCAAATATTGTGCCACATAACTTGCATTCAAGCTTATATGTTTATTCCTTGAAACAGTATTTACCATTGCTTTCTTTAGTAGCCACTGACTTCTAAATGGTGGCTTTAAAAAACCAGAAGAGGGGCAGTGCCTGTGGCTCAAGTGGCTCAAGGAGTAGGGTGTTGGCTCCATATGCCAGAGGTGGTGGGTTCAAACCCAGCCCTGGCCAAGAGAAAATAAATAAATAAAAACTGCAAAAAAAAAAAAAATTGTTAAAAAACCAGAAGAGTTAACATAGTTAATGTTTAAATTCTTTTATGCTAGGCATTGTTTCTATAAAACTTTCTTGTAGCTTTAAAAAGGATTTCACTTATTACTTTGGCAGCCACACCAGACATTACTAACTTGGTATTCCAAGCTCTCTTCTTAAGCCTGAATATCTGAATATAGCCTCAATATCCTTCTCAGCCTACTTACCAAGAAATTCCATTCTTGTAGATACTATTCTGTTTTAGAGAGTTTATCATATTTAATCCACAGCAGAGATAGCCATAGGCAATGCTGCTTATGCATGGCTGTGACTTAGATTTCAAAATTATATGTTGGAACTCATATTAAAACATTGCACCACTTTCATAATTTGAGAAAAAGTAACATGGTTGGAATGCCAGCTTTACACTCAGATTAATCTGGGCTTAAATCTTGTTTTTATCCCTTTCTAGCTGTGGAATCTAGGAGAAGTAATTGGACTTTCTAAATCCATTTCTTTCTTTTTTTTTTTTATTTTTTTGAGACAGAGTATCACACTATGTTGCCCTTGGTAAAGTGCCATGGCATCACAGCTCATAGCAACCTCAAACTCTTGGGCTTAAGCGATTCTCTTGCTTCAGCCTCCCAAGTAGCTGGGACTACAGATGCCCACCAGAACACCTGGCTATTTTTTTTGTTACAGTTGTTTAGCTGGCCCAGGCTGGGTTCGAACCTGCCACCATTGGTGTCTGTGGCTGGTGCTGTAACCACTGTGCTACTGGCACCAAGCCCTCTAAATTCATTTCTTTACCTGTAATCATTTACCTTTTTCTTCTCAAGGTTTATTACTCTTTCCTTGGTAATAGGAAAGTTCCTATTAGAAGTGAACAACTTATAGACCTTTTAATGAGTATATTGTTTCATACATTTATTTTTTATATACCTCTTTGTTCTTGGCTTGTAAGTTGTCTTTCTTCTTTGCTAAAACTTGACTATATTCTTCTATATCCATATTGAGTTTAACTTCTTTGAAACCCAGTAATGATAACTTCTTTCATTTTCTCACTGTAATATCATATATAAACTTCTTGTTACAAATACTAATTCACAATTTTATTTCCTCAAAAGATAAGAATTTTATTGAAAATAGAGGCTTTCCTCTTTATGTAACACCATGTGTGCCACATGCAAGTATTGAACGGATGTTGATACATTAGAGAGAGCTGAATCAAGACTTACAAACAGATATTAGGAATCAAAGGGAAAATAAAGTTTTTCTTTATGTGAGTATATATGAATTTTCTGCTCAGGAAACACAAGTCTAGGTTGGCAAGTTAGAATAATTACATTTTTTCCAGGTC
The DNA here is from genome assembly GCF_000181295.1 of Otolemur garnettii. NCBI lineage: Eukaryota > Metazoa > Chordata > Mammalia > Primates > Galagidae > Otolemur > Otolemur garnettii. Next base: position 21,502,548 of record NW_003852396.1, on the reverse strand, counting down.
GTTGGATCAGAATGGAAAGAACATGTAATCTTTAGGAAATAGACTTATTGTTCCTAAACCAAACTTTGCTTCTGAACCTGAATTTATTCTGATCCTTTGCCTGAGAAAATTACTGTGACCTATTCTACTTACCGACCTTCATCTTTTGCCTCTACCTGTTTCAGTGCAATTCTGAGTTCTCTCTCATAAATTCTCTCATACTTCCTTGAATTTCTGTGTATGCTGTTACCTCTGTCAGAAGTATTTTCCACGTCTATTCTAGCTCATCCTTTGGCAAGCCTACAAGGTATTCTTTAAAGCTCAGTTAAATGCACATCATCAATGAAGTAGTTCTTCAATTATACAAGTCAGGTTAGGGGCTCTGTTCTTTTGTTTCCACTGGAATATGCAGAAATGGCTCAATGATGCTATCATTGAATGTTCATTTGTGTAAGTTCCTTGAGGGGTTAGAAAGGTTATTTTACTGTTGAATTCTCAGAGTGTAGCACAGTTCCTAGTATACTTTGGGGACTTGATAACTGTTTGTTAAGTTAATGAATTTTGAATTCATTAGCAGCAAGATTGTCTTACCTTTGCTTTCTCTACAAAATAAATATTAACCTAATCATAACAAATTATCTCTTCCTTTGAGGTGAAAGTTAAATGTTTCATAGCTTTAAAATATATCTTAGAAATCTGAATATAATTATTTTAAAGTAAAATAATAACATTAGGAAGGTCAATCCTAATTTGGAGACTCAAGATTGAAATTACATTAAACTCATCAATTGTAGAATGTCTATGAAGAAAGATTTGGGAGGAAGTTAGAGTCATTTCACAGCCCCTACATGTTGTATAAAAATGGGAAATGGTGTAATATTAAGAAAAGTTTTTATTATCATGTTAATAACCATTTCACAAATATCCACTGAATGAAAATTATTAGCATTATTACCAGTAAGTTATCTTTCTTTTTTTTTTTGAGACATAGTCTTACTATGTTGCCCTCGTAGAGTGCTGTGGCGTCACAGCTCACAGCAACTTCAAGGTCTTGGGCTTAAATGATTCTCATGCCTCAGCCTCCCAAGTAGCTAGGACTAAAGGCACTTGCCACAGCTCCCAGCTATTTTTTGTTGCAGTTGTCATTGTTATTTACCTGAGTTTGAACCCACCAGCCTTAGTGTATGTGGCTGGTGCTATAATCATTGTGCTATGGGTACCAAGCCCAGTAAGTTATCTTCGATACTATCTGATGAAGAAGAGGTGGAATAAGGATGAGGGTGGCTTTTTGAGTAGATACAAAAGAAATTTTCTATTTGTTTTCATAAAATAAAAATAAAATTTTATTTAAAAATCCAGAACTGATATTACTTTATATAAAACAGTAATACACATTATTTATTTGTGTATTATTATTACTTTATTTAATACAGTAATACACGTTATTTATTTGGACAGACACTGAGTATGGATTCTCTCTTCATAGAGATTTAACCATCCTCTATGGCTAGATACTTAGGTGTTTTTATCTTTGTCTATAAAGCCTTTCTACATTTTATTATTAGTGTTCTGAAGGTATTAAAATGTTAGTAGGCATATTTGAATGATAATATGAATAAATATTTTTTTTAAAAATGAAACATTATCAAAAAAGTACATATGATAAAATTTTGTATTCAGAATATATAGGCATACTTCATAAAAATTATAGGTTTTGTTCCAGACCACCACAATAAAGTAAATATCACGGCAAAGCAATTCACAATTTTTTGTTTGTTTGTTTTCTGGTGCCTATAAAAGTTATGTTTAGAATATAGTTCATTAAGCTTATGAGAGCATCATGTCTAATATAATACACCTTCCTTAAAAAAACTTTATTGCTAAAAATGCTAACAATTATCTGAACCTTTAGCAAGTCATAATCTTTTTGCAAGTTGAGGGTCTTGTTTCTACGTTGAGGGCTGCTACGGATGAGACGAGTGGTTATTGAAGGTTGGATTGTCTCCCGTGATTTCTCTAAATGAGACAACAATAAAGTTCACTATGTGAATTGACTCTTCCTTTCATGAGAGGTTTCTCTACATCATGAGATGTTCTTTGATAGCATTTTACCCTTAGTAGATGTTCTTTCAGAATTGGAGTCAATGCTCGCAAACCCTATTGCCACTTTATCAACTGAGTTTATGCAATATTCTAAATCCTTTTTTTTTTTTTTTTTTTTTTGAGACAGAGCCTCAAGCTGTCCCCCTGGGCAGAGTGCCGTGGCATTACAGCTCACAGCAACCTCCAGCTCCTGGGCTCAAGCGAGTCTCCTGCCTCCGCCTCCCAAGTAGCTGGGACCACAGGCGCCCGCCACAACGCCTGGCTATTTTTTGGTTGCAGCCATCATTGTTGTTTGGCGGGTCCGGGCTGGGGATTCGAACCCGCCACCTTAGGTGTACGTGGCTGGCGCCTTAGCCGGTTGAGCTATAGGCGCCGAGCCTGCAATATTCTAAATCCTTATTATCATTTCAACAAAGCTCACGGCATCTGCTTCAGGTATAGAGTCCATCTCCTGAAACCTCTTTTTGCTTTCTCCTCCAAAGTTTTGTCCTGAGACTGCAGTTCAGTCACATCTTTAGGCTTCCCTTTTCATTTTAGTTCTCTTGTTATTTCTGCCAAATCTGTAGTTACTTCCTCCCTTGAAGTCTTGAACTCTTCAAAATCATCATGAGAGTTAAAATCAACTCCTTCTAAACTCCTGTGAATGTTATATTTTGACCTCCTTGCATGAAACATAAATGTTCTCAATGGCTTTTAAGTGAAAAATCATTCTGAGACAGTTTTCAGTCCTCATTAGGTATAACAGCTATAGCATCATAAAATGTATTCCTTGAACAATAGGACTTGAAAGTTTTCCTTGATGCGTGGTCTGCAGAATGAATGCTATTGTTGGCAGGCATGGAAACAACATTAATCTCACTGTACTTCTCCATCAGAGCTCTTGGCTGACCAGGTCGTTGTCAGTGAGCAGGGATATTTCAGAAAAATCTTTTTCCTGAGGAGTAGGTCTCAAAATGGGCTTTAAATATGCAGTAAATGATGCAGTAAGTAGATACGCTGCCATCCAGGCTTGGTTGTTTCATTTTTAGAGCACAGTTGGAGTAGATTTCAAATAACTTTTAAGGACCCTGAAATTTTAGAATGGCAAATAAATAATGGCTTCAGCCTGAAAGTTCCCATTTCACACCAACTGTTCAGCACAGCCACGGCCACCAGCTATCTTAGTTAGGGTTACGGGCAACTTGATGCACACTGCACTTCAGCCCTTGCTGCTTCCCCTTCACTTTTATGTTATGGAGATGACTCCTTTTCTTAAACCTCCTAAATCAACCCTGCTGCTTTAAACTTTTCTTCTGCAGCTTTTTCACCTCTCTTAGCCTTCATACAATTGAAGAGAGTTAGGGACTCAGTCTGAATTGGGCTGTAGCTTAAAGAAATGTTGTGGCTTTTTCTATCTTCTTTCCAAACTGCTAACGTTTTCTTCATATCAAAAATAAGGCTGTTTTGCTCTCCTACAATTTGTGTACTCTCTGGAGTAGCACTTTGGATTCCCTTGAAGAACTTGCCCTTTGCAGGCAGCCCCTGGCTACCTGGTAGAAGAGGTCTAACCTTCAGTCTATCTTGGCTTTTAATATACCTTATTCATGAAGCTTTCTCATTTCCAGTTATTGATATAAAGCGAGAAACATCCAATTCTTCCTCTCACTTGAATATTTAACTGTCAATTTAGAGTTATTTGCTGGCCTAACTTTAAGAGTGTGTCTCAGGGATTAGGGAGGCTTCAGGAAATGGAAAGAGACAGGTGGAATGGCTCGTCAGGGGAGCATCAGAATGCACACAACACTTACTAAGTTTACCATCTTATATAGGAGCAATTCATGACACTCCAAAAAAAGAGAATTAAGGTAGCAACATTAAAGATCACTGATCATAGATTATAATAACAAATACAATCATGATGGAAAAAATTGAAATATTGTTGGGAATTGCCAAAATGTGACAGAGGAACACAAATTGAGCTCAAGCTATCCAAAAAAATATGGTGCCAATAACTTGCTAGACAGAGTTTGTACAAACTTCCAATTTGGAAAAAAAAAATGTTATATCTGTGAAGCAGAATGAAATTGAGCACAATAAAATGAGGCTTGCCTGTATAAAGAAGTCTTATAATTCAACAATAAAAAGATAAAAACCCAATTACAAAGGGGCAAAGAACTTGAATGAAAATTTCTCTAAATAAGGTAAATGCATGAATAATAAACACATGAAAAGGAGCTCACCATCATTAGTCATTAGGAAAATGCAGATCAAAATGCAGATACCACTGCTGGTAAGTTTAGTGCATGAAGTAAATTCACATGTAATTAGTATCCAGATACTTTTGATCAGAAAGCCACAGATTACAATCTGGGCCAACGCTCACTAGGCACAAAAAAAAATCATTTTTTTTTTTATATTTTATCCTTGTTTTACAAATAGAGAACAGACTTCAGAGTTAGACAAACTTAAAAGCAGTTGCAAGTTCCATTGGTTACAATAGGTATAATTTGTTACAAATTAGTTAACCTCACTGACCTCTGTTTCCTCCACTAAGAAATGAAGATAATGGCATGGACATGAGAGGGATGCCATCAAGGTTGTATCCAATACTCTAAGTGTCCCGCAAAGTGCCTGACCTCATGATTGCTAAATATATGGTGAGTTTTCTGTTAAATAATAATTTAATTATTATGACTTATTCACTGGCCTCTTTGAGATCTGAGGGTTGCAGGCTGTCCCTGGGAGCTGAGTTTCAGCTACGACAGGAGTGAAACCTGTGAGACTCGAGTACTGAGCCTGCGCTCTGCCCCATCTACATCTCGACTCACAGACACCTGGTAGCCCTGCTTCAACTCTCCCTGGAAAGGGGCTGGAGGATGTTCCTGGGTAAACTGACACAGATGCTGACAATCCGAGGTGCCTCCAACAAACTGTCAAAACCACCAGACCGTGATACCCACGCCCGGCAAACAGTTTTAATAAGCTTTTAAAACCGTGAATATATATTAGATTTATAATGACATTTAAAAAAAATATTGTTAAGAAAATAAAATTATTTGTAGCCAATATTAACAAATATTTCTATAGCTTAGTTATCATTAATCCCCTTTGAAGAGCTCTTCTGGAAAGATAGATTAATACGTCAGGAAAAGCCTTTTTTTGCTACTTGAAAGGTGACGATGTTTACCGTATTGAGGTCTTTCTTATGTTGGCATAAAATTCTAATGAGGTTGATATGTATGAGTGTATGTGTGTGTATGTGTTTATATGTATGTATATGTGCATCTATGTGGTAATTGTGTGGTCAGTCTACACATGTGGCAGAAGACTATTGAGAGTTTATTTATTTTCACAGATTATACCCACACAATTTAAACAACCACTGTGTCCTCTATCAGAACTTCTGAGGCTACTTTAAAGTTGTTTGTAATATTTTTTGATATTAACTTCTTAATTAGATAAATGCCTACTGTTATAATGAAAACACCACAATAGCAGACAGTGTGAATGGCCGGGTCTGTAGTGTAAGTATCACTGAGCCCTACTCCAGAAGGAACGTCCTCACCAACAGTGACGTGGAATCAACAGGCCTCTGCAGAGGAGCCTCTTCAGTCAGAACACAGACGTGGACGACACACAGCCACACGATGCGGGCGGCTTCCTACTGAAGGAGGGATGGAGGACCGAAGCCCACAGTGTGCATTATTCCCACTTTACAGTAAGAAAATGAGGCAATCAGTTTGAAGATATGCAAGGACTACTCTTAGATGTTTTAAGATTGTACATTTTTTAAAGGAGAGCTAGTATCATTTGAATTGCAATATATAAGATAAATTAAATTTTAATATCCATTAAGAGAACATGAGGCAAAGGAACATTGACTTCACTTCCCAAGAAAACATGGGATTAATCCTGTGTCAGGCAGTAAGTTACGACCTTGCCTTTCTGAATCCCACGAGGACAGGAGGAAGAGGGAAAACAGTAACATTAGTTGAGATCACCTGAGGTACTGTGACTTTGAAAAATTTGTAAAAAGATACCTCTGATTTAATGGTTGTCAAATGAAAAGCCCTCGTGGGGCCCACCCTGCGGGCACTTTTCATGTTTTCTACCCACCTGCACTGTGGCGAGCTTTGGGCCTAGAACCACGTGTCATTGGGAAAGGAGTGACTTATAAATCCAAAACACAGGAGTTCCAGGGGCAAAATCTTTGAAAGTGTGCAAATTTCAGACCTTCGCAATGTGCTGTGTGTCAGCTTTCTCATCTTTACATGGGGGAGAATATTACCTGGTTGTGTAACAACCATCAGGACTGAATGAAACAGTACCGGGCACGGCCCAAAGGTCTCCATATGCACGTCCATCCATACATAGGGAAATGGGGGATCTTAACTCAATGTACCTTTATTTACAAAATATTCATTACAAAATTTTACAAATTATTTACATAATATTCTTTACAAAATTTCACAAATTATTTGTAAAATAGTCTTTACATATTGGTATCTAAATGTAAAAAGACTTAAGATTTATAATATATAATATGAGCTTGTTCGTTTTTCCTATGTATGGCAAACTTTGGGACTCCCTGTCTATTTAGCAAATCCAACAATTGTTAAGGCATATGTGGGCTCACAATATCATAAATATTAGTTCCCCCTCCACTGAGAAAAAGAGAAAATATAAGTATTTGGACCCTGAGGAGACTATGAAAGATATTTAAATAAGTATAACCTCCATCTCAAATGGGTTTGAGGGGCAGCAAATTCCCCCTACAATAGAAAGGCATTAGGGTCATGAAGAGGACGCTTCTGTGAGGAAATAATCTACTGAACATGAAATTACACAAGAGACAAGCAGTGAAGAAGAAGAAAGGGGATTGACTTGAAACTGAGTGGCATGAAGCCATCTTGCAGTAGAGGGGTACCCTAAGATCCCTGTCTAATGCATAAGAAAACTGAGGTTCAGAGTCACACAGTAGCATGTCCAAGGCGACAAGGAAGTAAGTGTTAGATCCAGGACTGGACTCCTACGTGGCTGATGGAGTCCTCCCTGCTCCTCACACCAGCGCTCATTATTTGGGGCTTCTAGTTTCTCACCCACGCAATGAATGGGTTGATCTTTAAATTCAAAGACATGTTTCTATTTGAATGAGTTCTGAGTCATGTGATGTCACATCAGGGCCAAGGTAGACATGTTCAATAATGCAATGGTTCAGAGTTGGAAAGGCATGTTCAAAATTGGCTTTTACTCTTTGACTTGAGGGAAATTATTTAACATTTTTTAAAGCATTATCTTATCTGAAAAAAATGAGAAATATACCATAGCACTCAGGATTTGAGGGTAACTGTAACTGAAAAGTGTACAACACACATAGTAAGCACTGAAAAATAGTCAGCTGTGATTTTTCTTATCTATACTTCACAGCACTATTATTAATCCTTATATCTTTTAATCAAGGGGGCATGGATTCAGTTGCTTAGAGGAGTGCTAAGTGGAGCTCTTGCTACAGATCAATAAAATCAAGCTGTAGGCCTCCTGGTAGGCACTTTATACTCTGAACTTTCCGTGTCCCAGAGAGGTTCTAAGTGTGGTTCACAAATCTGATGCGGCTATGAGTGAACATGGCCTGTCATAGTTCTAGTTTTCACGTATGTATATAGAGGGTGTCCATGAAGCCTATCCACTATTTTAAATTGCCCATGAACATATGGACACCCTGTGTGTATAAACACACACACACACACACACACACACACACACACACGCACAGGGACGTCAGAGACCTAGTGGCTGAGAAGCGTCTAGCGAAACCTTTTAACCTCATCATCATTGAAAGTCCTTGACACAAACACTCAGGAGCATTAAAAAGAAATGGACAAGCCCGCCCATGCCTGTCTGAAGTAACCAAGACCAAGGGCCTTCGCGGATTTTGTGAGCCACTGATATGGGCTTTGAAGGGCTAAATTTGTGTTTATATTTATATTTTATTGCATTTCCATCTGACCACAGCCCCCACAGATGCAGCTTCATGCTGCAAGTAGTTCAGCTAGTGAATTTGAAGAAGGCTCCCGGGATAAGCGTCTTTTAACACTCAACTGCTTTTTTTCTTTTTCATATTCTTTTTCTCTGGCCTCTCAAGGAATCATTCTCTTTTGCACTTGAAGGAGCTTTTGTTAAGTGGCCTGGAAGTGAGATCGCTGTGCATCCATCTTGGCAAAATCAATCCAGGAGCGAAAATGCCAAAAGGGAACACTTTTTTCTATTCTGAACACTTCCGCAGGGGTCTGACTGAGACAGCAGAGTACTCCCTGTAACTCTTTGGAGGATTATCTATGCTTCCTTCACCCCAGCAAGGCCATCATCACAGCTAAAGGCAGACAAGTCCTTAACAAGCAGGAGACTGAATCTTGCAGAGAAAAATTTGTGTAGCTGATCTCATCCATCACCGGAGCAACTGCATTTGAATTTTTTACAAATTATACAAGGGAATCGATGATGCAGAGATAGAATAATTTATAAAATATTCGAAATGTACACACTCACAAAACTTGCATGGGATTAAAAGTGTCGGCTTCAAGGCCAAGGAATGGGGCCTCAAAGTCTACTTCCCCATTTCACATTCATGATGCTCCGAGCAGCTCAGTCTCTGAGCTTTGGTTTCTCGTATCTGAAGGAGAATGAGAATAGTGCGTGCTATTATGTGCAAAGCCCACAGGAGTAGTACGAAGAAGTGAGGAATGTTTAGCATAAAGGGAACATAAGACAAAAATGGCACAGAGAAGAAATAGTATTTCAGATGAATGTGTGCTGTAGTCGATGTTGTACTTGGTAGGGACACAGCCGCCTGTCTGGCCCTCCCGGTCCTGTCCTTCCAGCCCCCAGCACTGCTCCTTCCCGGTGCCCAGAGCATTACTTGCTTTTCTGCCTCTTCGAGGTGGACTGGGGAATGTTTGAGGGCAATGACCTGGCTGAACGTGCCTTATTTTGCTTTTTTCTTTTAATGGAAACTGCATAACCCCTGATTAGGTAGCCATTTAATAAAAACTACTTTCAGAGAAATAGGAAGCATTTTGTGAATACATATACTTTCTTTTACTAAAACAGTACATTATTTGATCTATTAGAAAGGTCTGTATTCATCTATTCGATGCTTTTTTTACATATAGGATTGTTGCAACCCAGAAGGACTGATGGTCTGGCCACGCAGCAAGGTGGAGGTGAATTACAATTAGAGGGCCTGTCTCCAGTCACCTGGACACGGTGCTTTTCTTGCTACGTCACATGGCCGCCCTTCCTTATACTGCTTTTTTATTCAAACATCAGAAAATGAGAAATCAGGGACTGTGAGATTTCATTTAAAGAATTGGTATGACTACATTTTCTCTATTTTACCTTTTTAGAGTAAATCTTTATAAAGCAACTGCAACTTTTCAGATAACTTTTCCTAGGTGAAGTATGTTCTGGGTGTGTCTGAATTCATTTGGACAGAATTATTTCCTGACAAAGTGCATGGACCAGAGATTTGGTTAAATGTTGACTGAAGAACAAGAGAAGCTAGCGTTTTCTAATAAAATCTATAAATGCATAGAGAAAACTACAGTGTTAAATTTGGGGCCTGGTGGATTACTTTATGATAAATGCCAATTAGCAACCTTCATTAATTGCTGAAATATAATTTTATAGCAGATTTTAAAATATTTACGTAATTGAAATATCATGGGCTTTTCATAGTACCCAATATAAATCATTAACTTAGATCTCACTAATTCAGGATTTGTGATAATTACAACAGTGAAAAGCTGATATTTACCTTTAAATTATCCCAGAAAAAGAGCTGTTTAGCAAATTTCTTTATGGGATAACATTGTCAGAGCAGTGATTAAATTCCTTACATTAAACTTGGCTTTGTCTGTTTAGCTATAATATTAATGGTGAAAGCAGAGCTGCTTCAGTTGGAGCACGGTTCTGTTATTTCGTAACTGTAACCTACTGGGATTAACTGAGCATCAATTTAGCTCTCGGTACAAAGGAGATAATCCTCGTGGGCTTTGCTTCATGTGAGTCATAGAGTGGCTAAGAAACATAAATGGGAAAGTGTGTCCATGTTGTCGATGAAGAGATACTGGGTCTCAACACAGGATACGTGATAATTATTGGCGGTAGTAATATGATAATGATTATAAATTATTAACTCTCTTCCTGCAAATCGAGACATGCCATCTGTTTCTGCTCTTTTTAGGTTTCTGGATATACTTGAAAAATATCAAACCTGTAATTTATAACATAATACTAAATTCAGAGTTGGCTCTAATTTATACTGGTCTATTTCCTAATTCTTAATGAGTTCTTCCTGTGTCTGGACTGTGGCCAACATGGTCTCCTGTGATAGGCTGAGCTATTGCTCACAGTGTTTGAGCAAGGATTGTCCATCTAGCTCTCACGTATGTTAACAGTGGAATGTGATTTGCTTTGGCCAATCCAATCTCAGTGAAAGTAACAGTCATTTCTAGAAGAATATCTGGGTACGAGCTCCTGATTTTCAATATTTTTTTTCTTTCTTCCTCCCACCTACCAATGCCCCAGATAAACCCTGCTTTATCAGCTTGAGACCCAGAGAAAGGACGGCTTATAAGAGGGTCGCACATCACTTGATGAACATGTGACGTAATCAGTAAATGCATTTTGAAATGTAAGTCATTCAGAATTTGGCATTATTTCCTGAATAACAATTACAGCATAATTTATCCTAAGCTAGGAAAGCAACTTTCTAGAATCTAGAACGGTTCATATCAATCCCACCTTAAAATAAAATGCTTCACTGTTACCTATGGTACATGTCCAAATTCCACAATATGGCATTTTAAAATTCTCATGCCCTGATCCTTGCCACCCCCTGCCTAGCCTCACTGCCTGCGACTCCCTCCCTCTCACCCCACCACGTCTAGCGATTTCAGACTGCTGCTCACTCTCGGGAAGTTTCACCCTGCAGAGTGTGTCCAAGTGTGAACCTTATTTTCTATAATCCTAAAAGGTTCTCATTTTTTCTAAAAAGTCCAGCTCAGATTGTTCATTCTCCAGGAAGCTGATGCTGTGCACTTGATCCTGATACAGACAAATGGTCTACCCCTATACCCCTGTGTTTCTTCTCTAAATACCCTTAACCCAAGATACCAAAAGTCTAGTGTTGTCCTTTGCTCAGAGCAGGTTGAGGATCATATTTACTTCTCTGTAGCTGAAGAATGCTCAGAATGAATAAATGTTAGTCAACTTTTCCTTCATTTATTTTAAGGTGGAAGAAATTAAAATACAGACTCCATGTTGGTAATGAAGAGATGTGAAGTTGCAGCGTGAGAGGATGATGCTCGTTTTAAGCTTCCGTCTTTTTCTCTCATGAATAGTGATTGTTATAGCAGGAAGTGCTTGGAGATCATGAAGTGAACCATTAAAAGCAGAAGTCATCAATCATCTTTAACATGATTTACAAACATATTTCATTAGATCTCCCTGAGTCTTATTGGGTAAGTATTCATAGGGGTGATGTTGACAGAAATCTCTTTTGAAGAGAGTTATGTCATTTGAAAATCAAATCAATGTGTCAGGATGTGGTAGACATGTTCTGACCTTTTCTAGTTTAGCTATTTGACTTCCGTGAAGTACTCCCACTCTTACCATACCCCCGTGAACCCTGTACTTACATGTGCAACTCTCCAAGGTACATTAGTCACATGTTTGGGGGAAAGATAAGAATTTTCCAAATCACAGGTTTGTGGCCAACCCTGAAGGCAACTTCCATTGAGAAATCATATCTTAAAATAAGACTGCCACCATGACATATCCCTAAAACGGTTCTGGGAAATACCAGCATTAGAATATACACTTCAGAAACCAAAAATCAGAGACCCAGTGTGTCCGCTCTACGTGCCCAACATGACAAGCAAAGTGGGCAAGCGAGCAAGCTGGGTGTCAGACACGGGGGATTATGCACTGAGCTTGAAACTCTGTTCTCAGAAACTTCCAGTGTAGTGGGGAGAGGGTCTCAGAGGAAGAAATTCTATTGCACAGCATTCTGACAAATGGTATGTAGACAACAAGCGGTAGGAGGGCAGAGCAGGGAGAGGGGCTGGGTACCCTTGGGGCAGGGTAAAGAAGGAATGAAGGGAAGCTGTAGGCAGCAGAACTGGGTCCGACACTGAAGGATAATCATAGTTCCACGTGGATGTGACAGAGGACCTCACATGTGCAAAGGCATGGGCAGATAAAATGTGCAGTGCATTTAGGAGCACAGGGTGAGTTATCTCTGAACCAAACAGAGGGTGGCATAATTCAAACGGATGAGTGGTGGAGAGCACGCGCTATCGCTCTATGTTGCTATTGTTTGTTGCTGTTTTATTTTTTTAATTGTTGGGGATTTGTTGAGGGTACACAGAACCAGGTTACACTGATTGCATTTGTTAGGTAAAGTCCCTTTTATAATTGTGTCCTGCTCCCAAGAGGTGTGTCACACACTGTGACCCTCCACCCCCTCCCTCCTTTCCTCTCTCCCCTCTCTTATTCCCCCACCCCCCAGCATGTACTAACAATTGTCCTCATATCAGAATTGAGTACACTGGATTCTTGCTTCTCCATTCTTGTGATGCTTTACTAAGAAGAACGCATTCCACTTCCTTCCAGATTCATACAAAAGATGTAAAGTTTCCATTGGTTTTAGTGGCTGAAGAGTATTCCATAGTGTACATATGTGTACACATAGTGTACATACCACAGCCTGTTAACCATTCCTGGATTGGTGGGCATTCTATTGCTATTGTCTGAATCCTGCCTTCTAACTAAGAGCACCACCACAATGAATAGATTTTAAACTTGGGCAGGATTTGTGGACTCGAGGAAAGAGCAAACTCAGACTTAGAAGGAAAAGTAAAATAAAGAGCAAAGTCCTCTAAAATTCTATCAAGCTACATCTCATTTGTCAATCCAAATCCGTTACCACTGTTTTGTTGCACAGATAGCTTAGTCATAAACAGATATTTGCACATACCACACATAGACTACAATGTTTCCATTTAAAGAACGGCTAATTCAATGACAGTACCCTCATAAGATGGGATATAATGTGATAATTTAAATTACATTTATAAACATTTTAATGATAGTAATATTTATAATGTAACCTTTTTAAAATATAGAAATAAAATTTTAAACAGTATAATTTCAACCTATGAGAAACAGGAATAAACAAACTGCTTTAAAAATTAGGAGGGAATATACTAAAATTGCAATATTATTTTACTGTGGGTGGTAGTTTTTATTTATTTTTTTATAGGCTTCTGTGTTCCCCAAGTCTTTCTAGAATGATTATGTTTAGAATCACATACAGAAAACATACATTGCTAAAAATAAACCTATAAAATATAAAGGCGAGTATCATAGCACGTCCCTGGAAAATTCATTTTGCTAACAGTAGGCAAGGCAGTCCACTCACCAGACTTAAAATTCTCATTGGAAATAATTGACTCTTATTATCAAGAGTGCTTCACGAAACGCTTATGATTTACCTCGATCAACCGTTCAAATGTGTTTCTACTTCAAGAATTGCCGAACGCCTTACATAATGCAGGACTTGGTTGACCTTTTATATAGGATTAAAGTACCGTATAATTAACTTTTTTATATACAGAGTGAAAGCTTAATGAAAACGTGAGGTGAAATGCCAAGACTTCATTTGCAAAATCCTTCCCTACTTCATGTCGTGAGCTGCTAAGGCCCAGGTTATGGCTCTCCTTCTCTCGGGTACTTTCATTCTAACCAGAACTAGATCTTCTCAGTGCAGCCAGGTGGCATACTCAGAAAGCACAGTAAAAGCTCCAGGAGTATGGAGTCACAGTACCAAGGGTGAAGTTCAAGCTCTGGGGCATGACAGACTCCTCAAGACTCTGACTCTGGAGTCAGACAAACCCAAAGTTCATGCTCAAATCTAGGCACACTCCAAAATCATTCCAGGCAAATTACTTACCCTCTAAGAATCAGTTACGATATATGGGATGGTCCAAATGCTGCCATACAAAGAGGTGGCCAAGACAAAGACAATATTTTGTAAATATATTGTGAAATTTTGTAATGAATGTTTTGTAAATAAAAGTACATTTAATGACAATTTCCCATTTTCCCTATATATGGTGACTTTATGGGTGAATCTGGGGACACTTGTATTTAAAGAAGTAGGATATCTAGAAGCTTGATAAAGACCATACCCATAAATCATCCTGGCATATTTTTGAGGGTGCAGTAAATATATTCTGTTGATTCATTAAAGACTTTTCAGGTATAGCCCACAGTTACGCCTCCAACTTTACATCACACCCTCCTCCTCCCCATTCCCCCCCACCTCCTGAACCTTCTGTCTATAATATGTAAATATTTGCCATTTCTTTAGCATCCTACTGTTAATATTCCTGCTCACAGCAGAATGTATTCTGCTTACAGACAAAGCTATCATTTTCATCCAAAATCCCATCTCTCAAAATTTTTACTGTGCAGATGGCCTCCAGAAACATACACTCCAATCCCAGCCTCCTTTGCAGCCGAGTACCACTAGGTTTTGGGATATGAGAGAGACTGCCACGGGGTGACTTGTCTTTAAAAGAGCCCTAGGGTGTAGCCTTTACTCCCTATTCTCTCCATTTCTTTAGGCTGCTCCCTAACTGCACATGACAGCTTGAACCAAAGAGAATGAGCATCACGTCCAAAGACAGTAGACAAGTAAGTTAAAAAAAAGTCCTGAGGATTGTACTAGCCCTGAAACTTTATAAATGTCTCCATGGCTTAAACAACTATTATTTGTTATTTTCTTGCTATTTTCAGCCAAACCCAGTCCCACCTGATTGACTGCCAAGCTCTTTACATATGCTGATGCCTCTGCCTGCAATGCTATTCCATAGGAGATTTCTCCCACTTTCCATGAAGACGTAGCCCAAGTCTCGCTTCTGTGGATTCCCTGCAAGATTCCCTAGGCCAGGCAAGTCCTAGCAGGGACATCGCCAATATCATGGCAATTATCACTGTGCCATAAAATGATTTTTTTGTTTCCTTATGTTTTTCTCTCTGCACTGTGAGATCCTTGGGCCTACGTCTAGTGCCTTATTTATTTCTTGTTTACAATATTCCCATAGGGAGGCTGGTCTATGGTAGGTATACAACAAACATTTGTACGAATAAATAAGTGAATGAATGAATAAACTGACAAGAAAAAGAAAAGAAATAGAATAAAAAGGCATTTCTGAGAATTTCTCTATTACTATTCAGCCACGGTTGTCACATCACTGAAGTTTTTTCTTATCCACTCATCCTCTGAGCGATAGAAAGGAGTTGCTTCAGCATTGAGTAACAATTGCCTTCCGAGTTCCTTAGTCACATCAGAATGCCCTCCTCCAAGGTCCGCTGTAAATTCCTATTGATTTTCTACCAGAAATCTCAGCTTCACCGATGTGACTGCAAAGGCAAGTGGGAGGAACAGTGTGCAGCCCATCCCTTACCTAAATCTCCATTACCTTCTGCTCTTCTGTTCCAAGATGATTCAATTACCTATTATCTTCTCAAGGTTTTTTTTTTTTTTTTAAACCTTAGGGCTGCCTATGAAAAATTAAACTAGTTACATAAAAGAGATTATATTGCTGTTCTTCCAGATCTCCACATACACACACAAAAAATCATCAGAAACTAGAATAGACTAATACAAGTTATTTTGATTTCAATTTCAGTTTAGCTCATCAGTAAGGTTTATGTGCTACTCTATTGGTACAACAAATTTTCCTAAAATATCAATACAAACATGTAATTAGATCTTCTTTCATAGTCTTATTTCCACCAATTTAAAGAATATAAATTGCCTTCTGAAACTCTCTTTACAATAGCAAATAATCCATATTGCTTAAATTTTTGTATGTAGTAAACACAATCTTGGCTGTAATATCAGAACTCAGATATGTTTAGATTCAGATTCAATTGGTTTCAATTATGGCGGCTTCAGCCAATTGAAAGGGATTTTTAATCTAAACTATACATTTTCAATGGTTCAGAGGATTTTAGAATCTGAACTTCACTTTTTCAGTTGGCTCGTAAAGAGCCATGGGGATGGGTGAGAGGAAGAGAGGCTTGCCTTGATTATAACATAATTCAAACTGAATTATTGTAGCAATGACTCAGGGAGACTCCTAGCATGTGAACGAGTTAGCATTAACTCTTTATAGTCCAGAACACAACCTATTTATGTACTGCGTATATTTTAAGGATAGCTTAACCATTATGAAGTTCCATTTAGCCAAGTTTTTGAGCACCTGCTAGATATCAGTCATTGCCAGGTAATGGTAGAGCTCTCTGGGAGAAACACACCATAGTTTAGTTAGATATTTACCACATGGTCTGGCAACTTGTAAGGGGAGCAGCGTAGAGTTCCACAAGCAATGTGGAAGGACCAGCTACCGCAGCCTGGGATGAACAGCTCCTTTTTCCCCAGAAGAGCTAACCGTTGAAATTACAAAGACGTGTTGTGGTTAGTGATGCAAAGAAGGAAAGAGGACAAGTGTTCCAGACAGAAGAGAAATTGAGGGAAAAGAGATGAGGCTGGAAAAGTAAGGACTTGGGAACTAATCTACCATCTCTTCTGTTTTGTGACTAGAACTGCATCAGTTCAGTCTGTAGGCCTCCGAGACCGAGGGTGGAGTCATTGTTCCATCTGACACTCACAGTGAGTATGGTCTGGAAAGCAGGCACTTGGACTCAGGCCAACAGGGATTGGAACCCGGCTCTACTGCTTCAATCATGGCTTCATTTATTCATTATTTAATCTACATCATCTGTTGATTATGTTCCAGGGATTGTTCAAACATTTGAGATACAGTGGTGAATAAAACTGATCAAACCCCTGTTGTCATGGAGATTATAAGCTAGTAAGAATTAACAAAATAAATAAGCACATTATGTGGCCCTTTAGAGTAGGATGGAACTTGGAGTGCAGTGTGTGAAGGCAGCCCAGTGTTGGTGGTACATGGTGTGTGGGGGCAGCCCAGTGTCGGTGGTACACGGTGTGTGGGGGCAGCCCAGTGTCGGTGGTACACGGTGTGTGGGGGCAGCCCAGTGTCGGTGGTACACGGTGTGTGGGGGCAGCCTAATGTTGGTGTTACAATTTTAAGTGAGAAGGTGACATTTGGGCAAAGACTAGAAATGAGGTGATAGAATTAGATATGCAAAGATCTGAAGTTGAAACTGTGGCATGCTGTATGACACTGGGCAAGTTTACATCTCTTCGCTTCAGTTTCCTCACTGATAAAATGAGAATAAATAATAATGATGATGATAATAATAATAATGATAAAGTCATAGAGCTATGGTGATAATTAAATGACTTAATACATGTAACTATTCCTAGAATAGTATCTGGCACAAAGTAAGCATTTATCTCAGTCCCTGCTACTACTGCCACTATTATTATTATATGATCAGGAAATGAGGAATCTTCATCAGAAGGCTATCATGGGATTTCAGCTTACTGTGCAGTGACATTGGTGACCCAAGACACTTCATTTGGTCTCTAGATCAACAGATGCCTACCTGCTCGATTTCTTTCCTTTCTTCTTTCCTTCTTTCTTTCCTTCCTTCCTCTTTCTTTCCTCCTACTTATCCTCCTTCCTTCCTTCCTTCTCTCACATTTCCTCCTTCATTCCTTTCTTCTTTCTTCCCTTCCTCCTTAGGTTCATTTTTTTTTCTTTCACACTTTCTTGGTTTTTATTTGAAAATATTAAGGGATACATATGTTTTTCTTATTTGGATCATATTTTAATGCTTGCATCAGGGCTATAAATATGCCCCCATCATCAAAATAGTGATAATTGTACCCAGTAGGTAGGTTTTTGTCTCTTCCATATGACCTCTTCCGTGCTCCTTGATTTCCAATGATGTGTACTTCCCTCTGTGAACGTGTGTGCCTATTGCTTCATTCCTATTTAGTAGAGAATATATGTGGTGTTTGCTTTTTCTATTCCTGAAGCACATAGGATAGCAGTCTTCCGTTCTATCTGAATTGCTACAAAAGGCAGTACTTCATCTTTTATGTCTGAGTAGTACTCCATGATATATATGTGTGTGTGTGTATCTATCTATCTATCTTTCTATCTCACATTTTCTTAACCCACTCATGAACTGATGGGCACTGGGTAGATTTCACCTCTTTGCAATGGCAAATTGTGCTTCAGTGAACATTCAAGTACAGGCATCTTTTTGATTAAGTGACATCTTTTTCTTTGCGTATATATCTAGTACTGAGATTGCTGTATTGAGACAGAAGGTCTACTTCTGTTCTTGAAGAAATCTCCATACTGTTTTCCATAGACATTATACTAATTTGCAGTCCCACCAACAGTAGGTAAGTGTTTCTTTCTTTCCTCTTGTATTTATGCCAGCGTCTATTGTTATGGGACTTTTAAATAAAAGCCATTCTAACAGAGGTAAGGTGATACCTTATGGTGGTTTTAATTTGAATTTCCCGGATGATTAAGTAATGTTGAACTTTTTTTCATGTGTTTGTTGGTCATTTGTCTGTCTTTTTTTGAGAAACTTCTGTTCATGTCTTTTGCCCACATTTTAGTGGGGATGTTTGTTTTTTCTTGCTGATTCTTTTAAAGGATTTGTAGATTCATTCCTTTATGGATGTATAGTTTACAGATATCGTCTCCTATCCTCCCAAATCATTGTTGGTTATTTATAAAACTAATGCTAATAAGAAGGATAATAACAGATAAATAGAGTTTTAAAAGTTCAAATTATAGATTTTTAAAAAAAATAACTTTTAGTAATTTTGGAATTATCAGTAGACTTGTGAACTAAACTTAAAATTTAGCTTGTTTCTCCTGTTAGCAATGACAATAATGGAAACACAATGACATCTCTCTATCAGAAAAGAGGATGCTTCCTTCAAGAAAAGATTTTCCTAACATCAATTCTAAAGTAAGTTGGCTTACCTATACAATTTGATATAAGGGAAATCATGTAACCTAATGGATAATGTTCTTAAAATCCATGAAGAAAAATCCTAAGAAGAGTAACAGCAAAAATAATAACAACAGTTGTTAGGTGGCTAAACCATTCCCCACCTCTCCTCCCAGAACAAAAGTCCTACCTGGCCCCACCCCAAGAGTTCCACCAAGAAAGACTCTAGCCCACCAAAGCCTTTCAGCAACCTGTAGAGTCTCCCTTCCCCTATGCCCTGTGTAAAAACAAGCCCCCAACCACTCTCTGTGCAGCTGCCATCTTTTCCTATTTGGGGCTCAGTCCCTTTTCTTTAAACTTGGCCTGAACCTATTCTGGTCTCATCTCTGGGTATACTGCCAGATCCTTTTCAACCATGACAGCAAGGACACAGATTATGGGAGACTCATTGGATATTTCACATATGCTAGACTATATTTTAGGGGCTTTGTAGAAAGTATCTATCCTTTCTTCCTATAATCTTACACCAATGGAACTGAACAGACAACGCAGATATAAAGCCATCTACACAAGTCACCTGATCCTCAACAAAGCAGATGACAACATATACTAGGGAAGGGAAGCCCTAGTCAATAAATGATGCTGGGAAATTTAGACAGCAGCATGCAGAAGAATAAAACAGGATTCCCATTCTCACCAGTCACAAAAATTAATTCAAGAATGATAAAAATTTAAAGGTAAGGCTGAAAGCATGAGAATTCTCGGAGAAAACATTAAAAAAAAAAAAAACTCGTCTAAATATTGGCCTAGACAAAGAATTTAGGACTTCTAGGAGAAAACATTAAAAAAAAAAAAACTCTTCTAAATATTGGCCTAGGCAAAGAATTTAGGACCATGGGCCCAATGGCAATTACAGCAACAACAAAATCATTCCTGCAATCCTAGCATTCTGGGAGGCCCAGGCTTGAGCTCAAGAGTTTGAGACCAGAACCAGAGCATAGACACTGTCTCTATTAAAAACAGAAAAACTAGCAGGGCATGATGGCCCACGCCTGTAAGTCTCAGCTCTTTGAGAGGCTGAGGCAAGAAGATTGCTTGAGCCTCGGAGTTGCAGGTTGCTGTGAGCTATGATGCCATAGCACTCTAGCCTGGGGCAACAGAGGGAGACTTTGCCTTAACAAATCAATCAACCAATCAATAAATAGGACTTGATTAAGTTGCTACTATTATTGTTGTTTTTGTTATTGCTACTTTAAACTCGATTCTGGTTGCTTCTTCCTTCCTTTCCAAAATTCTGCTGAGTCATCCCTGCTTCCTCCCTTGTCCTCCCTCCCATGTACCAGACACAACAGCTAGCCTTGTCACTCACTCTACTTCCAAGAATGGCCTGAATTTATTCTTTTCCTACCTTCTCCATTGTCAATAGCCTAATCTAAAGTGCCTGTGTTACTCTAAAGCCTCTCAAGTCATCTCTGTTTCCTTTCAAATTCTACTACAGTCTCTTCGTGCAGTTTTCTAAAAAACATATATCAAATAATGTTACTTTTCTGCTTAAAACAACCAATACCTGCCCATTACATTAATAATAAAATTCAAACTTCTTCCCCAAAGCCCTGTGTGGTTGGACTCCACCTCCCCCAGCTCCAACCAGAGTGATCTCCCTGGTTAAGTGAGGAATCTGAGAATGTTCCTTCCCTAAGGTGTTTTTTCCTACTCCTCTCTCAGCCTAGAAGGTCTCTCACTTACCCTAGCAGAGCTGGCCTTTCTTTGCCATTCAAGTGTCAACGTAAAAGTTACCTCTGCAGAGAGGCTTTTAGTGAGTGCACAAGCTAGAGCTGACCTGCAGCTATTCTCCATCACATTAGCCTGCCCTGGTTTCTCCATGGGACTTTTTCTCTGTTTGTTTATCTGTCTCTCTACTACCACAGCACAAGAACATGAATCTTATCCATCTTACTCATGGATGTTTCCCTAGGATCCAGTGTGCAAATGGCCCTGCTTAATGGATGGATAAATGACATTGTCTTGACTAAAGGCTCAGAGATGGATAAAACACTGAATCTTCTCTCAGATTGCAGCACACATACAAACTGATGCTGGCAATCGTTATCCAGACAAGGAGGGCACCATAATCTATCAGCGATGTAAGTTCACAGTCTCTTCAGAATCTTCTGAGTTCTGCTACTCTATGAACTGCTGAGGACTATTGTCTGTATTGAACAATATATTTGCAGTTTTCTAAGTGTGCTCTATTGATTTTACCTTTCTATCTTTGTACATGTTTCAAATGCATTTTATTATCTTATTCACCTGGAAAATTCCATGAATCACTTAAAAACAAACTTAAATATCATCTACTCTAAGGGCATTTTTCTGAGCTACCTAGTTTATACTACACTGGATTCCTGCAAACCTAAAATTTGGTGTATATCACACTGTCCTACAATTACTCAGCTGTAGATATTTCCTTCCCTTACAACTTTGGAATTATCTTAGTACAGCAAAAATGCATTAATAATCTTTGTTCATGTAATGTTTCATGGATAGTAGGTGATCAGTGCTTGGTAAAATGAATTAATGAAGGAATAGATCCTCGGCCATTCATCTCATATGTGATAATGGTGTTATAACAAAGGTGGTGATATGATCATGAGTCTAGACCCAGATTCTGAAGTTTGAACAGATACATCCTTTTTAAAACAAAGATCCTATATTTTTGTATCTGGAGTACACTGCCTCTGAATAGAACTATGACACAGAGATGGGCTTGACAGAATAAAGCTATGAAAATTGAACATATATTTTATCTTGGAATTGGTATTGTCTTTTTAATTACTTAATAAATGAACTAAATT
The DNA here is from genome assembly GCF_000181295.1 of Otolemur garnettii. Taxonomy (NCBI): domain Eukaryota; kingdom Metazoa; phylum Chordata; class Mammalia; order Primates; family Galagidae; genus Otolemur; species Otolemur garnettii. The sequence continues at coordinate 21,480,652 of NW_003852396.1, read as the reverse complement.
TCTTTAGGTAATTATAATTTATTCTAGAGATAAAATTAGATATTATAGAGTAAAAGGTAATCTTGTATCATGACTAGCTGTACCTGATGTAAATAAATACATATAAATTTTTATCTCAATATTTTAAATGGGTCATAAAAATATGCAGTTAAATCCAGATTACACAAATAGGCCATAATTTATGACACCACTATTTTGAAATATTCTCTTTAAAATTTTAAGATATTTATAGGCAAAGATGAAGTCAATTTTCCACAAAAAAAGAAGGAAAAAAAAGTGAAGCATAAATTATGGCAACATATCAATTTTAGTCATATAAACATTTTTACTTAGTTAAATCAAATGTCTTTCCAAGGAGTATAAGGTGATTTATAAAAGCCATCCTAACAAAAAATAACAGAGTTTGAGAGATGAAAATAACAGAGTTTAAAAAGTTCAAATTATAGATTCTTTTTAAAAAATAAGTTTTAGTAATTTTGGAATTATTTGTAAGCCTGTGAATTAAAATTAAAATTTGTCTGTGTTTCCTGTTAGCAATGACAAAAATAGAAACACAATGACATCTCTCTATCAGAAAAGAGGATGGGTTGGGCGTAGTGGCTCATGCCTGCAATCTTGGCATGGGAGGCCAAGGGGGTGGATTGCCTGAGCTCACAGGTTCGAGACCAGGCTGAGGCAGAGAGAGACCTTGTCTCTAGAAATAGCTAGGCATTGTGTCAGGAACTTGTAGTCCCAGCTACTTGAGAGGCTGAGGCAAAAGGGTCACTTGAACCCAAGAGGTTTGAGGTTTGCTGTGAGCTATGATACTATGGCACTCTACCGAAGGTGACAAAGTAAGACTTTGTCTCAAAAAAAAAAAGATGCTTCCTTCAAGAAAAGGTTTTCCTCACATCAATTCTAAAGTAAGCCTATACAACTTGATATAAGGGAATAAGGGAGATCATGTAACCTAATGGGTAATAATCTTAAAATCCATGGAGAAGGCTCGGCGGCTATAGCTCAACCGGCTAAGGCGCCAGCCACGTACACCTAAGGTGGCGGGTTCGGATCCCCATCCCGGGCCGCCAAACAACAATGATGGCTGCAACCAAAAAATAGCTGGGTGTTGTGGCGGGCACCTGTGGTCTCAGCTACTTGGGAGGCGGAGGCAGGAGACTCGCTTGAGCCCAGGAGTTGGAGGTTGCTGTGAGCTGTAATGCCACGGCACTCTGCCCAGGGGGACAGCTTGAGGCTCTGTCTTAAAAAAAAAAAAAAAAAATCCATGGAGAAAAATCCTAAGAAGAGTAACAGTAAAAATAATAATAACAATGACAGCAAGGACACAGATTCTGGGCTACTGAGGTGGTATGTCACATGTGCCAGGCTGCCAGTGGGGACTGTGTAGGAAGTAGTCCTCTTTTTCCCCTATAATCTTTCAAGGCTACCATTTCATAAATAAAAAAATACTTCAAGGTGACATAATTAATGACACTTTCAACACTTTTCTGACTCTGAAACCCTTGCATCTCCTACCATAGTCTCTATAATAGATGCAGAAATGGTTCAGATTATAAAATTAAAGCAGAAGCCATATTTTTGACAGATTAGCTAACTCTAGACAAAAATATATATTTTTTAAATTTCTTTCAGTGAGTTTCAGTTGCTACATGAATAAAACTCAGGTATCCTATAGGAATAGACAGATACTGTTCTCTAGACTACCATTCCTCCCTGTCTGCTTGGGCAGCTGGATGAACAGATGGTCTGAACTTTCTCTTTGACAAGGTCATGGAGTATCAACATAGAAACTCAAAGTCATTAGCACTGAGAAATAACTATAGTAGTTGCTTATATCTCACTTATTCTTACTATAAAGGGTCATTTTGTGTATGAGTATAATTCATTCAACAAATACTTAGTAATACTTACTATATTCAGGGCACTATATTAGGTATGTAACCATATGCTTTGTTTGCAAAAATGCAAGTGGTAAAACCCACATTTATTATGAAAGCTGAAAATCCCGGCCAGGTACAGTGACTCACACCTGTAATACCAGCACTCTGGGAGACTCAGCTGGGAGGATCCCTTGAGCTCAGGAATTCAAGACCAGACTAAGGAAGAGTGAGACCCCATTTCTACTAAAAATAGAAAAAATTAGTAGGGATTTTTGGTGGGTACTTTTAGTCCCATCTACTTGGGAGGCTGAGGCAAAAGGATCGCTTGAATCAAGAGTTTAAAATTAATGTAAGCTGGGTTAATGCCACAGCACTCTAGCCTGGGCAACAGAGTCAGACACTGTCTCAAAAAGAAGGGAAAGAAGGAAGGAAGGAAGGAAGGGAGGGAGGGAGGGAGGGAGGGAGGAAGGAAGGAGGGAAGGAAGGAAGGAAGGAAGGAAGGGAGGGAGGGAGGGAGGGAGGGAGGGAAAAGAAAAAGAAAATCCTACCCAATAATCTGACCGCTTATGGCTCTAGTACTATTGTAAATGGTAGGAAACATTTAATAAGGTTTTGTACACGTATGACAAATGTTTGGTATGTGCACAGAAGTGAACATATTAATGAATTTATAATATGTGAGCACAAACTTTCCCAAGCCACTAATTATGGTAATTGCCAAACCATAGCTAGGCATTTTTATATACACCAAGACAGGACAGGTAAAAACTATTATTCATCTGGGAATAGATGAGTACAGTGACATTAATGCAAAAATTAAGATGCTCCCTAGAAATAAAAAGGTATACAAGGGCTTGAATAATTTTCTGGTTTACCTTTTTGGGCGAAATCCATCTCCATCTGCATCAGAAGATCAAATTTTTCTAACCAAAAATATATCTTAAATTGCATAAAAATTGTACTCAAACATCTTCCAACCTACCGTGCTGCAATCTGTGAACGTTGCTTTGAAGTCTTTACCTCTGGTTGTATACAGGGAATGTCCTTTTAACATCAGCAGTAGAAATGTGCTTCTCAGCATTGTTACAGAACTTACACTTGCAGGGAGATATTAGAACAGGGAAGGCAGCTCCTAAATGCAATTATCTAGCATGAAGAAAATTATTATTGATGTTTTGAGCTTCACCTGACTAACCACAAAAGGTAAGAATCCTGCTACCTAAATTACTCAGAGTCACTGCTTCTCTGCCCTTCTCTTGCACTTACTTTATGTGTCTAATTGTCCTCAGTTGGAAGTAAATAGCAAATTCTTTCAAGCAATCAGTGATACTCAGATTTATAAATGCCTAGAGCCCTGCACTCCTAGCACCTGCTGCTACCCACAGTAACTCCACCCAGGCTGTAATGGATAGTTTCTTCAGAAGACTGGTATGCTTGCTGCATTCTTAAAACACAGTATTTTTAATTTATTTATCCAAAAAGGTCTAGGTGGCACTGAATTACCATTATACCTAGATTACCAAAAAGGAAATTTAATAGCAGGGATTTATTTTATGCTACCAAAGAGAAAGAATACTCTAAATAAATTGAAACTGGGTTTTATTGGCTTCCTGCTTCCAAGAGGAGGAAATTATTTTGCTAGGGTGCCGTAAGATTATGAAGACAGTGTTATTACCCCTCTGCATGTTTTGTTTAGCAGTCAGGGAAAGAAATGAAATTAACATTCATCGAGTTCTTTATAGAAGCTGGGTACTGTACTTGACATCCTTGTGAATGATGTTTAATTGAATTTCTGTAATAACTCTGAGAGTTAGATGTCATAATTTTTATTATCTGCAATAAAATAATAGTATCATCTCACATTTATTGCCTACTATGCATAGATCAGTCATGCCAGTTGATGTGCAAGTCGGCTAGATTCTCTGTGTACTTGAGCACTTTTAATCCTTGTAATAATCAATGTGTTGACAGTTTGTGGAAGCAACAGAGAGATGTTGCTGGATAATATGTAGGGAAATTACATAAACTGATAAATCTGAATTAGCCAATAAAATTCATACACTTTTTATAATTAACTTTATATAGAAGAACACTAGGAGGTGGGGTCACTCTTACTTTCAACTATCATAATTTATGAATAATTGCTGATACCTGGTGACAGTTTTAATTCAGCCAGCAGAAGTCACATCAGTGATAGTACAGTCTGTGTAGACTACACCTCTATAAACAACCGCAGACTGGTTAACTGAGAGCAAAGCATATCTGACATCAAACCAACATGCAAGGAATTGATCAAAGCTGGCTGTTTGGCAGAATTTTCCCTGGTGTCAGAAACTTCTGATATGTATCCCGGCAGAAAGTAAGTTTCCCAGAACAGACATGATAATCAATGAATTTGAGATTTCCAGCAAGCGAGCGAGTGTGCCAAGGGATTTCCCTCTCTAAGGGATATGAATACAAACGTTTCTACTTCCATGACAAGTCTACTCTTTAACAGTTTGGGTATCTTCAAGGGTATCCTTGAGCCACCGTAGGCAGAGAAAACAGGGAACTTCCTTAAGATCAAATACCAACTCTGAGTCCTGAATTCTGACTTGCCAGGTATCATCCCGATAATAAAATCCTGGGGTCAGGGTCACAAAAACCGCCGCTAAGAGAAGCATTTCTGTCTACAGAACAGGATTTATCTCTCCCTCTTTCTGACTTGCCTGCACATACACTCACACACTCACACTCACATACTCAAATTTCTGTCCCCCAGAGAGATGGAGACACTGTCAATGTGCCAGATAATGTATATTCTGGGTCAGCAATAACCTTGTCTCCTGGATTTATATTATATTGTTATCAAATATATTTATATTTATGTGTTTGTTTATTTAGGATAACTGTTTCTAGAAGGGCATGGTGGGTGGTGGGTCCCTCTTCAGTCCCATTCAGTGAATCTGCATGGAAACCAGGCATAGTAACTCCATTCTCCGTGTTCAGCGATTTCCTGAGACCTGACAGGATGAAGCAAATCTGGACAATACATTACGAAAAGTCTGGTGAGGGCATCTTGGAACTTCTGCTTACTTTCCTAAAAGTACATAGGAAAGTAGTACCATGTGCTGTGATCTTGGGAACAGCTGCTTTAGTGCCATGGGACCCCCTGATGAAAGGTCAGGGAAAACTTGGCAGTCAGTGTTGTACAGAAAGCCAGGGAGAACCTGCCCAATGAACAGCCCCTCTAAATGCACTAACATCCACCCCTTATTACATGAGCTCATATGTGTCTGATCCTTTAAGTTACTTTTAGGTGGGTTGTGTGTCACCTGAAGCCATATGAGAATTACCTACTAGAGGGTCCTCTTAGTCTTCCTCATCAGCTTCCCTCTGTATCACACGTTTGATACAATCCATGCTTTATACCATCTTCATTTCTCAGATGCATAAATTCAAGAACCAATGGACAAGGATATTGTTATTATATAACAAAGGGAAGGTGGTAGAATTAATGGTCTGTTTTAGTACTAGGAATTTTTAAAAGACATTCTTGTTCAGTACAAATTCCTCTTGTTCAACTTATCACAGAGGATTCACAAATATCAAGGGATAGTCATTCATGGTGATATTTCCCATGATTTAAATAAACCTTATTTATTAAAAAAAAAATGATCTAACTGAAATAATCTCCGACTCCAAAGCAAGACTTTTCTACTACATTATACTTAAATCATGAGAAGACTGCTGCGTTTTTGATAAAACTGTAGTTATAATAACATTTTGGAATTTATTAAATAGGTAGAGCATATATATATTTTGAAACCAATTTATGAAGTTATCAAATTAATCCTAGGGGGTCTCTAGGCATTCAGGAGATAGTAATAATCTGTCCATCCCTCGAAAATTGTGCTGTAGTGAAGACAACTCTCAAGAAGTATGTGTTTAAAATGGAAGGAGCCTGAAATATGATACTTTGTGAAATGGCCAACTGGTTTGAAGTTGCTAACCCTTGTGTGTGCAAAGGAATTGTCTTAGGATCAGCAAAAGAAATGTGTTCCTGTGCAAGATAATAGGATGTCAGAACAGGTAGGATTTCAGACCAGGTAAGAAGCATCCTAAACACAATTATCTAGCATTGAAGACCTTTTTAATTGATACTTTATTAGCTAATCTTCCACATCACATTAGTTCTCAAATTTTCTTTTATTTCAATAATACCAAGATCATTGCCTTCATAGAACTTCTAATATGTTACATAGCTAAGACAGAAATAACTGCAATGTAAAACAAATTAGTATTAATTTTTAAAGCAGCAAGGGGGATATCACTTGGAGGAAGGCAGATACTAAAGATTTTTGATAGGGATTCCCAGGAAATCTGCACATTAAAGATGAGAATTAACAATTAATTATATTAAGGTATAATTTAAATACAATGATTTAATAATTTTAGTCTACTACTCAACAAATTTTGACAAATATGCATAATCCCATTAGCACAAGCGTAGTCAAGAGATAAAACATCTCAATGACCCCCAAATTCCCTTTGTCCCTTTGCAGGTGATCGCTGATCTGGGGTCCCAGGAACCACTAATCTACTTTCTGACACTGTACATATCTGTAGTTTAGATTTTCCTCTTCTGAAGTTTTATATAAACAGAATCTCTTTCATATCTGTTGTTTTAAGGATTTATTCATACTGTTGTGTATTACTTTATCCTTGGATGTGTGTTTAACATACATTTAGTTTATTTTTATATATTTTCATTTGGGGGGGTATACTGCAATCTGTTTATTCATTTAACTTTGATACACATATGCATTCCTGCTAGTTTTTTATTACTATAAAATTTGTGTACTGTTATGTTATGAAAATTGTGTAAGTGAGCATATGTTTTCAATGTTTTGAGTAAATAGCCCCAGGAAGAACTGCTGGGGCTATTAGATATTCATTTAACTTTGTAAAGAAACCTACCAAAATGTGGCCGGGTGTAAGGGTTAACAGAAATATTAAACTACATCGTAAGAGGAAGTGCTAGCCTAATGCAACCCCCAGGTGAAAAGGCCTATAAAGAGACCAGTGCTGGTAAGTAAACAGGATAGAACTAGCTACATTGTATAAGACTGAGACAGAAACACAGAGCACAGCGCAGGGCCCCTCCTGTCAGAACAGCATAACCACTCCCCCTGTACTAACCCTATATAAGATTGTACTGATCCCAAATAAACAGCTTCGGCTCAGTCTTCTCCCTATACTGTATGAGTGGTTGTGTGATTGTGTCCACCCTTTCCTTCTCCCTCTCATACGCCGATCACGAACTCCCCGACACCGCCTGCCAGTCGGGCAGTGTCAGCCGGGTGATGTGGCTCATGCCTGTAATTCTCACATTCTGGGAAACTGAGTTGGACAGATTACTTGAGCTCAAGACTCAAGACCAACCTGAGCAAGAGTGAGACCTTGACTCTACTACAAGTAGAAAAATTAGCCAGGTATTATTGCAGGCATCTGTAGTCCCAGATACTTGGGGGCTAAAGAAAGAGGATTGCTTAAGCCCAAGAGTTTGAGGTTGTTTGAGCTATGGTGCCATGGCACTCTACCCAGGGCAACAGAGTGAAACTCTTTCTCAAAAGGAAAAAAAGGAAAAGAGGAGGGGGAAAGAGGGGAGAGGAGAAGAGAGGAGAGGAGAGGAGAGGAGAGATACCAAAATGTTTTTCAAAGTTGCTGTAACAATTTACTTTCCACCCTATCATCGTATGAAATTGGACAGGAAAACTTTTAACAGCCAAATGTGAGCTCTTAGAGCTACAATGGTAGAGAAAGGAGAGTGAATCTTTAGCTTCAATATTGTTAAGTGGTCGTATTACCTAAAACATGATACAAACTCAATGCAATCCCTATCAAAATATCAATGACATTCTTTCACAGAAACAGAAAATATAACTCTGAGGTGGAACAAAAAAGATCCAGAATACTCATTACTATTTTGAGCAAAAAGAATGAAACACATTCCTTGATTTCAAATTATACTATAGAGCTGTGAAAACCAAAGCAGCATAAAACAGACACATAGAACAATGGGGAAGAATCGAGAACCAGAAATAAGTCCACACACCTATAGCAAACTCATCTTTGGCAAAGGTGCCAAGAACATACAGTTCTTGGGAAAAGAACAGTTTCCCCAATAAATGGTCCTGGAAAAACTGGATATCCATATGCAGAAGAATAAAACTAGATCCTTATCTCTTGCCATGTATAAAAATTAAATCAGAACAGATTGAAGGCCTGAATCTGAGACCTCAAACTATGACACTACTAAAAGAAAAACATTGGAGAAACACTCCAGGACACAGGCCTGGGCAATGATTTCTTGAGTAATATCTTGAAACCACAGGCAACGAAAGCAAAATTGTACAAATGGGACAACATCAAGCTCAACTGCTTCTGCACAGCAAAGGAAACAATCAACACCATGAAAAGGCAACCCACAGCTTGGAAGAAAATATTTAATTATTTGCAAACTGCCTGACAGTGAGGAGTAACTAGAATATATAAAGAGCTGTCTTTATTTTAAGCAAAACCATTTAGCTGCTGTGTAAACATTAGACTGAAAGGAAGTGAGGGCAGAAGCAGGGACCCGAGTCAGGAAGCTGTTGCCGTAACCCAGGAAAAGCATGAAGGCTCGCAGCAGGGGACTTGGTTGTCATTAACTGGTTGTGAGCATTGGTGTACTTTTGAGAGATTTAGGAAATGTTGAGATTCATTTGGAACATTAGTTTCCAAATCATATTCTTTTTCTAGATAACTGTAAGGTAAAGTAAAATAAAACTTACCTAGAGCATTACGTTTAGGGTTTTCTCTCACTGGCTCCTTTTTAGTCTCCTTTCTCCACAATTGTATCGCAGAAGCTAATGGTTCATGCTCCTTTCTCTACCACTGTAGCTCTAAGAGCTCATGTTTGGCTGTTAAATGCTTTCCTGTCCAATTTCACTGCTATTACACATTTTTTATGAGTATACATAATTAGTGCTTAATTTTTTTTTCTTTTGTGGTTTTTGGCCGGGACTGCGTTTGAACCCACCACCTCTGGCATATGGGACTGGTACCTTCTTCCTTTGAGCCACAGGTAATGCCCCAGATTTTTTTTTTTTTTTTTGTGGATTCTGGTTATTAAACCTTTGTTGGAGACATAACCTGCAAATATGCAACCCAATTCATAATTGCTAAGTCATGGAAGAAGCCCAAGTGCCCATCAACCCATGAATGGATCAATAAATTATGGAATACTGTATACCATGGAATATTATGCATCTTTAAAGAAAGATGGAGACTTTACCTCTTATATGTTTACATAGATAGAGCTGGAACATATTCTTCTTAGCAAAGTATCTCAAGAATGGAATAAAAAGCATCCGGTGTACTCAGTCTTACTATGAAACCAATTTATAGCTTTCTTATGAAAGCTATAACCCAATAATAGCCCAAGAAGAAGGGGAAAGGGGAGAGGAAGGATAGGTGGAGGGAGAGTAATTGGTGGGACCAGACTTATGGTGCATCTTATAAGGATACGTGTGAAATTTACTAGGTCTAGAATATAAATGTCTTAACACAATAACCAAGAAAATGCCATGAAGGCTATGTTAACCAGTTTGATGAAAACAGTTCAAATTGTATATAAAATCAGCACATTGTACCCAACGATTGCATTAATGGACACAGCTATGATTTAAGATTAAAAAAAGTTTTTTTTTTTTTAATTTTAAAGTCATCTTTTTCTTTGAGCTTGAATAATTAAAGCACCGGCTGAAGGGTCACTGTTGGGATCTAGGTTCTAAAGGAACAGAACTAGGGCAGGGACTCCTGCCATAGACAGTAAGGATTTCAGAGAAACTGGGGAATGAGACAAGAGGAAATCCATTAAGGAGAATTAAGGATCAAATGCTAGAAAAAGCAAATACAAATGCAATGCCCAGAGGCCATAGAAATAGTTGCTAGTAATAACCTTTGACCAGCCATTGTTTCAGTGGATATAAGTATGCTTCGTGGGGTATATGAGTGTGTGTGAGTGTGTGTGAGTGTGTGTGTGTGTGTGAGGGAGGGAGAGAGAGAGACTACATGGATATAGCATATAAATTGTGTAAGTTTTTCTGGCTTAAAGTGCCAGAAGCAATGTTCACATTAGAGATGAAACAGATAAAACTGCCTGGTTGTTAATGCATTAATGAGTATTTAAATAGAATGTGCACCTATTACAATGTTAATGTGGTTAGATGTGTTTCCACATTGGCGTTATACACATTTAATATAGCATGTAGACAAAAACCATTGAAAATAGGTAATTCACTCATGCAAACAACTAAAACATATTTTTTTTATGAAACCAAGGTGGGGTGGGTATTGGAGTCCACTCCCTGCTGTTTTTCTGATTTGTTCCTAAGCTCATTAGATGCTCGGCACCTCCTCCAGGGGATGAATCTCATCTTCAGACAATGTTAAACTCATTCTCTTGAGCAGAGGTGAGAAAGCTATTTCCCCACTGGAGTTTTCAAAGGCAAACATTTCCTGCAGGAAATCAAACAATTCTAGGACTTGACAAGGGAACTAAGTATATTCAGTTTAGAAAGGGGCTGCCAATGGAAACTCCTGTACCTGCATAGACAGCCTGAGGCCTCTCCTGGGGATAGGGAAGCCATTATTTTTATAAACTCCAAGGTCTTGGCAAAACCATCTTGCTGCAAACTCTGGCACTGTCAAAACAGGCTGATGAAGACTGGAATCCATAGCAGACCAATCTCATGGTTAGTACATTTGTGAATATACACATTCTGCCTTCTTTTGAAACTAACATACTTGAGAACATAAGATGTAAAATTCTGAGTTCCTGATATTAATTGTTTATATTTTAGGGGGTTTTCCCTCCCCATAAAATTTCCTCAAGCATTTATTTAACTATTATTTGAGTACTGTCTACCTGGTACTTCAATGGCCATTAACCATACACTATGGACAAGGAGTCTTGGCCTCTATCATTTTGGTCTCAAAACCTAGAACAAACAGGAGCTGATAAATCAGTGAACAAATATATAACAATCCATGATAAGAGCTATGAAGGAAATGGATAGGGAGATGAATTAAACCGGGGAGGGGGAGGAATTCCTTATGTAGGAAAGTTAGGACAGTGTTTATGAGGATGCAACACCCACATTTTGATTTATATGCTGAGAAGAAGCCGACCATTTTTTTTTATTTCTTATAGCATAACTGTGTACATTAATGAATCATGGGGTATAGTGTACTGTTTTCATATACATTCTGAAATACTCTCATCAAACTGGTTAACATAACCTTCATGTCATTTTCTTAGTTATTGAGTTAAAACGTTCATACTCTGCTTTTAGAAAGACTATCTCAAGAATGGAAGAAAAAGTATCCAATGAACACAGCCCTACTTTGAAACTAATTCATAGCTTTTATAGGAATGTCATAACCTAATTATAGCCTTAGAATATGGGAAGGGAGTGAGAGGGCGCGGTGAGGGGGGTGGATGGGGGAGGGAGGGAGATTGGTGGGGTCACCTCTATGGTTTATCTTACAAGGGTACAAGTGAATCTTTCTAAAAGAAGAAGCTGACCATTTCAAGAGTGCAGGAGAGGCAGGAGGGATAGTTCCAGGCAAGAGAACAAGGACAAAAGCTTACAGGCCAGAAGCTGGAAGAAAGTCTGTACAGGGGCAGCTGAGCAAAGAGGGGAAGTGACACAAGATAAGATGCTGGGTAAGGTCCAGGGCCAGATGGCCTTAGATCTTCTAGACGGTGGTCAGCGGGTGAAGTAATATACACAGGACAATAAGCAGACAATATGAAGGGCAAGTCAAGTAACATATTTCTGATTATTACTACGATACCCTATTTTGCCAAAAATCCTTTATTGTCTCACTTTCCTCTTTAGGCTGACCAGTCTTTCCATTCCCTTTTTAGAATTGTTTCTTTAAGACAAAGAGAAGACACCTGGCTTTCTAAATAATCTTGACCTACAAAGATAAAAATGCCTTTTCCAGAAATGCTGATAATCGATGACTGGAAATGTAAATAGGGAAACAGTAATCTTAGGCACTATTCAAATAGGTATGATTTTTAAAAAATTGAAAATACATCCTCTTTTTAAACAGATACTTCTAATAGAATTTCTCTGTATTATACATGCCCATTCTACCCCTATTTTTCCTATTCCTCCGCTCTACAAATACAAATTGAATTGCTATAAATTTCTTCTTGCCCAGAGATTTCCACACCTGGCAGATTATCAAAATCTCCTGGATACTTTAAAAATACATAGTGTATGTGCATGTGTATGTACACACACACACACACACACACACACATATGCATGCATGGAGAGAAACATACCATTCCCGGCTTCTCCTAAACATTCTATTCCTGGGGTAGCACCAGTAATCAGTATTTGACCTGTACTTGTGCTGCTTCTGAGGCACACTCAGGGGAGATTCCCTGTCCTTGCTGGTCTATTTGCCTCTTGTTGGTTCCCCCACTATCAACCTCCGCTCTGACAACAGATCAGCTTATAAACTTGAATCTAATAACACTATTCATCTACTCTAATTCTGTATTTCATTCCATAGAAAATCAATTCAAAACCACTTGAGATGTCATTCTACATAACTCTGATTCTCCATCATCATCATCACAGTTAATGATTATATGATTATACTATGAATGGTAAATTACAATAGGGCATTTTTCCAGCTTTTTATTAAGGTATAATTGACCCATAAAAATTTTGTATTTTCAAGGCTTTTAATGTGAAGATTTGATATATATACACACAGTGAAATGATTACCACAATCAAATTAATTAACACATTAATCATCACATAGTTACTCTGTGTGTGTGTATATACTTCAGTGTCTGTGTACATGCATGAGAAAGAAAAAGAGGGATAAAGACAGTAAAAACCTACTTTCTTAGCAAATTTCAACTATATATTACTATTAGCTATTGTAACTAATGTGTATACAATGTTTATGATGTGTGATAACCTCCAGAACTTACTTATTTTGTAATTACAAGCTTAGACCATTTGACCATCATCTTTCCAATGCCCCCCACTGTCTGGCCCCCTACTCTCTGCTTATGAATCTGACCTCTTTTTTAGATTCCACTTGTCAGAGAGATAATACAGTATTTGTTTGCACTTATTTCACTTAGCATAAAATCATCCAGATTCTTCATATTGTCACAAACAACAGGATTTTCTTCTTTTATGTGACAATCTTATTCCATTGTCCATGTATATGCATTCATGCATATATATTTATATGTATACATATTACATTATTTTTATCATTTAATTACTGAACACTTTGGGTGTTTTCCCCATCTTAGCTATTGTGAATAATATCTGCAATGACCAGATATTAGAGATAGTAATTTTATTTCCTTTGCATATGCACCAAGAAATATTATTGCTGAATGATATTGTAGATCTATATTCCATTTGAGGGACCTCTGTACTGTTGTTCATGGCTACACCAGTTTTTACCAGTCGATGTTTTCACAGGAGCACACAGCATTCTCTTTTCTCTACATTATTACCAACTTTTATTATCTTTTTCATATTAATAGCTACCCTAACGCATGTGAGGTCATAATGCATCATGGTTTTTTGATAGGCAGATATTTCTAATTTGTGATCACTAGCCCTCTCCAAAAAGAAACTAAAACTCTACTGAAAATAAAAAAGGTTCACTTCACTAAGATTTAATTAATTCTATAGACATTTATAGAATAGATCTTTACATTTCCCTACTGGATTATAAGCAAATTTCTATTTCATTTTGAGCAGAGAAATGAATGTTTACCTATAATCTATACAGATTCACTTGTGCAATATTATTTATAAAATAATTTTCTCATTCTTATAAGAAACACTTATTGACAGCCTACTATGTGTGAGATGTGTTTCTAGACACTCAATATTTATTAATGTTAATAGACAAAAAGAATCCCTGCCCATGTAGAACTTATGTTTCATTAGGGAAACCAAAAATAGTAATAAAGATAATGCATAAGTTGTAAGATATTTTAAAAGTGATATGTGTTATGGATTAATTAAATAGGGTAAGAAAAGGAGGATTTATAGGTGAAATGCTTATATGCCTCTGGCCAAAAAAGCCGCTTGAGAGAGAGCAGTGAAAAGACTTTGTGCAGGTATACTTAATAAACTGAGGCAGAATCCCATGTGGCCAGGTTAGTTGCGGGCCTAACATGACCCAGGTTTTGGCTGGAATAGCATTTCCAGACTGTGTTAAGGAATTAAGGTTGACTTTATAAGGCCAATGAAAAAGCCCTTTGTAAAACTGGCCAGATACCCATCAGTACCCTTTCCTGATCTGTGGTAAGTGATGACGGTCACTTACTGACGGGTCTGGGAATGGAGTAACCTTTCCTGATCTGTGATAAGTGAGGAGGGTCACTTGCTGACAGGTCTGGGAATGGTAATGTCATACAGGTATCTAATGGCACAGATGAAACCTGGGCTCATGAAAGGCTTTTGAGAAGTCCAGCCTGAGAATTCTTTGTAAAAGACTCCAGCAAAACCCCCCCTGACTTAAGGCCTACATGGGAGCAGAGGTTTGCACACAAACTCCTATATGCCCAAGAAGTTTCTCTATGCTTTGCTTAAAGATTCAAAGTAACTGCCTCCAAATGGCATGGTTAGCAGAACAGACATTCATCTCTTTCCCCCATAGCCTCAGGCTTCATCAGATAAGAACAAAGAAAGTAATAACTGACAACATGTTCTTCATTAAGTTATGTTAAACTGGGTTATATTGAAAGGATTGAGCTTAAAGGTGTATGTTCGGTGGATTATCAGATTACCAGGGAGGAGCTACTTACAGGGCGGGTGGTCATAAACTGTTTAAATGAATCAATGAGGTCATTGTTGCATTGTGTTCCTGTACAAAATTCCCTATATAAGCCAACTGCAAATAAAGAAGGCTTGCCATTTTGCCTGAGCAAGCAGATGGTCACCCTTATTTAAAACACAATTTCAATAAGCGTGCTTATTCTTCGTGACATCGCTTTTCCGTGAGACCCTTACAGCAATAGGATTCATGTTACTAACTGTGATTCTAAAATAAGGCAGTCAGAGTAGCATTGAGCCTGAACACATTGAGGAGACAGATATGTGGAGAGAGAGAATCCAACACAGGGAAAAGAAAGCCCAAACCCAAAGGCCCTGTGATGGGGGGATTTGGGGGAGATTAGGTAGTAGACCAGAGTGCTAGGAGAACAGAGGGTACAGAAAGCTTTGGGTTATGAGATCTGGGAGTTTGGAGGGGAAATGGTACAATACCTTATACATAGTAAAAACGTGCTTCATAAACATTTTGAAAATTAAAATCTTTCCTGAATATATTTTGGCCCACACTTTTCTCCCATGGATTTTTTTTTTCATTTCAGAATATTATGGGGGTACAGATGTTTTGCTTACATTATTTCTTTTCTATAGCTTGAATCAAAGTTATGTGTTCCCACCATCCAGATAGTGTACAAGGTACCTATTAAGTATGATTTCACCAATCCCCTCACACCCCCATCCATCTGCTCAATTTCCATTGAGTGTTAATTACATCTGTGCACCTGCCTACTGATTGGTTAGTTTCAATTGAATAGTGAGTCCCACTGTGGGACACTCACAGACTGCCAGACTCTAAATCTCAGATGGTCCCATCTCCACAAGCAGATTTTTTAGCTGGATGGGGCCACTTAGCCTCTCCCTGGTGACTTATGCAAAATTTGGGAGCAGACCTTTGACCCCCCTGCTAAAACAGATACCTTTCCAGCTTTTGTGGAGTCTGAGGGCAAGATCACCCAATCTGGACACACCCAGCTCCACTCCCCCAGCTGCCTCTGCTATTGCAGACAATAGGGGCACATAGAAATGTTCCAGGGCACCACCCACCATCTAGAGCATTCACGTCCTTCTCCTGAGGCACTAGAGAAGGTCACAGTACCCAAAACAATATTGCACTTCTTTATTGTGGCAAGCATCACCTTCTGAGAGGGAAGTCAATCTACACTGCTTTTACAGAATTTACTGACTCAGTCTTACAGAGTCAAGTTGAGTCTCATGTACAAGCCCCACCCAATCTCAGACATTAAATATGCCATTATTTAAACAAAATAAAATACAAGAATAAGAACAAACAGCTCCTCCAGATGAGAAGTAATCAGTGAAAGAACTCTAGAAGTATGAAGAATCAGAGCAAAAGGTAACCTGTCACCAAGAGAGAACATCCACTCCCTAGCAAAGGACACCAACCAAAATCAGAATATTGACATGACCGACAAAGAATTCCACATATGGATGGTAAGGAAGCACAACAAAGTACAAGAGAAAATAGAAAACCAACACAAAAGAATTCAGGGAATTAATTAAAAATTTACTAAAGAAATCAAATTATTTTTTAAAAGCTCAGAACTTCTGGAAATGAAAAATTCATTTGAGGAAATATAAAACACAGTGGAAAGTCTTATGAATAGACTAGACCAGATGGAAGAAAGAATCTCAGAGTTTGAATACAACACCTCAAATTAAACAAGTTGGTCAAAGATAAAGAACAAAGAATTAAGAACAAAGCCTACAAGAAACAGGGGACTATGGAAAGAGGACAAACAAAATCCTAGGCATTCCTGAGAGTGAGGAAGAAAACATACAAGAGTTGGAAAAGCTATTTGAGAGAATAATTAAGGAAACTTTCCCTACTTGTGCTAGAAATATAGATAGCCAGGCACAAGAAGCTTAATGAACACCTGGGAGATTCATTGCAAAGAGACAATCATCAAGATGCAAAATCAGACTGGCTGAAGTTAACATAAAGGAGGAACTCTTATGAGCCATAACATACAAAGGAAAACCCAACAGGCTAACTGCCACCTTTACAACTGAGACCTTATAAACCAGAAGAGATTGGGGCCCCATCTTCAGTCTGCTTAAACAGAATAATGGCTAGCTTAGAGTTCTGTATCCTGGAAAACTAAATTTCCTGTATGAAGGAGAAATAAAGACTTTTTCAGACGAGAAAACATTGAGAGCATTTGTCAAGACCAGACCTACCCTGCAGGAAGTGCTCAGATCTGCTTTTTACATAATACATTGAACAGCTCAATGGAAGCCCATCAGGGTAAAATTACTCCAAAGCTGAAGTCCATAGCTCAATATAAAATAATGGCTGGAGAGGTCATACAAAGCAATAAAGTTCAACACAACGGGATGAATACAAATGCATCCCACTTATCAATTCTTTTAATAAATGTAAATGGTTTGAATTTGCCACACAAAAAACAAAGCCTGTCTGAATGAGTGAAAAAAGACAAGCCAAATGTTTGTGTCCTCCAGGAAACACATCTAACCTACACAGATTCATTCAGACTCAAGGTGAAGAGATGGGAAAAAAAATATATTCCATACAAATGGATTTAAATGTTTAAAATGTCTTTTTATATTTTTAAAAAAGGTTTTTTTTTTTTTATACTTTCTTGCATTCTTTTCTTTTTTTCTGGTTTTTTTTTCTTTCTATTAAATCATAGCTGTGTACATGAAAGCAATTGTCGGGTACAATGTGATAGTTTTATGTACAATCTATAATGCTTTCATCAAACTGGTCAACATAACCTTCATGGAATTTTCTTAGTTATTGTGTTAAGACATCTATATTCTACACCTAGTAAATTTCACATGTACCCTTGAAAGATGCACGATAGTTGTGGTCTCACCAATTACCCTCCCTTCCCCCAGCCTCCCCCCTCCCCCCTTCTTCTTGGGTTATAATTGGGTTATAGCTTTCTTATGAAGAAGAAATTGGAAGTTATATTGGAAATATATTGGAAAAAAAAAAGAAAGAAAGTTATAAATTGGTTTCATAGTAATACTGGGTACATTGGATACTTTTATTTTTAAAAAATTTTAAAATTAATTTTTTAATTATTTTTTAAATTATTGATCTTTTTAATTTTAAAATTAATTTCTAATTAAAACTTTTAAAATTAATTATTCAAGAACATTCATGCTCCATCACAATTCACTGCTGTGGTTTGGGTTTCTGTCTTTTCCTTTGGGCACTTTAGAGGTAGAAAAAATCTGAAGATCTGCAGATTCACAAATCTAAGTCTACAGTTGCACCAAAAATACCCACATGTTTAGAGGACAGGCTGGCTTTGACACTGAATATTACTGAGGGTTCCCAGTAATGTTTTGCCTTCTCCTTTGGTCTCCCCAGGGTTGCAGCTCCTCTTGTAATGTAATCATCCAAAGCTGTCATACACTTCTGAAGTGATGCCAGACATCAATATGGCCTTTTAATTAAGCACGGACAATGGCTTGTTTTTAGCAGTCCCACTGCAGACAACTTATTGATTTGCTTTTCAGGTTAGCATTTACAAAATGTACCGATTGACAGCCACACAAACTTGGGTCTTTTTTTTTCCTCTTAACTTTCTGCCATGGATTTTACCTAACTGGAGCCTCAGCAAATCCTTTCACCTTTCCTTAATCCAGAACACGTATGATCTATCCTAGATGAAACTAGGTATTCACAAGCACAAAAGTAGAAAAAATAAAATAATCAATTAAGATCAGATATCCAGTACAGTGTATGTAGATCAAAGGCTATTAGCTCCTTGATGTCAGGAATGATGACTGTTATGTTCATCATGACATACAAAGTACTTACATGGGAAATAATGAAATATTTATAAAATAAGAAACAAATGCAAAGTAGGTATTTTTTGCAGTAAGAAATATGACTATGTTTTCTATTAACCCTGTGACTTTGACCACTGCTTATTACTTCTTTAAGCCTTAGTTTCTATCTGTAAAATGGGTATAATAAAGGTACCACCTCACCGATTAATTCTGACTATTAAATAAAGTTCAATGTATGTAGGAAACAGCTCATGTTGTTCACTCTTCCTACTTTTCTCGCCCTACCCTGTGGGTTGAAAGCATACCCACATGTGGCTGTCTTTTCACATAATTCTACATGTGAAATCTTACTGAGGGCCTCACATGCTTGTGACATCTTGTTCATTGTTCAAGGTCTGCCTCCTTGGAGGCACCTCACCATTTCTGAGTGTGCCCAGAATTGCAGTGAGGGCTGCCTGTGCTGCTCTTCTCTTCCAGCTCCTTCTGCAAGAAGGCGAGGGCAAGGTATGTTGGTGGTGGGGATTTGCATGGGACTTCTTTCCTTAAATTAGTATTCAGTTAAAATATATTGAATTAAAATAATTCTAAAAACTTACATGTGTGCATTCAGCTTTCAGACTCCCAGGATGATTATACACCACACAGTGACACCACAGCCCTTCCTATGCCATAGTCAGTCTTCCTTGAGTCACCTGGCATGAAGGATATTTAACACATGGGAGAGCATCCTGTTACTTTGAACACTTACTTTGGGAAGTGCTACTTTCGGGAAGGTCATTTCTATTTACTATTCTTTAGTTTCTTATCTTTTAAAATGAGTTTTAAGATGTACTTGATTCATAGAGTTGCTGTGAGAACTATATAAATTAATACTTAGAAAGTACTTGGAATGATTTCTGCTCCATATTGAATATTCATGTATAATTGCTGTGGGTTATTGTCATCTTTATTTGCCATAAGTTTCGTATCAGGTTGAACCTATTAAATTTTGTAAGTATTTGATTGTACTATACTTAAGTACTATAGTTAAGATTATAGTGACCCTAATTTGTGGTAGATATTTTGTATGTATTTGATTGTACTATACTTAAGTACTATAATTAAGATTCAAATGACCCTAACTTGTGGTTCTCCATAGATAGAAATTATTGGTTATTAGCCAAGATGAAAAAATCCAGAAACTTTTCTTTAGTAGACGAATGTCAAACCTAAGCTTGTGTGGCTTCTTACCCATCATTCTGTCCCTGGCCCTGGCCCTTATTTATGTGTGCATGATATTTCCACAAAATTGCCTTGCTCACTTCCATCATCCATTTTGTCCAACTGGTCAATCCCCTTCACACTACACTATATAGTTTAAGTCACTTCTGGGGTGAGTCTTTTGTGGTCACCTCCATTAATCTTGGCCTCATTTTAGTGGATGTGTTTTGGTGAGAGCTCAGACTCTGGCATTGAGCCAAATAGGTCTCCATCCTGCTTCTGGCATTTATCAGCCACATGCTATTGTGTAACATCTCCAAATCTTAAACCCAGTTTCTTCATATAGAGGAATGTACCTACTTCTTAAGGTTAATGTTAACATCTGGTGGGGGACTACGTCTAAGTGTGTAACAGGGTGTCTGCCTAGAGAATAGGGCTTTATACATATTAGCCAGCTAGTGGTCGTTTTAATTGTTCTCCTCACTTCTAGACTTTCATTATATTAACCATCTTGCAAATATTATAGATATATGAATATATATATACATGTCCATCTCCAGGTTCTTAGTAAACATGAATTGTATGAAGGAATGAATAAATCAGCTTCCTGAGGGCAGATACAGCTGGATCTGCAAAGTGAGATCGGCAATGCCAAGCACACGGGTTCCTGAATCAGAGTTGGTAGATTTAACAAATAAAAATACAGGAGACCCATCTAAATCTGAACCTCACATGAAAAACAACCTATTTTAGTAAATAGAGTTGATAGATTTGACAAATAAAAATATAGGGGACCCAGCTAACTGAACCTCACATGAATAACAACCTATTTTTTTGTAAAAGTATATCCCGTGCAATATTTGGAATGCATTTTTATTTACAGTTATTTTGTTGTTTATCTGAAATCCAAATGTAACCAGGTGCCCTGAACTGTACTTGGCAACACTCCCCTGAAGCCAATTTCAAATCCTAAGTCTTTCTGCTCCCATGCCAAGGCTGAGAATAGGGAACCAAGTCCATGAACGTGGCACCACGTGAAGGTCACGATAAACATAAATCATATTCAATATCATATTCTTTATATGCTAGATCTAGTAGTAAGTAAACTTACTTATTTTGAAGTGGCCACTACTATTAAATTGAAGCTCATTCTTTACATGGAAATGGACCATGGACCATGGTGTCCTTTACTTTCCATTGATGTAGTAGTAAAGAGTTGAATAAGAACTTCCAGATTACAGGTGCAAGAATGCAGTGGGAACTCCAGTCTTGACTTGCCCCTTTTATTTGATCAGTTATAGGCGAGAAGCACATGGGACAGTTACCAGCTGCTGCATTTCTTACTCACAGCTCTGGCATCACTGACATGTTATTTAATATAATTCAGTACTTACATACTTTTAATCTGTAAATATCCATCAGAGGTTATTGCTACATGTAATAGAGCTTCTATATGCATCATGTTCAATTTTCAATTCCCAGCTCCTGTCAAAATACTTGGCACAGAATTGAAGGTCCGTAAATGGTTGGTTAATAAACATTGGTTATAATCTCAGATTCTGGAAACAGATGGAACCATTTAAATTCTGACTCTGTCATCTCTTAGATGACTATTGTGTAACTTAGCAAAGTTACACACATTCTCTCAAAACTTAATTCCCTTATCTAAAAAATGAGGGTAAAAATCATACCTAAACTGTAGTTATGCTTTAAAGGTTAAATGAAATCTTATACCTAAGTTGCTTAGCAGAGAGCCTGACATTGTAGAAAATGTCTTAAAATGTCTAAAATGTTAGTTCATATTATTTCATATTTTTGAATGCTTCTGTACATAAAGTGTTAACAAAATACCATCCTTGCTACATGAGACATTGACCTTGAGTTAATTATCTCTAGTTATCTTCCTCTGAAAAACATGATAAGGCTAAAATGTCAACATGTTTCTAGGCAAGATAGCTAATGGAAAATAACTGCCCCTGAGTGGCGAACTACATTTGTACTAGAGAGAACTATAAACTATAAACACATGATAGGTACCCCATGCTCTGGGATCCTCTGGGTCTTGAGTTACATGCATCCCTGTGGTGACTGTGAAGGCCAAATCTGTGGGATATTAAAAGAGATAGGGGTCTTTCTGGGAAATGGAGTTTCTAAGCCAGGGTAGCCCTCCCATGTGAAGCTTGCTTCTCTGGACCTGAAGTTGTCCATCTGGGAAGAAGAGGGTTTTGGATTGTTATGTGAAGTGCTATCTGGACCGCCACAGAGAGGTTGGGTCAGAGGACACTGCCCCGCTGGCAGGTGGTAGCTCCTTGTCTCTGTTCTTAACAGACTTTCAGTGTGGTCTATGGTGGTCTCGAGGGTCTAATGCTCACTTGAGCCTGAGAAGACACCTGGAGGGTGTTCCCACATTGTCCATTGGAAAGGTACTTCTGTTTTGTATCTTCAGTATCTTACTCAATGATCTTGACAATTTCCCAGTGTAGGAAGTTTGGCAACATTTGCAATAACTGGCCAGCTGGCCTCTTCTCTGATACTTTCAGCACAGAAGAGATCTCCCCCTTAGGAGTCCAGTGCATGGCCAGGCAGTCCTCATCATGGTGCAGGGATTTGTTCTGGGCAGGAATATGTCTAAAATAGTTAGTCTTTATTTTTTTCACTATTCTATCTTGATACCTATATGGAATAAGTTTAGGTTCTTCCCCATAATCAGTCTTACATACTTGAAGATAAATTATCCCCCATTAATTTCTCATTTTTCCAGCAAAAAATATGCTCAGTTTCCCCAACTATCCCTTGTTGTCTTTGCTGCCTTTCTTCCCCTCTTCCCAAGACATCACATGCACGTTCAGTAGTTTCTAGTACAGATGATACTACCTGAAATTCAAAGCCAAGGTATAATTTTATAAAGTAGAGTTCATTTATTTTGCATTATAGGAATAAAAGATAGTCATTATTTTATAACCTGGGAAAGCCAGATAAAATCGAGAAGGAAAGCAAAACACGAAAACAGATGGCAAAAGTATATATACGATATGAATAATGATAATAAAAGATCGTCACTAAAACACCCTGATCGAATGCATGGTTTGGGGTAATACCATCTGTATTCAAATCTTGGCATCACAAATGCAAATTTGGGTAAGTTATTAAATTTCTCTAGGCCTCAGTTTTCTCATCCTTAAAATAGGGGTAACAATGCTATAGATACCAATAGGTCATTAGAAAATACAAAGAGATAATTCATGAAAAGTGTTCCATTTATACTTGGCTGAGAGCACACAGTATGACAACAGGCATTGCATGTTCCTGGATCACAAGCTTGAATCTCTATTCTACAGTTTACTAACTGTGAAATGCTGGTCAAATTACTGAACCTCCTTCTATCTTCATTTGCTCATTGGAACAATGGAGATTAGTGCACATTGTATTGTCAAAGATGGGTACAAAACTATTTTCATGATGACATCATCTCAAAACTTGCCAATTTTCTCATCAAGAAGTAGAGTTCATGCTCCTTTTGTTCAGCCTGAGTAGGCCTTCATCACCGCCTGGATAGTCAGAATAGGGAAAGTGATGGCATGGGACCTCCATGGCAGATCATAAAAGTTGATACAGCTTCCTCTTTTTTAAAGTCCCCTCCCCTCCCTTCCCCTCTTCTCCCTTTCCCTTTTTATATTTTCCCTTCCCTTCACCTTCCTTTCCTTTCCTTTCTCCTTCCTCCTGCTCTCATTTTCTCTCATCTTAGCTCATCTTTTCTTCTCTTTTCTTGTCTTCCTATTTATCTATTCTGCCTGAACCCTACCTTTGAACTGAAGCTAGAAGTAGGGTAGAAGTCTGGCTGCCCTGAAGCTGCCAGAATAGAAACATAGAATAAGTTAGAACTACATAGAAACCTAGAACATGATCGCTGCATAACTGCAGCAGTTCCAGCTTTGAGCTATTTAAGTCTCCCCAGGCCAGGCCGCAGACATATAGGTGGGCCAGCCCTCAGGTCATCTCAGCCTCAACTATTATCTGACCGCGATCATATGAGAGACCTTGAATGAGAACAGACCACAAGGTTACTTAACTCCCAGAGTCATGAGAGATAATGACAAAATGGCTATTACCATTTTAAGTCACTAAGTTTGGGGGTATTCAGTTAGGCAGCAATAGAGATATGTGTATAGTATTATTTGACTTACAAGGTTTATAAGAATCTAATGAGATGATACATAAACATTATTTAATATCAAGGAGTGGTTCTCAAATTTTTGTGTTTAATAGAATTATCTGAGGGTTAAAAAAAAAAAAAAAAAAAACAGGTTCAGAGGCCCCACTCCCAGAACTTCTGATGTAGTAAGTCTGAGAAGAAGCCTGAGACTCCTGTTTCTAATATAGTCCTAGAGCGTGGTTCTCAACCTTCCTAATGCCACAGCCCTTTAAGACATTTCCTGTGGGTCATGACCCACAGGTTGAGAACCACTGTCCTAGATGATGCTGACACTGCTGGTCTAGGGACTACCACATGTTGAAAACAATCACATGGAGAAAATACTCAATCTGTGAACTTCATTCTCAGCACCATTTTTAGTATTGTTTGTATTTCATAAAACTTAATTAAGCACTGTCAGTTCCTTTGGATACCAAGAACATTTACACCCAGCTTCTCTTGATAGCTCAAAGTCTAAATTTATCTTTTGGATTTCAAGTGTTGATCACAACAGCTTTCATATAATAAGTGCTAAAAGTTTGCTTCTTAGAGGATACAACAGTTGTCACTTATGATCTATGATATAGCAAGAAGAAACACACCTTAAGAGACAGGACCAGAAAAAGAGGGGAAGGGGTAAGGAGGGAGGGAAATGGAGGCGGAAAGAGCAGGAGGGAGAGGGAGGGGGGAGGGGAGGAGGAAGGGAGGGAAAAAGAGAGAGAGAAATGAGGGAGAGAGAGAAAGAGAGAGAGAGAAAGAAAGAGAGAGAAAGAGAATTTTCATGCTCCTTGTTTTAAAACCTTTTTCTTTCACCTAAGTTTTCATATTATCATTTCCAAATTTTAAGGTATGCACCTCAAGATACAAACATTTGAACTCCAAATCCTCCTTTTATATTTCAGTTCCTTTAAAATGCAACTGTAAAGTGATGAAGAGTTCATAACAGAACTAGCAAGACTCCCGTTCTGGTCTTATTGTATGGATATAATATAGCTTGATAAAAATGCCTCAATTGTTTGGAGGTTTAAGCACTTTCTTTAGCTCAGGAAGCTGGTACATCAGCATTCATCTTAGAGACAAGATCCTGTGGATATGAACATAAGAGAACATGGAACTAACAAAGGAGATCATGAACAGTTAAACTAGTGATCGATTGTAGCTAATGATCACTTTGAAGGGAGGGCAGAAGTTTGGATTTTGATTAACTTATGTCAAATGGAGGATGTCAAAGCTTGTTCATGCTCTGGTGGCAGTAAGACAGGCAGTGACTCAAATACCTCTCTATCCACCAACCTTATTTGTGAGAAGGCAGGCATGGACACGGGGTTATGGGACCCACACTGGCTAACTGTGTATGATGCATTGATATCTCATTAAGAGTTGGGACAAACTGTGAAATATCAATTTAGACCCATTTAAATAGAGAAGGAATCACAGGCTGCAAGAAGTAAGTAAATTATACAATACAAAGTCAAACACGAAGGGGCACAGCAAAGATTCTAAGCCAGGATTATGCCAAAGCTTGCAATCTTTTAAATGTATCACATGATTATTCAGTTACTAAGGAGAAAGGAAAGGACGTAGCTTTCTCGTGGGAGGGTGTTTTGCAGGAAAAGACGAGAACGTTATTGAATTTCTACTATTCATTCACTTAAGCATTCAGAAATGCCACAACCTAGGGAGGCAATGGCAGGTATCAAAATCACACAACTATACTGTACATTCTTGTGGAATTTATGAGAAGCCAGGCTAGTTAAAAATTCACACGAATAAATGAAAGATTACGCTTGTGCTGTGGATTTTACAAGAGAGTTATCTAATATGTTGAATGTCCTGTAATGGAAAGAACTGATGTAATCAGGTCTTTTATCATAATGTGATAGAAGCATGGAGATCTAAAAGAATGGCTGGAATCCCTGGGTGTGCTTGTGTCTGTGTGTGTGTGTGTGAATATATGAGTGTGTGTGTGTGTCAACAGAGGGGAGAGCTTAGAAAAAACACACCAGGCAGAGGGAATGGGGGCAGGAGGGACCATCTCATATGTGAGGAACTAAGACAAGAACCGTGTATGGTAGACCCTTTCCCTTAAGAGAAGACTGAATAGAAGTTTTCTTACCCTGAAATTGGGAAAGACTGGAAGACTTCATGTGTAGGAAAAAGCGACTATCATTCCAGTGAAATAATCAAGCTGGCTTGTCAATTTTCTTCCCTTCTTTAACCATTGTATTTCTCACTCTGTGAGATAATAATGTAAACTATAAGCCACAGCTACTCAAACAGCCACATAAGAAGAGTTTCCTTCGGGGTAGCCAATAGAACAGTCGTTCTCAACCTTCCTAATGCCGCACCCTTTAATACAGTTCCTGTGGGTCATGACCCACAGGTTCCGAACTGCTGCAATAGAAGGCTTGTGAGTAATTTTCTTAATAAACAAATGGAGATTTTTCAGAAATCTGGGTTTATATAAGGAGAATAAGCATGGCCATGGAATCGTGGGAGATTGAGGCTCAAACACAAGTCTGTTTTTATAAGCTGGGTCAACTTGACCAGACAACTTAAATTCTTTGGTATATATCCAGAAGACCAAAAATCACACTACAACAAAGATATTTGTACTAGAATGTTTATTGCAGCCCAATTCACAATTGCTAAGTCATGGAAGAAGCCTAAGTGCCCATCAACCCACAAATGGATCAATAAATTGTAGTATATAATACCACACCATAAAATACTATGTAGCCCTAAAGAAGGATGGAGACTTTACCTCCTTCATGTTTACATGGATAGAGCTGGAAAATATTCTTCTTAGTAAAGTAACTCAAGAATGGAAGAAAAAGTAGCCAATGTACTCAGCCCTATTATGAAACTAATTATAACCCAAGAATACGAGGAAAGGGGAGATGGAGGGGAAGGAAGGGGAGAGGATGGATGGAGGGAGGGTGATTGGTGGGATCATGCCTATGGTTCATCCTATAAGGGTACATGTGAATCTCTCTAAATGTAGAATATGAATGTCTTAACACAATAACTAAGAAAATGACACGAAGGCTATGTTAACCAGTTGGATGAAAATATTTCAAATTATATATAAAAACAGCACACTGTACCCATGACTGTATTAATGTACACAGCTATGATTTAATAAAAAAAATTCTTTGAGTCTAAGATTCTTTATCTGCAAAACGTTGTACCAAGCAGGTAAGCGAGTAAATGAACGTGCTAAGCACACACTCAGCTCCCCGCCCTCAACTTTCCCTTTCCTTCCTTTACCCAATGCTGTTTTATTTTCTTATACCACGTGCATTGCTTCCACTGCTGACAAAATGCTCCCCTCCCACACTCACACACTCTTTTTTGGTTTGATATCTTTCTTTTTAATTACTGGTAACAAATCAAATATGACTTTACTTTTATTGCTTACAAGCTGTAATCAATCCCTGAAAGTGCTGTTTCATCATAGATGAAGCTAATCTCCTCCATGTTATTATTTTTTTACTTGCAGAAAATAACACTGTATACCATATTGTACAATTGCATTTTTTTTACAAAAAAAGAATAATGCAGGAATTGACATTTTTGTCCATTTCAAAGATAAGAGGTTCTCAGAACCCTGTGTTGAAACCACTGATGCTCACTTGAGCCATCTGTTTCCTTGAGAGGAAAGTCCTTCACAAGGAAGGTGGAGTAACAAATCCAGAGAATGGGTATAAACATTTTCCTTCATCACACACAATAGTGCTTTTGGGGGAGATAGATAATTCATGGAGATATGCTTTATTTTCCCCTCAATTTTCAACAATTCCTATTTCATTAAAGCTACCACTTAGACTTATGTTTTCTTGTCATCACTTATCCATTTTTATTAGAATTACAAAAACAAATGTCAGACTCAGAAATTCAAGATGTTTTAATTAGGGGCTCTGCTTGAAGATTAGAGATGGTTTATAATTTTCATTTATTATATGAATGGAAGACCTATTGGGTCCATCTCCCCTCTCCCCATATTCTTGGGTTATAATTGGGTTACAGCTTTCCTATGAAAGCTATAAATTAGTTTCATAATACGGCTGAGTACATTGGATACTTTTTCTTCCATTCTTGACATACTTTGCTAAGAAGAATATTTTCCAGCTCCATCCATGTGAACATGAAGGAGGTAAAGTCTCCATCCTTCTTTAGGGCTGCATAGTATTCCATGGTGTACATATATTACAATTTATTGATCCATTTGTGGGTCCATGGGCACTTGGGCTCCTTTCATGACCTAGCAATAATAGATATATGCTGGGAAGAGCACCCCTGTTCTGTAAGCAAGTTGCATGCCTGCAGTCAATACTTCTTAGTGTTAGTACAGGGTGGCAACCTAGCTCTCCCTCTGTATGTTATTATTATTATTTTTAAAGATACATAGCTGTAAATTAAAAAAAAGTTCCATTTCATTCTTCCTTTATATGCAGTCACCAGTCCACTCTTCTTCATCACCATTTTCTTATGTGTGCTACCCCCTAGACAGTGAGCTACCTGAGTCAAGAGAGTTTATCTTGTCCATAATTATGTATCTAGCACACAATAGTGTGCCAGAAATAAGATTTGAATGGAAAAAAAAGAGGAAGATTTTATATCTAGAATTTGTTTGCAATAGGTCATAGGGCCTTTCTTATCTTGTCAATTGTCTCATGGTTTTTCTCATATGAAGAGACAGAGAAAAAAATCACTAAGCCCCTGGAATGTGTTAGGTTGCACACATGTTATGGCTCTTCACTCATTATTTCATTGAACTTTTATCATTGGTATCATGGTTAAATATTTCTTCATGTTTTAAAGAAAAGGAAACTAAGGCTCAGAGAGATTAGAGGACTTTCTCAATGTCACATAGAAGGAAAGTATCAAAACATGGATTTGGAGATTTGAAGACACAGCACAGATAGGAGGAACTAACTGTCTGAGGGCTGGGGGAAGTGGGACCTGATATGGGGAGAGTGAAGGGGACACTTATGAAGAAAACTGACCGCAAGAATTACATGACAGCCGAAAATTTATGTGAATAGCATTATTCACTTTGTGACTACACACCTATCTGGAAAAGTCTCAGCAGTAATTTGAATTTTAAATTATTAGACCTCTAAGAATAGCTCTGCATAGCCAATTCTACATCTGTGTATCTGGTTTAGAACACAGTCTACTGTATGAACAACCCATTGTAAAGCTAATAATGAAACAGATAACATAAAATATATTTATCTTTGATTTTTTAAATATATTTTACACTTCTAGAGTGGGGGAAATAGGCGATTGTGGTCTTGTGTTACAATTGCTGGGTCTGTCTGGTTTTGTGAGCCAATTGGCTTGGCGTAAAGGCCACAGTTTTTCTCATGGGGCTGTTTTGAGCAAAAGCAATCAGGCAGAGTTGCAATTACAGCACCTGCAAATATTATTGTAACCTTTCTCCCCGCCGTCTACTGCAGGTGGGGTTCCTGGGAAGCATACTTTGAGACGGAGTTCAGCATGCAAGATGTATCTTGAGATGTGCCCTTGGGGGTCACACCTGTGGCAGGGAGGGTTGGAAAGCAAGATTTGGCAGGGAGAGGAGTCAAACTGAACTGTGGCCAGATACAGACTTTGCCTACCCAGTGGAGAAATTTGGACCTAAGAAGGCCCCTGTGAGTTATCTCAAGGTGGGCATTGATGACCCAGCCTTAATATTACTGGTGGATTAGTCATTCAAAATGAGCCACACCAGGAAAAGGCTTGAGCGAGGGCAAGGCAGCTCTCTGCAGCCCACACAATCCCTGAAAAAGCTGATAGCTGAAGGCTGTTGCCTGATACCCCATGAAAGCTGGGACAAGATGCTGTCATCACGGCAGCCACCATGCCGTACAGTGGTATAACTTCTCCAGAGATGACCTTGTGCAAGTAGGTATATCCAGCCTAGGGAAAGCCTTAGTTCCTGTGAACTAGTGCAATGGCTACATGGTGATTTGAGTCTGGCTGCATTTATTTATGTACCTTATATCCAATGTATAGTCTTAATTTAGGTAAAACACAAATGGCTTTTTTTCCCTGAATTAAATTGGTTAAATTAAAGACACGTTCAAAAGACAGATTTTACAAAATGTTTTTGTCTGCTTGGGTGTCATAATAAAATTCACAAACTGTGTGGCTTAAATAGCACAAACTCATAGTTCTTGAGGCTGGATGTGCAAATCAAGGTGCCAGCAGATGAGCTTTATGGTGAGAAGGCTCTTCCTGGCCTGCGGGAGCAGGTCCTCCTGGACCGTCACATGGGCATTTCTGAACGTGCACAGAGGGACACAAGACCCTCTGGTGTCACCTCCTCTTTTCATAAGGACATGACTATGGTAAATGAGGGTTAGTACCTCATCCTCTGGACCCCTCATTTTATCTTCCTTATCTTCCTAAAGGCCCTTTCTCCAATACAGTCACATTGGGGGTTAGAACTTCAGCATATGAATGTTGAGAGTCTGTTAACAGTCCACATTTACACTGAGATTGTACAAAATTTCAATTGTACAAAATATAAATGCTTCTTTGGTTATTTATCCTTCTTTGCAGAGATCTGGCAAATGTTTTCAATTAAGAATTACGTATATTTCCTTGCTTGATTTTATTTATTTTTATAAACAGGCTATCTCCGAATTTACTCTATTATTATATGCCTGAATTTCAGTCTTAAATTCCACAACTTATCTTCTATAATTGCTTATTTAAACTTCACATTGTTCTGGATATTTCACAAAATTATGTCTGTTTTTTTTTTTTTTGGTGCACATATTGCACACATAGCTGATGCTGTGTACAATTCTATTCTCTCATGTTAGTTGGATAAAACAATTTGCAATGAATGACATGAAGGTTATGTTAACCAGTTTGGTGAGATTATTTCAAAATTTATATGAAAACAGTACACTATACCCCATGATTGCATTAATGTACATAGTTATGCTATAAGAAATAAAAAAAAAAAACAATTTACAATGACTTGGGAAAAAATTCTGTAATTTTGGTTCTAATGTCTGAACATTCAAATTACATATTTTTCAAAAATGTTTCTCTACAGTAGGTGCCCACACTTTGACCCTGCAATTCTGTTTGTAAATTTTCACCCCAAGGAAATCACCAGAAATATATACAAGTATGTAAGTGCATACACACACACACACACACTCATAGACATGCACACACACATACAAGAATATCTTTTACAGCATTGTTAGTCAAATTGAAAAACTGGAAGCAATCTAATGATCTAATACATACTAATAAGGCTCTAGTCAAATAAATTATGATATAGTTTCTTAATAAAATGTACAGTCATAAAATTGCCTAGTAAAATAATATTTAATGACAAAGACTACTCATGATATTTTAAATAAAAAACAATTTGGATTTCGTTTTTTTTGAGACAGAGCCTCAAGCTATCCCCCTGGGTAGAGTGCTGTGGCATCACAGCTCACAGCAACCTCCAACTCCTGGGCTCAAGTGAATCTCCTGCCTCAGCCTCCCAAGTAGCTGGGACCACAGGCGCCTGCCATAACACCTGGCTATTGTTTTTGGTTGCAGCCATCATTGTTGGGCGGGCCCCGGGCTGGATTTGAACCTGGCTTGAGCCACAGGCGCCGAGCTACCAATTTGGATTTCAAAATACTTCATAGCAATTTAGCTGTGTATGTATGTGGATAGAAAAATAAAGAGTGGCACAAAGCAAACTATTAACAGATGTTACCCCTGAGAAATGGAAATATTAATGTTTATTTTATTTTTATTGTTTTCTCTATTTCTATTGTTTCAGGCTTTGTATAAATAAAATACCTGAATTATTTATTTAAAAGGCAACAAATAATCTATTTTATATCAAATTGAATCAAGTACTACTCAATCTAGTATGCGTAGCATTAGTCATAGCTAAATCAATTGATTACAATATACCTATTGTTTCTCTAAGGTCTCTAAAGTGGTTAATATCAAAACCAACCACCCATTCCTGGTTTTCCTTATGTTTCTATGAACAATGACAGCAGCAGCAACAGTTTTTCTACAGCTATTGTTTTTTCTTTATTGTCATCTACACATGAGCTAAATGACAGTACAGAAAATATGTTTTTGAAGTCAAGGAGCCATATTAAAGATCAGCATACATCCTGTGTGTGTACACTGTCCAGGTTTCATACATGAGGAAGAAAGCCCGTCGGAAACGGAAAGGAAAACGCAGGAGCCAGTGACAGACTCTCAGGCATGGAAGTCGTCCTTGGAGAGGAATCTAATCTTTCCCCTCACGGGTGAAAGAAATCCTTCCCGGAGGGAAAAACTGACATAAAAAGGAGATCTAGATTTAGCAAAAGAACCCAGTTCTCTACTCTCATTGTACTGCTTTCTTACTTTGCCAGCTCACTTTCTGTAAGAAATCGAATTTGCTTATAATTATTAATGCTTGGAGCATAACAATAACCCATTTGAATTTTAGGTTATCTTCCAGATTATTTACCATTTCAAAAAGTATGTCTCCAATTATTGGCCGACAGTCTGAACTTTTTTTTTGGCTGGGCCGGGTTTGAACCCACCACCTCCAGTATATGGGGCCAGTACTCCACTCCTTTGAGCCACAGGTGCCTCCCTGAACTTTTAATCAGAGTTGTTTCCTCTTAGTCATTATATTACAACTTAAATCATATCAGGTTTTTGTAATATTTAATGATGTGAGATAGTTATGATTTTCCCCCTAATTTACAAATACAGAGATTGAGAATAAAATAGAAAGGCTCAGCGCCTGTGGCTCAAGCAGCTAAGGCGCCAGCCACATACACCTGAGGTGGCGGGTTCGAATCCAGCCCGGACCGCCAAACAACAATGGCTGCAACCAAAAAATAGCCGGGCGTTGTGATGGGCGCCTGTGGTCCCAGCTACTTGGGAGGCCGAGGCAGGAGACTCGCTTGAGCCCAGGAGTTGGAAGTTGCTGTGAGCAGTGAAGCCATGGCACTCTACCCAGGGGGACAGCTTGAGGCTCTGTCTCAAAAAAAAAAGAAAAAAAAATCTTTTCCAGTGGGATCTATATACTGTGAACTTAGTAAGGTAGGTTATGATGGTAACCAAGACTAGTTACTCAAAAACCTTTTATTTTCTCATTTTTCCTTGGTGAAAACATTTGACACAAAGAAAATCACATAGACAGCCATAATTTGTTTTAAGTTTTATTATAGTTAATATAAAGTTAAGTCTAATCTTGTAATATTTATTTCTAAAAAATTAGTCATATAAATGAAAAAAAAAGAGTATTTTGATGTGGACACAGATCAGACATAATAGCCCTGAGTGACAGATACAAATACTAATTAGCTTCATCTCCAATTTGATTTTTGGCAGTACAATTTATTTGGGAAACTGTGACTTACACTATTATAAATAGTAATTATAATTTAAAGCATTCTACTCTGAAATTACAGGTATTTTTCAGTCAGCTACATTAAAAATAATAAAATTAAGCCTCTTGGACTTTGTCAGTGCCGTCCCATGTTTGCTGCTATTTCTTTACAATCTAGAAGAGTGCGTGGTACACAGCAAGAGAAAAATCTGTTTTTTTTTTCAGATAAAATAATAAGGAACCCCTAAGAGACTTGATCTTGCTCTTTGATGTCTGCACCTCCCTCTTTTCTAGTAATAAGTTAATTATCAAAAACAAGTCAGAGAGGAATTAATCATTTTACATTCACTGCTTCTACTGAGAATTAACAAGTCCATGTGAAACTTTTCTGAGAAATGGCCTGCCTGACTTCCTTCCTTCCTTCTTTCCTTCCTTTCTTCCTCCCCTCCTTCCTTCCTTCCATCCTTCCATCCTTCCTTCCTCCCTCCCCTCACTCCTTCTTCTCTCCTTCCCTTCCTTCCCTCTTCTCTCCCTCTGTCCCCATATGCTATTACTCTATCTTATGAATATGATGGCATTGAGCACTCAATTGAATGTGCCTTAGGAGAGAGTGGGATGAAAACCAGCACTGAGAATTCTAACCTTTCTTTGTCTGTGAGTATAACTTGAGGTTGGATATTCTATTTGTTTTTGCATTTCTCTAACCCCAGTTGGACCCTTGCTTCTGGGCATTGATTTCCAGGCATTTCTTTAGATCCATTTATGGTTGCATAACCTACAACCAGATTTGAATATAGTGGGTCTGACTACATGACCTTAGCAATGAGCTTTCTTCATGGAACAGAGTTCATTCTAATAATCACCAGAATCATACTGGATTTCCTATCTGAAAATAGCCATTCTTCATTATCGAGTTTTTGATGAAACTCTCTATTGACAGTCTCTTGATACTAACTCCCTGATTCTCAATAAAAGCTACAATTGAAAATTCTACAGTCAAAATCTTCTTGCTAAAAAAAAAAGTCATATAATAGTTATTCAGGGGTAATGTCTTTTGAAACAAATATATACAATTTTTTATCATACTTCAATAAATCTAGGAGAAAAAAAAGAAACATGAAAGGCTTGGTCCATTGCCCTTTACGAAGCTGATTCAAGAAATGATTTCTTGGTGTCCAATGTCAGTGAGGACAGGAAAACAAACCACACACACACACACACACACACACACACACACAAATATAAGTTGCTGTTTTTGCAAGAATGCGTCCATCAGGTCCCCACTATCAGTGCACCTGCCACTCTCTATTACAGATGAGGAGTTCAGGAAAAATATGGAGAGCCAGAGAGAACACAGGAGCCATGACTGTCAAGGCCTTAGTAAAAATGTGGGGCTAGCTCTTCAAGTTGTATCACTGGGTAGTGGAAAATACTAAATCATGTATAACTAGTGTTTATTGAGCACTGTCATTGCTACATGTATAAATCTCAATGTTTCAGATATTTCAATGTTTTACATCATTTAGTTCTCACAGTAGTTTTATGATGAATGGTGACAAACAGAAGTCAAGACATAGGTAATTTACCTATGGGCAAAAAAAAAAAAAAAAAATTATCTATGGGCTCATGTCTGTTAACTGGCAGAGTTGGGATTCTTACCAGGGACAAATGGTTCTGTGTTCAGTACTTCTTTTCTTAATTATAGTATTAGGTCTCCTTCATAGCATGGAATGTGTGTGTGTGATTGTGTGTGTGATCCTAGCTCTACGTATTTAATACTTGTCATGATGATGCTTAACTCCTCTGAATCTGCTTTTGTCCTAATCAAAATGTTGAGACTCTGCCTCAAAAAAAAAAAAGAATACACATTTGAAGAATGGCTTTTAAAAATATACGTAAATACACAACAAACTTCTTTTGCCTAAACCTTAAATATTATTTTAGGAACTCAATAAATGCATATTTTCATATCCCCAGCACTAGGTTTCCAGCAAAGTCTTGTTGAATTAACAAATACTAAATAAAATGTACAAAAGAAAAAATCATAGATGGTCTTTCAAATTACACACGAGATAATATTAAAAAATCATGTCATCTACAACATCACTTACAGACTAAAAAGTATAAAATATTTATAACCAAGTGAATATTTACTACAGTTAGAATTATACATTTTAAAAAATAGCTTATGTCAATGTAAAAGCAAGTTGATGTGCAACCAGAATCATTCAATCTTGACAACCTTTCTTTTGTTATTTACTATAATAGTCTGTTACGTTATCTCAGAGAATGGCAGCGTATTATTATATCGTAGCAATAAAATTTCCCAACAATAAAAAAAATCAGCTTCCAAAGGACTACCAAAACATCATTTCACTGAATATTTTAACAATTCCCCTGTAAGACTACCAAAAAGCAAATAAAATCACGATTAACTGAAGTGTAATCCCAAATTCTCTCTTCAACAGAATTAATCCACTCTAAACTTTGCCTAACAAACATTAATTCAATATTTTTTAAAAGTCCTATTTTTTTAGGACACACACATTATATCTTATCAGATATTAATCAAAGTGTGAATTTTTAGTCTGCTATGCAAAAAGAAATATATACCTTTTACTTCAACGTCCAAAGGAACTGAATTTATCTGTCTTACCTTTTTCTACTGACCCAATTCACATTGCTATATTCTAATAAGCTTTCTCAAACCTACTTTTAAAAATTCAGAATTTATTTTTTTTTTCTGTAATACAATAGACGTAAGCAAGAAAATGAAATTTACACAAGCATTGAATGAGTAACGGCTATGCTGGGAACCTTCCTAGAGTCTTAGAAGAGGTGAAAAATAATTTTAGATTGATAACAATTGATCATTTGTGGGGTACTTTCTCTTCATAATAGTAAGTGCAAGAATAGAGTATACAAGGACAAGTCAAAGAAATAAAAGAGAAAGAAAATAACTGCTTATTTGCTGGCAATAGCTGATGGGATCTATTCTTTCTTTCTTTCTTTTTTTTGAGATAGGTTCTCATTCTGTTCTTTTGGCTAGAATGCAGTGGCAGCATCACTGCTGACTGTAACCTCCACCTCCTGGGCTCAAACAATCCATCTGACCATAGATGCATGCCACCAGCCATGACTAATTTTTCCACTTTCTCACTATGTTGCTTAGACTAGTCTTGAATTACTGGACTTAAACTATCCTACTACCGCAGCCTCCCAAAGGGCTAGGAGGGCAAGTGTGAGCCACCAGGCCTGGCCAAGTAGAGGGGTGGAGTTGGAGGTGGGGATCTTGACCAGAGCAGAGGAAATTGCCCACCTAGTACATGGCCATGCTCTACCACATTTTGAGCAGCAATAATTGCAGTCCTCATGAGCAAAGACCATGACAATGGAGGTTTATGAACTGCTTTCTAACCATGTACAGAGCATTTACACTTCTAAGATTCGTTATTTTGGCCTCAGCCAAATCTGGAAGCCAATTCAGAATCTAAGTATTTATATCTATGGAATTTTTTCACTCATTTATTCAACTCTTATTATTCTTGAGACACAGAAATAACTGGGTAAACTCAAATCTTATCCGAATCTGATAATATGATGTTCTGTGGCAATTCTGTTTCTGAGGACACCAAAATAACTAGATTGACAATCAGGTAATGTCATGATCATCAGATGGGATACATTTATTTATCTCTGTTGGTGCTACAGTCAAGAATGTAAACACCAACAGTGAGTTTGAGCCTGTGAAAAACAGCCTGATAATGATGTTTGCTGAGGAACTCAGGTAGTAGTGATGGAATTCCGAAAACTTGAAATATATTAATTTTTCAAATCTTCTCCCAAACTTGAACAACTTGTCTAATATGATGTATTACTATAATTTAG
This sequence comes from Otolemur garnettii, assembly GCF_000181295.1. Classification (NCBI taxonomy): domain Eukaryota; kingdom Metazoa; phylum Chordata; class Mammalia; order Primates; family Galagidae; genus Otolemur; species Otolemur garnettii. The sequence continues at coordinate 21,443,409 of NW_003852396.1, read as the reverse complement.
TACCTGCTATAATTACTAAACTGTTACTTATAAAAGCCATAGTGGAACCACTTACGAGTTTTATAAAAACCATATTTAATATCGAAACTTCCATGGACAGATTCTCCTTCAAAATAATATTTTTAAAAAATACTATTTTACTTTAAAAACTAAAGCATTCAAGCATATAGGCAGTTAAAAATTCTAAGTAGGTCACTGGATTTAGACATAAGTGACACATATATTAGAAGTGGGAAGCTCAGAAATTTTAAGATTCATTAGTCTGACCTGTAGAACTTTCTTATTGCCTCAATTTCACAATTCAGCATTTTGAAGACTCCTCGTTATAACAAATAGTAAGCTACTCTTTAGTAAGGAATGGTAATAAGTTTAAATAGAAAAGATGAATGGCATCTGTTGTAATCAAGGACAATTGGCAGACACGGTACGGAGCAGCTATTTTGGAGTTCACGGTCTTTTTCTATATGTCTTTCCATAAGAAGTAAAAGGCATTCAGACACTTCAACAATTTTGGCCCATCTTTTCTAATGTAGCTAGTTTGCCATGAAGAATTTTAAAATGTTTAACTGCACATTAAGATAAGCAAAAGTATCTTGAACTTTAGTAGTTGCAAAAGAATGGAGGGATGAAAGAAAGGTTCTTTATTTGTGGTTTTAAGCATTGTTCTAGGCACCGGGAATGTACAGGTGAATGAGACAGAACTTACCTTCTAATGAAAAAGGCAAGCAAATAATATAATTTATAATGGTGACTCTTTTGTGCACTCATCCCATATTTGTTGAGCATTTACTATAAGTCAGAAATACAAATGGGTGCTTCGTATTTATCATTGAATGAAAACAAAAATCCCTGCCCTCATGAAGCTGGAAAAGTAATTCCGTGAAGAGAAGAAAGCAGAATGAGGTAGGGCTGTTAGACTTGTTTTTGGTTTTGTATTTTTAATGGTGAAAATAAAGTTAGTGTAAAGAAGATTTTTAACAGATAACAGAATGATAGGAAGGGGTAAGAAGTTAAGATCTGGGAGAACAGAATTCTGGCAGAGAAAACAACAATCGAAAAAGTTTTAAAATGGACAAGCGCCAGGAGCTTCTAGGAACAGAAATATTCCTCCAGCACAGAGGCATGGAAGTGAGTGGAATGGGGTAAGATCCAAGAAGTTAACAGACTAAGGTGGAGGCTGGGAGACCAGGGCAAAATGTCTGCATTTTGAACCAAGTGTGATGGGGAGACACTAGCAGGTTTGAAGCTCATTAGCTGCATGGTCATATTTGCATTAAATAAATCCCCATCAGTAATATATGGAGAATAGCAGAGGGGGCTGGGGTGGAGGCCGAGAGATGATGTAAAAGGGCACCAGATTGGACAAAAAACAAGATGATGATGTCTTAGAAAAGAATGATGATAGAGGATCTGGCAAGAAATGGTTAGATTGAGACATATTGGAAGTTAGAAGACAAAGGATTTGCTGAAGGATTTGAAGTTGGTTGTTAGGGGAAACTAAAAGATGGGGTGCTTCCTAGGCTTTTGGCCTGAGCAGTGGGTAAACTCTGATGCCGTCTACAGAGACTGAGAACGGGACAAAAGTGGCTTGTTGGCCCTGAGGTCGAAATCCTGAATCCACTTTTGGATATGTTAGAGATGTCTGTTGTGCACTGAGGTGGCCAGGAGGCAGTGATATGTTCAAGTTTGTGGCTTGTGTGTAAAGTTTGGGCTGGAAATAAATTTGAAAAACTGGCATAGGATGAAAAACAAAGACACATGTGTAACACTGTAAGAAATCAGCTGGGGGAGAGAGAGACAGAGAGAATGAACATGGAAAATGAGAGAAGCAAAAACTGAGCCACAGAACTCTCTCTAGAATTTGGAAATGAAAAGATGAAAAGGTGCCTGCAAGAGTCCAAGGAGGAGCATTTAATGGTGTTTAAGGGAGTCCCGAAGTCAGCGTTCCCAGAGGAGGGAGAGGAGAGGGGCTGGATGAAATCACAGAGGTGAAAAAAAATCATGATCCAGTGGAGAAAAGAAAGAATTTTTCTATGGCAGGAAAACTGAATACAAGGTGGAGAGGCTAGAATTGACCCCAGAAAGGGAAGAAACAATAGTGGAAGAAGGTTACCATCTTCTTCCAGGCTTGGCAATGACAATGACTTGCTCCAGGTTATGGCAGGAGAAATGGAACACAGTAGACAAACTGGAAATCCAGAGGCAGGTGTGTGCAAATCTACTGATGCTTTGATGTTGGGAGTGAAGACAGTGTAGTCAAAAAGGAAATTTAGTTTGACATTGATTACCATGTAGATTACTATCCTATCTACTACATTAACTTTTAAAGATTCTAATAGTTAGAACGGTTAGGAAAATAGAAAAAAAATCTATACCTCCAACTAGCTCAACAGAAGCACTAAAACTCAAACATCCTCTTTTAATGTTTAATAAATACACAAATTTGACATGTTCTAATATAGGCTGCTATTTTATTTTTTGTCCAAAATCTACTTCTTCAAGACTACATGTAAGTTCCATATTCCAAATGCTCAGACCTCAATATTCTGGACTCCTGGACATCTCTATTTCTTACTCCACAATCAAACCATCAGTAGAGCTGACAAGTCTTACCTTCAACATACAATAACATCTGCTATCATGTGAAAATTGTACCTCAAATTTTCATTCATAGAAAATGTGGATTCACATTATTATAAGGCTAATCGTGATGATGCTTTCTACTGAGTCGCTGAAGCCAAAAAACACTAAAGTAAAAACAGTGAACCTTGCACAGTACTGAATTTACCCTGGATTGAAAAAAGATGCAGATAAACAAGTCTATGGCTGTCTTTACTTTTTGTTGTTTCAAAATATTAAAGGAGCACACATGATTTGCTACATGGATACCTTGCTTAATGCTTCAGTCAGGGCATCAGGTGTGCCCATCACCAGACCAGTGCTCGTTGGATAAGTTTCCATTCCTCTCTCCCTCTAACCCTGTCCCCTTCTTGGTTTCTAATGTCTTTTTCAGTTTGTTTTGCCTGTGTATTTACACCATTTAGCTCCCAATTATTAGAGGACATGTGTGAGATTTATTTTTTCATTCCCAAGATACTTAGGATCACAGTCTCCAGTTTAACTCAGGTTGCTGCAAAAGGCATTATTTCACTCCTTTTTATGGCTGAGTAGTACTCTATGGTGTGTGTGTATAGGAAGTAGTACTCTATGGTGTGTGTGTATGGGGAGTAGTACTCTATGGTATATGTGTGTATAGGAAG